>NC_042963.1:28449264-29188310 GCF_901001165.1 Salmo trutta
CCGGTGATTTGCCTTTATTCATGCTATCCAATGCCCTTTTGAGTTCATTGAAAGATATTTTGGCTGCAAGCGACGTGGCTTCCTCTGTTGAGAGAAGAGGAGTTCTTAATTCTTCTAAGTCTGGCATGGTGTGGATTTACAATCAGAGGTGTACAGTTCTTTGTAGAAGCGGGAGAATCTTTGATTGATTCATTTAGGTTCTGATAGTAATCCATTGTATATCCCACCAGGGGCAAATCTGGTGTTTTTAGATAGAATTCAAGCTGTGTTAGATCAAACCCAGACAGGAAGTATAATTTTAGCAGGTGACGTAAATCACACATTTTACAAGATTGACAGACATAGTAATAAAAAAAGCACATTTAGGGAGCCTCCAAAGAGTCTGAAAAATGTAATCTCTACAAATAATTTACAGGACACCTGGAGATTACTATCCCCAACTATATAAGATTATTCCTTTTTTCTCAAAATAAGAAAAACTATTCAAGAATTGACTGCATTTTTGGAAATAAAAATTACTGGGTAAAAAAATAATGATATAATGATATCGGATCATTCTCCGGTATTATGCTTAATTACACCAACAGAAAATAAATTTAGCAACAGAATTTGGAGAATGAGCAGAGCAGATCTTTTGTATTAAATACGTAAACTAAAAAATGTTAACCTTTACCATTACAAATGTAGACACAGAGAACAGAGAAAAGCCAACCCGCGATATAATTTGGGAAATGAGAATCTCATACTCTAAATAAAATTAATAAAAATAAAAATAAATCACTATCTTAGAAAAAGCCCATAAAAATATCTACAAGGTAAAGAAGAAAATACAATTTCTGAACTTAAGCAGGAATACGATATTTGACTTTTGAAGAGAGCCAAGAACTACAGGTTAAACTAAAATAAAGCATGCTCCTTAATAGCAAATAAACCTGGTAAATATCTCACAGCTCTCACAAAACGAATACATGCTAAACCAGAAAAAAAGATAATGATACAAAAGCGTTAATTAGAAACAACAATGCGATTAATGTCAACTTGAAAAGTTTCGATGAAAATGTATATAAATCCGAATGAAACAACAGTGGGACGGATCCTATATTCTTCTTAGACTCAACAACTCTGAAACAACTATCAGCAGACAACAAATAATAATTAAAAACAGAGATTTACCCAAGAAGAAATATTCTATACTATTAAAACATTTGCCTGGAGTCAAGCACCTGGAATGGATGGCTTTCCCATATAATTCTATTCAACATTTTGGGACAAAGTAGCCCCCCTATTTACACAAATGACAACACATGTCACTTAATTCAGTGCTTCCTAGTTCCATGTATCAAACAGTTATTTCAGTTATATTAAAACCAGGAAATTCTGGAGAATCCCCTGTTGAATATAGACCCATAAGTTGAATAAACTGTGAGAATAAAATAATAACAAAGCTTATAAGTAATAGAATGCATGAAAAGCAAATCTCCATAAGCATTGCATGCATTATCAGCGCTTTTGCGAAGTGGCATAGAGCACTAGTGTAGAGGTGCTTGCAGAAGTTGCACACATGGGAGATTATTGTGGACTACAGAAAAATGAGGACAGAGCACGTCACCATTCTCATTGATGGGGCTGTAGTGGAGCAGGTTGAGAGCTTCAAGTTCCTTGGTGTCCACATCACCAACAAACTATCATGGTCCAAACACACCAAGACAGTCGTGAAGAGGACACAATAATGCCCATTCCCCCTCAGGAGTCTGAAAAGATTTGGCATGGGTCCTCAGATCCTCAAAAAGTTCTGTAGCTGCACCGATAGCATCCTGACTGGTTCCATCACCACCTGGTATGGCAACTGCTCGGCATCCGACCGCAGGGCACTACAGAGAGTAGTGCGTACGGCTCAATACATCACTGGGGCCAAGCTTCCTGCCATCCAGGATCTCTATACCAGGTGGTGTCAGAGGAAGGCCCAGAAAACTGCCAAAGACCCCAGCCACCCTAGTCTTAGACTGTTCTCTCTGCTACTGCACGGCAAGCGGTACTTGAGCGCCAAGTCTAGGTCCAAAAGACTTCGCAACAGCTTCTACCCCCAAGCCATAAGACTCCTGAACAGCTAATCAAATGGCTACCTGGACTATTTGCATTGTCATCTTGAAAAAACGTATACTATAAACTTGGAAGTCAACCAATCTGCCACCATTGACACAATAGAAAAATCGAATGATTTATTATTGAAATATTGAAATAGCATGGGCGACCGAGAAAAACGAATTGTTACAATTTAAGGCCAAGTGGCAACAATAATGCAGGCACTTGTAACGCCCTGGCCATAGAGGTTTTTTTTGTTCTCTATTTTGGTTAGGCCAGGGTGTTACATGGGTGGGCGTTTGGCCGTGTGTGGCTCTCAATCAGGAACAGCTGTAGATCATTGTTGCTGATTGAGAGTCATACATAGGCAGCCTGTTTTTCCTTTGGGGTTTGTGGGTGATTGTTTTCTGTTTAGTGTTAATCCTGACAGGACTGTTTGGCTGTCGTTTCTTTTCGTGTTTCGTTTGTAGTGTTCATTCATTTATTAAAATTCCTAATGATGAACACATCCTCCGCTGCACCTTGGTCTCATTGCAACGACGGCCGTTACAGAATCACCCACCAGAAAAGGACCAAGCAGCGGAGGAAGGAGCAGCACCAGGAGAAGAGCATTCAGGATTCCTGGAAGTGGGAGGAATTACTGGACGGAAAAGGACCATGGGCTCAAGCTGGGGAGTATCGCCGCCCGCAGTGGGAGATCGAGGCAGCGAAAGCTGAGAGGCGCTGGTATGAGGCAAGGGAGCGCAACAGGCACGAGAGGCAGCAACAAAAAATGTTTGGGGGGGGCACACGGGGAGTGTGGCAGAGTCAGGTTGGAGACCTGAGCCAACTCCCCGTGCTTACCGGAAGCAGCGTGGTACTGGTCAGGCACCGTGTTATGCTATGAAGCGCATGGAAGTAGTGGTTGAACCTAACTCGATGGATGGCACATTCTGCTCTCTGTTCTATCAATAAATTAAGTCCTGTCTTGACTTTGGAAAGAGTAATAGCTATCTGGTCTGAAAATAGTGTTTGTTGAGAACCCTCTAACACAGTTAACAGTTATCTTCTTTAACTGTAATTTATTCAACCTAGATGCAAATGCAGTTGCATAAAACCTTGTGGCCTCCCATAGAATCCGTGGGTTATCGACTGAATTTGTATTGATCATTATGAATTAGTTTTGTTCATTTTTAAATTGGTCACAGAATGTAAGATTTTGTAGTAATGAAACGTTGAAACGCCAGCAAGTGGTTCTTTTAGGAGATTCAGAAATGTGAAGCTGGCAGTAGAAAGTGTGGTGGTCTGACAAGCTCGTACATAAAATTTATATTTTTGTAATTAAAGAAACAATAGTTGTAGATAATAGTATGAACTTGAGAATGATTTACGGTGTATTCAGAAAGTATTCAGACCCCTTCCCTTTTTCCACATTTTGTTACTTTACAGCCTTATTCTAAAATTGATTAAATATATTTTTTTTCTCATCAATTTACACAAAATATCCCATAATGACAAAGTGAAAACAGGTTTTAGAAATGTTTGCAAATTTCTAACAAATAAAAAACATAAATACTTTATTTACATAAATATTCAGACCCTTTGCTATGAGACTCGAAATTGAGCTCAGGTGCATCCTGTTTCCATGGATCATCCTTGAGATGTTTCTACAACTTGATTGGAGTCTACCTGTGGTAAATTAAATTGATTGGACATGATTTGGAAAGGCACACACCTGTCTATATAAGGTTGACAGGGCATGTCAGAGCAAAACAAAGCAATGAGGTCGAGGGAATTGTCCGTAGAGCTCCGAGACAGAATTGTGTCGAGGCACAGAGCTGGGGAAGGGTAGCAAAACATTTCTGCAACATTGAAGGTCCCCAAGATCACAGTGGCCTCCATCATTCTAAAATGGAAGATGTTTGGGACCATCAAGACTCTTCCTAGAGCTGGCCACCCCACCAAACTGAGCAATCGGGGGAGAAGGGCCTTGGTCAGGGAGGTGGCCAAGAACCCAATGGTCACTCTGACAGAGCTCTAGAGTTCCTCTGTGGAGATGGGAGAACCTTCCAGACGGACAACCATTTCTGCAGCACTCCAACAATTAGGCCCTTATGGTAAAGTGGCCAGACAGAAGCCATTCCTCAGTAAAAGGCATATTACAGCCCGCTTGGTGTTTGCAAAAGGCAACCTAAAGGACTCAGACCATGAGAGACAAGATTCTCTGGTCTGATGAAACCAAGATTGAACTCTGTGGCCTGAATGCCAAGTGTCACGTCTGGAGGACACCTGGCACCATTTCTACAGTGAAGCATGGTGGTGGCAGAATCCTACTGTGGGGATGTTTTTCACTGGCAGGGACTGGGAGACTAGTCAGGATCAGGGAAAGATGAAAGGAGAAGTACAGAGAGATCCCTGATGAATACCTGCTCCAGAGCACTCAGGACTTCAGACTGGGGCAAAGGTCCACCTTCCAACAGGACAATGACCCCAAGCTCACAGCCAAGACAACGCAGGTGTGGCTTCTGGACAAGTCTCTGAATGTCCTTGAGTAGCCCAGCAAGAGCCCGGACTTGAACCCGATCAAACATCTCTGGAGAGACCTGAAAATAGCTGTGCAGCAACGCTCCCCATCCAACTTGACAGACCTTGAGAGGATCTGCAGAGAAGAATGGGAGAAACTCCCCAAATACAGGTGTGCCAAGCATGTAGCTCATACCCAAGAAATCTCGAGGCTGTAATCGCTGCCAAACGTGCTTCAACAAAGTACTGAGTAAAGGGTCTGAATACTTATGTAAATGTGATTTTTTCAGTTTTGTTTTTTAATAAATTTGCAAAAAAATATATATGTTTTTGCTTTTTCATTATGGGTTATTGTGTGTAGATTGATGAGGGGGGGGAAACGATTTAATCCATTTTAGAATAAGGCTGTAATGTAACAAAATTTGGAAAATGTTTAGAGGTCTGAATACTTTCCGAAGGCACTGTATGCCTGTTTGAATAGAAAGTGTGCTATTTTGCTTTAGGGTTATGTGCTCGCCAGGCATCAATGACGACGTAATCAGAGAGTATATCCCGGAGAGGCTTGTTTGTGTGTGGACTGTAATTGGTCTAATTAAATTTGTTCCACATGGCATTCCTGTCTGTCCTAATAACCAGATGGAATTCAGGTAATTCTAACAATATGCTGTTCAGAGAATCAAACATGTAGGATCATATACATTTGGAGCGTACACATTAGTAAAGGCAATTTTCTTTCCTTTATGGATACATTTAAGGAAAGTGGTTCTGCCTTCTTGGTCTTCACCTTTACCAAAGATGGTATGTTTTTGTTTCTTATGTATCATTATGATTAAACCTTTAGTTTGGTTTGGAGCTGATGAAAAAGCAGATATTGTGTACAAATGGTTCTCTATTCTATGTGAGTCCTTTTGGAGCAGGTGTGTTTTTGGAGCATTGCTATAGCAACATGATTTCTTGCTAGGATATCAAGACAGCTGGAACGTTTAAGAGGACAGTTTAAGGCCTTTCAAATTCCAAGAGAGAATAGCTAGCATTGCCATTATAAAAAATAATGTATTATTAATAATATAATTGTCATCTTGCCCTCTGTTTCAGCAGTTCGGCACTCAGATCTGGGTAGATGCTGATCCTCTTCTCCTCATAGGTCAGAGCCCCTGATTCCGCTGCGAAGCAAAACATTTTCAGTTTGACATCAAAACTGGGATTTGTACAATCGTATACCGAAAATAAGTCTGTTAATTCCTAGTTATTTTGCAAAAGAAAGCCATGAGAAAGCCACACGCTTCAATGCATTCCTCTGCAACGGCAACCTCCAAGAGGACATTGTTATGGCCATGTCTTTATAGGGGGTCCTGGCACTGTGTGTGTGTGTGTGTGTGTGTGTGTGTGTGTGTGTGTGTGTGTGTGTGTGTCTGTGTGTGTACATGCTACACACACACACACACACACACACACACACACACACACACACACACACACACACACACACACACACACACACACACACACACACACACACACACACACACACGTGGTAGAGGTAGGGGGTAGAGGCCAGGCTTTAAAGGGAGCTTCAGTGACTCATACTATCCCCCCCACCCCACTGCCCGTCTACTCCAGCCCCTGTTCCCTCCACCTCACTCCAGCACTAGTCCCCTGGCTCAGATATCCGATACACAGTCCCTGTTCGCTCGCAGAATAAAATAGATTATCTTTCCACACCCACAGAACAGGGATTGGGAGGACCTCTTTTCTGTGAATGAGACCTCTGTGTGTGTGTCTGTGTCTGTGTGCAGGGGCATCATGCACCACAAAAATCTGAGGGGCGCACAAAGTATGTGAGGATGTCTGGGGGGGGTGCTCCGGAGTGATGCTAGGCCGCCCGTCTGTAAATTGGAGAACTTTACATTTTTCAAACACCATAAACGCTTTTTCCTGCAATCTAGAACCTTAATCATTATTAAGAAAAAAAAAAATCCAAGATGGCGTAGCAGTTCAGACGTCCTGTCGTGTCCCGTGTATATATATATATTTACATATTTTTTCTTCACTTATCTTTTTACATTTTTTTTTATTCTAAATACTCAACCTCAAAGCACTCTCCTGCAACCCGCCTCATCAATTAAAAAAAAAAAAAAAAAGTATTATTTACCTCATCTGAATTCCACGACAGAAGCTAGCCAGAGGTTAGCCATTTTCACTGGCTAACGTTGAAGTTCAGCTAGCTACGGTTAGCTGTCCTCAGCTATCCATTAGCTCGAAAAGCTATCGCCAGTTTTTGTATAGCGCGACTCAGACCAGAGCATATCGGACCTATTCTCTCTCCTTTCCTCGATTTCTACCGCAGGCTCTGGACATTTACACCTGGATCTTGCAGCTAACTAGCTGCTACCTGAGTGACTATTGGCAACGTCGGTCACGGAATTTAACACACACTATTACGGAGCTTGCTAGCTAGCCAGCTGAAGAGTTCCGTCAGCCACTCGTGGGCTATTCCTGAGCTAGCCAGCTGAAGTGTCTCCTGGGCTACAACTCACCTATCCTGACCCGTTTTACTGCCGATGCGGAGCCCCATTGGGTTTTCACGACTGGATCACCGACGTTATCTGCCCGAGGGAGTTGTCCAACTGGCCCCTCCGTCGCGACGTAACCTGATCGCCCATCTGCGGCCAGCTAATCGTTAGCTGTCTTTTCGGCTGCGATCTGAATAGGTCTGTCGGACACTTTTCTTGGGCCACTATAACTAACTATTTTGCCAACTTGGACAGGTCCCCCCTTCCACACGGAACCCCACTAACCCACAGACGGAAACGCACGAGGCGGCTAAAAACAGACCTCCCATCTTCCACCAGCTTGCTACCTATGGCCCGGCTAGCTGTCTGAATCTCACTGGACCCTCTGATCACTCGGCTAAGCATGCCTCTCCTTAATGTCAATATGCCTTGTCCATTGCTGTTCTGGTTAGTGTTTATTGGCTTATTTCACTGTAGAGCCTCTAGCCCTGCTCATTATACCTTATCCAACCTCTCAGTTCCTCCACCCACACATGCTATGACATCTTCTGGTTTCAATGATGTCTCTAGAGACAATATCTCTCTCATAATCACTAAATGCCTAGGTTTACCTCCTCTGTACTCACATCCCACCATACCTTTGTCTGTACATTATACCTTGAAGCTATTTTATCGCCCCCAGATACCTGCTCCTTTTTCTCTCTATTCTGGACGTCACAGACGACCAATTCTTATAGCTTTTAGCCGTACCCTCATACTCATTCTTCTCTGCTCCTCTGGGGATGTAGAGGTGAATCCAGGCCCTGCAGTGCCTGGCTCCACACCTACTCCCCAGGCGCTCTCTTTTGATGACTTCTGTAACCGTAATAGCCTTGGTTTCATGCATGTTAACATTAGAAGCCTCCTCCCTAAGTTTGTTTTATTCACTGCTTTAGCACACTCTGCCAACCCGGATGTCCTAGCTGTGTCTGAATCTTGGCTTAGGAAGTCCACCAAAAACTGTGAAATCATCATCCCTAACTACAACGTTTTCAGACAAGATACAACGACCAAAGGGGGCGGTGTTGCAATCTACTGCAGAGATAGCCTGCAGAGTTCTGTCCTGCTATCCAGGTCTGTACCCAAACAATTTGAACTTCTACTTCTAAAAATCCATCTCTCCAAAAACAAGTCTCTCACCGTTGCCGCCTGCTATAGACCCCCCTCGGCCCCTAGCTGTGCTCTGGACACCATATGTGAACTGATTGCCCCCCATCTATCTTCAGAGCTCGTGCTACTAGGCGACCTAAACTGGGACATGCTTAACACCCCAGCCATTCTACAATCCAAGCTTGATGCCCTCAATCTCACACAAATTATTAATGAACCCACCAGGTACAACCCCAAAGCCGCAAACTCTGGCACCCTCATAGATATCATCCTAACCAATGTGCCCTCTAATTACACCTCTGCTGTTTTCAACCAAGATCTCAGCGATCACTGCCTCATTGCCTGCACCCGTAATGGGTCAGCGGTCAAACGACCTCCACTCATCACTGTCAAACGCTCCCTGAAACATTTCAACGAGCAAGCCTTTCTAATCGACCTGGCCCTGGTATCCTGGAAGGATATTGACCTCATCCCGTCAGTAGAGGATGCCTGGTTATATTTTAAAAATGCCTTCCTCTCCATCTTAAATAAGCATGCCCCTTTCAAGAAATTTAGAACCAGGAACAGATATAGCCCTTGGTTCTCCCCAGACCTGACTGCCCTTAACCAACACAAAAATATCCTGTGGCGTTCTGCATTAGCATCGAACTGCCCCCGCGATATGCAACTTTTTAGGGAAGTTAGAAACCAATACACACAGGCAGTTAGAAACGCCAAGGCTAGCTTTTTCAAACAAAAATTTGCTTCGTGCAACTCCAACTCTAAAAAGTTCTGGGACATTGTAAAGTCCATGGAGAATAAGAACACCTCCTCCCAACTGCCCACTGCACTGAGGATAGGAAACTCTGTCACCACCGATAAGCCCACTATAATTGAGAATTTCAATAAGCATTTTTCTACGGCTGGCCATGCTTTCCACCTAACTACCCCTACTGCATTCAACAGCACTGCACCCCCCACAGCTACTCGCCCAAACCTCCCCCATTTCTCCTTCTCCCAAATCCATTCAGCTGATGTTCTGAAAGAGCTGCAAAATCTGGACCCCTACAAATCAGCTGGGCTTGACAATCTGGACCCTTTCTTTCTAAAATTATCTGCCGAAATTATTGCAACCCCTATTACTAGCCTGTTCAACCTCTCTTTCGTGTCGTCTGAGATTCCCTTAGATTGGAAAGCAGCTGCTGTCATCCCCCTCTTCAAAGGAGGTGACACTCTTGACCCAAATTGCTACAGACCTATATCCATCCTACCCTGCCTTTCTAAGGTCTTCGAAAGCCAAGTCAACAAACAGATTACCGACTATTTCGAATCCCACCACACCCTCTCCGCTATGCAATCTGGTTTCAGAGCTGGTCATGGGTGCACCTCAGCCACGCTCAAGGTCTAAGAGTTCAGTGTGTCAAATCGGAGGGCCTACTGTCTGGACCTCTGGCAGTCTCTATGGGGGTACCACAGGGTTCAATTCTTGGGCCAACTCTTTTCTCTGTATACATAAATGATGTCGCTCTTGCTGCTGGTGAATCTCTGATCCACCTCTTTGTTAACAACCGCTGGTCTAATATTAAGGAAGCCTCGAGGTTCTGCTCGCCTGATTTAGAAAACCTCATGATAATTTATAGACCATATTATTTACCAAGAGAGTTTTCATCCATATTTTTCGTATCTGTCTATTTAAATTTTATTTAAAAAATAAGTTGTCGCCAGGACCCGTGGTCCATATTGACCCCGTTCTGGTGCTGGATCGGGACAGCAGTCCGCAGTTGAGTATGAAGTTTTCATCCATATTTTTCATAGCTGTTTATTTACCACCACAAACCAATGCTGGCACTAAGAACACACTCAACGAGCTTCAACCGAAAAGTTGTTGGATTGAATTCCCGAGCTGACAAGGTAAAAATCTGTCATTCTGCGCCTGAGCAAAGCAGTTAACCCACTGTTCCCCCGGCGCCGAAAACGTGGATGTCGATTAAGGCAGCCTCCCACACCTCTCTGATTCAGAGGTTGGGTTAAATGCGGAAGACACATTTCAGTTAAATGCATTCAGTTGTACAACTGACTAGGTATCCCCCTTTCCCTTTTTCCCTTTCATCGGGCCATTCGCAAACAAGAAAATGTTGATCCAGAGCTGGTGCTCCTAGTGGCTGGTGATTTTAATGCAGAAAAACTGAAATCCGTCTTACCTCATTTTTACCAGCATGTCACCTGTGCAACTACAGCGAAAAGACTCAAGTATTACCTTTACTTCATACACAGAGACACGTACAAAGCTCTCCCTTGCCCTCCATTTGGCAAATCTGACCAAAACTCTATCCTCCTGATTTCTGCTTACAAGCAAAAACTCAAACAGAAAGTACCAGTGACGCGCTCAATACGGAAGGGTTCCAATGAAGCAGATGCTAAGCTACAGAACTGATTCGCCAGCACAGACAGGAATATGTTCGGGGACTCATCCGATGGCATCAAGGAGTTTACCAAATCAGTCACCAGCTTCATTAATAAGTGCATCGACAACATCTTCCCCAGAGTGACCCTGCGTACATATCCTAACCAGAAGTCATGGATTAGAGGCAACATCCGCACTCAAGGAGCTAGAGTGGCCGCACTCAGGTTTTCACAATTTCTGACATTTGTTCCTGACATCCTAGTAAAAATTCAGGTCAGTTAGGATCAGCACTTTATTTTAAGAATGTGAAATGTCAGAGTAATATTAGAGATAATGATTTATTTAAGCTTTTATTTCATCACATTCCCAGTGGGTCAGAAGTTTACATACACTCAATTAGTATTTGGTAGCATTGCCTTTAAATTGCTTAACTTGGGTCAAATGTTTCGTGTAACCTTCCACAAGCTTCCCACAATAAGTTGGGTGAATTTTGGCCCATTCCTCCTGACAGAGCTTGTGTAACTGAGTCAGGTTTGTAGGCCTCCTTGCTCGCACACGCTTTTTTTTTAGTTCTGCCCACAGGATTGATTGAGGTCAGGGCTTTGTGATGGCCACTCCAATACCTTGACTTTGTTGTCCTTAAGCCATTTTGCCACAACTTTGGAAGTATGCTTGTGGTCATTGTCCATTTGGAAGACCCATTTGCGACCAAGCTTTAACTTCCTGACTGAAGTCTTGAGATGTTGAGATATATCCACATAATTTTCCTGCCTCATGATGCCATCTATTTTGTGAAGTGCACCAGTTCCTCCTGCAGCAAACCACACCCAAATCAAATCAAACTGCTTCACAGTTGGGATGGTGTTCTTCGGCTTGCAAGCCACCCCTTTTTCCTCCAAACATAACGATGGTCATTATTGCCAAACAGTTCTATTTTTGTTTCATCAGACCAGAGGACATTTCTCCAAGAAGTACGATCTTTGACCCCATGTGCAGTTGCAAACCATAGTCAGTCTTTTTTATGGCGGTTTTGGAGCAGTGGCTTCTTCCTTGCTGAGCGGCCTTTCAGGTTATGTCGATATAGGACTCATTTTACTGTGGATATAGATACGTTTGTTTCCTCCAGCATCTTCACAAGGTCCTTTGCTGTTGTTCTGGGATTGATTTGCACTTTTCACACCAAAGCACGTTCATCTCAAGTAGACAGAGTGCGTCTGTTTGAGTACTATTGTTTGTACAGATGAACATGGTACCTTCAGACATTTGGAAATTGCTCCCAATGATGAACCAGACTTGCAGAGGTCTACAAGTCTGGCTGATTTCTTTTGATTTTCCTGTGATATCAAGCAAAGAGGCAATGAGTTTGAAGGTAGGCCTTGAAATACATCCACAGGTACACCTCCAATTGACTCAAATGATGGCAATTAGCCTATCAGAAGCTTCTAAAGCCATGACATAATTTTCTGGAATTTTCCAAGCTGTTTAAAGGCACAGTCAACTTAGTGTATGTGAACTTCTGACCCACTGGAATTGTGATACAGTGATATATGTGAAATAATCTGTCTGTAACCAATTGTTGGAAACAATGTATTGTGTCATGCACAAAGTAGATGTCCTAACCGACTTGCCAAAACTATAGTTTGTTAACAAGAAATTTGTGGAGTGGTTGAAAAATGAGTTTTAATGACTCCAACCTAAATGTATGTAAACTTCTGACTTCAACTGCCTCTTGTCCAGATGGGGCAGTGTGCAGTGTGGTGGCGTTTTCATTGTCTGTGGATCTATTGGGGCGGTAAGCAAATTGATGTGGGTCTAGGATGGCATTCACGGTGGAGGTGATATGATTCTTCACTAGTCTCTCAAAGCATTTCATGATGACAGAAGTGAGTGCTGTGTGGGGATAGTCATTTAGTTCAATTACCTTTGCTTTCCTAGGTACAGGGACAATGGTGGCCATCTTGAAGCATGTGGGGACAACAGACTGGGATAAGGAAAGATTGAATATATCTGTAACTATACCAGCCGGCTGGTCTGTGCATGCTCTGAAGACGTGACTAGGGATACCATCTTGGCCGGCAGCCTTGCGAGGGTTAACACGCTTAAATGTCGTACTCACGTCAGCCACGGAGAAGGACAGTCCACAGTCCTTGATAGCGGGCCGCGAGCCACTGCCTGTTCATCCCGCACTTTGAAGACCGTCGTGCATTATCCTCAAAGCGAGCGAAGAAGGTGTTCAACCTGTCTGGAAGCAAGATGTCAGTGTCCGTGACATGGCTGGTTTTCCTTTGATAAACCGGGATTGTCTGTAAACCTTGCCCCATACGTCTTGTGTCTGAGCTGTTGGACTTGGAACTGAACTTTGTTCCTATACTGATGTTTAGCCTGCTTGATTGCTATGCGGAGGGAATAACTACACTGTTTGTATTCTTCCATATTCCCAGTCTTCTTGACCTGGTTAAATGCGGTGGTTCGCGCTTTCAGTTTTGTGTGAATGCTCCTGTCTATCCACGGTTTCTGGTGGGGGTAGGTTTTAATAGTCACAGTGGGTACAACATCTTCTATGCACTTCCTGATAAACTCATTCACCATATCGGTATATGTGTCGATATTATTTTCTGAAGCTACTCTGAACATATCCCACTGCATGATCAAAACAATCTTGAAGCATGGATTCCAATTGGTCAGACCAGTATTGAATAGTCCTCACCACGTGTGCTTCCTGTTTGAGTTTCTGCCTATAGGAGGGGAGGAGCAAGATGGAATCATGGTCCGATATTCCAAATGGAGGGCAAGGGAGGGCCTTATATGAACTCTGGAAGGTAATATAATAATGGTCGAGAGTTTTAGCAGCGTGAGTACAACAATCAATATGTTGAATTTCGGGAGCGTTTTCCTCAAATTTGCTTTGTTAAAATCCCCAGCTACAATAAATGCAGCTTCAGTATATGTGGTTACCAGCTTGCATAAAGTCCAGTGAAGTTCTTTGAGGGCCGTCGTGGTATCGGCTTTAGGGGGGATATAGACCGCTGAGGCTATTATTGACGAAAATTCTCTCGGGAGATAGTACGGACGGCATTTGGCTGTGAGATATTCTAAGTTGGGTGAACAGAAGGACTTGAGTTCCTGTATGTTATCACAGTTACACAATAAGTCGTTTGATCATAAAACATGTACCTCCACCCTTCTGCTTCCAAGAGAGATCTTTGTTCCTGTTGGCGCGATCTACTGAGAACCCAACTGGCTTTACAGAGTCAGACAGTATATCTTGAGAGAACCATGTTTCTGTGAACCAGAGTATGTTACAATCCCTGGTGTCTCTCAGAAAGCAACTCTCGCCTTGGGCTCATCAACTTTATTATCCAGAGATTGGACATTAGAGAGTAAAATACTCGGGAGCGGTGGGTGGTGTGCATACTTCCTAAGTCAGACTAGAACACCACCTCGAGTACCTCTCCTCCACCGGCATTGTTTTGGGTCAGCCTCTGGAATAAGTTCAATTGCTCTGGGGAGAGCAAACAAAGGATCCGCTCCAGGGAGGTCGTAATCCTGGTCGTAATGCTGGAAGTTCTTGTGTGTTACGGCTGCTCTAATATCCAATAGTTCTTCCCGGCTGTATGTAATGACAAAAAAACAATTCCTGAGCCAATAACGTAAAAAATAGTACATAAACAAACAAAATAATGCAGAGTTTCCTAAGAGCTAGTTGTGATGCTGCCATCTCCGTTGGAGTCATCACCTATCGTCTGTATACCACCCCCACCTTGTCACAACACAACTGATTGGCTCAAATGCATTAACCTCTCTGGCGCATGTGGGACGAACTCGTCCCACCTACGTAACAGCCACTGAAATCCAGTGGCGCGATTTTTGAATCGTTAGAAATACTATTACTTCAATTTCTCAAACATATGACTATTTTACAGCTATTTAAAGACAAGAATCTCGTTAATCTAACCCCACTGTCCGATTTCAAAAAGGCTTTACAACGAAAGCAAAACATTAGATTATGTCAGCAGAGTGCCCAGCCAGAAATAATCAGACACCCATTTTTCAAGCTAGCATATCATGTCACATAAACCCAAACCACAGCTAAATGCAGCACTAACCTTTTATGATCTTCATCAGATGACACACCTAGGACATTGTGTTATACAATACATGCATGTCTGTTCAATCAAGTTCATATTTATATCAAAAAACACCTTTTTACATTAGCATGTGACGTTCAGAAAAAGCATAACCCCCACAAACTTCCGGGGAATTTACTAACAGTTTGCTAAATTACTCACGATAAACGTTCACAAAAAGCATAACAATTATTTTAAGAATTATAGATACATTACTCCTCTATGCACTCGATATGTCCGATTTTAAAATAGCTTTTCGGATGAAGCACATTTTGCAATAATCTAAGTACATAGCCCGGCATCACAGGGCTAGCTATTTAGACACCCACCCAGGTCAGCCTCCACCAAAATCACATTTCCTATAAGAAAAATGTTCTTACCTTGCTTGTTCTTCGTCAGAATACACTGCCAGGACTTCTACTTCAATAACAAATGTTGGTTTGGTCCCAAATAATCCATCGTTATATCCAAACAGCGACGTTTTGTTCGTGAGTTCTAGACACTATCAGAATGCAACATCACGGTCTTGCGCATGGCTCATTGGCGTGACAAAAAATGTCTAAATATTCCATTACCGTACTTCGAAGCATGTCAACCGCTGTTTAAAACCAATTTTTATGCCATTTATCTCGTAGAAAAGCGATAATATTCCGACCGGGAATATGCATTGAGCCTAAACAGCCGAATTAAATTTCTCCTCAGGAGCGAATCGTGCATGCGCCTCATTCAAAGGTCCTCTGATCCGCCACTTACCAAAGGCGATAATATGTTTCAGCCTGAGGCTGCCTCGTCAACCTTCAGGTATTTCCCGGGTTCTGAGAGCCTATCGGAGCCCTGGGAATTGTCACGTTACAGCTAAGATCCTTACTTTTCAATAAACAGATGCAAGATGCACGACTCCTTTTTAGAAAATTCAGAGTGTTTTCTATCCAAACCTGAACAATAATATGCATATTCTAGCTTCTGAGTTGGTGTAGGAGGCAGTTAAAAATGGGCACATATTTTTTCCAAAATTCTCAATACTGCCCCCTATCCCAAACAGGTTAAGAAGGAAAGAAATTCCACAAATTAACTTTTAACAAGGTACACCTGTTAGTTGAATTGCATTCCAGGTGACTATCTCATGAAGCTGGTTTAGAGAATGCTAAGAGTGTGCCAAGCTGTCATCAAGGCATATGGTGGCTATCTAAAATATAAAATACATTTTGATTTGTTTAACACTTTTTTGGTTACTACATGATTCCATATGTGTTATTTCATAGTTCTTAAGTCTTCACTATTATTCTACAATGTAGAAAATAGTAAAAGTAAAGAAAAACTCTTGAATGAGTAGGTGTGTCTAAACTTTTGACTGGTACTGTAGATATATTTTTTATTTTACCCCCTTTTTCTCACCAATTTTCATCTTGTCTCATCGCTGTAACTCCCCAATGGGCTCGGGAGGCGAAGGTCGAATGATGCTGTCTTCGAAACATGACCCGCCGAACCGCGCTTCTTGACACCCTCCCGTTTAACCGTGAAGCCAGCCGAACCAATGTGTAGGAAGAAACACTGTTCAACTGACCACCGAGGGCAGCCTGCAGGCGCCCGGCCTGCACCAAGGAGTCGCTAGAGCGCGATAAGCCAAGTACCTGGGTCTGTAGTGAAGCCTCTAGCACTGTGATGCAGTGCCTTAGACCGCTGCGCCACTCAGGAGGCCCCACTCTTCATATTTTCAAGCATGGTGGTGGTTGCATTATGTTATGGGTGTGCTTGTCATCGTCACGGACTAGGGAGTTTTTTTAGGATAAAAACAAATGCAATTACATTTGACATTTTTAGTCATGTAGCAGACGCTCTTATCAAGTTAGTTCATTCATCTTTTTTTGTTGGGGGGGGTCAAGGTGAAGAGAGGGAGTATTTAAGTTACTCTTTGAAGAGGTAGGGTTTCAGGTGCTTTCAGAAGATTGGCAGGTACTCTGCTGTCCTAGATTCAGCATAGACAAATCCTAGAGGAAAACCTGTTTCAGTCTGCTTGCCAAAAGACACTGGGAGACATTCACCTTTCAGCAGGACAATAACCAAAAGCACACCAAATACACTGGAGTTTCTTACCAAGACGACATGTTCCTGAGTGACTTAAATCGGCTTGAAAATCAATGGCAAGACTTGAAAATGACTCTAGCAATGATCAACAACCTACTTGACAGAGCTTCAAGAATTTTAAAAAGAATAATGTGTAAATATTGTGGAATCCAGGTGTGCAACGCTCTTAGAGACAG
Source organism: Salmo trutta (assembly GCF_901001165.1). NCBI lineage: Eukaryota > Metazoa > Chordata > Actinopteri > Salmoniformes > Salmonidae > Salmo > Salmo trutta. Next base: position 28,466,282 of record NC_042963.1, read on the forward strand.
AACCAGAAAGACTCACAGCTGTAATCGCTGCCAAGGGGATTCTAACATGTATTAACTCAGGGTTGTGAATCCTTATGTAAATTAGATATTTCTGTATTTCTTTTTCAAATACATTTTCAAAAAATTCTAAAAAACTATTTTCACTCTGTCATTATGGGTTAGTGTGTAGGTGGGTGAGAAAAATAATCAATTTAATAAATGTTTTATTCAGGCTGTAACACAACAAAATGTGGAATAAGCCAAGGGGCATGAATACACTCTGAAGGCACAGTTTGAATACTGACTGTCCAAACTGCAAAATACACAAATCTGATTTGGTCACTTGTATCTTCAGACAGCAGTCATTTGTTAACATGGCTACACTAGTTGTCATGGTAATGGCGGGTGTGTGCACAATGGCATAGGCTGATTGGTGGTGGTGCTCGTATGTCCTATCACTCATAAATTATGTAACAAGCTGTGACAACAATGCCTGCAATGGATGTTTCCCACCTGCTTTGAATGTTCAAAATCATAGTGTAAGAACACTTTTAAAGCCTCAAAGGATAAGATGATGCAACTTTTAAAACAAGTCCTTTTTAGCTAGCCACAGCAGTGAACCAGCTAGCTAGTTAGCTGTTTAGCTTTCTAGCACATTCACAAATGTGTTTGTAAAGAATTAACAAGCTAGTTAGCTACCACATATTTTTGTCAAACTGTTAACAGATAGGCCAAATAACAGTCTAAACACCACTTGATGTCAAATAAACCAGATCTGAGCATTCAGACAAAAGTCACATGGCCAGGAATCAGATTTGTATTAGATTTTTAAACCACCTAAAGAGGTGGTTTGAAATGTGAGTTGAAATATCTGATTCCATTTGCTTTTTGGCTGTTTAGACTGTAGGAAAAATAACAGATTTGAATCGGATGTGCAACAAAATACGATTTTAGGCACTGCCACTGTGAACAAGGCTTTAGAGTCTAGGACTGTATTTATGTATCATGACTTTTTTGTATGCATGACATGCCAACTATGTGTATTGCTGGCAATAAATCTGTATGCGATTTGTCGACAATTTAATGGTAATTTCCAATTGAATGCGGAAGCATAGTTTTTTCTCCACGAATGCAGTAGCATAGCCTTTAAAAGCTGCACTATCTGCAGGGTTATGTGGATTGAATCCCGGCCTCGTGTATGTTTTCCAACTTAGATCTTTGCTGTGTCTTGCTAGTTTCATCGATGTAGTTTGAATTTGAGAGTTTGTGTATAATACAAATGAGAGATTACAAATAATCTCTCATTTGGGAGACAGTTTCATCAGTTTTCATTTCCAATTTCAAAATGTAAATCCAGCACCTTCTCATGGACAGTTTATACAGTCATCAACATTCATATTCATATGGAGACTTCCTATGTGGTGTGTATTATTTCCATCTCTCTGCTCCGTCTGCTCTGTTAAACATTTTAAATCATTTTATAATAATTAATAATAATCCACTTCAATCAGTGTAGATAAAGGGGGAGAAGACAGGTTAAATAAAGATTTTTAAGCCTTGAGACAATTGAGTCATGGATTGTGTATGTGTGCCATTCAGAGGGTAAATGGGCAAGACAAAATATGAACAGTGGGGGAAAAAAGTATTTGATCCCCTGCTGATTTTGTACGTTTGCCCACTTACAAAGAAATGATCAGTCTATAATTTTAATAGTAGGTTTATTTGAACAGTGAGAGACAGAATAACAACAAAAAAATCCAGAATGTCAAAAATGTTATAAAAGTATTTGCATTTTAATGAGGGAAATAAGTATTTGACCCCTCTGCAAAACATGACTTAGTACTTGGTGGCAAAACCCTTGTTGGCAATCACAGAGGTCAGATGTTTCTTGTAGTTGGCCACCAGGTTTGCACACATCTCAGGAGGGATTTTGTCCCACTCCTCTTTGCAGATCTTCTCCAAGTCATTAAGGTTTCGAGTCTGACGTTTGGCAACTCGAACCTTCAGCTCGCTCCACAGATTTTCTATGGGATTAAGGTCCGGAGACTGGCTAGGCCACTCCAGGACCTTAATGTGCTTCTTCTTGAGCCACTCCTTCGTTGCCTTGGCCATGTGTTTTGGGTCATTGTCATGCTGGAATACCCATCCACGACCCATTTTCAATGCCCTGGCTGAGGGAAGGAGGTTCTCACCCAAGATTTGACGGTACATGGCCCCGTCCATCGTCCCTTTGATGTGGTGAAGTTGTCCTGTCCCCTCAGCAGAAAAACACCCCCAAAGCATAATGTTTCCACCTCCATGTTTGACTGTGGAGATGGTGTTCTTGGGGTCATAGGCAGCATTCCTCCTCCTCCAAACACGGCGAGTTGAGTTGATATCAAAGAGCTCCATTTTGGTCTCATCTGACCACAACACTTTCACCAGTTGTCCTCTGAGTCATTCAGATGTTCATTGGCAAACTTCAGACGGGCATGTATATGTGCTTTCTTGAGCAGGGGGACCTTGCGGGCGCTGCAGGATTTCAGTCCTTCACAGCGTAGTGTGTTACCAATTGTTTTCTTGGTGACTATGGTGTCAGCTGCCTTGAGATCATTGACAAGATCCTCCCGTGTATTTCTGGGCTGATTCCTCACCGTTCTCATGATCAATGCAACTCCCCGAGGTGAGATCTTGCATGGAGCCCCAGGCTGAGGGATATTGACAGTTCTTTTGTGTTTCTTCCATTTGCGAATAATCGCACCAAATGTTGTCACCTTCTAACCAGCTGCTTGGCGATGGTCTTGTAGCCCATTCCAGCCTTGTGTAGGTCTACAATCTTGTCCCTGGCATCCTTGGAGAGCTCTTTGGTCTTGGCCATGGTGGAGAGTTTGGAATCTGATTGATTGATTGCTTCTGTGGACAGGTGTCTTTTTTACAGGTAGCAAGCTGCGGTTAGGAGCACTCCCTTTAAGAGTGTGCTCCTAATCTCAGCTCGTTACCTGTATAAAAGACACCTGGGAGCCATAAATCTTTCTGATTGAGAGGGGGTCAAATACTTATTTCCCTCATTAAAATGCAAATCAATTTATAACATTTCTGACATGCGTTTTTCTGGATATTTTTGTTGTTATTCTGTCTCTCACTGTTCACATAAAACCTACCATTAAAATTATAGACTGATCCTTTCTTTGTCAGTGGGCAAACGTACAAAATCAGCAGGGGATCAAATACTTTTTTCCCCCACTGTAAGTGCCTTTGAACAACGTATGGTAGTAGGTGCCAGGCGCGCTGGTTTGAGTGTGTCAAGAACTGCAACGCTGCTGGGTTTTTCACGCTCAACAGTTTCCCGTGTATATCAAGAAAGGTCCACTACCCAAAAGACATCCAGCCAACTTGACACAACTGTGGGAAGCACTGGAGTCAACATGGGCCAACATCCCTGTGGAACACTTTCAACACCTTATAGAGTCCATGCCCCCACGAATTGAGTCTGTTCTGAGGGCAAAAGGGGGTGCAACTCAATATTAGGAAGGTGTTCATAATGATTTGTACACTCAGTGTATGTTTTTAACATAGATGTATTTGTGTTGGAGTTGATGACCATGTGACATGCATGTAACATTTACTGTATGGATTTAGTTTCAATCCACGTGTCGTGCACGGGGGCTCCAAATATGTCGTGTCTTTGGGCACCATTAAACTGAAGACAAAATTATCAAATAACTCCCTGTAATTATTTTTATGCGATTAAACTGATTAATCGTTTAACTGTAATTAACTAGGAGATCGGGGCACCAAGGAAAATATTCAGATTACAAAGTTATAATTTTCCTAATATAACTTTCCTATATTATAACATTATATATTATATTATAGTATCTGACCGACTATCTTCTGGTTTAAATGGTGTATTTTACCTCGTCCAGTCTCATTCCAAACGTCGTAAATTGTTGTATCTGCACGAACCCAGTCTTCACTAAGTCATCCATACATCAACTGTCTTAAAATCATTTATTTACTAAACAAAGTAATTCACAGAAAGCATACAAACAGTAGTTATCGTCACAAAGAAATGGTAGAGTAATGTGCCCTAGTGGGCTAAACCGGCATGGCGGCTTGTTAAACAAACAAGGGGTTGGGGGCAGCGGAGAAGGCACAACAGAGTTGATAAATATTAACAATTGATATGCTAATCCTTTGCACATGAACGCTCACTCATTCGGGAACAATTGCAATCAATATATATTTACGCTCAGTGTGTCGTCGGGATCCTTGTTGGAGAGTTTTTGTCCTGTTGGAGAGTTTTTGTCCGCGTTCTCTCTCTCTCTCTCTCGGTTAGAATGGATCTTTCAAAGCGACATTCATTAATGTCGTTATAGAATGGATGTTTCGTCGGTCTTCGCGTTCAATGATATCGAATTTCTAGCTGCAGACTATTAATTAATATCAAAGACTTGTTATTATTCTGTCGGTATCGATAGTCTAAAAGTTTAACCACGTGGTATGGTTAAACTTCAGTAGAGGAATGCATGGTCAAACCTTGGCTCTCTCTTCTGAGGTAAGCTGGTCTGAAGAAAGAAATTCTGGGTGGGGGTTTTATACTGAACATAGAAAAGCTTGTCACATGACGCCTTGTCCTGTCTGTGTCCCTGGGGGCGTGCCGATGACTTAGTTAAGCTTTTGAACAGAAATACAATTCTCTCACATTAACATCAGTACATAGCATCTCAAAATATTCCAAATAGCTTTAATCTTATTAAATCATTTTATACAACCATGAGATAGATGTAAGTCTCATCGCTGAGGCTAGTATATAAACCTTAGTATGGTAATATGGCCATATTGTCTCTAATGAGCCTCACAAAATTGTACCAAGCGGTCCAGTTCGTAGCTGTATTCTTCACCTGATCGTTTATACCTTCTCCAGAACATAAATGTCGTTCGGTTCTCCAATTCTGTGAGGTGAAAGAATCCTTTGTTCTCTCCATGAAAACACTCTGTCTCTTTACTGTGGCCTGTTAGGCAGGACATTCCCTTTGGAATTTACGACCGCCTTCACACAGCCTTGTGTCAGAAGTATAGAGGTCGGGGGATGGTACATAGAAAACACAGAGGGCAACGTCATGACACATGCAAATGTTGCACATCAAAATAAAATGTAACCTAATGTTTTTGTTTTAAATAACTAGCGTAGCTACTTTGTTGCTGTATGTTGACCCAATTGCTGTTTGATGTCACGCATTTCTGTATGTTGTAATCAGTGGAGGCTGCTGAGGGGAGAACGGCTCATAATAATGGCCGGAACAGAGCCAATGGAATGGAAGCAAACACCTGGAAACCATGTGTTTGATGTATTTGATACCATTCCACTCATTCCAATCCAATCATTACCATGAGTCCGTTTTCCCCAATTAACCTCCTGTGGTTGTAATGCAAACCAGATGGAAAACAGATTTGTGTGCATACTGTGAATGTAGCAAAGTCTAAACACCCCTTATACAGTTTTCACATTTTGCTCCCTTCAAATTAAATGTAAAAAGCAAATAAAATAGATTTTTTTTCTCTACTGATGTACAACCTGCTCCACACTTTGAAAGTGAAAGAAAAATTATAAATGTTTTCAAATATTTTAAAAAATTAAAACAAAGATGTCTTGATTGCGAATGTCTTCACACCCCAGAGATAAAAGTTGGTGGGAGCACCTTTGGCAGCAATTGCAGCTGTAAATCAATTTGAATAAGATTCTACCAACTTTGCATAACTCTTAGGGCAACATACAGTGCCTTCGGGAAGTATTCAGACACCTTGACTTTTCCAAAATTTGTTACGTTACAGCCTTATTCTAGAATTGATTAAACAGTATTTTTTCCTGATCAATCTACACACAATACCCAATAATGACAAAGCAAAAAAAGAGGTTTTCAGACATTATTGCAAATGTATTACAAAGAAAACATGGAAATATTACATTTACATAAGTATTCAGACCCTTTACTCAGTACTTTGTTGAAGCACGTTTGGCAGCGATTACAGCACCGAGTCTTCTTGGGCATGATGCTACAAGTTTGGCACACCTGTATTTGGGGAGTTTCTCCCATTCTTCTCTGCAGGCCTCTCAAGCTCTGTCAGGTTGAATGTTGAGCGTTGCTGCACAGCCATTTTCAGGTCTCTCCGGAAATGTCGATCGGGTTCAAGTTCGGGCTCTTGCTGGAACACTCAAGGACATTTAGAGACTTGTCCCGAAGGCACTCCTGCGTTGTCTTGGCTGTGTGCTTAGGGTCGTTGTCCTGTTGGAAGGTGAACCTTCGCCCCCGTCTGAAGTCCTGAGTGCTCTGGAGCAGGTTTTTCATCAGGGATCTCTCTGTACTTTGCTCCATCCATCTTTGCCTCAATCCTGACTTCCAGTCCCTGCCACTAAAAACATCTCCACAGCATGATGCTGTCACCACCATGCTTCACCATAGGGATGGTGCCAGGTTTCCTCCAGACGTGGCGGTTGGCATTCAGGACAAATAGTTCAATCTTGGCTTCATCAGACCAGAGAATCTTGTTTCTCATGGTCTGAGAGTCTTTAGGTGCATTTCAGCAAACTCCAAGCAGGCTGTCATGTGACATTTACTGAGAAGTGGCTTCTGTCTGGCCACTTTACCATAAAGGCATAATTGGTGGAGTGCTGCAGAAATGGTTGTCCTTCTGGAAGTTTCTCCCATCTCCACAGAGGAACTCTAGTGCTCTGTCATCATTGGGTTCTTGGTCAGCTCCCTGACCAAGGCCCGTCCCCCATGATTGCTGGGCGGCCAGCTCTAGGAAGAGCCTTGGTGGTTCCAAACTTCCTCCATTTAAGAATGATGGAGACCACTGTGATCTTGGGGACCTTCAATGCTGCAGAAATGTTTTCGTACCCTTCCCCAGATCTGTGCCTTGATACAATCCTGTCTCTGAGCTCTACAGACGGTTCCTTCGACCTCATGGCTTGGTTTTTGCTTTGACATGTACTATCAACTGTGGGACCTTATATAGAAAGGTGTGTGCCTTTCCAAATCATGTCCAATCCATTGAATTTACCACAGGTGGACTCCAGTCAAGTTGTAGAAACATCTCAAGGATGATCAATGGAAGCAGGATGCAACTGTGCTCAATTTTGAGTCTCATAGCAAAGGGTATGAAAACGTATGTAAATAAGGTATTTCTGTTTATTATTTTTAGTACATTTGCAAAAATTAAAAAAAAAATGTTTTCACTTTGTCATTATGGGGTATTGTGTGTAAATTGCTTAGGATGTATATTTTTATTTTTTCATTTTAGAATAAGGCTGTAACGTAACAAAATGTGTAAAAAGTCAATGGGTCAAAAATACTTTTGGTCAAAAAATACTTGAGCTTAGTAAATTTGGTTGAGAATAATTGATGGACAGCAATATTCAAACCATGTCTATGATTTGTGATAAGACTGAGACTGGACTCATCAGGAACACCCAACACCTCTTGGAAAGCCATTTTGTTGTCATTGGCATAAAAATGTGTGTAATTGCCCCGCTGAAAATATAACTATAACTATAGCCCAGGATTAGTTATTCAGAAGACTGAGGCAGGTTTTACCTCTATCTTTTTACCTGGGCTTTGCTCCTTCCATATTTATTTTGATCCTGTCAAACTCCCCAGTCCCTGCCGGTGACAAGCATACCCGAAACATAATGTTGCCACGACAGTACATGGAAATACAGAAGGTTCCACAACATTGCATTCACTCCACAATACTGGCCTGTATGGCAAAGGGAACAGAAGGAAGCCTGTGTTATCCATTCCAAATCATCCATTCTGTTTTCAACAAGGCCCTTAAGTAATACTGCAAGACAACATGGCAAAGAAATTAACTTAAATTAAAAACTTCAGGTTTGGGTCGAATCCAATACAACACATCGCAGAGTGAAACCCTCTGTATTTTCAAGTATTGTGGTGGCAGCACAATAACCGTTTATTTTTTTTATTTGTTCAAAAGAAACATTGAACTAATAGTCAAATCATAGTGTAAAAGCAGGTGCTCTGTTTGTACTCTTTTTGGCCATTTTCTGGAGTTTTGTGGTGGAAAACTGAGCGTGTCTAAAATGTTACCAATAGCTAGAAATGTTTTAACAAGTTCACAGTTTTTTGTTAAGCTTGCATTCAATGGCCCCTCCATGTTGCAAACGACGAGCTTCCATTGCCCCTGTAACAAGGGGAGTTATGGCTGAATAAAGATCAAATTGTCAACCCAGTCACTTATAGTCATTTTTCTTAATTTAACCTCTTGAGATGGGATACCATGCTTGTTATCAAGTTTAACAGGTGGTCTTTATGACAGAATATAAATTAGGTGAAATAAATAGTTATTTTTGACAAAATTACACTACCCATAGGTGGAATGACACGTATAGGGACAAAGCACTAGCCTCTGTATGCCAGCGATCATGCTCGTGGGAGTGTGTAGGAGGGGAATGGCATTTCCTCTGACCTGCTCCCATTACGGGTCTCTGGACTCAGGAAAGGACTAGTGTGTTCATCATATTCAATCCAGTTTACAGAATGCCACAAACCGCTATAAGCAGGTGAACAAATCAAACCACATTAGAGCAAAATGTACTTTCAAGTATTCTTGTGTAATGTATACCTATTGTCCTTGTGTAAAGTGTACTCACAGATGTGTTGTTTCTGATGTGTCCTTGATTAACAGTGACCTCTCATGCAACTGTATCCTGCAGTGAAAATCTTGGCCAGATGAATTTTCATACAGAGAGGGCCTTTGTAAGGTGTTGTGTTCCTCGAGAAAGACCCTTGAGCCATGACAAACAGGAAATCCCCTCATCTCTTATCCATTCCCCCATTTCCCCAGCCTGGGGCAGATATACTACGACATGGACAATTTTAGCTCAATGAAGAAAGGAATTCATAACTGCATATTAATTACATAATTACTTGATATTTAATTGCATCAAGCCTTATTAAAAACCTAAGTCTAGTACCAAGAAGTCCATATTGATCCAATTTCACCAGAGCAGATAAGAACAGTTTCAATTGTATATAAATATCACACCTGGTCTACTTGCGTCTCCAGGGGTCCTCTTTGCAATGAATAACTGTGTTTGTGTGAGCATTTGTGTGTATATGTATTTTTATTTTTTTTCTGGCATGTGTATTATAACGAGCAGATTACTTTAACTGAAGGTATAGTACAGAGCCGTATTAGCTGAAGGAGCACACAATAGTCTACTTGTTCAGGGTGGAGTAGCCATCTTGTAATTTACTGTCCAGGTGCCTGAGCCATGTCTTCATCTTCCATGTAGTATCCACTGTAGATTTTGGTGTGGCGAGGCTAGGGAAATTCCTTACCCTCCTCTAGCTCTCTTTCTCCCACACACCCTCTTTCTTCCTCTTGTGTTCTCTGTCTTAGGCTGGGGGTGCGTTTGTAAAGTAGCTCTGGCACTTTTAGAGCATTCTGGTTTGAGAACTTAACCCAGCTAGCTTGGGTACTTGACTGCCATGGTGAGGTCAGATCACTAAGACCAACCCTACAACTCAGTTAGAGCATCCATTGTGCGCTCTGAACATGCCAAGAGCGAAATGCTCTGAATTTACAAACGGACAATCTAACAACGCTCTGAATTTACGAACAACCCAGAGCGCACTCTGACACACTGGAGGCAAATTATGAACGTGCTGGACGGCCGACTCTCTGTCTCCCCCCATTTCTCCATACCCCCTCATATGTGTCCATGTGTACATGGAGAATCAAAGCAGAGTTGAATCATTTCCCCATGACTTTGGCATGGGGTAATGCCCCAAAGTCACTATTACAGCTATTGATTTCAGGTGCTCCTTTGTTTCCTTAACAACTAAATTATTGTTTCAGCCTGGTATGTGCCACTAAAGAGCCCGTGGCCGCAGGTATGAGATTCGCAAATCCATTAGGGATGCAAAAAGACAATACAAACTCAAACTTGAATTGATGTTTGACCACTCAGACTCGCGTCACGTGTTAAATCCAGCTGTGCCGTGCCCACCGAAGCATCCCTCCCAGACAAGCTTAAGACATTCTATGCTTGTTTTGAGGCACACAATACCGAGCTATCCAGGAAGACTCTCAGTGCTCCGGATGACCAAGTGCTTTCGCTCTCTGAGGCTGACGAAAACTCTCACAAAAGTGAATACTCACAAAGCTACCAGCCCAGATGGCATCCCTGGCCGCTTCCTCAGAGTGTGTGCTGACCAGCTGGCTGGCTTTTTCTTGGATATATTCAACCTGTCCCTCGTCCAGGGTGTAATCCCCACCTGCTTTAAGGAGTACCATCATCCCAGTGCCCAAGTCAAACAAGTTGACATGCCCAAATGACTATGGGCCTGTCGCGCTCACTTCGGTCATCATGATGTACTTCAAGAGGCTGGTCATGGCCCACATCAAGGCCAGCATGTCAGGCACACATGACCCACTCCAATTTGCAGATCCACAGAAGATGCCATGGCCATCACTATTCACATGACAGTAGCACATCTGGACGAGAGGAAAACCTATGTCAGAATGTTGGTCATTGACTACAGTTTAGCATTCATCACTATTGTTCCCTCCAAGCTCGACACCAAGCTCAGAGCCCCTGGGTCTGGACATCACCCTCTGCAACTGGATCCTGGACTTCCTGACAGACAGACCATAGACTGTGAGGATTGGCAACAACACCTCCTCCACACTGACTCTTAACACAGGGTCCCCCCAGGGGTGTGTCCTCAGTCTTCTGCTGTACTCTCTATTCAACCACGACTGCGTGGCTTTGAACGACTCCAACTCCATCATCAAGTTTGCTGACGACACCACGGTTGTAGGCCTGATAACCAACAACGACCAACAATGACGTCAGCCTATAGGGAGGAGGTAAGTGAACTGGCATTGGGGTGTCATGAAAATAACCTCTCCCTCAACATCAGCAAAACAAAGGAGTTGATTGTTGACTTCAGGAAGCAGAGGGAACATGCCCCAACGAGACTGCAGTAGAAAGAGTCACGAGTTTTAAGTTCCTCAGCGTCCACATCACTGAGGACTTGTCATGGACCAATAACACCACTCTTGGAAAGGGAATTGCTCTGTCCACCACCACAAGACCATTCAACAGGTGGTGAAGACAGGCAGTACATCACTGGGACTGTGCTCCCACCCATCCAGGACATCTACTCAAAACAGTGCCAGAGGAAGTCACGCAGCATCATCAAGGACCCCACACACCCCAGACATGAGCTGTTCTCTCCCTCACCATTGGGCCGACGGTATCGGAGCGTGAGGGAAAGGGAAAGGGGGATACCTAGTCAGTTGTCCAACTGAATTTATTCAACTGAAATGTGTCTTCCGCATTTAACCCAATCTCTGAATCAGAAAAGTTCAGGGCGCTACCTTAATTGACATCCACGTCTTCAGCGCCCGGGGAACAGTGAACTGCCTTGCTCAGGACCAGAACGACAGATTTTTACCTTGTCAGTTCTGGGATTCGATCCAGCAACCTTCCGGTTACTGGCCCAATGCTCTAACCACTAGGTCTGATACCAACAGGTTCTATCTACAAGCCATTAGACTGATGAACACTAGAACTGGACTGCTTTAATTCTACGCACCTTAACACATATGCAATCACTCATGCACACACCCACACAGACATACACACACATACATTCAAGCTACACACACATCACAACTGCTGCTACCACACTTTTATTATACTGCTCAATTTATACACTGCCCCCATCCCCCCTTTACCCAATACATGTTTAAATATTGGACTATAAATTGTGCCTTCCTGTATTATACTTATGCTAAAATGTTTATTATATTCTACTGAGACATTTACTTTATGTTTGTATTCTTATCTTTAAATTTTTTTTATTGTTGCGTTGTTGAGAAGTAAGACCTTCGTTGGACATGCATGTGTACCATGCATATCCCATACTGTACATTTCTGCACAGTATGGGATACTGTACATACAGCTAATACAACTTGAAACTCTCTTTCCAGTTTCAAAGAACTCAACTCTTTCTTCAACTGGAATCCCATGTAAGTCTTTCACATTCTGGCACATTACAAATGTTCAGTAGTCTGTGCTGTCCCTCTTTCGCTCTCCTTCTTTTTTCCTCCCTCTCTTGTAGACATTTCTGACAATGTCTCATCTCTCTTTCTGAAGACTCTCCAGACAGCTGGGCCTTAGCAACATGAGCTCTGGTTATCGTGTGTGTGTCTGTGTGTGTGTGTGTGTGTGTGTGTGTATGTGTGATTTTGTGATTTTATTTTTACTATCCTTGTGGGGACAAGAAGGATAGTAAAACAAGGAAAGTTTGGACATGTAGGGACATTTCACTGGTTACTACAAGGAAAAAAGCTTAGGGGGTTAGATTAAGGGTTAGGGTTACAATTAAATTTAGGGTTAGAATTAGGATGAGGTTTGGGGTTAAGGTTAGGGCTAAGGTTAGGGTTAGGATTGTGTGTGTGTTTGTTTATTTTATTTCTATTTCACCTTTATTTAACCAGGTAGGCTAGTTGAGAACAATTTCTCATTTGCAACTGCGACCTGGCCAAGATAAAGCATAGCAATTAGACACATACAACAACACAGAGTTACACATGGAATTAACAAAACATACAGTCAATAATACAGTAGAACAAAAGGAAACAAAAAGTCTATATACAGTGAGTGCAAATGAGGTAAGTTAAGGCAATAAATAGGCCATGGTGGTGAAGTAATTACAATATAGCAATTAAACACTGGAATGGTAGATGTGCAGAAGATGAATATGCAAGTAGAGATACTGGGGTGCAAAGGAGCAAGATAAATAAATAAATACAGTATGGGGATGAGGTAGGTAGATAGATGGGCTGTTTACAGATGGGCTATGTACAGGTGCAGTGATCTGTGAGCTGCTCTGACAGCTGATGCTTAAAGCTAGTGAGGGAGATATGAGTCTCCAGCTTCAGAGATTTTTGCAGTTCGTTCCAGTCATTGGCAGCAGAGAACTGGAAGGAAAGACGACCAAAGGAGGAATTGGCTTTGGGGGTGATCAGTGAGATATACCTGCTGGAGCGCGTGCTACGAGTGGGTGCTGCTATGGTGACCAGTGAGCTGAGATAAGGTGGGGCTTTACCTAGCAGAGACTTGTAGATAACCTGTAGCCAGTGGGTTTGGCGACGAGTATGAAGCGAGGGCCAACCAACGAGAGCGTGCAGGTTGCAATGGTGGGTAGTGTATGGGGCTTTGGTGACAAAACGGATGGCACTGTGATAGACTGCATCCAGTTTGTTGAGTAGAGTGTTGGAGGCTATTTTATAGATGACATCACCGAAGTCGAGGATCGGTAGGATGGTCAGTTTTACGAGGGTATGTTTGGCAGCATGAGTGAAGGATGCTTTGTTGCGATATAGGAAGCCGAATCTAGATTTAATTTTGGATTGGAGATGTTTAATGTGAGTCTGAAAGGAGAGTTTACAGTCTAACCAGACACCCAGGTATTTGTAGTTGTCCACGTATTCTAAGTCAGAGCCGTCCAGAGTAGTGATGCTGGACAGGCGAGTAGGTGCGGGCAGTGATCGATTGAATAGCATGCATTTAGTTTTACTTGCATTTAAGAGCATTTGGAGGCCACGGAAGGAGAGTTGTATGGCATTGAAGCTCGTCTGGAGGTTAGTTAACACAGTGTCCAAAGAGGGGCCAGAAGTATACAGAATGGTTTCGTCTGCGTAGAGGTGGATCAGAGAATCACCAGCAGCAAGAGCAACATCATTGATGTATACAGAGAAGAGAGTCGGCCCGAGAATTGAACCCTGTGGCACACCCATAGAGACTGCCAGAGGTCCGGACAACAGGCCCTCCGATTTGACACACTGAACTCTATCAGAGAAGTAGTTGGTAAACCAGTCGAGGCAATAATTTGAGAAACCAAGGCTGTCGAGTCTGCCAATAAGAATGTGGTGATTGACAGACTCGAAAGCCTTGGCCAGGTCAATGAATACGGCTGCACAGTAATGTCTCTTATCGATGGCGGTTATGATGTCATTTAGGACTTTGAGCGTGGCTGAGGTGCACCCATGACCAGCTCTGAAACCAGATTGCATAGCGGAGAAGGTACGTGGGATTTGAAATGGTCGGTAATCTGTTTGTTAACTTGGCTTTTGAAGACCTTAGAAAGACAGGTTTGGATAGATATAGGTCTGTAGGAGATTGGGTCTAGAGTGTCACCCCCTTTGAAGAGGGGGATGACCGCAGCAGCTTTCCAATCTTTGGGAATCTCAGACAATACGAAAGAGAGGTTGAACAGGCTAGTAATAGGGGTTGCAACTATTTCAGCAGTTAATTTTAGAAAGAGAGGGTCCAGACTGTCTAGTCCGGCTGATTTGTATAGGTACAGATATTGCAGCTCTTTCAGAACATCAGCTATCTGGATTTGGGTGAAGGACAAATGGTGGGGGCTTTGGCGGGTTACTGTGGAGGGTGCCGGGCAGTTGACCGGGGTAGGGGTAGCCAGCTGGAAAACATGGCCAGCCGTAGAAAAATGCTTATTGAAATTCTCAATTATAGTGAATTTATCGGTGGTAACAGTGTTTCCTAGCCTCAGAGCAGTGGGCAGTTGGGAGGAGGTGCTCTTATTCACCATGGACTTTACAATGTCCCAGAACTTTTTTGAGGGAGTACTACAGGATGCAAATTTCTGTTTGAAAAAGCTAGCCTTAGCTTTTCTAACTGCCTGTGTATATTTGTTCCTAACTTCCCTGAAAAGTTGCATATCACGGGGGCTATTCGATGCTAATGCAGAACGCCACAGGATGTTTTTGTGCTGGTCAAGGGCAGACAGGTCTGGAGTGAACCACAGACTATATCTATTCCTAGTTCTACATTTTTTGAGTGGGGCATGCTTATTTAAGATGGTGAGGAAGGCACTTTTAAAGAATAGCCAGGCATCATCTACTGATAGGATGAGGTCAATGTCATTCCAGGATACCCCGGCCAGGTCGATTAGAAAGGCCTGCTCGCAGAAGTGTTTTAGGGAGAGTTTGACAGTGATGTTGTTTGGTCGCAGACCCATTATGGATGCAGGCAATGAGGCAGTGATCGCTGAGATCTTGATTGCAAACAGCAGAGGTGTATTTGGAGGGTGAGTTAGTTAACATGACATCTATGAGGGTGCCCGTGTTTACAGATTTTGGGTTGTACCTGGTAGGTTCATTGATAATTTGTGTGAGATTGAGGGCATCAAGCTTAGATTGTAGGATGGCCGGGGTGTTAAGCATGTCCCAGTTTAGGTCACCAAGTAGCACGAGCTCAGAAGATATATGGGGGGCAATCAATTCACATATGGTGGGGGCAGAGGGAGGTCAGCTGAGCACAGCTGGGGCAGAGGGAGGTCTATAGCAAGCGTCAACAGTGAGAGACTTGTCTCTGGAAAGGTGAATTTTTAGAAATAGAAGCTTGAATTGTTTTGGTACAGACTTGGATAGTAATACAGAACTCTGCAGGCTATCTTTGCAGTAGATTGCAACACCGCCACCTTTGGCAGTTCTATCTTGGCAGAAAATTTTATAGTTAGCGATGGAGATTTCAGGGTTTTTGGTGGTTTTCCTAAGCCAGGATTCAGACACGGCTAGGACATCCAGGTTGGCAGAGTGTGCTGAAGCAGTGAGTAAAACAAACTTAGGGAGTAGGCTTCTAATGTTAACATGCGTGAAACCAAGGCTTTTACGGTTACAGAAGTCAACACATGAGAGCACCTGGGGAGTGGGAGTGGAGCTAGGCACTGCAGGACCTGGATAAACCTCCACATCAACAGAGGAACAGAGGAGAAGTAGGATAAGGGTATGGCTAAAGGCTATACGAACTGGTAGTCTAGCACGTTCGGAACAGAGAGTTAAAGGAGCAGGTTTCTGGGCACGATAGCATAGATTCAAGGCATAGTGTACAGACAAAGGTAAGGTAGGATGTGAGTGCATTGAAGGTAAACCTAGGCATTGAGTAATGATGAGAGAGATATAGTCTCTTGAGACGTTTAAACCAGGTGATGTCATCGCATATGTAGGAAGTGGAACAACATGGTTGGTTAAGGCATATTGAGCAGGGCTAGAGGCTCTACAGTGAAATAAGACAATAATCACTAACCAGGACAGTAATGGACGAGGCATATTGATATTAGAGAGACATGCGTAGCCAAGTGAACATATGGGTGAGTGGTTGGGCTGACTGGTGTCATGACGTTGGCCTGTGGGTAAGGTTTATGACCCCCCCCATAAATACCTTTCTCCCTTCCCCTCTCTTTCTGCCCCTACTGAAGGACTGCTGTCATGAAGGACTGCTGTCCTGTTAAATATAGAGTCTGGGAACATCAAACAAATGGGGAAAGGAACCATTTTTTGGTAATAAAACCAGTTGGAAATATGCTTTGGAACGTAATGAGTATGGATGTCAGTTCGGTTGTCATCTGAGACATTATGACTGATGACAGGACGACATAAACTGTACCTGGGAAAGTGTACACCCTCTAGTTATCAGAGTCACATGGAATTGTTATGCAATTGAAATGTTTGATATTGAAATTGTTTGTTAGGAGATTAAATGTAATTTTAGCTTCCAAATGAGAGAATTGGGTTTTCATAAGGAAAGTGCCCTGCTTGATCAGTGGCCCACCCCTGTGAAGAGATAAGGGTTATAAACGATGAAACACATCCTTCCCCCTCTCCACTATATAAGCCTTTGACGAAAAGGTAACCACATGTTCCAGTACGTGAGGTCTGCAGCCTCTACGTTAGAAGGACACACGTCAAGTACAGAACTAAGCCAACCTCGGCGTGAGCTTTGGTGGCGAATGGTATGAACTTTGAGCTTATTCACTACAGAAGTGACACTTCCTAGCCGTTGAGTTAGCAGCGGCCGCTGTAGACGTGGGCTAGGAAAGGATGGACGACGGATCCAGTCTAACAACGAACAGATGAAGATACCACCACGTATCCAATTTACCACCAGAGACATTCTTCCGAGGACAGGAAGATCTGTTGGCCAACCCGGCCAGCATCTACGACCAATATACCAAAACACAGCTCAGAGTAAATATTTATTGCATTTTCCAAATGGGCGGTAATTTAGAATGCATAAGATAATGTATTTACGATAGCATAGCTGCTGTTTCTTTGTTCCTAAGTCTTCCCGCTCTTTCATTCAAGCCCAACCCCCTTTCCTTTGTGTAACCAGCTTTCATACAGGTTCCGTCCACCAGGGATGTTTTCTGTATGACATCATTTGTATTCTCTGTATTTGTAATTCTGTGTGATTAGTTTAGGTATTTAGTAAATAAATAATTAAACCCAATTTTGTATTGCTGATTCAACTTGTTAGCCAGGGTTCGTGAAGATAGCCAAGAATTTACAACTTTCATTATGAGACTGAAAATAAGATAAGGGTTAATATTGACTGCTATCGATGTAAAAGATTACTAAGTATTTTAAGAGTTTATTCGGAAGATAACGGCTCTATAAACGTTCCTCCGTGGTGCCCCGACTTTCTAGTTAATTACATTTACATGATTAGCTTAATCAGGTAATATTAATTATAGAGAAAGAATTTTATAGGTTAGCATGTCATATCACTTAATCCGGCATAGCCAAAGACACGACACTGGGGACACGGCGATTCAGACATTTAGCAGGCAAATGCTAACAAGCTAGCAGTTAGTAGGCCGGGCCTAAACAAGCTAGCAGTTAGCAGACCGGGGCTGGCAAGCTAGCAGATAGCAGACCGAGTTAGCAAGCAAGCAATTGGCAGACCAGGGCTAGCAGTTAGCAGATTGGGGCTAGCAGTTAGCAGACCAGGGCTAGCAGTTAGCAGACCGGGGCAAGCAAGCTAGCAGTTAACAGACCGGGGCTAGCAAGTTAGCATTTGGGGGACGTCGTGATGGGGGTAAGTCTGTTTTTGCCTCTTCGTGCGGTGATGTCGATAGACCAGTCGTGGAATTAGTAGGGTTCCAAGTAGCTCTAGGTAGCTAGTAGGCCGCGGATAGCAGAATGGGCCTTCAGCGGACGTCACGCCTGAGGGGCCTGTTGGAATCCTCGGGCAGATTATGTCGGTATTCCAGTCGTAGAGGATCGGCGGGGTTCCGTGCCCCGTACCAGCAGTAGAAGGGGTCCGGATATTGTAGTGTGTGTGTGTCACAGGAGGTTGGTGGCACCTTAATTAGGGAGGACTAGCTCCTGGTAATGGCTGGAGCGGAATTAATGGAATAGTATAGAATACATCAAACACATGTTTTCCATGTGTTTGATACCATTCCATTCATTCCATTCAAAACATTACTATGCGCTGTCCTCCCCTCAGCAGCCTCCACTGGTGTGTGTAATAGTAATGAATAATAATTTGGTTGGTGTTTCACACATGTACAAGTTTGTATTATACGCATGTGTGAATTTGTGCATATCCCAACTCTCCCTGGCCGTGTCTACACTTGACAGGTACAGTGCCTTAGATAGTATTCACACCCCTTGACTTTTTCCACATTTGTGACCAACTGCCTCGATTCGGTCTTATGTAGCAGAATTTGAAAGTGTTTTTTACATTGGATAAAAGTAGAGACTCAGAGCAAGAAAATGGTATATCATACACTGTAGTTGAGGAACAATGGTAAAGTAATTCTGTTTTAAAAGTTGATAAATTTGTAACCCCACTTTTTGAAAATGGTCCTTGAATGTTTTGGTACACCTACTGGAGAGCTCTTCTTTGTCAACACCCATTCAGCATTGTTCACACTCTCTTATGCCTTAGCCCCACCCATCTCTTTAAGGATTCACATGAGGCCATGTGGTAAACACACGCTATATCAAATAAAATCTACGTTTATTTGTCACATGCACTGGATCCAGGTGTAAACGGTACAGCGAAGTGGTTACTTGCATAGTAGCAATATCAAAAGCAAAAAGTGTTCAGATAAAATATTTGTATCATTATTAGATGACACCTACCCGACACACTTGTCTAAATTGATAGATCATGTGAAGGAAATGCTATAACCACAATGTACACATGTTCATGAAATACAATAGATGGCCGTAATTACCCCCAGACACACCTAGCTAATGTGATTGGTCATGGACCCAGGTGCAGAGAAGAGACCAGACGAGGAATCAGTGGCTAAGGATAAACATAATATTTTACTGAGAAACGGTAGTCGCAGGATCACAGTACACTTGAAAAACAACAAACACTCGAAAACTCACTCAGGAAATGAACGCATACGGTAAAAAATTCAAGCATCTGCAAAGGACCACAGAAAACACACCTCTTTTAACAGGGACACAATCATGAAATAATAAGACACACCTGAGTCCAATAAAAGTCTCTAGAGCGGTCTCTGCCGCCCTCTGGTGCCAGGAGGAACCTTGACAGTAGGTAGCTAGCTAAACAATGAACCGGTATAATCCCAACTCATTCTATTACTAATACAAACATTGTCATAGCTGTAGTATGAATACGCAGCTAGCTAAAGCTAACAAAATATTACTAGCAATGCAAATGGTTTCTGATTCAAATAATATTACTACACAGATCATACACGTAACATTAGCTAGCAAGCCAGAAAGCCAACGTCTGACAAAATTCTAAACTTATATCTGAAAATGTAGCTAGACTCTTACCCGTATACATGGATTAACGATTCACGGCAGACTGGAACCGTTCAACTCTGTTTTCTTTGTTTTCTTTGTTGTGGAAATTCTTACACAGGTACACCCAAAGTCAATCTTAATATGAATCATTGTTTATAGTCAGCGAGCTGGAAAGGTTCCAACCAACTCAATGCACCATAGTGCACATGTCAATCAGGAGCTCTTCCTTGGTAGACCCAGCAGTTGTCTTATATACGGCTATACACAGACGAGTTATATTTGCATGATTTAGCTTAATTAATAAATCATTACGGATTTGTTTCATTCATGTGACCGACCAATACTGGTTCATAACATGTGACAGACCAATACCTCAAGAGGCTTCTTCTCTCTTAGCTGAGACCTTGCAACTGAGATATCTTTCATTCTCAAAATAAGGTCTGGGCGTACTGCCAAATTGTAGCTACTGATAAGTGAGGATTCGTTCAGTCAGCCACTTGCATGAACACAGAAATTGGTTTCTAGAACAACAGATGAATTACATTCCATCCTCTTATCACTTGTGTGATAATAATCATTACATTTTAATGTAAGCATTTATATTTTAGCATCTATATCAAAATATTCAATACTCCTATTTAAGTTTGGGAAATCAACACAGAAAAAAAACAGACACTTCATCATTTCAAACCCTTCATTCCGGGTTGTACAATACAATTAGTATGGTAATACTAGAATCATAATAAAGGTTATACTTCTATTAATGGGAGTGAGTATCAAAAATACACACATACACAAGGGATCTGTTGTCACGTCCTGACCAGTATAAGGGTTAATTGTTATTGTAGTTTGGTCAGGACGTGGCAGAGGGTATTTGTTTTATGTGGTTCGGGGTGGTGGCTGTTGTAGAAGGGCATTTGATTTATGTATTCCGGGGTTTTGGGGCACTGTGTCATATTCATGTATTTCTATGTTTAGTCTAGTGAATCTGTTTCTATGTTTCGTTAATTGGGGTTGGGACTCTCAATTGAGGGCAGGTGTTGTCTCTTTGCCTTTGATTGAGAGTCCTATATATTAGGGTCTGTTTGTAGTGGTGGGAGATTGTATCTTGTTTTGCCTGTTTCTTGTTTAGCGTGTGTGAGCCTAACGAGACTGTTGTGTTGATCGTGAGTATTCGTTGTTTATTATTTTGGTGTTCTCTTTTGAGTTAAATAAACGTAAAGATGAGCATTCACATTCCTGCTGCATTTTGGTCCTCCTTTCCCGACGACAACCGTGACGTCTGTAGATTCAGAGGTGAATAAGTATCTCAATGTTAACCATTGTTTCCATATCTCTTACCACAATCGGGTTGCATTTACCAATGTTTTTCACTAACTGTCCCTGGCACATCAATTTAGTCAAAATATAAAACCTGTTGTTTAACAATTCTCCTAAGACCTTCAAAAGGTTGTTGCTTGATCATCAGCTAAGTGTTTCACATAATGTAAACAGGTTAAGGGTTTAGATGACCTTACCCTCAACTTGTTAAAAGAAAACAACCTTCAATCATTACTCTTCGTCCGGATCTACAGGGGGAAATGGGGGCTTATCCAGAGTTGGCAGCTCATTAGTTTCACCATCCTCTGGAGGAGCAGAAAACATGATAGCTGCTGAAATCTTATCAGCCAGAGAGGAACAGTTCACCTTACAGCATGTTAACCTCTATGGGACCGGCGGGACGAATTCCTCCCACCTACGTAACAGCTAGTGTCATCCAGTGGCGCGATATTTTAAAACGTTTGAAATGCTATTACTTCAATTTCTCAAACGTATAACTATTTTACAGCTATTTAAAGACAAGACTCTCGTTAATCTAACCACACTGTCCGATTTCAAAAAGGCTTTACAACGAAAGCAAAACATTAGATTATGTCAGCAGAGTACCCAGCCAGAAATAATCAGACACCCATTTTTCAAGCTAGCATATAATGTCACATAAACCCAAACCACAGCTAAATGCAGCACTAACCTTTGATGATCTTCATCAGATGACAATCTTAGGACATTATGTTATACAATACATGCATGTTTTGTTCAATCAAGTTCATATTTATATCAAAAACCAGCTTTTTACATTAGCATGTGACTAGCATGTGACTAGCATTCCCACCGAACACTTCCAGTGAATTTACTAAATTACTCACGATAAACGTTCACAAAAAACATAACAATTATTTTAAGAATTATAGATACAGAACTCCTATATGCACTCGCTTTGTCCGATTTTAAAATAGCTTTTCGGTGAAAGCACATTTTGCAATATTCTAAGTAGATTGCCCGGCATCACAGGGCTAGCTATTTACACACCTACCAAGTTTAGCCCTCACCAAAGTCAGATTTACTATAAGAAAAATGTTATTACCTTTGCTGTTCTTCGTCAGAATGCACTCCCAGGACTTCTACTTCAATAACAAATGTTGGTTTGGTTCCAAATAATCCATAGTTATATCCAAATAGCGGCGTTTTGTTCGTGCGTTCAAGACACTATCCGAAAGGGTAAATAAGGGTTACGCGCCTGATGCGTTTCGTGACAAAAAACTTCTAAATATTCCATTACCGTACTTCGAAGCATGTCAACCGCTGTTTAAAATCTATTTTTATGCCATTTTTCTCGTAAAAAGCAATAATATTCCGACCGGGAAAGCGTGTTTACGTTCAAAGAGAGAAAATAAAAACATGGGATCCCCTCGTGCACGAGCCTCAGTCTGATGGTCCCCTAATAGAGCACTTACCAAAGGCGCTAAAGTTTTTCAGCCAGCGGCTGGAATTACATCATTCAGCTTTTTCCGGGTTCTGAGAGCCTATGGGAGCCATAGGAAGTGTCACGTTACAGCAAAGATCCTAAATGTTCAATAAACAGAGCCAAGAAGCCCAAGGAATGGTCAGAGAGGGTACTTCCTGTTTGGAATCTTCTCAGGTTTTTGCCTGCCATATGAGTTCTGTTATACTCACAGACACCATTCAAACAGTTTTAGAAACTTTAGGGTGTTTTCTATCCAAAGCCAATAATTATATGCATATTCTAGTTTCTGGGCAGTAGTAATAACCAGATTAAATCGGGTACGTTTTTTATCCGGCCGTGTAAATACTGCTCCCTAGCCCTAACAGGTTAAAGAGTACTTCCGTCGTAAGGTTAGCTCCTCCGTGGATAACATAGCTATGAAATAGACTTCATACCTATCGCCATTACAATTGTGGAAGACAGTGACTTGTAGAAAAACTACTACAGACTCCCTTGACACCAATTCTGACTGACCTCCAGGCATTGACCTGAAAATTACCTGACTACGTCAGACTCATTCTGAACAAGTTGTAATCTGCCCGGATACTTGGTTTTCTTCCCTTGACATGCGGGCTTGTGTAAGCATAAACGCACATGCACAATGGAACATCCAATTAGGATTTAGGCTAGGACCACTTAAGGGCCCAAGCAAAATACCGGCCTTAGTAACGTTGAACATTTACTTCTAGGCCTTTGACTCTACAGCACTCACCAGTTTTCTTCCCAGAAGTCCATAGGTCATCCCTGTAGACTGCCCAAAACTAGTGCATTACAGCTGTAGACTTATCATATAGATATCAACTTAGGATAGTGCCT
The DNA here is from genome assembly GCF_901001165.1 of Salmo trutta. Lineage (NCBI taxonomy): Eukaryota > Metazoa > Chordata > Actinopteri > Salmoniformes > Salmonidae > Salmo > Salmo trutta. Next base: position 28,489,519 of record NC_042963.1, read on the forward strand.
AAGCAACACACCAAGTAGGAAAACCCTAGATATGGCATTAGAGACAATGCCATGATAATCATTTTGCCAGAACATTGGACGTATATAGAATACAGTCCAATTAGATGATTTTTGTGTGAGAACTATATTTTGTATATCTTTTGTTTATGCTTTCATTCCTTTTCGGTTCAGTTCCTTTGACACTTAGGAAGTGATAGAGCCATAAACAAAGTCCCCATACAACCATCACTTAGTGCCACAACGCCGCTCATTGGGGAATGAATGCAATTACATATATTTCATGAGTGTGTGTGCGTTGTTAACATCTGCCTAAGTTACTACTCACATCTTCCAGTCTGGACGACGGGTCCGGAACGGCGACCCCAAATCCGGACACCCACGTCCTATCCTTGTGGCGGCATGCCCGCTGTCAGAGAGCCTACCAATTTAAACCACCAGAGGGGGGGACCGCAACGTCGATCACCGACCAGGACATTCCCTGGCCCTTCCTGGGGTACTTTGCAGCTTCCAGGGAGCCTACCAAGGTACACCACTAGCGGGGACCGCAACAGCGACCACCAACCGGACATCACTGCCCATCCTTGTGGTGGACTGCTCCACTTTCAGAGAGCATACCAAGTTCAACCACCAGAAGGGACTGCTACGATGATCTACCAACGGGACATCACGTGGTCATGATTTTATGTTGATTTGTAACTTGCAGGATAAACAAGATCCAAACCACCAGGGGGGGTATGTCATGACGTTGCCCTCTCTCTGGGTACAGAGAACACAGATGAACCCCCTCCCTCTGCACCAGGCCTTTTCTATGCACCATCCCCCTACCTCCCCCCACCCAGGCTGTGGTGAGAGGGGTCGTAAAATTCCAAAGGAGAATGTCCGGCCTCATGGCCCAGTTTTGAGACAGAGAGGGGTTTCATAGAGAGACAAAGGAATTCTTCCAACTCACAGAATTGGGGAACCGAACAACATTTATGTTCTGGAGAAGGTTTAAAAGATCGGTGAAGAATCCAGCTACGAACTGGTCCGCTTGGTACAATTTTGTGATACTCATTAGAGACAGTATTGCCATATTACCATACTAAGGTTTATATAATAGCCTCAGCTATGGGACTTGCATCTAAATGGTTGTATACAATGACTTAATAAGATTAAAGCTATTTGGAATATATTGAGAGGCTGTGTACTGATGTTAATGTGATAGAATTGTATTTCTGTTCAAAGCTTAACACAGTCATCGGCACGCCCCCAGGGACACAGACAGGACAAGGCGTCATGTGACAGTTTTTCTACGTTCAGTATATAAGCCCACCCAGGGTTACTTTCTGCAGACCAGCTTACCTCAAAAGAGAGAGCCAAGGTTTGACCATGCATTCCTCTACTGAAGTTTAACCATAGCACGTGGTTAAACTTTTAGACTATCAATACCGACAGAATAATAACAAGTCTTTGATATTAATTAATAGTCTGCAGCTAGAAATTTGATATCATTGAACGCGAAGATCGACGAAACATCCTTTCTATAACGACATTAATGAATGTCGTTTTGAAAGATCAATTCTAACCGAGAGAGAGAGAACGCGTACAAAATCTCTCCAACAGGACAAAAACTCTCCAACAAGGATCCCGACGACACACTGAGCGTAAATATATATTGATTGCAATTGTTCCCGAATGAGTGAGCGTTCATGTGCAAAGGATTAGCATATCAATTGTTAATATTTATCAACTCTGTTGTGCCTTCTCCGCTGCCCCCAACCCCTTGTTTGTTTAACAAGCCGCCATGCCGGTTTAGCCCACTAGGGCACATTACTCTACCATTTCTTTGTGACGATAACTACTGTTTGTATGCTTTCTGTGAATTACTTTGTTTAGTAAATAAATGATTTTATTAAGACAGTTGATGTATGGATGACTTAGTGAAGACTGGGTTCGTGCAGATACAACAATTTACGACGTTTGGAATGAGACTGGACGAGGTAAAATACACCATTTAAACCAGAAGATAGTCGGTCAGATACTATAATATAATATATAATGTTAAAATATAGGAAAATTATATTAGGAAAATTATAACTTTGTAATCTGAATATTTTCCTTGGTGCCCCGATCTCCTAGTTAATTACAGTTAAACGATTAATCAGTTTAATCGCGTAATAATAATTACAGGGAGTTATTTTGATAAACATGTCTTCAGTTTAATGGTGCCCAAAGACACGACAGACCCAAAGCTTTCCATTGTAAAGGGGACCTAAAAAAATAAATCTGGTTGGTTTTTTTTCTGAGTTTTGCCTGCTATATCAATTCTGTGATAGTCTTAGACATTATTTTAACCGTTTTAGAAACTTCAAAGTGTTTTATATCCAATGCTACCAATTATATGCATATCCTGGCTTCTGGGCCTCAGTAACAGGCAGTTAACTTTGGGCACGCCAGTCAGGCGGAAATTCAAGAAACTAGACCCTATCCCTAAATCAAAATAACAAATTAGAATAATTCTCTTGAAACAATTGTATCCCATAAGTGTCCTCTGTCCTTCTCCTGTTCCAAATCACACATAGGACTATTACTAAATTAAAAAACTTCTTCCTAATTATTTGTTTTTACATAGCCCATGTGAGGGTGATCAGGCCTCGCCAGGAAGTCAGAAAAGAGCTCAGAGGTCAGTCAGCCCTATTAATTGAGTGTTTCTTTTCCTGTACCTCAGACAATATGTAAAGATATTTCAAACATTTCAAACATTTTGTGTATCAGGTTTACATTGGGTTATTCAGTGCATTTCTTCTAATCGAGAGAATTTACATGTGTGCAACCAAAACTCTGACAACAGAAACTTTCATTTGTGTACAGCATCCTTTCTAACCCGTGTAAAAGCCACAAAAACCAAAGAAAGCTCTCCCAAGGCACCTGCCTCAGGAAGCCATTTAAAGAGATACAGAATCATGGATAAACATTTAAAAAAACCTAGCGGACATATTTAAAAACTTCTTCAGGATCGATGGGTCCCCTGCGGGACGGTTGAGCTAATGTAGGCTAATGCAATTAGCATGAGGCTGTAAGTAACAAGAACATTTCCCAGGATATAGACATATCTGATATGGGCAGAATGCTTCAAAACTTGTTAATCTAACTGCACTGTCCAATTTACAGTAGCTATTACAGGGAAATAATATCATGCTATTGTTTGAGGAGAGTGCACACTTTTGATCATGAAAAGTTATTAATTAACAAATTAGGCACATTTGGGCAGTCTTGATACAAAATATTGAACAGAAGTGCAATGGTTACTTGGATCAGTCTAAAACTTTGCACATACACTGCTGCCATCTAGTGGCCGAAATCTAAATTGCACCTTGGCTGGAATAATACATTATGGCCTTTCTCTTGCATTTCAAAGATGACAGTACAAAAAAAATACAAAAAACGGTTGCTTTTTTCTTTGTATTATCTTTTACCAGATTTAATTTGTTATATTCTCCTTCATCCCTTTCACATTTCCACAGACTGCAAAATGTTTCCTTTCAAATGGTACCAAGAAAATGCATATCCTTGCTTCAGGTCCTGAGCTACAGGCAATTAGATTTGGGTATGTCATTGTAGGCGAAAATGGTTTTTAAAAAAAGGGGGCCGATCCTGAAGAATTTGTTGCCATTAACGTGTTTTGGAGACTGGTTTTTGTTTGGAATTTCAGATGACTGACGTGCCCAAGGTAAACTGCCTCTTACTCAGGCCCAGAAGCTAGGATATGCATATAATTGGTAGAATTGGATAGAAAACACTCTAAAGTTTGTGGAAATGTGAATTGAATGTAACACAATAGGTCTGGTAGAAGGAAATACAAAGAAAAAACATACATTTTCTGTTTTTTTATTGTTGTTGCATCATCTTTCACATGAACAAGAAAAGCCAAACATTCAGATAGGACGCTGGGGATAATTTCGATGGAGAACATAAGAGGGCAACAGTAGTTGTGCAAAGTGTCAGACTGATAACTTCAGGAATGAGCGAGCTACATGACATTTAGCATGAAGTCACCCAGGTGTCCCACACAAGTTTCCCAAATGTACCCAAGTGGCCGAATTGGTAAAGTGATACATTTTGAAGCAAATAACTATATACAACATACAAAAATGCTATTCTAACACACCCAAAAAAACATTTAATTATTGATTATCTTTTTATATATTGCAAATAAAATAAATCTCCCAAAAATCTCATGAATAATATTTGATATTATTAATTTTAAACAATGACATTAGCATGAGAAGAACTTACCAGTCCAAAACAATGTCCTCTCCATGCAAAAACATGTCTTCTGTCTGTGAGTTGCCGCTATGCTCGCTCACAGACTCGTCTTCCTGTAGCAACTCTGTCTCACATTCCTTATCAATTTCTTCTATAATTTGGTGTAAATCTGTATACCTAGACTTTGATTTTGCTTTTGCTGATTTAGTCACTATAATGTTTTATATAAAATTGCTGAAAATGCTTTTTACCAAATACTGCTTCGAGTAACGCGTGTGGCTGCTTCTAGTCAGATCTTCAGTGGTGAATGAACCTGTTTATGCTCGAGTTTACTACAAAGGCTGGTCTTCCAACATATAACCATTAGATATTGCTGTTTACCTTAGCTCATTGGCTATCTACCAAGCTAGATTCCAAGACGATCAGTGGTCATTGGGCCAAAATACAGTCAATCAACAAAAAAACGCTCATATTAATTGGTGCGCAATGAGATCATTGCTTGGCGTCTTCAAATCGCTTTATTTCGGTCAATACGTCCCCTGAAAAGAACCATCAAGTATGGTTGTGTTACTAACAACCAGAGGATTCCAATGAAATCAACCATGACTGGATAAACGTACGTTTAGTGTGAGTAATTACATCGAATGTTTTGTTGAAGGAGACGGAATTCATGACACTAGCCGTTTACAAAATGTTTCGTGTTAGGCTATAAAAATTGATTTTATCAAACAAAACGGCCATTCATTGTGTAGCTGGGACCCTTGGGATTGCAAACAGATGACGATCTTCAAAGGAAAGTGATTTATTTAATCACTATTTGTGATTTTTGTGACACCTGTGCTGGTTGAAAAAGTATTTTGGTGTGGGACGCTGTCCTCAGATAATCACATGGTATGCTTTCACCGTAAAGCCTTTTTAAAATCTGACAATGCAGTTAGATTAACTAGAATATAAGCTTTTAACCGATATAAGACACTTGTATGTTCATAAATGTTTAATATTACGATTTTTGTATTTTGAATTTCGCGCTCTGCAATTTCACCGGATGTTGTCATAGGTGTCCCGCTAGCGGTTCATGCGCCCAAAGAGGTTTTAATGCTCGTTAGTGCTAGTTTGACCACCAGAGGGCATCTTTGATCTTTTGATTGGTTTTAATATTGGCTGTACTAGAGAATTTAAAACCTTTTTTTGTAAGAACATATTATATGGGATTGGTTTTAAGAAATGTAACTTAATTTGATTAATATTATGGTGTTTCTTTTCCAGGAAAATGGAAAACAAAACCCTTAGTGTTTTCTTTAGGAAAATATGCTGCTGTACAATGTGACCGGTGACTGTGAGTGAAGAGCAAAATAATCCTAACATTTCCTTACCCTAATTGTAGGCTAACCAATACCCAAACAGAGATTCAGTGAAAATAAAAATGTCATTGAGTTATGAAGACCAGTCCCCATGCTTGTCTCAGAGCATTATGAAATGGTGCTGAAATAGTTGACCACACATGGGTAGGCTATTGCTTAAAATCCTATTATAACAATTGGATGACTTTGGGTGTTCCAGTAAGCAACTATTTGTTACCTTTACCTTCATTAGTCTACTTTATTCTGAAAAGTTAATCCATAACTCTACTAAACCTACAAGCAAAGATGAACTGGTGAATGCCATCAAGACGTTTTGGCTTGAGAAACTGACAATACAACAATGAAACAAATATATTGATCATCTCAGCAAGGTTTTACCTGTGGTCGTGGAGCTGGGGGGGAAGTGCAACTAAAATGTAGCTGAGATATATCGTACAGTAGTTGAAATAAACATCTGCATTTTGAAAGCATAAAGACGTTGATGAACAGATACTGTTTAAAACTTTAGAGTACTTAAGCATTGAATAAGCATTGAATACATTGCAAGTTATCCAACTACATGTTGGATAACAGATCGGCTCTCGGAACTCATTAAGAGGCGGCTTCTATCTTTAATATGCTTTAAATGCCACAATGTCACAAATATTTGAACACACACAACATGAGCAGATTAACTTGGTCAAAACAGTCAAAATAGTATTTATTAAAGACTAGAAGAAAGAATGTTGGTACTGATTTATTTTGATCCAAAGCTATTCATGAGTGAATAATCCAATAATAATTGGTATGACACGACTCACGGAACTCATTAAGAGCTGACTTCTAAATGAACATACTTGCAGATCAATTAATTCTAAATCAATATCTAATGGGCATTTTTCGTTAGGGAAAATCTGGTCTGTGAGAATATCTAAGGGGCTTTAATATCATTATAATGCAGGGTTAATAATAATAATCGTTGGATAACAGATCGAAACTCATTAAGAGGCGGCTTTTATCTTCAATATGCTTTAAATACTTTATTTTCCAAGTGTTTAAGGTGCGTGTGGGCGACGGAGAGAAACATGGGTTAAACCCATAGGTTTTAGGCCTGCAGTAGGTTATAATAAATGGAAAATTGCGTGTAAATTCATAAAGCATGTGCCATGGAATTTTACATTTACATTTACATTTAGGTCTTTTAGCAGACGCTCTTATCCAGAGCGACTTACAAATTGGTGCATTCACCTATAATATCCAGTAGAACAAACACTTTACAATAGTGCATCTAAATCCTTTAAAGGGGGGGGGGGTTAGAAGGATTACTTTATCCTATCCCAGGTATTCCTTAAAGAGGTGGGGTTTCAGGTGTCTCCGGAAGGTGGTGATTGACTCCGCTGTCCTGGCATCGTGAGGGAGATTGTTCCACCATTGGGGTGCCAGAGCGGCGAACAGTTTTGACTGGGCTGAGCGGGAACTGTGCTTCCTCAGAGGTAGGGAGGCGAGCAGGCCAGAGGTGGATGAACGCAGTGCCCTTGTTTGGGTGTAGGGCCTGATCAGAGCCTGAAGGTACGGAGGTGCCGTTCCCCTCACAGCTCCGTAGGCAAGCACCATGGTCTTGTAGCGGATGCGAGCTTCAACTGGAAGCCAGTGGAGAGAGCGGAGGAGCGGGGTGACGTGAGAGAACTTGGGAAGGTTGAACACCAGACGGGCTGCGGCGTTCTGGATGAGTTGTAGGGGTTTGATGGCACAGGCAGGGAGCCCAGCCAACAGCGAGTTGCAGTAATCCAGACGGGAGATGACAAGTGCCTGGATTAGGACCTGCGCCGCTTCCTGTGTGAGGCAGGGTCGTACTCTGCGAATGTTGTAGAGCATGAACCTACAGGATCGGGTCACCGCCTTGATGTTAGTATCGAAAATCTCTTCCCAACTATTTTGCAATCTGTATGGCACAGCTGTCCATTTTTTGGTCCTTCAATTAAACTGGTATATATTTTTATTTATCACTATTTTCTTTAACCAATTTTGCAGGGCCGACAGAGAAGTTCCTTATTTGTATTTTTTTTTATTGAAATTGCAACCAACTTTCTATGGCATATTTAAAAAATAATGATATTTTGGAGATGATTTCGTTTCAAATAACCGAAAGTGAGAGATTATAATCTGAATAAAGGGAAAAAGGCCATTCTTGAACATGGGGTGAGACATTCTTACTAATTTGTAAATAAAGCCAGTTTGTTATTTATAATAATTTGTTTCTGTTTTTAGAGGGAGAGAAACCAAAAGCCCACCGTGCCTATTTTTGAAAATCGTCAATCCACATGTCAAGTGAAATTTCCCCATTGTATTTACCCAAGTTCTCTCTTAACTCCAGTTTTTGTTGTTGTTGCCTGATGCAGGACTCTAATGCCAGAGAACAGACTCTCAGACTGAAAATGCCTCCATTAATTGCCACAGTTTAGACTACCAATAGATCAGTGTTCTAACTCTCCCTTGTGATAGTGTGGTACAATAACAGAATCTACCACTAACGGTCGTGGCATAAGCTCGTAACTTTTAAAGGAAGAACCACCATAATGCTTTGGAGGGATCAATATTTCTTAACTTGGCTGGCACTGTCTCAGTCTCCAGTATATGTCGCTCTTTCCATAATAAGTCTCAACCTAACACTAAACAGTTGAGTAGGTGAATACAGAAAATCATTGGTTCTATTTATCAAGGTATGGATTTATTTCAAAATGCATTACCAGGGTGGAGGAACTCTTCTAAGCGTTTATAGTTTTTATTGGTTAAGGGAAGTCAAGTCCCGTACAATGCTTTAACCTTATCTTTCTCAACTGATCCATAAAGGGACCACTCTGAACATCCTCAGAATTTACGTATATGTGGGTGTGCAAGTTATATATTACTTCTTATTTTTCTAGTGTTACTTCATCAGATCATCATAATAACCCATTATACTCAATATTATGTTACTTTAACGCTAGTAACCCATTTTACATTTGTGTCACATCACATATTCCTCCTTTAGACTAGTGTTCTATTCATACAGGGGTTTAGATATTTAAACTAGCTCTATTTAACAGCATATTCGAAAATAGTTCTCTCTTCTTTCATATCTCCATTCATAATAACGTTATACATCAAACTCCACTGATGAGACATATTATCCTCAAGTAATTTAAAGTCATGTTAACCTCAGAGGCATGTTATCCTCGTTACTAATGAGACATGTTATCCTCGTTTCTAACGAGACACGTTATCCTCTGAGACACGTTACGTATGAGATTTCTGAGACATGTTATCCTCTAACTGTAGATCCTAAGGCGGTGTTGGACAGACCCCTAGATAACATTACAGATTGAAAAACTCAGCTCACAGAACTGGTTGGGGCATTCATTCACCTCTTTCACACTGGAGCTAGTCCCCTGACAGCTGTCATCCCATATCTCACAATCACACAACTTTCACATCCACATTCACTTAGTATTATTCCCAAACACACTCGGTAATCTCCTCATTATCCCATGTGCATCATCAACAATTCTCCCTTGTCGTTACTTGCTATGCACCATGTGCATCGTGAATGGTTCTCTTGCTGCTACTTGCTATACATATAAATAACACCCCATATTCAAAAATACCTTGTGTTATTTTTTTGTGGCTGCAGACCACATAGACATTTCTTCTAAATGCCTACAGACAGCTGTCAGCGGGGTTTCCATGGTACCATTATGCCCTCGCTCTAGTTTTCTCATAAAACTAGTGAACAGTCTTCTCTCTATAAGACTATGGGTACCTTTTAATGCGGTATTCACCTTGATTTTATTTTTTATAATTTTGTTTAAAAAAAATTGGATTCATTTAAATTGACTTACTGAAATCAGTTGTGGTCCCTCAATTGTTTGCGAGTCATGTGTCTCCTCCTGGGCAGCTCACAGTAAGGGTCTGTTCCAGGCGGGTCTCGTCGTCTTTTGGTCAGATTGGAATTCCCCTTACGCTTCATAAAATGCGTGGTTTTCCTCACAGACCCCCAATGGAAAGTTCCTCAGGCAGAATCAATCATCCTATTCGTGACGCCAAATTGTCTTACACAGGGACATTGTTTAATGTCAGTGCCCTGGAGAGTTTCCAACCAACTCAATGCACCATAGTACAGAGCTCAATCAGGAGCTCAATCAGGAGCTCTGCTTGGGCAGTCCCAGCAGTTATCTTATATATGGCTATACACAGACAAGTTATATTTGCATGATTTGCATAATTCATTAATCATTACCATTTTGTTTCATTCATGTGACCGACCAATACTGGTTCACAACATGTGACAGACCACATATTGTGAATTTCAAACACAGATTCAACCACAAAGACCAGGGAGGTTTTACAATGCCTTGCAAAGAAGGGCACCTATTGGCAGACATTGAATATTCCTTTGAGCATTGGTGAAGTTATTAATTACACTTTGGATGATGTATCAATACACCCAGTCACTACAAAGATACAGGCGTCACCATAAAAATGTCAGTGGCTGTGATAGGAAAAAACTGAGGATGGATCAACAACAGAAGGAGGCCTGTACATAATAAATAATATTCCAAAACATGCATCCTGTTTGCAACAAGGCACTAAAATAATATTGTAAAGAAAATCTTGAAGCAATTCACTTTTTGTCCTGATTGCAAAGTTTTATGTTTGGGGCAAATCCAATACAACAATTACAGAGTACCACTCTCCATATTATATTTTCAAGCATAGTGGTGGCTGCATCATGTTATGGGTACGCTTGTAATTGTTAAGGACTGGGGAGTTTTTCATGACAAAAAACAAACAGAATGGAGCTAAGCACAGGCAAAATCCTAGAGGAAATCCCAGTTCAGTCTGCTTTCCACTAAACACTGGGAGATTCATTCACCTTTCAGCAGGACAATAACCTAAAACACAAGGCCAAATCTCACACTGGAGTAGCTTACCAACAAGGCAGTGAATGTTCCTGAGCGGCTGAGTTACGGTTTTGACTTTAATGTGCTTGAAAATCTATGATAAGACTTGAACGTGGTTGTCTAGCAATGATCAACAACCAATTTGAAAGAGTTTGAATAATTTTTTTAAGAATAATGAGCAAATATTTTACAATCCAGGTATGCAAAGCTCTCACAGACTTACCCAGAAAGACTCAAAGCTGTAATCCCCCGAGGTGATTATAACATTGACTCGGGGGTGTGAATACTTATCTAAATTGCATATTTCTGTATTTCATTTTCGAAAAAATTGCCAACATTTCTAAAAACATGTTTCACTTTGTCATTATGGGATGTTGTGTGTAGTCTAGTGAATCCATTTTGAATTCAGGCTGTAAGAAAACAAAATGTGGAAAATGTCAAGGGGTATGAATACTTTCTGAAGGCACTGTAGATGCGACTTCTGCTATCAAATTACCAAGATCACATTGAAAAGACAGGTCTAGATGCACAAAGTCGCATTGTGGTCTGATTGTGTTCAGATCTGGCTGACCACCTCAGGAGTTGGTCAGGGATGTATTGTGTTCGGATTTTTCCTCAGTCTGGAGTCAACCGAAAGTGCATACAGTGGGCGATGTCATCAGCACTCCGCCCACAAGAAATAATGTCTTTGCTTGCCTTATAAATGCTAGCTAGCTCGCTAATATTTACAATAATTGTGTTGTTGTTTGGCTAGAGTTACACTAACCCGTATGCAATCTCTTTAACTTTGCTGGCTAGCTTGCTGGCTAGTTATCTACAGTGTTAGCTACTGCCATCAAGTTGTTGTTGTGTTATTATCATATTTTACCAATTCCACCGTTTCCAGAATGCATTCTGGCATTTGAATATAGCGTGGGAAAAGGGAATCCGGACACAATGTGGACATGGTGGACACATTTAAAATCATGATGTGTTCGGAATTCCATGATCAGAACTCCAAACTGCATCAACTGTCAAATCTAGACACGGCCCCTGAGACACACTCAGAGAGTGGGATCATGGCCTGGGTCAGCCATTATCAATGGTGACCCCGGAGCAATTAGGGTTAACTGCATTGCTCAAGGGCACATCGACTGATTTTTCACCTTGTCTGCTCATGGATTTGAAGTAGCGACCCTTGGGTTCACCAGCGAATGCTGAATTTGCTTGTTGTCCTAAAGTCTCATTTGTATTAATTTACAACCAGTGCCGTGTCCATTTATCAGAGTTACGTTTTCTATGTGAGGAAATGTTTTGTACAAAGACACAAACTTCCTCCAGCTGCTGTTATGAAATGTTTGTGTGGAGTAATCTTTCTCTGACTAAACAACATAACACCCCATAAACAAGGAGGCAGCTCGGCTTTGTCCCATGGTAGTTTGAGAATCCTCTACCTGAGTTAATGCTTCCTGTTGGAGAAATCTGAGGCAGAATGGCTGCCATTGCTGGGAAAGGTACGGTGATTGACCTTATTTATGGTAGTTACTATTAGCAGTGAGATCTCTTCATTCAGTTTGTAGTAAGTATACTTCCTCCATGTCTGAATGGGCCAGCGGCTCACAGAACTTTCCCCACTGATCTTTGTTCAGTTTTGCTTCCCCCACACCCTATAGTTAAGGTTATGATTAGGGGAGGGTTAGCTGATCCTAGATCAGTGGTTATGGGCAACTCCTTCCCGCAGCGTGGTTTACATACAAGCTAAAGACAGGAATACGGAGAGTTCCTTCAACATGAGTCAGCAGACAGTAATGGACATTCAGACAGCAACAAACAGTGTTGTCATAGAGACAGGCAATTATGAGAATAAGGCTTTTGTTAAGGGCGGGGAAATTCTAGATTAACCCCACGATGATGGGATCTGGGACAACACTGACCTTTAATTCGATTTTTAAATGATACATACTGTATGAAGGAAAGAAAGTGTAACATGGATACAGCACAGTAGGCTGGCCCATACCAGAGCCCATTTTGTACAGCATAACTCTCTCTCTCTATCAGGACTTTTTTCTCTATCTCTCAGGACTTTTTTCTCTATCTCTCTCAGCCCTGAGGTAGCATGTTTCCCAGCTCCATTTGCTAACCACACAGGTATGCGCTCAGGTATGAGCTCAGGTATGCACTCACCTAACCACATGGGGAGAGTCCTACATAATTTACCAAATTCTCACACACATACAGCGTTGTATACATGAAATTTCAGGACTTTTTGGAGTATAAAAATGATTGACCATTAAAAATCATATTTTCCCTAAACCCTGCCCCCACCGCTTAACCTAACCCTAACCTTAACCCCAAAAACCCTAAACCTAACCCAAAACCCTAAACCTAACCCTTTTGTTTTCCAAAACATTGGGGTCCTGATAATGTAGGAAAATAAGTACACACACACACCACATGCACACACGCACATACACAAACAGAGACACACTGTCACACACAACACACACACACAACCTGAGAGGTGGGACTAAGCGCCTGTGACGTGAGATGTGGGAATATTAGTAATCACACAGACGTATAGTTGCTCAACCTCCCAGCCCCCATGTGTTTACAGAGGTACAGTAGTATTTACGTGAAGGCCCACAGTGCTTTAGAAGTGCTGGCGTCTGTTGCGATGATGGGAAATGTATGTGAAGGTGAAGGGTCGAGTAGGTTGTCTGTGACGTGTGTGGTGGGACAGTTTGATCCAAGAGTCTGTCTGTGTAGAGGGGTGTGTGTTGGGGAATGTCGTGAGTCGTGTGGCTGCTATCATGCTAGTGTAATGGAATGTCTGAGCTCTGATGGGAAATGTGGGTGTGGGGAAAGAGCAGGCTTTGGTGAGAGATGGATGGATCTCTCTCTACTTCAGGGACTGGCGGCAAAAGGCCTCTCCATACCACAGTCATGGTGGCTCTATGACTCACTTTGCCATTGTGTGGACATAATCTGGGGACTACTTTTATCTTACTTCAGAGTTAGACATCTTACTTATATTACAACAGAATAATATTGTCAAAAAGTGGCTTTTGAGTTGAATTCCAGGTGATGGTGAGTTCCAAGAGTGTTTTTTTTTAATACAAGACGTAGTCGGAAGTGAAAGCAGTGGTGGAAATAGTACCCAATTGTCATATTTGAGTAAAAGTAGATACCTTAATAGAAAATGACTCAAGTAAAAGTGAAAGTCACCCAGTAAAATACTACTTGAGTAAAAGTCTAAAAGTATTTGGATTGAAATATACTTAAGTATCAAAAGTAAATGTTATTGCTAAAATATTCTTAAGTATCAAAAGTCAAAGTAAAAGTATGAATAATTTCAAATTCCTTATATTAAGCAAACCAGACAGAACTATTTTATTGTTTATTAAAGTTACGGATAGCCAGGTGCCCACTCCAACACATAATTTGCAAACAAAGCATGTGTGTTTAGTGACTCCGCCAGATCAGAAGCAGTAGTGATGACCAGGGATGTTCTCTTGATGTGAATTTGACAATTTTCTGTCCTGCTAAGCATTCAAAATGTAACGAGTACTTTTGGGTGTCAGGGAAAATGTATGGAAAAAAAGTACATTATTTTCTTTAGGAATGTAGTGAAGTAAAAGTAAAAGTTGTCAAAAATAGAAATAGTAAAGTAAATCAAATAAAAATAAGCATATGACATTATTGCTGCCCGTAGCATTGAATGCAAAAGAAGCCAGCGGCCATCTGGCCTTCCTTGACAAAAAAAGTATAAAAAATTGCCAATCAGTGTTGCGCTAAACTGAGCGAGCTCAACTGTGAATGGTCCTGGAGCACCAAAAACAAAGTGTCAAGGGAAGCCAGCTTGGATTTAGCGTCACTCCTATCAAATCCCATTGAGAGCATACGTCATTGACAGAAAAATTGAATTGAATTGTTGCATCTCATTGTGTTATTGTCCTCCGGTGGCTATATCTAGCCTGCTAGCTAACATTTCCTAATTTAGCCATGGATGGAGATAGGGATTTTGGTTTTACTTAATTCTCTGTACTGGTCAACGACTATAACAGTGACTCTGATCCAACCATTAATTCCTACATTGTTGTGCCCCTGGACTGAGAGGATATGTAGCTAGATGTAGAAGGCTAATGTTAACTAGCTAACGTTGCCCATGAGTGGAAGTTAGGCTAGTGAGCAAGCATTTTAGCCAGGTAGTCTAAGACACCAAAAAATAAAAGCATGTACTGTATGACAGAGTTTCGTCAACATGAAAGAGAGGAGGATGTCATTGGCGTTTCTCTATAAGTAGGGTGAGTCTACATATTTTCTACTTGCACTCACACATTTATTCTGCCACTGTGTCTTCTTATTGTCTCAGCCTTAGGCCTATATATCACGGTCGCAAGGCATATGGATTAACAGGTTATAGAGCAAACAACGCAATTATCACATCACCTAAGTTGTAATATGGCTTTTTTTGGGGGGTGGGTGATTTTACCCATGCACCGCTACTGCTGTAAGGACATGAGAGGAGTAGTGTGGGAGAGGCTTATGTCTCTGAATACTAATAGAGAGATATTTCCGACGCCCGCCCATCCTCTCACCACACACACACATAAATGCACACACTGCCCAACCCTCGCCAGTCACCACTAGGGCTGCAAAATTCCTGGAACTTTCAATAAATTCCTTGTTTTTCCAGAAATCCGGGTTGGAGGATTCCAGACTTCCTGCTTATTTCCTCCTGATTCAAGGAATCCTCCAACTGGGATTTCGGGAAAACCAGGGAATTTATTGAAAGTTTTGCAACCCTAATCACCACGCCCACAGAAAACACGAGACTCAGTGTGGTTGCTTACTGTAGCACTGCATATACTGTAGTTACATTGAGGTTCACTGTTGGATCCAAATACATAGTTCCTCTAGGAATAGTACGACTAAGCAATGGCCTGGATCTCAGAAAAGAGAGTATTGTGAGATCATCAGTGTACTTGCTTGATATTGACTCTAACTATACCAAATGGTCACAGCTCTCCCCTATCTATCTTCTCTCTTGGTTGCATTGTGCCCAAGTGAAAACACTCCCCAACAATACAATCACTATTCCACAGCCTGCCATGTTCAGCAGTCCACATAATGACAGCCTGTTGTCTATTGACGACACTAGGGATAAAGTATGGGCTGAGCCTGCGCCAAGAGTACATGTCAGAGGATGTTTAAACAGATGCAGTACAGTAAAGAGAGGACATAGTCTATTTGGTCTGTCTGGTCTTCTGTTATATCTCATTGTAAGTGTCCATCCATGGAAGGAGGAGAAGTACAACAGCCCAGATGCTCCGGAGAGCGATAAGAGAACCACATCTACGATGACCATCATGATACATGGATTGAATACATACACTATATATACAAAAGTATGTGGACACCCCTTCAAATTAGTGGATTCGGCTGTTTCTGCCAAGCCTGTTGCTGACAGGTGTATAAAATCGAGCACACCGCCATGCAATCTCCATAGACAAACATTGGCAGTAGAATGGCCTTACTGAGGCGCTCAGTGACTTTCAATGTGGCCGCCGTAGGATGCCACCTTTCCAACAATTCAGTTTGTCAGATTTCTCCCCTGCTAGATCTTCCCCAGTCAATTTTAAGTGCTGTTATTGTGAAGTGAAATGTCTAGGAGCAACAACGGCTCAGCCGCAAAGTGGTAGGACACACAAGCTCCCATAACGGGATCGCCGAGGGCTGAAACGCGTAGCATGTAAAAATCGTCTGACCTCGGTTGCAACACTCACTACCGAGTTCAAAACTGCCTCTGGAAGCAATGTCAGCACAAAAACTGTTCATCAGGAACTTCATGAAATGGGTATCCATGGCCGAGCAGTCGCACACAAGCTTAAGATCACCATGCAAAATGCAGAGTGTCGGCTAGAGTGGTGTAAAGCTCACCGCCATTGGACTCAGGATGAATTGGAAACGAGTTCTCTTGAGTGACGAATCAAGCTTCACCATCTGGCAGTCTGACAGACGAATCAGGGTTTGGCGGATGCCAGGAGAACACTACCTGCCCGAATGCATAGTGACAACTGTAAAGTTTGGTGGAGGAGGTATAATGGTCTGGGGCTGTTTTTAATGGTTCGGGCTAGGCCCCTTAGGTCCAGTGAAGGGAAATCTTAACGCTACAGCATACAAATCAAATCAAATCAAATTGTATTTGTCACATTCGCCGAATACAACAGGTGTTGTAGACCTTACCGTGAAATGCTTAGTTACAAGCCCTTAACCAACAATGCAGTTCAAGTAATAGAGCTGAGAAAATATTTACTAAATAAAGTTAAAAAAAATGTTTAAAAAATATGTAACACAATAAAATAACAATAACTAGGTTATATACAGGGTACAGGTACCAAGTCAATGTGGGTGGGTCGAGGTAATTTGTACATGTAGGTAGGGGTAAAGTGACAATGCATAGATAATAAACAGCGAGTAGCATGGGTGTTAATGCAAATAGTCCGGGTGGCCATTTGATTAATTGTTCAGCAGTCTTATGGCTTGGGGTTGAAGCTGATAAGGAGCCTTTGGGTCCTAGACTTGGCGCTCTGGTACCACTTACCGTGCAGTAGCAGAGAGAACAGTCTATGACTTGGGTGACTGGAGTCTTTGACAATTTTTTGGGCTTTCCTCTGACACCGCCTAGTTTATAGGTCCTGGATGGCAGGAAGTTTGTCCCCAGTGATGTACTTGGCCATACACACTACCCTCTGCAGCGCCTTACGGTCGGATGCTGAGCAGTTGCCCTACCAGGCGGTGATGCAACCGGTCAGGATTCTTCCAATGGTGCAGCTGTATAACTTTTTGAGGATCTGGGGACCCAAGCCAAATCTTTTCAGTCTACGACTGTCTTGGTGTGTTTGGACCATGATAGTTTGTTGGTGATGTGGACACCAAGGAACTTCAAGCTCTCGACCAATTCCACTACAGCCCCGTTGATGTTAATGGGGGCCTGTTCGGCCCACCTTTTCTTGTAGTCCATGTTCAGCTCTTTTGTCTTGCTCACATTGAGGCAGAGGTTGTTGTCCTAGCACCACACTGCCAGGTCTCTGACCTCCTCCCTACAGGCTGTCTCATCATTGTTGGTGATCAGGCCTACCACTTTTATGTCATCAGCAAACTTAATGATGGTGTTGGAGTTGTGTTTGGCTACGCAGCCGTGGTTGAACAGGGAGTACAGGAGGGGACTAAGCATTGAGGATCAGCGTGGCAGATGTGTTGTTGCCTACCCTTACCACCTGTGGGCGGGACATCAGGAAGTCCAGGATCCAGTTGCAGAGGGAGGTGTTTAGTCCCAGGGTCCTTAGCTTAGTGATGAGCTTTGTGGCCACTGTGGTGTTGAATGCTGAGCTGTTGTCAATGAACAGCATTCTCACATAGGTGTTCTTTTTGTCCAGGAGGGAAAGGGCAGTGTGGAGTGCAATTGAGATTGCGTCATCTGTGGATCTGTTGGAGCGCTATGCAAATTGGAGTGGGTCTTGGTTTTCCGGGATAATGGTGTTGGCACTTTGGTGGTCTGCTTGAAACATGTAGGTATTACAAACTCTGTCAGGGAAAGATTGAAAATGCTTTGAGTAAACGTCCTGGTAATCAGTCTGGCCCCGCGGCTTTGTGAATGTTGACATGTTTAAAGGTATTGCTTACATCGGCTGATGCATGCTTCAGTGTTGCTTGCCTCGAAGTGAGCATAAAAAGCATTTAGTTCGTCTGGTCGGCTCACGTCACTGGGAAGCTTGTGGCTGGGTTTCCCTTTGTAATCCGTAATAGTTTGCAAGCCCTGCCACATCCGAGGAGTGTCAGAGCCGGTGTAGTAGGATTCAATCTTAGTCCTGTTGCAGGACTTCTTATAAGCATCCAGATTAGTGTCCCGCTCCTTGAATGCGGCAGCTCTAGCCTTTAGCTTGGTGCGGATGTTGCCTGTAATCCATTGCTTCTGGTTGGGATATGTAGGTACGGTCACTGTGGGGATGACGTTGTCGATGCACTTATTGATGAAGCTGGTGACTGAGGTGGTATACTCCTCAATGCCATTGGATGAATCCCAGAACATATTCCAGTCTGTGCTAGCAAAACAGTCCTGTAGCGTAGCATCTGTGTCATCTGACCACTTACGTATTAAGCGAGTCACTGGTACTTCCTGCTTTAGTTTTTGCTTGTAAGCTGGAATCAGGAGGATAGAATTATGGTCAGATTTGCCAAATGGAGGGCGAGGAAGAGCTTCGTATGCGTCTCTGTGTGTGGAGTAAAGGTGGTCATGTTGGTAGAAGTTTGGTGAAACGGATTTAAGTTTGCCTGCATTAAAGTCCCCGGCCACTAGGAGCGCCACTTCTGGATGAGCATTTTCTTGTTTGCTTATGGCCTTATACAGCTCGTTGAGTGCTGTTTTAATTGGATAGTCGGTTGGTGGGTAGGATAGTTGGTAGGATAGTCTTAATCGTAGATCATTCTGTTTTTTTTTCAAATGATTGCACGTTGGCCAATAAATAGATGGCAGTGGAGATTTACTCATTCGCCTACAATTTCTCATATGGCAGCCCGACCTCCGCCCCCTTTTTCTCTGTCTTTTCTTTACGCGGATGACGGGGATTTGGGCCTGGTCTCGAGAAAGCAGTATATCCTTTGTGTCGGATTCATTAAAGAAAAAATCTTTGTGCAGTTCGAGGTGAGAAATCGCTGTTCAGATGTCCAGATGCTCTTTTCGGTCATAAGACACTGTAGCAGCAACATTATGTTCAAAATAAGTTACAAACAATGCGGCAAAAAAAACAAAATAGCACATTACTACTATTACTACCAGATTTAACGACATTCTAAACAATTCTGTGCTTCCAACTTTGTGGCAACAGTTTGGGGAAGGCCCTTTTCTGTTTCAGCATGACAATGCCCCCGTGCACAAAGCGAGGTCCATACAGAAATGGTTTGTCAAGATCGGTGTGGAAGAACTTAACTGGCCTGCAGAGCCCTGGCCTGCAGAGCCCTGACCTCCACCTCAACGAACACCTTTGGGATGAATTGGAATGCCGATTGTGAGCCAGGCCTAATCGCCCGACATCAGTTTCCAACCTCACTAATGCTCTTGTGGCTGAATGGAAGCAAAGTCCCCGCAGCAATATTCCAACATCTAGTGGAAAGCCTTCCCAGAAAAGTGCATTTTTAAAAACTAAATATATCTCTCTCTCTCTGTCTCGTTCTCTCTCTCTCTCTCTTGCTTCTCCTTAATTTTAAATAAATTAATTTGTAAAAAAAATGCAACTCTTGTCTTACTCTCTGAGTCCCTCTCCCTCTCTGAGTCAACTACTCACTGTTATAGCAGCAAAGGGGAGACAAACTCCATATCAATGCCCATGATTTTGGAATAAGATGCTTGACCAGCAGGTGTCCACATACTTTTGGTCATGTAGCACTTTTCACAAGGTCTCAAAACACTTTACAACGGGCTAACACAAAGATACAGTATATGAGGAAATCACCCCATCCACTACCCCACCCAAATTTAAAGCAGCCATTCTCTCGTCCCCCTATTTCGGTCAGTCAAGGTCAGGCAGGGTTGGTAGTTGGTCCATGATGCACACGGTGATCATAACCCCAGTATCCCCCCATGGCAGTGTGCCTACAGGGCAGAGGTGTGTGTCTGTGAGTGTGTGTGAGTCAGTAGAGGCTCCTCAGAGGAGGAAGGGGAGGACCATCATCCTCAGCAGTAGTGGTGCATTGTTTGTGCTTTAACCCATTTGTTCTTACAACACCCTGATATACAATAAGGCTGTCACAACAAAAAGACAACAGTCACACAGTGGCGGAATAAATTAAACTACACATACATTTCTTTCATCACAAAATCGGAAAGCAACATCTGTCCGGTGAAGTCCACAAAGCAAGTATTGCATGTAACAAACAGTTATATCACATGCAGCATGGTCAAGCAAGTTATTTTTGACAGTTTACTAAGCAACTACTGATTTAGAACCACTATTCCAGCACCATTTCAACTTAAACATTTAAACATCATCATATTAACAAGGCTGTATACGCTTAGTTAAAATACACTGTAAACAAACGTAAAGATACCTAAAACGATTTAGTCCAATTAATGTTGCTAAATATCATGCAGCTGTCCCATGGTACTGATTTCTGTGTGTGTGCGTGCTCAAGTAAAAAAAAATGTTGGGACTCACCCTACTTGTTGTTGAATGCCAAATACCATCCCCCTCTCTTTCATGTTTGGCAAAACGGTCTATGGCTCTGTCATACACTTTTAGTTTTTGTTGTCATAGGCTACCTAGCTAAAACACTTGCTAGCCTAACTTCCTCCCATGGGCATCAATGAACCAGCGAAGTTAGCTAGCCAGCTACTTAACTTGAGCATATTTGGCTACATATTGAACCTCAATCCTCTCAGGCCAGTGGCACAACATATTAATTTATGGTTAGATCATGCTGTCACAATCATTGGCGTGTACAGAGAACTAAGTCCAAATCCCCATGTCCATCCATAGCTTAGGAAAGGGCCAATTTAGCAAGCTAGTAACTGCAGGACATCAACACAAGCAGACCAGAAACAGACACATTTTTCTGAAAATGACATTTTGATTAGGAAGTGATTTGATTGGCTTGAAGCCAAATCCAATAAAACTAGACTAAATATATTTACGTCACCAAATAATTGATTAAAACACACTGTTTTGCAATGAAGGTCTACATTAGCCTCAACAGCACTCTTTTGGGTAGCACCATGGTATAGCCGGAGGACAGCTAGTTTCAGTCCTCCTCTGGGTACATCGACTTCAATATGGCAGGTACCCTAGCGGGGCAGCAGGTAGCCTAGTGGTTAGAGCATTGGGCTGGTAACCGAAAGGTTGCTCGAAAGGTTGATCGAATCCCAGAGCTGACAAGGTAAAAATTTGTCGTTCTGCTCTTGAACAAGGCTGTTAAACCAGTGTTCCCCGGTAGGGCGTCATTGTAAATAAGATTTTGTTCTTAACTGACTTGCCTAGTTAAATAAAGGTTTAAAAAAAAAATACAAAACCTAGGAGGCGTATGGTTCTTACCCCCTTTTATAGACTTACACAGTAATTATAACAACTTCTGGAGGACACCCGCCAACCTATCAGAGCTCTTGCAGCATGAACTGACATGTTGTCCACCCAATCAAAGGATCAGAGAATTAATCTAGTACTGAAAGCATAAGCTACAGATAGCTAGCATTGAAGCGCATAAAACGAAGTGAGTAGTTGACTCAGATAGAGAAAGACAATAGTTGCATTTTTTTACAAATTAATTTATTTAAAAATTAAGGAGAAGCGAGAGATAGAGAGAGAGAGCTATATTTAGTTTTTTTTAAAATTACTTTCACTTAGCTAGCGAATGCAGCTAGTTAGTTTAGCCTACTCAAACAGAGAGGGGTGCTATGGAAGCTAGCTGGCTATGACTATCCAACACTGGAACTCTTCCAAGTCAAGGTAAGATTTTGGTTTTATTAATTTATTGCCACCGTGGCCTGCCGATGTAACTGCTAAACTGCTTGAGGACTGTACACTGTACTGCATGATTGTAGTTCTAGTAGCTGTTGTTAGTTCTAGTAGCTGTGTTGACTATGACGTTACTAACATTGTTAGCTAATATTGTGACAACAATGTAGGTGGGTGTAGCGGTTAGTGGTTATGATCAGAGGTGGTACCAAGTCACAAGGTCCGAGTCTCAAGTCAAGTCCCAAGTAGAACAGGTCAAGACTCGAGTCAAGTCCAAGTCATGCATTCTAAGAGCACATCAAGTCGAGCCAAGTCACAAGTTTTCAAGTCAAGTAATAAACTGATCTATACATGCAACTACAAATCTTTGTCTATTTATTGAGGCTACCAGATGTCCATGTTCATTATTTTGTCTACAACACATTTTGATGAGCCTATATAATTATAAAATAGGGACCTTGTAGCAGCTGTAAGGGCATGAAACCAGCAGAAGGCCAGGCAGGTTGATGTGCTCAGAGTGGATATTTATTTAATATTGATGATCGAATGGTGAAAGCACCATTTCATACAAAATAAAAAAATAGACTTAGAAAATCCACATGGGCAATTGCCCCAAAGAAATAACCTCTGTATCAGGCTTAGCCTGTACTGATAAAGGGCAAGACATTACACCCTCCTCTTGAGAAACCAAATTGAATCTGTATAACAGGAGCTCAAACAGCTAGGCCTACTACATAATATAAACACTTGGCCCCCAGGACCATAGAATTACCCAATTGGCAATAACAACTAATAAACTGGTCCTGCAATGCAAATGGTAATTTCCACATCCATTGTTACATTGGTTCATTCGTCTTAATCAGACATCATGACTATTAATGATATTTCAACACTATTCATACAGAGAACAATCCTTTTCTCTTATTCAGTGTTCTGACTCCAAAGCGTGGAGCGCAGGCCATGTAGCCCATTTCTATGCGGACTGGGTCACGCATAGAAATTACACACACAAAAATGTGTAATTACACACACAAAAATGATAGAAACATAGGAGACACAGACATTACCCGGGAATTAGGAACAAAGGAAACCATACATTGAATTAAATAAACAGAACTTATACCTCATGAGTCTCATCGTGCCCACTCAGAGCAGGGTAATAAATGGTTGGCTAAATTAAAATGTATCTTGGGGCTATCAAACGTGAAACAGAAAGGTCTACGTGTTGCAATAAACGGTACGGGGAAGGAATGATGAAACGCTAGCAAATATTGTAGCATAGGGCCTAGGCATTTAAATGTGTGAAAACAACAGCAAATATTTCAACAAGAGAATAAAAGCACCCTCCACTGGAGAGCGCAAGTAAAGAACAGCGACTGTGGTGCATCTTCGCCACAGTAATAATTCATTATAACGACAAATTCCAAATCCTAGCTTGATGAGTAAATAATCAATTTCAAGCAATTGTTACAAACCAAAAGAACAGTAGGCCTAAGCTAGTACAGTGGGGGAAAAAAGTATTTGATCCCCTGCTGATTTTGAACATTTGCCCACTTACAAAGAAATGATCAGTCTATAATTTTAATGGTAGGTTTATATGAACAGTGAGAGACAGAATAACAACAAAAAAATCAAGAAAAACGCATGTCAAAAATGTTATCAAATGATTTGCATTTTAATGAGGGAAATAAGTATTTGACCCCTCTGCAAAACATGACTTAGCACTTGGTGGCAAAACCCTTGTTGGCAATCACAGAGGTCAGACGTTTCTTGTAGTTGGCCACCAGGTTTGCACACATCTCAGGAGGGATTTTGTTCCACTCCTCTTTGCAGATCTTCTCCAAGTCATTAAGGTTTCAAGGCTGACGTTTGGCAACTTGAACCTTCAGCTCCCTCCACAGATTTTCTATGGGATTAAGGTCTGGAGACTGGCTAGGCCACTCCAGGACCTTAATGTGCTTCTTCTTGAGCCACTCCTTTGTTGCCTTGGCCGTGTGTTTTGGGTCATTGTCATGCTGGAATACCCATCCACGACCCATTTTCAATGCCCTGGCTGAGGGAAGGAGGTTCTCACCCAAGATTTGACAGTACATGGCCCCGTCAAATGATTCGGTGAAGTTGTCCTGTCCCTTTAGCAGAAAAACACCCCCAAAGAATAATGTTTCCACCTCCATGTTTGACGGTGGAGATGGTGTTCTTGGGGTCATAGGCAGCATTCCTCCTCCTCCAACCACGGCGAGTTAAGTTGATGCCAAAGAGCTCCATTTTGGTCTCATCTGACCACAACACTTTCACCAGTTGTCCTCTGAATCATTCAGATGTTCATTGGCAAACTTCAGACGGGCATGTATATGTATTCTTGAGCAGGGGGACCTTGCGGGTGCTGCAGGATTTCAGTCCTTCACGGCGTAGTGTGTTACCAATTGTTTTCTTGGTGACTATGGTCCCAGCTGCCTTGAGGTCATTGACAAGATCCTCCCGTGTAGTTCTGGGCTGATTCCTCACCGTTCTCATGATCATTTCAACTCCACAAGGTGAGATCTTGCATGGAGCCCCAGGCCGAGGGAGATTGACAGTTCTTTTGTGTTTCCTCCATTTGCGAATAATCGCACCAAATGTTGTCACCTTCTCACCAAGCTGCTTGGCGATGGTCTTGTAGCCCATTCCAGCCTTGTGTAGGTCTACAATCTTGTCCCTGACATCCTTGGAGAGCTCTTTGGTCTTGGCCATGGTGGAGAGTTTGGAATCTGATTGATTGATTGCTTCTGTGGACAAGTGTCTTTTATACAGGTAACAAGCTGCGGTTAGGAGCACTCCCTTTAAGAGTGTGCTCCTGATCTCAGCTCATTACCTGTATAAAAGACACCTGGGATCCAGAAATCTTTCTGATTGAGAGGGGGTCAAATACTTATTTCCCTCATTAAAATGCAAATCATTTTATAACATTTTTAACATGCGTTTTTCTGAATTTTTTTGTTGTTATTCTGTCTCTCACTGTTCAAATAAACCTAACATTAAAATTATAGACTGATCATTTCTTTGTCAGTGGGCAAACATACAAAATCAGCACGGGATCAAATACTTTTTTCCCCCACTGTAATTGTTGCCCCATTGCTGGTTAGCTTGCAAGTAAATGGTTAATATTCTTGATCACCAAACTATATTTTGAGCTGCATATTTATTATGGCAATTTACAATTTTATGTTTGTGCTGCACCTGATCCTATAGCTGTACAGCAAATCAGCAATCTGTTCTCTAGCTCACTCGACATGTATTGATTGACAGTTTGCTGGTCCAATCAGCGTTTCACTGTTGCATGTTTTTTTTACAAGGGCGATGCTGCAGCTATGGTCTCTGGTTGCGTGTAGAATAATGCACGTAGACTCAGTGCCAGAAAATGAATGACAAAACATTACCAAACCTGGCCAGATTATTTCAAGTCAAAGTTGAGTTCCAAGAATCGAGGCTCCAAGTCAAGTCTCAATCATCAAATTTGTGACTTGAGTCAGACTTGAGTCCAAGTCATGTGACTCTAGTCCACAACTGGTTATGATAAGAAGGTTTGGCTTGGAAAGTATTTTTTTGCCTGGTCACAGACATCTGATGTGTTGTGCACTGAAGTCCACAAGCGAAGGGAAAATTGTGAGAGGAGGAGAGTGCGAAGATGCGAGAAGGAATTATACAACGAGCAAAATGTTCATGCTGTTTGTATGTGGCTGATATTTTTTATTTAAGCTTTATTTTATCGGGGGATCATACTGAGATCAAGGTCACTTTAACAGATGAGCCCTGAATTACAGAAATGACAGAAAATACACACATCAATATAAGTACAAAATGCAGAAAAACAACGGTCATAAAAAACAAACACATTCATCAGTAATAAGGTTTTCAATCAGCTTTCTGAATTCCCCTAGAGGCACCAAAACATCAAATTTAAGAACATTTTGAATATTTTTCCACAAATATGGTGCAAGAGAACTAAAAGCTGATTTATCTAACTCAATAGAGACCGAAGGAATTTCCACAGTTAACTATCCCTGAGACCAGGTGTGGTAACTAGTACTGTAGCTGTAAAGTTTAGTAAAAATGTTAGGTACAGTGGGATTTTTTGTAAAAAGGCTTTATAAATGAAAACAGCAATGTATCAACCTGCGTGACGTCAAAGAAGGCCAACCAACTTTCTGGTAGAGAATGCAGTGATGAGTACTAAAATTGTTGCCCGTAATAAAGTCTAGTGTGATATGATAAACTGCATCTAACAGCTTATATGGCAGTAGCTGCGTTCATATAGATGATGTCGCATAGTCTAGGGCTGATAGGAAAGTCGACTATGAAAGTGAACTGTGTTTGCGCGTGACCAGGGGTGCCACCGATTCTGTTGAAAAACATTTCTTAAACGGAAGCAAACAGAACAAAACGGGGATAAACATACCTGAATTTGTCCTGTAAAAAATTGGTTTGCAACTGTTGGACTAATGATTACACCCTAAATCAGCTGGATGCCGACGGTGTGCAAGTGTGCAATGCGGTATTGAATGTGTCACTGTCTGTCACCTTGATTACTCAAAATGTTCTCTCGACCTGTGCACCGATGTTGTAAACTTTAATTCATAGGCTAGGTTATACCCACCTCATGATGGGCACAGGGAAAACGAGTATCACGTAGTAGCCTAAACCTATCGATGTTACATTGAGCTGGGTGAATGGAATATAAATGACAGTCATCCAATATACTGTTATAGAAATAAGGCCACACTCATAAAAAATTAAAAACTTCCTCCCTCATCTTAAACATCACCGACTGCCACTGGTGTGAGTGAGATTAAAGTGGTGCCAATTTGTTGAGAGTGGTATATTTAGGCAGGAAGCGGCTGGTTCCTGGTAGTACTCCTTAGATCATTGTGTCCTTTGATGTGGTCATTGCAGTGTGATCTGGCTTCAAAGCCCCTGGAGGACTGACTCCACTACCAGCCATACTGGGCTCTGGGAGGCAGCGTGGCCTGGGTCTCGGCTTACACTCACCTCTGACCCCCCCATAGACCTATGTGCTGTGGATGTACAGGGCCCGGAACTGTAGAAACAGAAGGGGTAGAATAGGCCTATATACAGTGTATTCGGAAAGTATTCAGACCCTTGACTTTTTCCACATTTTGTTACGTTACAGCCTTATTTAAAATGGATTAAATACTTATGTAAATATGATATTCCAGTTTTTTATTTTTAATAAATTAAAACTTTCTAAAAACTAGTTTTTGCTTTGTCATTATTTCTTATTGTGTGTAGATTAATCAGGTAAAAAAAACGATTTAATATATTTTAGAATAAGGCTGTAACGTAACAAAATGTGGAAAAACTCAAGAGGTCTGAATACTTTCCGAAGGCAATGTATTACACTGAACTTCAGGGTAACATGATACCACTTCATCCAGGTATAATTCTTTGTAAGTCAGGCTCATGATGTTATGTTTCTCTAGGCATACCTTTTTCAACTGTCTTAAATTGGCTGTTATTTAGTCCTGATCATGAACAAAAAGCAGGTGCGCTTCCTGAAACAGGTGTGGTTCCTAATTACACAATTAACATCTCATCATGTATAAAAATACTTGGCAGGCCATTATTTTAGACCATTATTTTGGCTACCATGGCTATGCCCCCATAGGAAGACAATGCGCCTATCCACAAGGCATGAGTGGTCACTGAATGGTTTGATGAGCATGAAAACGTTGTAAGCGAAATACCATGGCCGTTTTCAGTCACCAGATCTCAACCCAATTTAACACTTATAGAGATTCTGGAGCGACGCCTGAGACAGTGTTTTCCACCACCATCAACAAAACACCAAATTATGGAATTTCTCATAGAATAATGGTGTCGCATACCTCCAAGAGAGTTCCAGACACTTGTAGAATCTATGCCATTGTGCGTTGAAGCTGTTCCGGCTCGTGGTGGCCCAACGCCCTATTAAGACACTTTATGTTGGTGTTTCCTTTACTTTGACACAGGCACACCACAAACATTTACACAAGTGTTCCAATTTACACATATAGGGTGTCATGGGAGTTTGGATAAAGACTGAATAACTCCCCTGTTTATGGCTTCTTGTGAGTCATTGTGAGTCATTCCATAGCAGGGTGTCTAACTCAACATAATAACCATGGGCAGGTCACTTTGTGTATAGATAACAGGGCAGTAAAGTGGGCCTTGTTACACATCCCTGTGTTTGCCCTGTCCTGTGCCCATAGCTTAATGATGTGTGTGTGTGTGTGTGTGTGTGTGTGTGTGTGTGTGTGTGTGTGTGTGTGTGTGTGTGTGTGTGTGTGTGTGTGTGTGTGTGTGTGTGTGTGTGTGTGTGTGTGTGTGTGTGTGTGTGTGTGTGTGTGTGTGTGTGTGTGTGTGTGTGTGTGTGTGTGTGTGTGTGTGTGTGTAGGCATGTGTTGGGTAAGGTATGGCTAGAGCAACACGAGCATCTTTGGGGAGGTTCTCTTATTACCTGTACAACATTGTCCACACGTTCAACCATTAAAACGGTAATTATTAATATTCTATATCAATATTTGCTTAGGTTTAATCATAGAAATAGAATCTCATTCTAGTTCTGAGGTTAATCCCCGGGTATGTTTGATTTCCACGCATGTCGTTAGGTGATTCCACCCCCGCAGATTCCTTCAGGCTCTGGGTACAACACACCCTGGCTGTAAAGGTATGTGTTCAAAGGGCCCGTTGATACAGGTGTAGTGAAACCACAACCCTTATCAGTCATAAAGAATGTATAATAAAGCATGACAACCGGAGATGACAAACAGGGTGCAACCTGTGATAAAAGAAGAGAGGGACTTTCCTATCATACACTGCTCACAAGTGTGGTATCTCAGGAAGCCATTGTGCTGTCGGTTATGATTTGGCATAATTTAACAGCATGCTGTTACTGTAGATTTCATTGGTGGATACATAACATAATATATCATTTATAGATCCTTTCATTTATAGTGCTCTCATCTCAATTTGTACCTCAATACAAATTGAAATCTTCCAAAGGACTTCACAGATAAAGGCTCTGATTAATAAAGAGAATTAGAAGGGGATTAATATAAAGATCTGTATTTTTGTCAATGTAACATCACTCAAAATTTTATCCATAACATTAATTGACCAATATATGAGAGAAAATCATAGGCTATTGCAGTGGTTCCCAACATTTGTTAACCTTGGCACACCTTGATGGGATATAAAATTGCTCCCGAGTGGCCGAAGACACTGCATCTCAGTGCAAAAGGCGTCATTACAGTACCTGGTTTGAATCCAGGCTACATCACATCCGGCCGTGATTGGGAGTCCTATAGGGTGGCACACAATTGGCCCAGTCTCATCCTGGTTTGGCTGGGGTAGGCCGTCATTGTAAATAAGAATTTGCCCTTAACTGACTTGCCTAGTTAAATTAAATAAAATTCAGCTGTACACCTAAAATGTCCCTCTCTCATCTTTTCCAAACTGAAAAATCATACATTTTCTGTGACGTGTTTTTATAGATGAATAAGGATTACTTGATAGTTAATCAAATGTTATTGGTCGCATACACATGTTTAACAGATGTTATTGCGGGTGTAGAAAAATGCTTGTAAAGTCTGATTAAGCTTAGCCAGAGTCATGTATTTCTTATGGTTCTGGGCTCAGCTATACCACTGCCTCTGCCATAGAAAGATAGCAAGATAGTTAATTTGTGTTTACCCCTTTTCACAGACAAAGTCAAATTAAACAAATGACTTTGCTTGTGATGTGCGCCCCTCAAATGATACAAATGTACCAACAGCCTGAGCACACTGGACTTGAAACAATGATGCGAATGTATTATCTATTTAATATATTATCTGACCAGTAGTAGTGCTCCCAAGTCAAAATGCCATGTGCATTCAACAGGTTACGTTTATAAGTGAGTGTAAAAAAAAAAAAAATCAAGATCAGGAAAAGTTTCTGTTGAACACCGGTTAGGAACCACTGGGCTATAGGACCACATTTTCTTCAAAAATGTATGAATATTTATTCAAATAAATACACACTGAAATAGTAAATAATTTAAACAACATAAGCATGTATCCAAGAAAAACATTTTCTTGACAAATAAATTAACACATTTTTGCAATGTCATTCAGGAGGCATCCCTCCTCAGAAAAGCGCACTTTGAAATACTTGAAAGTTCAATGATTCAGTCTTGAGTTTTGAGCATTTTAAATTCTCTTTTAGAAGCTTATCAGGACAGAGGTCCCTAAGGGAATGCGCTGATCTGTCCCGAACAATCCTTCATCCACGGACCGGGTGACGTCTTTCTTTGGTCCAAGTTCCTGTTCTTCATGGTCCATAACTGACTCTGAAGGAGACGAAAGCAGATAGGATTAAAACAATGTTTTACCGCCCGAATTGTAGTCATTCTCAGTCAGATATCATTAACATGGCATTGTGTAAAATTGCAGGAAATTAACTTTAAAACTGCAAAAATGTCTCCCACTACGTGGCAGAATGTGTAGACTTGTAGGACATTTTCTGTAGAACTCCCCAAAAAATTCTCTGCCCCATCAAAATGTGTAGAATTGAAGGAAATTAACTTAAGAACTGAAAATGTTCTCTTTGATGTCAAGAGGAGGGCGACTAAAATGTTTAGCCAGGGCTAGGGCCGGGCTAGGCCCTGATTGTAGGCATCTGTCAAACAGTAAAAGTAGGCAAGTCTAACATGGTTAAAACCTTTGAGGCCTGTGTATATAAGGGAAAGATCACGTGTTTTTTTCTTTCATGAGAGTACTTTAATAATATATCTCCACTCAGGTGTATTTCAATAATTATATAAAATAGGCTATGCTGAATCATTTTTAAACATTTATCCCCTCACCATTGTTTAAAACCGCTCTATTGTGCGTAAGGGTCCATGCTTTGCGTCTTACCATATTCGGAGTGTGGTAGCTAATCTCCCAAAGCCATTCAGGGAGCTCTGGCCATGCGGCTCTCGTGCTGTCCCGGGGATCCGCTCTCGTCGTCCTGTCGCGTTTTAAAGTCCTGAATAGCCTTTCTGTTCTGGAAGTCAATCAGTGCCATGGTGATCACTGCATTCCAGCAGTTATCGTCACCGGAGCACCGAAAATCTATCTCCTTATTGTCCGTGGTAACAATGGTGAAGTAGACAAACTTGCCGGTGCGCTCAACACAGTCCACTTTCTTGATAGACTGGAGTTTGAGCTCCTTGCTCTTGGTGCGCTTCTGCGTGTCGGCGTAGATGTTGAGGCTATCCGTGGTCAGGACACATGTCTTCCTTTTCCAGAACTGAAGGAGGTTGTCACTCCTCTTCTCCAGCTCTCCCTCTTTTAGGACCTCGGAAATCTGCTCTGCTGACATTTTCATGGTTTTAGTATCAGTGATACAATTCTGGTTGTGTTTTATATTTCTTTTGAGAGAAGCAGACGCTGGCAGAGGTGGTAGTTTCCTCAGTTGTTTCTTCCGAAGTCCTCGGAGAAGGAGCTTCTCAGCGGAGGCTTGATAATCCAGAGTTGCGTTATGAATGAACAGAGAGTGGTGGAGTTAGTTATATATATATATATAGCAGAGCGTCCGGGCCCTTCCCACTTGACGTCAGTCGGTTTAGGAATGCATCAACAGTTGCCTGAGTAAATCATGGTGGGCGTGGGGTCGGAAGTCCTGGCGCTGGGTTTAGCTAACTTGGAACTAATTACATCTCCAACATGTTAATTAGTAACCACGCATCCTACTTGAGTGCTGAATCCAAACATTGACCCACACAGTAATGACTTTGACTCATGCTTTGAGAAAAACGGTCTTATTACCAGAATACCAATAGGACTAGGCAATTCAGTCCATAGCAAAATCACTTCTGATCATAAACATTCTTTGTGGGATAAATGTCATTAGAAATGCAG
This sequence comes from Salmo trutta, assembly GCF_901001165.1. Classification (NCBI taxonomy): domain Eukaryota; kingdom Metazoa; phylum Chordata; class Actinopteri; order Salmoniformes; family Salmonidae; genus Salmo; species Salmo trutta. The sequence goes on from NC_042963.1 coordinate 28,521,450, forward strand.
TATTATAGCCTATCTGTATGTATGGTAAAGGTCTGTTATTAAATATATATTAATCATTTATTTGATATGTTTCCATTTTAATTCCTCCCTTGCTGACTCTGCAACATGTGTGTCTGGGTGATGGGAAAATGGCAGACACGGATTTCCATTCTAAACAAACTGATAATAAAGTGTATTATATTATTTTCTATCAGTATTCTACCAGTTACAGTTGAAGTCAGAAGTTTACATACACCTTAGCCAAATACATTTAAACTCAGTTTTTCACAATTCCTGACATTTAATCCTAGTAAAAATTCCCTGTCTTAGGTCAGTTAGGATCACCACTTTATTTTAAGAATGTGAAACGTCAGAATAATAGTAGAGAAAATTATTTATTTCAGCTTTTATTTCTTTCATCACATTCCCAGTGAGTCAGAAGTTTACATACACTCAATTAGTATTTGGTAGCATTGCCTTTACATTGTTTAACTTGGGTCAAACATCGTTTTGGGTGGCCTTCCACAAGCTTCCCACAAAAAATTGGGTGCATTTTTGCCCATTCCTCCTGACAGAGCTGGTGTAACTGAGTCAGGTTTGTAGACCTCATGCTCGCCCACGCTTTTTCAGCTCTGCCCACACATTTTCTATAGGATTGGAGGTCAGGGCTTTGTGATGGCCACTCCAATACCTTGGCTTTGTTGTCCTTAAGCCATTTTGCCACAACTTTGGAAGTATGCTTGGGGTCATTGTACATTTGGAAGACCCATTTGCAACCAAGCTTTAACTTCCTGATTGATGTCTTGAGATGTTGCTTCAATATATCCACAAAATGTTCCTGCCTCATGATGCCATCTATTTTGTGAAGTGCACCAGTCGCTCCTGCAGCAAAGCATCCCCACAACATAATGCTGCCACCCCCATGCTTCACGGTTGGGATGGTGTTCTTCGGCTTGCAAGCCTCCCCTTTTTCCTCCAAACATAACGATGGTCGTTATGGCCAAACAGTTCTATTTTTGTTTAATCAGAACAGAGGACATTTCTCCAAAAAGGACAATCTTTGTCACCATGTGCAGTTGCAAACCGTAGTCTGTTTTTTTATGGCGGTTTTGGAGCAGTGGCTTCTTCCTTGCTGAGCAGACTTTCAGGTTATGTCAATATAAAACTCGTTTTACTGTGGATATAGATACTTTTGTACCGGTTTCCTCTAGCATCTTCACAAGGTCCTTTGCTGTTGTTCTGGGATTGATTTGCACTTTTTGCACCGAAGTACGTTCCTCTCTAGGAGACAGAAGGCGTCTCCTTCCTGAGTGGTATGACGGCTGCGTGATCCCATGCTGTTTTTACTCGCGCACTATTGTTTGTACAGATGAACATGGTACCTTCAGGCGTTTGGAAATTGCTCCCAAGGATGAACCAGACTTGTGGAGGTCTACTTTTTTTTCTAAGGTCTTTTTTCAAATTTATTTTTGATTTTCCATGATGTCAATCAAACAGGCACTGAGTTTGAAGGTAGGCCTTGAAATACATCCACAGGTACACCTCCAATTGACTCAAAGGATGTCAATTAGCCTAACAGAAGCTTCTAAAGCCATGACATCATTTTCTGGAATTTTCCAAGCTGTTTAAAGGCATAGTCAACTTAAACTTCTGACCCACTGGAATTGTGATACAGTGAATTCTAAGTTAAATAATCTGTCTGTAAACAATTGATGGAAAGATTACTTGTGTCATGCACAAAGTAGATGTCCTAACTGACTTGCCATAACTATAGTTTGTTAACAAGAAATTTGTGGAGTGGTTGAAAAACGAGTTTTAATGACTCCAACCTAAGTGTATGTAAACTTCCAACTTCAACTGTATCTATTCTATGAGTATTCTACCGGAATTCTACAGGTATTCTATTCTCTGTTTCTCAAAATAAACAAACAAAACACCTATTGGACCAGCTTGTCAGACATGAGTCCTGCTATTTCAGTGGATGTCACATTTGACTGAAACACCCCCAAACATCCTCAGGGCAATATTCAACTGTAGAGGAGGACGCTTAATCAGGCCATACGTCAGCAGCTCCCCAAGCAGAATGGGTACCAAGGGTCAGCTAAAGTACCAGCAGAAACAGCAGATACTCAAAGTGTATCTCTGGTAGACACAGTTGTGTGCTGTAAGGGGAGAGTTGATGGCCCCTCTGTATCTGTGCTATGGTTTTGCTAAGATATGGTTGTGATCTAAGATAGGAGTTGTTGGTTCTGAATAGGGTTGTAAAATTCCGGTAACTTTCCCAAAGTTACCCAGGTTTCTGGAATCAGGAGGGATAAGTAAGAAATCTGTGAATCCTCCAACCAGGATTTCTGGAAACCCAGGGAATTTGAGGAAAGATAAGATGTGTTTCCTAGACCTTATCTTTGTTTGTAGCAGGCTTCAGCCCAATATATGGTAGAAAACACAAGTGTCTTCCGGGTGGGTCGCAGACAAAAGCAGAAAAAAAGACACGCATTGGCCACATGGATGTTTCTGCACAATTCCCATTTTTTTAAATGATGCATGAAAGTATCTGCAACCTACTAGTATGACACTTGTCTGTTGGGTTTTAGATGGATGAAGGCTTAGATTGCGGCAAATGTCCCAAGTGTCTGAAGCCTCTAAAGTAAGTGTGTGTGTGTGTGTGTGTGTGTGTGTGTGTGTGTGTGTGTGTGTGTGTGTGTGTGTGTGTGTGTGTGTGTGTGTATGGAGGGGCAGAGGAGGAAGGATGGAGGAGGCAGAGATGGGAGGATGAAGTGGGGATGTCAGCAGCTAATAACTCTCCAGGTTAGCCCTGAGGCCAATGTCACCCAAATGCTAACACCAGTGAACGAAATGTGAACCCCTGTCCAAAATCTTTGTGTGTGTGTTTGTATTTGTCTACTTAAGTGAGTATGGTGATCTTCAACCAAATGTCATTTCTTTGATGGATGTGTTCCCAGCACCCACTTCAAACTCTTGTGACCACTGAAGAGGTTTCTCTATCAGCCTCTTTTCAGACTACTCATGGAAACAACAGAGGCACTACTTCACCAGTCCCCTCTCTCACGCATAGAAAACTGCATTCTACCTTCTAACACATACAAACACACACCAATCTTCTTAAAAGCACAACTCTCCCTCATTCCCCCACTGAAACCCAGAGAAAACTGTCCCACATACAACCTCAAAAGCACACAATTGGCTTAGGGTTGTTGAGGTCATCTTGAGTCATTCTCAACACTAAACAATTGCTTATTGATGTTCAGAACGTAATTGTGTGACTTGATCACGGTTAGGAAAAAAGACTACTATTACTTGACATAATACATAGTTGTAAAGCAATTATAGCAAATATAGTCAAACTTGAATGTAATTGTTAATTCCTTATATTGAATAGAGATGTGTGATGCACTTTTATGACCTCTGACTATACATTGCCTTCAGAAAGTATTCATACACCTTGACTTATTCCACATTTTATTGTGTTACAGCCTGATTTCAAAATGAATTAAATATATTTTTCTCACCCATCTACACACAATACCCAATAATGACAGTGAAAACATGGTTTTAGACATTTATTGAAAATGAAATACAGAAATATCTAAATTAGATATCTATTCACACCCCTGAGTCAATACTTTGTAGAAGCACTTTCCGCAGCGATTACAGCTGTGAGTCTTTCTGGGTAAGTATCTAAGAGCTTTGCACACCTGGATTGTACAATATTTGCACATTATTCTTCAAAAAAATTCTTCAAGCTCTGTCAAGTTGGTTGTTGATTATTGCTAGACAGCCATTTTCAAGTCTTGCTATATATTCTCAAGCCAATTTAAATCAAAACTGTAACTAGGCCATTCAGGAACATTTGATGTCATCTTGGTAAGCAACTCCAGTGTAGATTAGGCCTTGTGTTTTAGGTTATTGTCCTGCTGAAAAGTGAATTTGTCTCCCAGTGTCTGTTGGAAATCAGACTGAACCAGGTTTTCCTCTAGGATTTTGCCTGTGCTTATTCCATTTCATTTTATCCAAAAAAACTCCCTATTCCTTGCTGATGACAAGCATACCCATAACATGATGCAGCCACCACCATGCTTGAAAATATGAAGAGTGGAACTCAATGATGTGTTGTTTCGTATTTGCCCCAAACATAACGCTTTGTATTCAGGACATAAAGTTATTTTCTTTGCCAAATATTTTGCAGTTTTAATTTATTGCCATAGTACAAACAGCATGCATATTTTTGAATATTTTTATTCTGTACAGGCTTCCCTCTTTTAGCTTTGTCAAATAGGTTAGTATTGTGGAGTAACTACAATGTTGTTGATCCATTCTCAGTTTTCTCCTATCACAGTCATTAAACTCTGTAACTGTTTTAAAGTCACAATTGGCATCATGGTGAAATCCCTGAGTGGTGTTCTTCCTCTCCAGCAACTGAGCTAAGAAGGACGCCTGTATATTTATGGTGACTGGGTGTATTGATACACCATCCAAAGTGTAAGTAATAACTTCAACATGCTCAAAGAGATATTCAATGTCTGCTTTTTTAAATTTTTACTCATCTACCAATAGGTGCCCTTCTTTGCGAAGCATTGGAAAAGCTCACTGGTCTTTGTGGTTGAATATGTGTTTTAAATTCACTGCTCGACTGAGGGACCTTACAAATACGTGTACGTGTGGGCTGCAGAGATTAGGTAGTCATTCAAAAATCCTGTTAAACCCCTAGAGTCAATGTCCATGCCCTCAGGAAAATCTAATTAGGAAAATCCAATTAGCATAATAAAAAATCGTCAGTTTAAGCTAGAGATATCTTTTTGTTGTTGTTGCATTGGCTGCATCTCAATCTACCACATCCGCCAATGTCGCGCTTCTGCTTCTGCGATGAAAGGTGACAGAGAGTGGTGTTTGTCAGACCATGAGACATGCCGAAAAACGGTCTTCTCACAAAATCGTCTGTAGTGTCCGAACGGTTTGGAAAGATGAGATTCCCACAAACACGATGTTGTTCTCCATTTTGCTCTACAACCCCCACATCCGTCTTGAGACTCGTCTCTAGTCAGTACAGCCGATCTGCCAACTTCTGTCTGTAGCATCTGAACAGTTTCGGCTACACACTATGACCCCTCTGTGGAAACGTGAGACTCTCACGAACACGTACAGTACCAGTCAAAAGTTTGAATACACATTCAAGGGTTTTTCTTTATTTTTTATATTTTCTAAATTGTATAATAATAGTGAAGACATCAAAGCTATGAAATAACACATATGGAATCATGTAGTAACCAAACAAATCAAAATATATTTTATATTTGAGATTCTTCAAAGTAGCCACCCTTTTCCTTGATGACAGCGTTGCACACTCTTGGCATTCTCTCAACCAGCTTCATTAGCAATGCTTTTCCAACAGTCTTGAAGGAGTTCCTGTCACGACTTCCGCCGAAGTCGGTCCCTCTCCTTGTTCGGGCAGCGTTCAGCGGTCGACGTCACCGGTCTTCTAGCCATCGCCGGTCTTCTAGCCATCGCCAATCCACCTTTCATTTTCCATTTATTTTGTCTTGTTTTCCCACACACCTGGTATTCCTTCCGTCATTACATGTCGTGTATTTAACCCTCTGTTACCCCCATGTCTGTGTGTGTAATTGTTTATTGTTGAGGTTGGCACGCTTCCGGCTGGTTTGCGCCGGGTTTATTTGATTACCCGTGCTTTGTGGCAGCCTGTACTTTGTACTTGTGTTTTTGTACTTTGTGCTGCTGCACTGGTTCGTTGGGCATTTGTTTTGTGACGCAGTTGCGTTCTGTGTAATGATTGCCTTAGTAAAGTGCTTTGTCCACTCCTCTCTGCTCGCCGGCGCCTGACTTCAATGCACCAACTACACTCACCTCTTGACAGTTCCCACATATGCTGAGCACTTGTTGGCTGCTTTTCTTTCACTCTGCTGGTCCAACTCATCCCAAACCATCTCAATTGGGTTTAGGTCGGGTGATTGTGGAGGCCAGGTCATCTGATACAAATCTACATCACTCTCCTTCTTGGTCAAATAGCCCTTACATAGCCTGGAGGTGTGTTTTGGATCATTGTCCTGTTGAAAAACAGGACAAGTTCCAGCACCAGTTCCGGCACCATCCCCCACACCACTACCTGCCTCCGTCCCATCTGAGCCGGCACTACCTGCCTCCGTCCCATCTGAGCCGGTCCGCGGAATACCCCTGTCCCTCCCGAAGAGCTTTGATGGCGCGCCAGGGAAATGCAAGGGATTCCTTCTGCAATGCGACCTGTACCTAGGCCGAGGCTGTCTCCGGGAGAGACAGGGTTGCCACTGTCATCTCAACACTGACCGGACAGACCCTGGACTGGGGTGCCGCGGTCTGGGAAACGGGAGGACCCGAGGTCGAGTCCTATTCCGACTACGCCAGGGATCTAGGACCGCCTCGAAGTTCGCCCTGGAGTTCTGGACCATCGCGGCCTGCACCGGATGGAATGAGTCGACTCTAGTCACCGTGTTCTGCAGCTGACTGCGGGAGGAGGTACAGATGGAGTTAGCCTGCCATGATAACCTGTCACTCGACCAGCTAATCAGCATGACGATTCGTTTGAACAACCTCTTGCGGTCCCGACGGAGACCTGCGTGGAATCCGGAGCCCATGGCTACACCTGCTCCATGGCCAGAGCCGATGGAGGTGGGCTCTACACGTTTGCCCGGGGCATTTGCCCTATTGTGGAGAATGGGGTCATTTCTCCCAGACCTGAGGAGGTGACAAGCCAGGGAATTCCCCTGCCTCAACCCAGGTAGGATGCAAGATCTCCCCTCCTTTTCTGTCAACTCAACCAGGGTGTTTTCCCATTAAATTCCCTGAATACCCTAGCCCCTCACTCCCATTAGCTCTGATTGATTCCGGAGCTGCCAGGAATCTTTTGGCCACTGCACTGGCCACTGCATTACGCATTCCTTTGGTTCCCCTACAGTCACCCATTCCGGTTCGAGCCCTGGAAATTCATCCAATAGGGACAGGGCTCGTACATCACATCACTGTTCCCGTTTCTCTGCTGACCTATAATACTCATTTAGAACAGATCACATTTTTGATTATAGACACCCCCACGCACCCCGTTGTTTTAGGTCTCCCCTGGTTGAGTTGGCATAACCGTGTTATTTCCTGGTGTGAGAGGAGACTGCTGGGTTGGTCGCAGGAGTGTCAGGGGAAGTGTCTTGTGGTGTCAACACCACTACGGTGGAAAGTCCGGACCACGCCCCTCAAGTGGAGTTAACGGAGGAATACCAAGATCTGCACCAGGTTTTATCTAAGACCCAGGCTCAGTTGTCTTTCTAGAGACTTTTCAACCTGAAGATCACTTTTCAGAGTTCCATGTTGTCTTGAAAGCACCATCAGTGCTCTTGACCGCATTACAGTTTTTTACAATCGCTAGGGCCCATTTCTCAATGCTTAGGTCACTTTTTCAAAACTCTTCACACAGTTCTCCTAACTAATTTTCAGCTTGGCACAGCAGTTAATTTCACGTTCAAAATGCCCTAAAACTACCAAAACACTTCATACATGTCTCAAATCAACTCGTTCTTCCATAACACTAGCAAAGGTTGTCACCCAACAAGCACACTTTGTCACTCATAAAACAATGACCTAAAAAAACACTAACAACAGGTAGCATTACACCATTTTTTCTTTACAAAACAAGAATGACACCTCTCTACTGCTTAGAATTCACTGCAGTATATATCAGACATGATGCAATATGCTTCAATATGTATTATGTCATTGAGTGATTCCAAAATACAATAATTTGTATATACACCATCTACCGATACAGATACAGTAGCAATACTAGTCAACCCTGTCTTATGCATTTGGCCACAGGTTCTCATCCACGTCACATCTTATGTCATCTTGGGCAACACACCTAGGAAAGAATCTTTTGGCATGCCTGGTCCATCCCTGGCAATCTTCTGCAGATATGTCCAGGCATCCAGCATTCATTGCGTCCAGGAGGGACATTTGATCATGTGGATGGTGGTCATAAACCTTCCACCTCCATGAGGAGAATAATTCCTCTATGGGGTTGAGGAATGGAGAGTAAGGTGGGAGGAAAAGTGTCACCATCCTGGGATGGGCTGCAAACCAATCTGTGACTGCACGGGAGTGGTGAAATGTCAAATTGTCCCATACAATTACAAACGTTGGCCGATTTCGCCTCATTGCACCCCTTTCCTCACCTGGCACAACCCTTCCATAGAGGTAATCTAGGAATGATGACCTCGGTGTTGTATGGCCCAATTAGCGGTTTGTGTAACAGCAATCCATCAGAGGATATCAGAGGATACTGCTGCACACATTGTGATGTTGGCACCCCTTTGGCCCGGGACATCCACTGTGGCTCTTTTCCCAATCCCATTCCTTCCTCGCCACCGTTGAAACCAGCCTCATCCACAAAGAAGAATATGTGGGGTGTTTGCCTGGCTTCAATATCCATGACTCTATAAAATAAATCCACAAGGCAACATAAGAGTTAGGATATTACAGTAGTTTACATTATACCTAAAAACATGCCATTGTGTGCCTCTGCCCTGTTTGGTTTTGTTTAAAACCAGTTCTGTATTTTATAGTCATCTTACCTGGACTTAATGGTTTCTGAGTTGCTTGACTCGTTCAGAGTTCCTCTCAAAGGGGACAGTGTACAACTGCTTCATCCTGACTTGATTTTGTTTCAGGACTCTAGAAATATTTGTTATGCTTACATTGTCTGCCAACACTCATCCCAAATCTCTGTGAGTTTTATGCCATTGTTTCTGATGAGCATATCAATGATTGCAGTTTCCTGCACAGCAGTGACAATCCTACCTCTCCCGCCTGTAGGAGGTAACCGTTGGGTCCTAAGCAGAAATGCAAAAACAATTACAATTACACACAAGTAGGTTTGGAGGCATTGCTCAATTTACTTCTGTAATGTACAGTTCAGTCATATGCCCTTGCAGAATGCACATCTTACCTGTTGTTTTGCCAGAAATTTCTCAGAATAGATGCCACTGTTGAGTGTTGCAGATTTGGCTGCACACTCAGAACAGCTTCTTTCATTGATAGACGATGATTTATTACATGATCAATTATAGTAGCCCTAGTCTCATATGAGACTACAGCTCTTGATCTTCCTCTCAGTCTTCTTCCACCACGTATACGTACTCCTTTCCCTCTCCCAGCCACTCTGTTTCCTCTGTCAGCCACTTCTCTATCTCTGGCTGGGTCCATGTTTACATTACAGTACAGCATTATTCCTAAGATGTCCCATTTTGTATAGATGGTAATGTAATTGAAAGACTAACACCTGGTTAGGTGTTCAGCTACAATGGGAATCAGCTGTGGTTGGTCTAATTGTTTTGATAGTATTTAATTTGGAATATATTTCAATACGGTATTATTGTAGAAATGTAGCAAATTTATGTCTTATTCAATTTTATGTTATTTTAGGTTTTGAACTTAAGTTTAACAGTTTTGAAAAAAGTATGTAAACATGTGCAAATTGGCCTGTAGGTACATAGAGTTTTGGTGGTGGTCATGTCTGAGTGAGAAAGGAGTTCATGAAAATTGAAAGATGTAGTCATTGAATGCATTTTGTGCCAAAGCAATGAAAAATGATCCACAGTTTAGCCCACATAGACTGCTGTTATGCTCACTGTGTGAAGAGTTTTGAAAAAGTGACCTAAGTATTGAGAAATGGGTCCTAGCGATTGTAAAAAAAAACTGTAAAACAAAATATCGATCTAGGTTGGATGTGACAGCAGAGATGAGGTGTACACTGTGGACCACGCCCCCTGACTTTGAGAAGCTTGACGCATGTATCCAGCACACCCATCTCATTAGTGGTGGTGAGATGCGATACATTATGTCAGACTCATTTGAAATTGTCTATCATAGCCCCACATTAAAAGTATGTGATGGTGAGTTAAGAAGACAATCAGAAATACTGTTAGAATGTTTTTCAATTGAGTGCCATAGTCCCAAATAAAAAACTAAACATTGTCTGTTAATTACATAATTTTGTTCACGTGCAAGATCTTTCAGATATTTAAATGGAGTCGTGGGCCAAAAAAAGTTTGGGAACCCCTGACTTTTTGACTCAAGATATAACAGCTTTTAATTTTTTAATAATTTGTAACATTTCTACAAATATAATTCCACTTTGACATGATGGGGTATTGTGTGTAGGCCAGTGACACAAAACCCTTCATGTACACCACATCTATTAACACCAAGACTGACTCAACACACCTGCCTCTGTGGCACCAGGCTCTGCTGCTGAGTAAAGAGGTGTGCCATTGCCTTCCTTACCACCCAGCCTTTCTCCCTCCCTCTTTCCCTCCTCTTTGTTTTAGCATCCTGTCTCCCTGTTGCCTTTCAGTGTGTGTGCGGGTCTGTGTGTGCGTGCAAGGCCAGCCCTAGCCTTTTGGAGACCATAAGTCACATTTTGGTGTGGGGCCCCCCACCTCAAGGGCCACATTTGTTTTTGATGGCGGAGAGAAAGTCATTTTAGAGTTAATTTCCTGCAATTTTACACATTTTTGCCATAGGATGGAGAGAAATATTGCAGTTTTAGAGTAAGTTTACTGTAATTCTACACATTTTGCCATAACTTATGCCACGTTAATATGATATCTGCATGAGAGTGACTAACCAAATCAATGGGGGCTCCGTGGAGGTCAGGGCCCCTGGGCACGTGCCCTTCATGCCGGTCGATAATATACCATGACTACTACAAGTTAGATAGCTGGCTAGACTCATTTACCAATCTAAAAAATGTTAGCTGACATGGACCGTAAGTGAATGACATAACCAGAGAAAATTTGCTAATACACAACCAAATGTTGAAATTGCACCTTGTGTATTTTACTATTCTAACCCTCCGTGTGAGTGAGTGAGTGAGTGAGTGAGTGAGTGAGTGAGTGAGTGAGTGAGTGAGTGAGTGAGTGTGTGTGTGTGTGTGTGTGTAGGGAAGAGACATGACTGGGCAGTGAGTCAGCTGTGTGGATTAGTGCTTTCCTGAGAGGAGGGTGTTTACAGAGGGAGGGCCGTGTGTGTGTGTGTGTGTGTGTGTGTGTGTGTGTGTGTGTGTGTGTGTGTGTGTGTGTGTGTGTGTGTGTGTGTGTGTGTGTGTGTGTGTGTGTGTCCTTGGGCATATAGAATAATATCAAAAGGTTGATTTACTCATTCCCAGTGTTTGACCTTTCTGTTCTTTCCAAATCCAATAAATGCTAATGTTGTTGCTACGTATGCTAACCAAGGCCCATGAACGTTGGATAAACTGAAGATGAAACAATTTCCAGCAACAATGACAGGATGGAAGTTTGCTTAAAAAATGTATCTTTGTTATTAAAACCTTCCCCCTGTTGTTAACATCTTAAAACAAAATAGCTGCCTAGTGTCACCCATGCAAGAGTTACAATACTACCTAGGTGGTGGATGAGCTGATCTAGTCCCACACACACACACACACACACACACTCACACGCATGTCTAATTACTATAGCTGTGTAAATCCGATTTGTCATTGTTATTCCACATCCCCAGCCTTGTGGATCAGAACAGCTCATCCTCTAGGAAGCTTAAGATCTGTGGGTGTATTTTGACAACCTTGGCTCCACCGCAACCACCATTCTCATCCACTCCAAGTAGACAAAATAAAAGAAACTCAGAGAGAGAGAGAACGCACACTATCATGTGTCATCGACTGCTGTGTTTCAGAGAGCTCTGTTCAGTGTTGCCCACATCAGAGTTACAGGGCAACAGCTAGCCACATCAAAAAACAATCCCTCCCTTCAAATATTATTCTAATCTAAACACTACTTTTCAAATCATTTGATATTAAATTACATCAAGCTAAAATGCCTTTGAAAGAGTAATTACCACTGAGGTTATCAATGTGGTCGCCATGGACACGGTCAAAAATTTCAAGTTTCTCGGCGTACACATCTGAGCTGAAGTGGTCAAACCACATGGACACCGTGGTGAAGAAGACATGGCAGCAGCTCTTCAACCTCAGCAGGTTGAAGAAATGTGGCTTGTCCCCGAGGTCCCTCACAGTGTTCTACAGGAGCCCCATCGAGAGCATACTGTCAGGCTGCATAAGGGCCGGTACGGCAACTCCACCGCCACTGACCGCAAGGCTCTACAGAGGGTGGTATGCTCAGCCAAGCACACCATTGGGTAGTCACTGCCTGCCCTCCAAGACACCTACAACACTAGGTGTCGCAGGAAAGCCAAGAAGATCAACAAAGACCTCAGCCACCCGAGCCATGGCCTGTTCTTCCCACTTCCATCACTCAGACGTAGACAGTACAGGAGTATCTTGGCAAAAACTGTACGACTGGCCAACAGCTTCTACCCCCAGACCATCAGGCAGGCAGGCAGGCAGGCAGGCAGACAGGCAGACAGGCAGACAGGCAGACAGGCAGACAGGCAGACAGGACCAGGACCAGGACCAGGACCAGGACCAGGACCAGGACCAGACCAGACCAGACCAGACCAGACCAGACCAGACCAGACCAGACCAGACCAGACCAGACCAGACCAGACCAGACCAGACCAGACCAGACCAGACCAGACCAGACCAGACCAGACCAGACCAGACCAGACCAGACCAGACCAGACCAGACAGACCAGACCAGACCAGACCAGACCAGACCAGACCAGACCAGACCAGACCAGACCAGACCAGACCAGACCAGACCAGACCAGACCAGACCAGACCAGACCAGACCAGACCAGACCAGACCAGACCAGACCAGACCAGACCAGACCAGACCAGACCAGACCAGACCAGACCAGACCAGACCAGACCAGACCAGACCAGACCAGACCAGACCAGACCAGACCAGACCAGACCAGACCAGACCAGACCAGACCAGACCAGACCAGACCAGACCAGACCAGACCAGACCAGACCAGACCAGACCAGACCAGACCAGACCAGACCAGACCAGACCAGACCAGACCAGACCAGACCAGACCAGACCAGACCAGACCAGACCAGACCAGACCAGACCAGACCAGACCAGACCAGACCAGACCAGACCAGACCAGACCAGACCAGACCAGACCAGACCAGACCAGACCAGACCAGACCAGACCAGACCAGACCAGACCAGACCAGACCAGACCAGACCAGACCAGGACAGGACAGGACAGGACAGGACAGGACAGGACAGGACAGGACAGGACAGGACAGGACAGGACAGGACAGGACAGGACAGGACAGGACAGGACAGGACAGACAGACAGACAGACAGACAGACAGACAGACAGACAGACAGACAGACAGACAGACAGACAGACAGACAGACAGACAGACAGACAGACAGACAGACAGACAGACAGACAGACAGACAGACAGACAGACAGACAGACAGACAGACAGACAGACAGACAGACAGACAGACAGACATGTAACAAGTTGGTGGAAAGGAAGAACAGAAAGGTACATGTCAGAACATGACCCCTTCAGTGTCTAGTCTGTCTACCTCCCTCTGTCTACCTCTATACTGGCACGCGATTCTCTGTTAATGACATGTCAGGGAAAGAAATGTTACTTCTCTGACTCAGTTCACTCTACCCAGGGGCCAAATAAAATAACCTCTTGTTTTTTTATTGTGGTGTGACAACGTTTAAAGACATGTTGCTTTTTTCTGTTAAGGTCGTGTTTGATAACAGAGTAGGAGCGATTTACAGCGCATTCGGAAAGCATTAAGACCCCTTCCCCTTTTCCACATTTTGGTACGTTAAAGCCTTATTATAAATTGGATTAAATAAAACATTTTCTTCATCAATCTACACACAATACCCCATAATGACAAAGCGAAAACAGGTTTTTAGAAACTTAAATTAAAAAAATAGAAATACATTTTTTTAAAGTATTCACGTAAGTATTCAGACCCTTTGATATGAGCCTCGAAATTGATCTCAGGTGCATCCTGTTTCCATTGATCATCCTTGAGATGTTTTTACAACTTGATTGGAGTCCACCTGTGGTAAATTCAATTGATTGGACATGATTTGGAAAGAGGCACACCTGTCTATATAAGATCCCACAGTTTACAGTGCATGTCAGAGCAAAAACCAAGCCATTAGGTCAAAGGAACTGTCCATAGAGCTCTGAGACAGGATTGTGTTGAAGGTCCCCAAGAACACAGTGGCCTCCACCATTCTTAAATGGAATAAGTTTGGAACCACCAAGACTCTTCCTAGAGCTGGCCGCCCCACCAAACTGAGCAATCGGGGGAGAAGGGCCTTGGTCAGGGAGGTGACCAAGAACCCAATAGTCACTCTGACAGAGCTCCAGAGTTCCTCTGTGGAGATGGGAGAACCTTCCAAAAGGACAGCCATCTCTGCAGCACTCCACCAAACAGGCCTTTATGGTAGATTGGCCAGGCGGAAGCCACTCCTCAGTAAAAGGCACATGACAGCCCGCTTGGAGTTTGCCAAAATGCACCTAAAGACTCTCAGACCATGAGAAATAAGATTCTCTGGTCTGATGAAACCAAGATTGAACTCTTTGGCCTGCATGCCAAGTTTCATGTCTGGAGGAAACTTTTCCCCATCCCTACAGTGAAGCATGGTGGTGGGAGCATCATGCTCTGGGGATATTTTTCAGCGGCAGGGACTGGGAGACTAGTCAGGATTGAGGGACAGATGAATGGAGTAAAGTACAGAGAGATCCTTGATGAAAACCTGCTCCAGAGCGCTCAGGAACTCAGACTGGGGCGAAGGTTCACCTTCCAACAGGACAACAACCCTAAGCACACAGACAACACAAGAGTGACTTCCGGACAAGTCTCTGAATGTCCTTTAGTGGCCCAGCCAGAGCCCGGACGCTCACCATCCAACCTGACAGGACTTGAGAGGATCTGCAGAAAAGAATGGGAGAAACTCCCCAAATACAGGTGTGCCAAGCTTGTAGCGTCATACCCAAGAAGACCCGAGGCTGTAATCGCTGCCAAAGGTGCTTCAACAAAGTACTGAGTAAAGGGTCTGAATACTTATGTAAATGTGATATTTATGTTTTTTATTTTTAATAAATAAATATATAAACCTGTTTTTGCTTTGTCATAATGGGATATTGTGTGTAGATTGATGAGAAGAAAAACAAACAATGTAATCCATTTTAGAACAAGGCTAACATAACAAAATATGGAAAAAGTCAAGGGGTCTGAATACTTTCCAAATGCGTTGTACATATCAAGGTAACATCTTTTTGCAGGTGTTTATTCATTAATTAGATAGATGTGTTTGTGTGTATGGTTGTGACGTGTGTGTGTGTGTGTGTTAGTTGGAGAGGCATTAGGAGTCTATTTATAGACAACCTAAACAATAAGGGAGAGTATGGATGGGCTGGTGACAATGGGTTGTTGACATGTACCGCAGCCTGGGAGCCACGCAGTATGTAACAGCTGCACAGTGTGACACGTTTATGACTGGGGCATGTCACATACACATACACACACACACACGCACACACACACACACACAGTCAGCTCTCCAGTGACATGCCCTTGTGTTGAGATGTGAAAGCTATTTGAGGCATTGTTCAGATAAGCCGTGTGTGTGTGTGTGTGTGTGTGTGTGTGTGTGTGTGTGTGTGTGTGTGTGTGTGTGTGTGGCCCCTCCGGCATTTACAAACGTGGGAAAAATCAAATGGCAGAGTAGAGGAAGGGATAGAGAGATGTTCCACTGTTTTGAGCAACCATTGGGAAGAACGTTGTTGACCGTATAAAATGGAGTACACAGCCATGCAATCTCCATAGCCACATATTGGCAGTAGAATGGCCTTACTGTAGAGCTCAGTAACTTTCAACGTGGCTATGGACTTCCAACAAATCCGTACGTGAAATTTCTGCCATGCTAGAGCTGCTGTTATTGTGAAGTGGAAACGTTTAGGAGCAACAACGGCTCAACCGCGAAGTGATAGGCCACACAAGCTCACAGAACGTGACCACCAAATGCTGAAGACTTTTCTCAGTTTTAACACTCACTACCGAGTTCCAAACTTTCTCTGGAAGCAACGTCAGCACAACTGTTCGTCGGGAGCTTCATGAAATGGGTTTCCATGGCCGAGCATCAGCACCCAAGCCTAAGATCACCATGTGCAATGTTAAGCATCGACTGGTGTTATGTAAAGCTTGCGGCCATTGGACTCTGGAACAATGCCTGCCCCAATGAATAGTGCCAACTGTAAAGTTTGGTGGAGGAAGAATAATGGTCTGGGGCTGTTTTCATGGTTCAGGCTAGGCCCCTTAGTTCCAGAGAAGGGAAATCTTAAAGCTACAGCATACAATGACATTCTAGATGATTCTGTGCTTCCAACTTTGTGGCAACAATTTGGGGAAGGCCCTTTCCTGTTTCAGCATGACCCTTTCCTGTTTCAGCATGACAATGCCCCGTGCACAAAGCAAAGTCCATGCAGAAATTGTTTGTTAAGATCGGTGTGGAAGGAATTGGATGGGATGAATTGGAACGCCGACTGAGAGCCAGGCCTAATCGCCCAACATCAGTGCCCGACCTTACTAATGCTCTTGTGGTGAATGGAAGCAAAGTCCCTGCAGCAATGTTCCAACATCTAGTGGAAAGCCTTCCCAGAAGAGTGGAGGCTGTTATAGCAGCAAAAGGGGGACCAACTCCATTATAATGTCCATGATTTTGGAATGAGTTGTTCGATGAGCATGTGTCCACATGCTTTTTGATCATGCAGTGTAGCTAAGATGTTGAGTTGACAGTTGCTGGATCCAGGTTTGAGTCCTGGTCGGCACAAACCCCTAAGTTTGGTGCAGTATGTTTTGGAAAGATATTTCAGAATAATGACATTCAATTTCATACACCTTTACTGATTCAGTGACCATGTTAGACAATCTTGATAGAGATAATCACATCATTGTTTTGGCCACCTACATTAAAATGAAAGTCAATGTCAAAATTGGCCAGGCAATAATATCAGGTGACATACTCCGTATTTGTGTCGTTCCACGAATAGCCTTTTATGTCCTTGTGACATTATGTGTTAAAATTTTGATAAAACACTACATTTAACAGTTGGATCACAGTTAGATAAAAAGGGTCTGCAACTTACCATGAGGTATTCTATATCAGGTGAGCAAAAGCTAGAGATGTCGTTCACACAGGAAGCACTGCACCAGTTGTTGTTTATGAAGAGGTACACGTTCTAATTGAACTAAACCATGTTAAACATTCCGAAAGTAGTGTGTTTTCATTTAAATCAATTTTAACCTAATTAACCAAAGTTTTCATCATCACTTTAAAGCCCTAGTTATTTTGTTACTTTGACAAAGTCATTTTCTGAAGATTATTATTTAATTCTTGTTATTAATGATTAATTTACATTTGGCTCTCAGGTTTAAAGCTGGAATCCTTAACGCCTGAAACTTCAAAAATGTCTGTTTGGGATATTACAACAACAAACATTGCAAACAGCGAACAATGTTTTTTTTCACTCAGATATCATTCCACACGCAATAGAACAGAATATTATATACTGCAATTTATTTTACTACGCTGCTGGATGCTCTTCACCTCGGTTTAATCAACAATGAACAAAAATCAACAAAGGAACTGGGGGCGAACAATGGCACTGTTTCTCCTAATGTGAATTCGATCTTTAAAGTCAACCCTGTTAAGTGAACTGAACTCTAATTTGAATATAGTAAAGGTAAGAAACAACAGAGGGACCTGGGACTTCGTCAGTGGGCAAGGAGTCCTCAGATTCAGGGTTCTTAATGGCCACAAGGTTGGGGGACAGCTCCTCACTGACACTGTCAGAATCTGATTCCTCACTGTCATACAAAAACCTCCATAATTTCCGCATTCCTGAGTTGTCTCCTTCTGAAAGACATTGCTAATGCTACAGCTTAGCTCACTAGCTACATACATAAACAACAACACTGAATGGCTCCAAGTGTCAGGGGTGACATGATTGGCTGGCCGGTGTGGTGGCACTGATGACTTGTCTCCACAGATGGTTTGTTTACATAGCAGATTAGGATCATTAACGTGGCAGGTTAAAGGAACTAACTAAGCAGGTTAGGTGAATTAACATAGAAGGTTAAGAGAACGAGGTTAAGGTTAGGAAAAGGGTTAGGATTAGGCTTAGCTACAATGATACCGTTTTCAACTGTTGTCCCCAATCCGACCTCTAGATAGAGCTGTTAGATGGCTACTCCATCTAGCCAAAACAGCAGAAACGTAAACAAATGTAAATGTAAACAAACCATTTGTGGAGACAAATAATCAGGGTGTCCCAGTAAGCAAAATGACTATGAAAAGATGTCTTTTCCAGACGTTGAAGTTAGGTTCAATTTAGGCTCTGAATTAGGCTCTGAATTAAAGGTGAAAAGACATATTTCCGGTATGTTTAAAAAACATATTTTCCAGAATGTTAAAAAGCGTTCTTTTCCAGACGTTGAAAAATAATTATTTTCCGGATGTTAATAATATCTATTTTCTGGATGTTGAAATCAGGCTAATTTCCGGTTCTGAATGAACGTTGAAAATCCTTATTTTCCGGATGTTGAAATCAGACTTATTTTTGTTTCTGAATGAAAGTTGAAATGACGTAATTTATAGACGCCTATGTTTGGGCAAAATCAAGGCTGGTCCAGACCGGACAAAATCAGAACCAAACATTGATGTCTATGATTGGTTCAGATTTGGTCCGGAATGGACCAAAAACCAATGTCCGTGGATGTTGAAATCAAGGCCGGTCTAGACAATACCAAATCTGAACGAAACATAGACGTCTATGATTGGTTCAGATTTGATCTGGACCGGACCAAAAACCAACGCTCGTGGATGTGGAAATAAAGGCCAGTCTGAACCAAAAAAAAGACGTTCAAAAGGCCTCGCTGTCGGTCCGCGTTTACTGAGGTGTAGCCTACAGTGTTGCCTGAAATATCATTTTATAAATGCCCATCTATGTGGTAAGCCTACCTTTTGTATAACACCAAAAAACGATGTATGGTCTGTACAGGATCAAAAAAATCCCAAAGACATCAGCTCATGCTTACTGTGATGTAGCCTACCGTAGAGACGCACGCTGGAAATGGACAAGCAAAATATTTTGCACCCCTGCCTTTGATAAGGTGGGCACTGCTTATCACAGGGCGGCATCAACGCTCACCTAAAATGCCCTTATGCCACTTGTTGAGAGAAATTGGCATTGTTTTGGGGCAGAATTATGTGTTGTTGTTAGAGGTGCATCTTGGTCAGTTTAGTTCAGAAAATGCAGCCCTCGTCAATGTGCCGCCATGGGCGGCCACCAAATCCTGCCTATTGAGCAGGCCGGCCATGATAACACCGGCACATAAATCACTATCAGAAAATGGTTTGAGTGGTAATCATTTCTTTATTTACTGTTTTGTTCAAGTTTTCAAGTACTGGTGACAAATCATGCATTCCAATTCTTGCATAGATTGTAATGGAGACATATGATGTGTGTAGAGTACTTTTTTGAAGGTTGTACAGATTATGATGAACTGGTGCAAAGTTATTTGCCGGCTATGTGTGGAACCATGTTTGTTGACGTCATTCAAAGCATTCTGGGTATCATGTAAACATATGTCAGACCAAATATGTTATAGCAAAACGAGGTGAAGGGATGGGTCACTCATCTTTTGATTAAATTTCCAGAAGTAAATGATGGCAAGTGAATGATGGTAGATGACACCCCCTCCCCCCTTTTGCCTTCAACATACATACTGCAAACAGACCCAACTCATATTGTCACCTCTTGCCCGTGGTTGACGCAGAAAAAAACATTACTTCAGACTACTTTAGACTTAGAAAGGGTTTTACTCCATTATTTTGATCACTGGTGAGCTCACCCTTGATGTTTTTTATTTATTTCACCTTTATTTAACCATGTGATGAAGTGTAAATAGTAATTGCTATTAGCTAATTCATATTATGGTTTCTATCAACTGAGAGTTAAATATGACTGCTTGTTTTACGCTTTACTAATGTAGCCAACTTTTTCAGATTTGGGTAAGAATTGTGTTATGCTGTTGCTACTTCTGTGAATGTCTGAACATTGCATTGAAAAGTAAACCGCTCACACTGAGGACATAACATTGTAAAGACTGTTTGTGCAAAATGTTTCTGCGAAAAAAAAACAGTGACCAGCTCAAATGCTGACTATCGTGTCAATTGTAACTAGACATTCTAATGAAGCGATCGAATCACAACAGTTTGAGTGTACACTGCAAGGACCAATGTACAATGATCTCACTTGTGTGATCGTATGCATCATGGGGTTAATCAAGAAAATATCAATTCTACTTATGACCTTGTCTGACCACTATTGTCAACTTCAAATTTCAGAATCTCCTAAAAGAGCCACTTGCTGGCGTTTCAAAGTTTCATTACTACAAAATCCTACATTCTGTGATCGATTTGAAATTATACTAAATTAATTCATAATTATCAATAAAAATTCAGTTGAGGACCCACGGATTCTATGGCCACCAAAGGTTTTATACATTTTTTAACCTGTTGGGGATAGGGGGCAGTATTTGCACGGCCGGATAAAAAACGTACGCGATTTAATCTGGTTACTACTCCTGCCCAGTAACTAGAATATGCATATAATTGTTTGATTTGGATAGAAAACACCCTAAAGTTTCTAAAACTGTTTGAATGGTGTCTGAGAGTATAACAGAACTCATTTGGCAGGCCAAAACCTGAGAAGATTCCAAACAGGAAGCGCTCTCTCTGACTATATCTTGGCCTTCTTGATCATCTCTAACCAAAACAGGGGATCTCTGGCATAACGTGATATTTTCTAACGCTCCCATAGGCTCTCAGAAGGCGCCAGAATGATGAATGGTGGCTTTGCAGGCCATGGCTGAAAAACATTAGCGCATTTGGATAATGGTCGATCAGAGGACAATGAGACTGGAGGCGCGTGCACGAGCCAACACCATGTTTACTTTCTCTCTCTTTGAACGAAAACAACGACTCCTGGTCGGAATATTATCGCTTTTTTATGAGAAAAATAGCATAAAAATTGATTTTAAACAACGTTTGACATGCTTCGAAGTACGGTAATGGAATATTTTGAATTTTTTTGTCACGAAACGCGTCGGGCGCGTCACCCTTCTTTACCCTTCGGATAGTGTCTTGAACGCACGAACAAAACGCCGCTATTTGGATATAACTATGGATTATTTGGAACCAAACCAACATTTGTTATTGAAGTAGAAGTCCTGGGAGTGCATTCTGACGAAGAACAGCAAAGGTAATCAAACTTTTCTAATAGTAAATCGGAGTTTGGTGAGTACCACACTTGGTGGGTGTCAAAATAGCTAGCCTGTGATGGCCGGGCTATCTACTCAGAATATTGCAAAATCTGCTTTCACCGAAAAGCTATTTTAAAATCGGACATAGCGAGTGCATAAAGGAGTTCTGTATCTATAATTCTTAAAATAAATGTTATGTTTTTTGTGAACGTTTATCGTGAGTAATTTAGTGAATTCACCGGAAGTGTTCGGTGGGAATGCTAGTCACATGCTAGTCACATGCTAATGTAAAAAGCTGTTTTTTGATATAAATATGAACTTGATTGAACAAAACATGCATGTATTGTATAACATAATGTCCTAGGATTGTCATCTGATGAAGATCATCAAAGGTTAGTGCTGCATTTAGCTGTGGTTTGGGTTTATGTGACATTATATGCTAGCTTGAAAAATGGGTGTCTGATTATTTCTGGCTGGGTACTCTGCTGACATAATCTAATGTTTTGCTTTCGTTGTAAAGCCTTTTTGACGTTGTAAAGCCTTTTTTTTCTCGTAAAAAAGCGATAATATTCCGACCGGGAGTCGTTGTATCCGTTCAAAGACGATAGAATAAAAACATTGTGTCGTCTCGTGCACGAGCATGAGTCCCATTGTCCGCTGATAGACCACTTGCCAAACGTGCAAATGTGTTTCAGCCTGGGGCTGCATCGATATCATTCAGCTTTTTCCCGGGCTCTGAGAGCCTATGGGAGCCGTAGGAAGTGTCACGTTACAGCAAAGATCCTCAGTCTTCAATAAACAGAGACAAGAAGAACAAGATCTTGTCAGAGAGGGCACTTCCTGTAAGGAATCTTCTCAGGTTTTTGCCTGCCAAATGAGTTTTGTTATACTCACAGACACCATTCAAACAGTTTTAGAAACTTTGGAGTGTTTTCTATCCAAAGCTAATAATTATATGCATATTCTAGTTTCTGGGCAGGAGTAATAATTAGATTAAATCGGGTATGTTTTTTATCCGGCCGTGAAAATACTGCCCCCTATCCATAACAGGTTAACCTCCCTACGTCTACCTTTGACTCATTTCTCTCTGCCTCCTTCTCTCCACTCCTCTCCTCTTTTGACCTCACCCTCTCACCCTCCCCCCCTACTCACAAGGCAGGCAATATGCTTGACCTCATCTTTACTAGATGCTGTTCTTCTACTAATCTCACTGCAACTCCCCTCCAAGTCTCCGACCACTACCTTGTATCCTTTCCCTCTCGCTCTCCTCCAACACTACTCACTCTGCCCCTACTCAGATGGTATTGCGCCGTCGCAACCTTCGCTCTCTCTCTCCTGCTACTCTCTTCTCTTCCATCCTATCATCTCTTCCCTCTGCTCAATCCTTCTCCAACCAATCTCCTGATTCTGCTTCCTCAACCCTCCTCTCCTCCCTTTCTGCATCCTTTGACTCTCTATGTCCCCTATCCTCCCGGCCGGCTCGGTCCTCCCCTCCTGCTCCGTGGCTTGATGACTCATTGCGAGCTCACAGAACAGGGCTCAGGGCAGCCGAGCGGAAATGGAGGAAAACTAGCCTCCCTGCGGACCTGGCATCTTTTCACTCCCTCCTCTCTACATTTTCTTCCTCTGTTTCTGCTGCTAAAGCCACTTTCTACCACTCTAAATTCCAAGCATCTGCCTCTAACCCTAGGGAGCTCTTTGCTACCTTCTCCTCCCTCCTGAATCCTCCTCCCCCTCCCCCCCTCCTCCCTCTCTGCGGATGACTTTGTCAACCATTTTGAAAAGAAGGTTGACGACATTCGATCCTCGTTTGTTAAGTCAAACGACACCGCTGGTCCTGCTCACGTTGCCCTATCCTATGCTTTGACTTCTTTCTCCCCTCTCTCTCCAGATGAAATCTTGCGACTTGTGACGGCCGGCCGCCCAACAACCTGCCCGCTTGACCCTATTCCCTCCTCTCTTCTCCAGACCATTTCCGGAGACCTTCTTCCCTACCTCACCTCGTTCGTCAACTCATCCTTGACCGCTGGCTACGTCCCTTCCGTCTTCAAGAGAGCGAGAGTTGCACCCCTTCTCAAAAAACCTACACTCGATCCCTTTGATGTCAACAACTACAGACCAGTATCCCTTCTTTCTTTTCTCTCCAAAACTCTTGAGCGTGCCGTCCTTGGCCAGCTCTCTTGCTATCTCTCTCAGAATGACCTTCTTGATCCAAATCAGTCAGGTTTCAAGACTGGTCATTCAACTGAGACTGCTCTACTCTGTGTCACGTAGGCTCTCCGCACTGCTAGAGATAACTCTCTCCTCTGCTCTCATCCTTCTAGACCTATCTGCTGCCTTTGATACTGTGAACCATCAGATCCTCCTCTCCACTCTCTCCAAGTTGGGAATCTCCGGCGCGGCTCACTCTTGGATTGACAGGTCGCTCCTACCAGGTGGTGTGGCAAGAATCCGTCTCCGCACCACGTGCTCTCACCACTGGTGTCCCCCAGGGCTCAGTTCTAGGCCCTCTCCTATTCTCGCTATACACCAAGTCACTTGGCTCTGTCATATCCTCACATGGTCTCCTATCATTGCTACGCAGACGACACACAATTCATCTTCTCCTTTCCCCCTTCTGATAACCAGGTGGTGAATCGCATCTCTGCATGTCTGGCAGACATGCATCTGCTACAAGACCATGGTGCCTGCCTACGCAGCTGTGAGGGGAACGGAACCTCCGTACCTTCAGGCTCTGATCAGTCCCTACACCCAAAGAAGGGCACTGCATTCATCCACCTCTGGCCTGCTCGCCTCCCTACCTCTGCGGAAGCACAGTTCCCGCTCAGCCCAGTCAAAACTGTTCGCTGCTCTGGCACCCCAATGGTGGAACAAGCTCCCTCACGACACCAGGACAGCGGAGTCAATCACCACCTTCCGGAGACAGGTGTGTGCCTTTCCAAATCATGTCCAATTAATTGAATTTACCACAGGTGGACTCCAATCAAGTTGTAGAAACATCTCAAGGATGATCAATAGAAACAGGATGCGCCTGAACTCAATTTCGAATCTCATAGCTAAGGGTCTGAATACTTATGTAAATAAGGTATTTGTTTTTTATTGCTAATAAATTTGCAAAAGTTTCTAAAAAACTGTTTTTTCTTTGTCATTATGGGGTAGTGTGTGTAGATTGAATAAGGCTGTAACGTAACAAAATGTGGAAAATGTCAAGGAGTCTGAATACTTTCCGAATGCACTGTATATTGTGGCATCCCACAGGTACAATGTATGAAATAATGAATTGAAAATATATGGAATATTCAATTATATTAATTTAAATATTGTGCCTGTAAACCCCCCCATAAAAAAAGACTACATAAATGGTCCCAGAAAAAGAAAGCCTAGTGTGATAAGCATAACACATAGACCTTGTTAACCGAAATTACACTACCCAGTACCTATTGGTGGAAAAACACAATTCCTATTGGTGCTGGATTTTCGAGCTATCGGGCCATTAGGTGAGCTGCATTCAGTGAAAATCATGTTGTCCAGAGATCTTGATTTAATGAGTAAGAGTGCTAACACCTCATTCACATCAATCCAAACTGAGGAATGGCCGGTATGCTGTTCTGCAAGGCTTATGCCATCCAGGAATGCCCCATGAACTCTGCCCTCTGCATAGCTCAGTGAAGCTTTATGATAAACCAGTCTTTCCATAGACCAGGGTCAGGTAAGCAGGCATAAAACTGAAAATAATTTGAGTAATCACTGGACAAATTGATTAAGTACTAGTGTGTACCCCTTCCTTTCCAGAAGGTTATTCTCCCATACAGTTGTGCGTACTGAACATCACCCAATTGTGCCTGAATGGTGGGTCTGGACTCAGTGGTGGCTAGTGTTCTCCAACAGTTCCTTAATAAGCAATGTGAATGAGGTGTGTGTCTGTGTGCGTACGTGTGTATACTGTGCTTGTAATTCTTATATAATGACACACATTGAAACCCTGTTGTTATAAGTTAGTGGCTTGTATGAACTATGGAGAATGATGTAAACTCTGTCAATTGAGGAAAGAAATTCCCCTGCAATTATCTTGGTGAAATCTGGAGTGAATGAGTGCTATAAAAAGACCGGGAGCCAAGACATTATTAAACTGTATGGGCTAAATCACGGTTTGGGTTTGAATTAAAACTATGGGGTTTGGTGGCCACCCCCATAAGAAATCAAGGCAGCTGCATTAGCGTCCAGAATATTATTACTGCCACCCTCGTAGTCACTCATATTTGTATGGCTAAAAGTGTTTTATTAACACTCAATTTATACTTTGACATGAAGAAACATGCACAATGTGCTTATAAAACCAGTATCTCAGCACGTGCCAATGTTGTGTTGATTTTTGTGTGATTACCCTGATTCATGACTTATGCAACCGCATCCGAGTACAGGTAGGTCAGGTCTGAAAGCTTTCTCCTTTTTTGGAAGCAGACTGGGGCATGATTCAATGTTAAACCTAGCCACACCTATTTCCCCATTCATAAATCCAGATTGAGCCGGCCAGAGCAGCACCCTGATTGGGTGTGCTGCATTCTTTCCCACGCATGCCACAGGGCCACGCAATGATAATGATGTATTAAATAAGACTGGAGAAGCTTAACGATAGTAACTATAGAGTCTGTACACATAGTCACACACACAAACAGTGCACGTACACAAACAGACAAGCATATCCTTACACACACAGACAAGCGCACACACACAACTTTCTTATATACATTTTTCCAATTAGCCCGGTGCCCAAACTTTAGATATCGCCCTACACATCCAAATGAATGCATTTATTTCCTTTCTCCCGAAAAGACTGCACATTACAAAGCTCTCATTTCCTCTCCATTCCCCCTCAGAATGTGTTTGGAAAGAGACTCAAGCAGCACAAACAAATCACCAGTGAACGCACCCGGGAGGGGAAATGCTGCCTAATAGTTCCAGAACACCGAACAGCCAATGAACAAACAATAAACATGCAAATGAGTCTGTCCCACGATTGGCCAGACTTCCACCCTTGATACTCTTCGTACATACAAACAGACCTGCTGGGTACTCATGGGAAACGCTGTCCACTTGGGTACTCGGGTAGGAGCTGGGAGAGAGGTACACAAACTACTTAAGGAGAGGGCGGGTGAGACCCAAACAATGCTCCGACTAAGACATAGGCATGGGATTTTGGGACAAATAGATTTGGAAAAGCGAAATAAACTGGATAGAGAAATGACTGTCATGGGGCCTCCAGAGAGGCGCAGTGGTCTAAGACAGTGCTAGCTGTACCACTAGAGATCCTGGGTTTGAGTCCATGCTCTGTTGCAGCCGGCCGCGCCCGGGAGACCCATGGGGCGGCATACAATTGGTCCAGCGTCGTCCGGGTTAGGGGAGGGTTTGGCCGGCAGGGATGTCCTTGTCCCATCGCGCACTAGCGTCTCCTGTGGCAGGCCGGACGCAGTGCACGCTGACACGTAGCCAGGTGTTTCCTCCGACACATTGGTGCGGCTGGCTTCTGGGCATTGTGTCAAAAAGCAGTGCGGCTTGGCTGGGTTATGTTTTGGAGGGAGTTGCAGTGATGAGGCAAGACTAACTACCAATTGGATACCATGAAATTGGGGTAAAAAAATAATAAAGAAATGACTGACATAAATAACCGGATAACTGAAGGCCATTTTTAAATCTGGGCTCATGGGAAAAACCCTATACCATGGAAGAGAGTGTCTTTCTTCTCTATTGTTTCTTCAATATGCTTCTAATATGTGAATGGTGTGAATTACTAACCCAGTGTGTTTGTACTAGTGCCTAGTGAAAGTCTACACACCTTTGCACAGTTTTCAAATTTTTGCTGCCTTAAAACAAGGATCTGACCCTTTTTTTCAATTTTCGCCTAAAATTACTGCCTGTAGCTCAGGACCTGAAGCAAAGATATACATATTCCTGATACCATTTGAAAATAAACACTTTGAAGTTTGTGGAAATGTTAAATTAATGTAGGAGAATGTAACACATTAGATCTGGTAAAAGATAATACAAAGAAAAAACATATTTGAAATGCAAGAGAAAGGCCATAATGTACTATTCCAGGTTAGTCGGAATTTAGATTTTGTCCACTAGATGGCAGCAGTGTATGTGCAAAGTTTTAGACTGATGCAATGAACCATTGTATTTCTGTTCAAAATGTTGTATCAAGACTGCCCAAATGTGCCTAACTGGTTTATTAATACATTTTCAAGTTCATAACTGTGCTCTCTCCTCAAACAATAACATGGTATTCCTTCACTGTTATAGCTACTGTAAATTGGACAGTGCAGTTACATTAACAAGAATTTAAGCTTTCTGCCCATATCGGATATGTCTATGTCCTGGGAAATGTTCCTGTTACGTACAACCTCATGCTAATCACATTAGCCTATGTTAGCTCAACCATCCTGTTGGGGTTAAATGTCAATCTAAAACGGAAATAAGTTGGGATTTTTTTCCACCAATGATCTACACAACCTACTCCAAAATGTATAAGTGAGAGAATTAAAAAAAAATCATAAAATGTATAAAAACTAAAAACAAGCCTTGATTGCAAAGGTCTTCACGCCCCTTGCAGTGTCACATCTAAATAAGTTGATTAGCAAATATTTTCATGAAAATCACAATTTGTTGAATGAGGCCCATCTGCTTGCAAAAATAGTGGTTGTCATGATTTAATAACTACTTCCCCTGTCATTTTAAGGTCACTCAATTGGATAGGGAATGTCAAACAATGATTCAAACTCAGAGACACCAATGAGCATTAAAAGCATGTCTGGGATACATTTTTAGACAATGGTAACTAATCTGTGGATGGTGTATCATACCACCCAGATTCTACAAAGATCTGGCTAACCTTCCTAACTGAGCTGCAAGAGAGAATGGAAACTGCCAAGGGACATCACTATGAGGCTAAAGGGATAGTTTGCGATTTTGGCAATTAACTCATGGATACCATATCTATGTCTCTGCGTGCAATTTGAAGGAAGTTGAAGGTAGTTTCTGAAGCCATTTCTAACGAGCGTAAATGCAATGACTGGAAGTCTATGGCATCAGCTAGCTAATAGACTTCCAAGTCATTGTGCTTACGCTAGTTAGTTTCTGGAGCGATTGCTATCTTCTCATGGTATCCATGAGTTCACCTGACTCTGGGTAAGTAGAAAAAGTGGAGTTTTGTAGTGTTCCATAGGAAAACAGTAGTGTTTCCAGTAGTAATATAGTTTTTATAACTTGATGTTAGTAGAAAATAAGTAGTCAAAACATTACAGCTTTACTACACAGGCTTATCAGTAGTATTTGTTTTTAATTGTTTGTATAGTGAATAAGTAGTCAAAACACTACAGGCAGACTACACTGGCTTTTCAGTAGTGATCAGTAGAGTTATGCAGCTTGTGGCTGCACTTCCTGTGTTCATGACCGCAGAAGAAGACGAAACAGGACGTAGTTGGTTGTTGTTAGCTAGCTACTGTTTGACGTTCCCGAATGTAATCATCTTTCATCCTTTGTCATCCTGTCTTTCATAGACCTTATGCTAGCACCATCTGTATGTTTCACTTCCCTTTATGTTTTATGAATACTTTCATGTCATTGTTTAGCCGTTTTTATAACTTTTTACCATGTCAAAAAGATTGTTAGCCAAAACGGTCTCAGCCGTTAGCCGTTGTCATAGAGATGTAATGTGTTTAGCCTAGTAGTTTACTTGCTAGCCCCATTGAAATGTAAGTACGTGTTTGTATGCAAAGGTACAGTATTTCATATTAGTATACTTACCCTTTCTACTTACCTCTTTGGACCTGTTGCCAAGGAGGCCATCAACATAGGACTGGAGGCCATTGTTGGTAAGATGAACATTGTTTATCAACAATGTGTATGATTTTTAATGGCTTAAGTTATCATTGGTTGTCTCTTGTGATTTTCAAAAAAAAGTTAAGTGGTGGAGAAATGTGGCTGCAACAAAAAATAGGATCTGAAGATAGTTAGGTCAAAGCTGGATGAAGACAAGGCCTCAAATGGATTAAAAGGGTTGTAATTAATGAATTTAATACATGTAATTAATTTAATACAAATAAATTGCACTTAAGTTTGTATAAGCTTATTTCTTGTTTGATGAACATAGAGGAATTGAGGAGCAATGTGGATGTTTTAAGTAGTCGATACCAAAAAGCTCAGTAGTTACACAGTAGTCATGAAGAAATCATTATTTCATGATTTGAGTAGGAAATATTTAGTGTTCACCAGTACTGAAATGTCCCAATTTATCACTACTAAATTACTACAGTGCCTTCAGAGAAAGTATTCACACCCCTTTACTTTTTCCACATTTTGTTGTTTTGCAGCCTGCATTTAAAAGAGATTAAATTTAGATTTTGTGTCACTGATCTACACTCAATACCCCATAATGTCAAAGTGGAATTTTGTTTGTAAAAAATGAAAATTGAAATGTCTTGAGTCAGTAAGTATTCAACCCTAAATAAGTACAGGAGTAAAAATGTGCCTAACAAATTGCATAAATTGCATGGACTAATTTCGTGTTCAATAATAGTGGTTAACATGATTTTGGAATAACTACCCCATCTCTGTACCCCACACATAAAATGATATGTAAGGTCCCTCAATCGAGTAGCATATTTCAAGCACAGATTCAACCACAAAGACCTGGGAAGTTTTTCAATGCATCGCAAAAAAGGCAGAAGCTGAATATCCCTTTGAGCATAGTGAAGTTATAAATTAGGCTTTGGATGGTGTATCAATACACTCAGTCATTACAAAGATACAGGCGTACTTCCTAACTCAGTTGCTGGAGAGGAAGAAAACTGCTCAGGGATTTCACCATGAGGCCAATGGAGATTTTAAAACAGTTACAGAGTTTAATGGTTGTGATATGAGAAAACTGAGGATGGATCAATAACATTACACAAGAAGCATTGCCTGATGTGAACCATGCCTCGAACAAAAGAGATCTCAGAAGACCTAAGATTAAGAAATGTTGACTTGCATAAAGCTGGAAAGGGTTACAAAAGTATCTCTAAAAGCCTTGATGTTCATCAATCCATGGTAAGACAAATTGTCTATAAATGGAAAAAGTTCAGCACTGTTGCTACTCTCCCTAGGAGTGGCCGTCCTGCAAAGATGACTGCAAGAGCACAGTCAGAATGCTCAATGAGGTTAAGAAGAATCCTGGAGTGTCAGCTAAAGACTTACAGAAATCTCTGGAACATGCTAACATCTCTGTTGACGAGTCTACGATACGTAAAACACTGAATGAGAATGGTGCTCATTGGAGGACACCACGGAAGAAGCCACTGCTGTCCAAAATAACATTGCTGCATGTCTGACGTTCGCAAAAGAGCACCTGGATGTTCCACAGCGCTTCTGGCAAAATATTCTGTGGACAGATTAAACTAAAGTTGAGTTGTTTGGAAGGAACACACAACAATATGTGTAGAGAAAAAAAGGCACAGCACAGCACACCAACATCAAAACCTCATCCCAACTGTAAAGTATGGTGGAGGGAGCATCATGGTTTGGAGCTGCTTTGCTGCCTCAGGACCTGGACACCTTGCTACCATTGACGTAAAAAATATATTCCCAAGTTTATCAAGACATTTTGCAGGAGAATGTAAGGCTATCTGTCCGCCAATTGAAGCTCAACAGAAGTTGGGTGATGCAACAAGACAACGAGCCAAAACACAGAAGTAATTTTGACAAAAACAATGGATATACAGTATGTTGTCCTAAAGAGCCATGCAAAGTTGGTAGAATCGTATTCAAAATGATTTACAGATGTAATTGCTGCCAAAGGTGCTTCCACCAAGTATTTACTCTGAGGTGCAAAGACAAAAACGCCATCAAGACATCTTTGTTTATTTGTAATTAATTTAAGAAATGGTATGTCAGTGTTCTTTCACTTTCAAGGTAGGTTGTGTAGATCAGTAGGAGAATGTAATCAAATGTAATTTTTTGATGTCATTTTAAGGCAGCAAAATGTGAAAACTCCTCAAGGGGTGTGTAGACTTTCACTAGGCACTGTGTGTGTGTATGCCTTCCTGTGTGTTAGTGTGTGTACTCATCCCTCTGAGTGTATATTCATCCCTGTGTGTGTGTCAGTGCTGCTAGTGGCGATATCTGGTCTCAGAGGTAATGGGCTCTTTAATATGCTGTCTGTTGAGGTCATTCAGATGTGAACAGAGCTGGCTTCAGTAGCATAAAGCATCTTTATACTCTATTCCCTGTCTCTCTCTTTGCTCCCCTCTGGGTCTTACCAGTTTCCGACCTCAAATACAATCCCGAGCACACACACCACCAAAGCTCAAGTGAAGCATTGCCAGATGAACCTTGCTGCCAAAAGCTGAGGCTGTACTGTGATGATGGTTGCAGCTGCAGCTGGGAGGAACACAGGAAGAATACGCCCTTACACTCTCCTGGCTGATGATGAGAGGAGGGGAAATACAGGAAAGTAAAAGAG
Organism: Salmo trutta; assembly: GCF_901001165.1. Taxonomy (NCBI): domain Eukaryota; kingdom Metazoa; phylum Chordata; class Actinopteri; order Salmoniformes; family Salmonidae; genus Salmo; species Salmo trutta. The sequence continues at coordinate 28,553,232 of NC_042963.1, forward strand.
CTAGGGTGTATCTCAATACTCTAAGAGGGCTTCCCTTCCATCTGCACTGAATTGGATGAGAAAGAACTGGAATGGTGGAAGGAAAGAAATACCTGGTATAGGCCTTCATCATATTTCCACATTGTGACAGTTAACCTGGATTGAGAAAATAGACAAGGTCCCTTCAGTGTCTCTAGAGGATAAAGTGTTGAGTTAACCCCAGGATTGGCAGACAGACTGACTGCCCAGACCAATCCCAACACAATGGCCTGGGTGACCTAATAACCCTGCAATTTCTGACTGGGCCACTCCTTAAGGCTTGGCTGCGTGTGCGCACGCACACGCACACACACACACACACACACACACACACACACACACACACACACACACACACACACACACACCACACAGTGGCAAACACAGACATGAAAATGCACACATACATAAATACTCCAACACAAGGAACACGTTACCACGCCCGTCCGGTGTGGTCTCACACAGACTAACACACAGACACATTTCCATTGTAACCCAAAACACACACACACACACACCTGATGTGAAACCACATCATACTAGTGCATGTAAGAAGTGTGAGATGACTGATCTCCAGGAAGACAAGAACCTCTGTCCTCTTTTCTCTTTTACTGGGACTGAATGAGCTCTGGTTTGATTGGAGGCCAGCTAGACCAATGGAGCCCTGACCTGTCTCACTCCCAAATCACACCTGGCTCGTGTTCCTTAGGCACCAAACAGAGGAAAACTAACTGTAACAGGCAGGGACTAACTGGACCAAAAATGTAGAACGTTTTCCTTGCGTGCTCTAATAAACACAATGGTCTAATTCATGCGATGTGAGTTCATACCATAGTTCCGGAAGCGTAGTAATGACAACATATTGTTTACCTGAAAAAGTCCTAAACTGGCAAATGTCTACCGACTAGACTAGTGCAGGCTCACGTCTATAACAAAAGCAATCACTCACACTGCAATAAGAGAAGGCAAAGATGTCTGTTTTGTCTCTAGAAGCTCCAATCAAAATCCTCAGGCAGATTCTTCATTTCCATCCCCTTGCCTGGTTAGTGACTGGACGTTATTAGTTCCGTAGCTCAGACACAATCAGGCTTCTTGTTCCGGGCCTATCTACCACCAGTCCCCCACACCATGAATAGGGCCTTGTTTACAACCTCTGATGTCAACCCAGAGAGTAGCAGTAAGAGAATGGGGGTTTCAGCTTGTGGTTGGTTGGCCTTGGAGGATTGAGGGGACGGAATGTAGAAATCCCCACTCATTCTGTCCAGGACAACAACCCTCTTACTCCCCTCCTCCCAACTGCCTCTCTTCTGGTTAGCTTATCCAATTAATACTGTACAACAATGCAGCAGTCTATTGCTCATGGAACTTTTGACGGTAAGAATCAGACAACGGTCCAAAATAGCGTGAAACTGGGCGGTATCAGAACTTTACAATAACAAATGCTTGCCCGGATGATATTTTTTCTCCAAACACTTACTGTAAACTGTTACTATTCCATAGGCTACCTCAGCTTTTGTAAAGATAGTGTGCAGCACCAAACACACACACTTATGCAAAATACACAACCCCCAAAAACTTTCAGGTGTTTATTTGCAAGGCAATTATCACTTCAAGAACCAGTCCTCACTTCACCCATCCATCTTCAGATATTTCTGAGCACTCAAGCCATTATCTCCCAGAATGCAATGGTGAAGTCTCACAGAGGACCTTTCATGCCTATTATATCAGCCAATCAGAATTAAGAGATTCCTGGCATTCTAGATGCCTAGCTGTTTGCCAGACGCATGTCTAATTCATCTAGACTGGATACCAGTCTCTTTCCGCTTTAGTCAACTCCTTTGTCCTCGGCTCTTAGGGCACATCTTGATAATCTAAAGTGGCTTCCTCTGCTAGTCTTTCTTTGGGGGTAGCTGAACTCAACATGGAGATTAACAAGCAGGTTAAAATGCATGTTCCTTCATATTAATTCAGGCGGCAACAAATGTCTATACTGGCAACCATCCACCATATAGACTTCAGCTAGATCTTCTGCTTTCTCCAATCAGTAAAGACGACGGACAGGCGACGAGGAGAGGAAACAATTTCACACTATTGGGATGCAACCATAGTTTGGGGGGGGAAAAGAGTCCAATACTTCCACAACCTTGACAGAGTCAAGACTGAGACCAGATGCGAGTGCAATTTAAGACCATGATTGTCATTTTGTCAGTTTGAGTTCAAAATGTTCATGTTCATGTTTCAGAACAACATGTGGATTCTTTATACATTCAGAATAGTGAAAAAGTATTAATTTCAATTATGTTCAGATTAATCTCTTCAGTTTTTGTTGGAAAGGAAAGGGTTAACACCACATGGGGGGGAAAAAAAGATCTAAATCAGGAATTTTCTTAACTGGTCTCTGGGGAGTTACATCTAGCTAGCTAAGTCAGCCATTGGCTGGGCCATCAGAAGCTAGACAAAGGCATGGTCACTGCACAATAGCAAGCAATAGTTTTCCCACTGTCTATTTTTTAATTTAACTAGTCAAGTTAGTTAAGAACAAATTCTTATTTACAATGACGGCCTACCGGGGCAGTGGGTTACCTGCCTTGTTCAGGGGCAGATTCTTACCCTGTCAGTCTCGGGGATTCGATCCAGCAACCTTTCGGTTACTGGCCCAACACTCTAACAACTAGGCTACCTACCGCCCAAACGATAACTGGCTTTTGTTGTCCCTTTTCAAGAATAACTTTCAACAAGTTAAGTTTCAAATGATCATCTGATGAGTGGAACGGTTTTTATTTTTTTGCAGCGTGCTTGCTGTTAGCCATCTCTTTGAAAAGAACGCGTGTGAAACGCTGTTGCACTTAAAGTGGAACTAAAAACATTTTAGCAGCATGAAATCTTAATAAAATCTGTTCATATACACCACCAGAAAGAATGACACTTAAAAAAATATATATATATATGACAAGCGACCACTTAGATATGGCCATTTTCACAAATTCTTATGTTTGGGAATTACGTATACTAAGGCATTTAAGAAAACTCTATAGCAATATAGAGTTGGAACAATCAATAGACACGGTAGTAGATAAAAAATTGTGATGGCCTAAGTCTACAACAATGCTTAAACCTCATCAATCTGATTGGGCGAGCCTGCCAGGGCCTGTCTCTCCAGTGGGTGGGCCTATGTCCACCCATACGCCCCTGATGCAATCAGCACATGATGACCATTGCGCATCACATATAGCCTACAAACCAAGACTTCAGACTACTCTTTCCAATACCTGGTTTGCATACCCATTGTTGCCCTAGTTAGCATTTACATGTACTTCTTTCCTACCCTACCGGCTACCATGCCATTCTTCTGTGAGCTGCTCCATGCCAAAATCAGTTGAGCTGAACACTCTTGCTGCATGCAGATGATATTCAGTTGAAACTAGGCTGTGTGTGCAGCGCGCATGTGAATACATTTCACATTTTGCGGTTGTGTAGGGTACTTTGTGCACGATTACTCTATTGTACTGCATAATTGATAAGTCGTATACCTCACCCACACTACTTTGGTAAGCATCAGTAGGGATTGAATATACGCAATGCCCACTGAAAAAAAAGTGGGTATCCACTACACCACTGGCCCTTTGTGTTTTACAAAAAGTGTACCCTCCTACGAGTGCACTGGTATTACGGTTGCTGTCACAAACCTGTCACACACTGAAGGCCTACAGGTTTGCCACTGCATAAGCAGGTCTATAATAGTATCTTAACAGCCTTTATATCTGTTTAAAGAAAGGAGTATATATATATATATATATATATATATACACACACACACACACACACACACACACATATATACACACACATATATACACACACACACATATATACATACATACACATATATATACACATATATATATACATACACATACATACATACACACACAGCCTGGCAGAGCGGTTTTATGTGCTGACAATGGAAGCTGATAAGAGTTTCTTTACTCTGCTGGTCTCGGGAAGAAAGACCGAGTACAAATGTATCTGACACCGAGATACTTTACATGTGGTCTCGAGACTGGTACTACTAGTAGATCGCTACTTTATTAATCACAGAAGGGACACCTGCATGTGTAACTCAGAGCTTAATGTAACAGTATTCAGTGGTACAATTACTTTAAATGAATATCAGATATTACCCACCCACTGCAATAAACATGGCCAGACACACAAAAACAATTACCGGAAACAGTCTGTCACACAACTTTAATAGAATATTAACTAATTCTGTACAAATTGAAAATAATATTGCGCAAGTAACAAATTGTGAGGAACCAGATAAAGCCATTTCTAGCACAAGGTCCAATTAGGTGGGGAGGTTGAAGACGTCACCGTGGCTTCTAGAGATCGGTCCTTTCAAAAACGAGGGCTCTACAATCTTTATTTAAAAAAGGGGGGATATGTGTGGTAAAGCACTGTAACGATGACCACCATAACCAGCATCAACGTGCTGATAGGATCAAGTACATGGGCAACCGGTTGTCTCATGTTTGGGGAGACATTCTATAGACAAATAGGCATTCTTAGGAGAGTAATACATGTTTAAATGTCATTGTATGTTAGCAGGAATATGGACAGAACATGTTTGGTGGTGGAGGGGTTGGATTGGTAGCCTTCTGTAACGATGGGCACCGTTTATGATGGCTGCATGAACTGCCACAACACCTCAACCTTCTCTGGCCCAATTCCAAACATCCTTATTTCCTTCCCTTAACATATATCCGAGGACTGGATAGGTATGTTTTATGTTCTACTAATGTTAAGCTTTAAATGTTACCATCTTGTACTGCTATCCCTTTTCTTGGTTAAGTGTGTTGTGTAAATCGCACTTTCAAACCAAATAACCCTGTACACGTATCCGCAATATGGTAATAACTCCACCTAAACCTCTAAAAGGCCGGATTGTTATAACATCAACTATATAATATCTGTTATATTGCTTAAACCTACAAGGTCCTTTCAGATCAGCTAAAAGGGACAAATAAGGAACAATAGGTTTAGGATCATGCCATTGTTTTTCTATAAATGTATTAGAATGGCTGACCATGAGAAGTGTAGCCATATTTAGTTAAGCCCTACGAGTCCGGGCACAGTCAAAGCAGTAGTATGGCAAGAAATTCTCAAAACGCTTAAAACCATTTCACATATTAAAAAATACAATTTGGCAGTATAAACATTTTGTTAGTCTTGCAAAGCCTGGGAAAGAAGGGACAAATGTTTGTTGGGCATTTGCATGGTGAATGAGAATGGGCCTTATCTATTGTGGTTGGGGCCTAAAATACTTTCCCATTATGCACCACTTCATACAGCTGCATGAAACCAGAATAAATAGTCCAAGGACATGAACATTAGAAAATAAAATCAAATTGAGAGTAATACACCGTGTCTATTAAAAACACCATAAAGAAAAAAATTAAAGAAAAAAAAAAACTTGTCAGCAACCCCAGTGATGTATTAAGTCAAACCTGTTCAGCAGTTTCCTGGTAAATTAACACGTATCTTATTGGCCTTATAAAACCCTGAGTAACTGATTTTCTGTGAAAACTAAAGTTCGGGATCCATCCATTCAATATTTTTTTTATTTGAATATTCTGAGGTTCTCGGCATTAGTCACCTACTTGCGAAGTAGACTAACTCTACGTTGCCGTGGTGAATTGTTTAAAGTCCAAGTCGCTTCTTAATTGGTTATGAATGAAGCTAAAACAAAGAGGGCGGGGGACAGGACAGCAGAAAAATGGGCATGCATGTATTAAAAACACTGTTTGGTTGTGTTCTATTGCGTTTGTATGAGAGTTCATAAGGGGCGGAGCCAACAGGGGCGGGAAGACCTGCTGATTGGATGAGGACTGATTTGATGGACAGCAGGACCTCGGCCAAGTTCCCCTGGTCACCACGGTTACTGCTGTTTGCACTCGGCAGGCTGGGGCTCTTCTTTCTGAGGGGAGGAAGGAGAGAGAGATGAGAGCTAAGGGGAAGGGTTGAGGGAAGAAGACGACAGAGGGGTGGATGAGGTTGAAGGAAACAGGCAGAGATAGTCAGCTAATTGAACTAGTGTCAAAAGAACAGATCAAGCCAAGAGGAGAAAAAGTTACGAAAGAGAGCTTGGAGACGAGTGAAAAGGGTGACAAGGGGAGAATCTCAATTGGGCTGGAATAAGTTTGTTTTTGACCAAGTAATGAGAAGAGGGAGTTAGGCTTTAGTGAGACATCGGGAACTACTTGAGAATAAAGGATAGAGCGGTACAACTAAAAAAAAGAAATACATTGGAAAGATTGAGTGAAAGCAACAGACTGGGTTCTGACCGGGTTGTGAAGAGACGGGAGTTAACCCTCTAGAGTATACCCCTTTATTTGAGGCACTAAACTATATTTTACACACACACATACACACCAAAAATATAAATGCAACAATTTTACAGAGTTACGGTTCATATAAGGAAATCAGGCAATTTAAATAAATGAAGCTCTAATCTATGGATTTCACATGACTGGGCAGGGGCGGAGCCACGGGTGGGCCTGGGAGTAAGTAGGGGTGGGTGGGCCACCCACTGGGAGCCAGGCCCAGCCAATCAGAATGAGTTTATCGCCACAAAAAGTATTTATTACAGACAAACTCAGTTTCGTCAGCTATCTGAGTGGCTGGTCTCAGACGATCCCGCAGGTGAAGAAGCCAGATGTGGAGGTCCCGGGCTGGCGTGGTTACATGTGGTCTGCGGTTGTGAGGCCAGTTGGCTGTACTGCCAAATTTTCTAAAACGACGTTGTAAGCGGCTTATGGTAGAGTAACGAACATTTATTTCTCTGGCAACAGCGCTAGTGGACATTCCTGCAGTCAGCATGCCAGTTGCACGCTCCCTCAACTTGAGACATCTGTGGCATTGTGTCGTGTGACAAAACTGCACATTTTAGAGTGGCCTGTTACTATCCCAGGCACAAGGTGCACCAGTGTAATGATCATGCTGTTTTAAATCAGCTTCTTGATATGCCACACGTCAGGTAGATGGATTATCTTGGCAAAGGAGACATGCTCACTAACAGGGATGTAAACACATTTGTGCACAAAATATTTGAGAAATACGTTTTTGTGCATATGGAAAATGTCTAGGATCTTTAATTTCAGCTTATGAAACATGGGACCAACACTTTACATTTATATTTTTGTTCAGTATACTTCCATACATTTTTTAAACTGGTACCAGGCTGTCTTGAGGCTTTAGGCATCCTAGAGACTCACATCTTCGCAGAGGGGTCACAGTGTGTAGCCCAAACGGTTCAGATGCTACAGACAGAAGTTGGCAGATCGGATGTACCACAAGACCCGCAACGCTTGTGGGGATCGTAGAGCAAAACGGAGAACACCATCGTGTTCACCATCTTTCCATAGAGGGGTCATAATAGTTTGTGAGTTAACCTTTTGGACGCTACAGACGTTTTCATGGGAAGAACGATTTTCGGGATGTCTCATGGTCTGACAAACACATGCAGAAGGGTGACGTGGATTGAGATGCAGCCCATGCAACAAACAAAAAAACATCTCCATCTTAAAAGGACAGATTTTGATTGGGATTGTTTTATTATGCTAATTAAATTTCCATGGGGCAGCGGACATCGACTCTAGGGGGTTAAACTTGACAACAGAATGAAGGATGGAGTGATGGATAAAGAAATGTCTGGATAGAGAAAAGGAGAAAGGTGTGGCTGGAGAGAATGAGAAGTGAGCCAAGACAGAAATACAAAGTACAGAATGCAGTGTCATTTTAATTTCTCCCTTACCTAGAAATGCATGGGGTGAGAATGATTGATTGCTTATGCCTGTAATGGGAGGAACAGGGGGAGGGGAGAGACAATAACAATGGTCAGGAACAAAACCATAGGGTTATTCAGATAGAAACGCAATATACTGACAGGGAGTGATGTTGGATCTACATTATGCTGTATTATATTCTGTAAGGCCATACGCGTTTAATTTACTGTATAACAGAGACACACCACATCACATAAAATAAAAGTAAAAAAAGCCAAATCATATGATTCACTTCGTCAATGTAGTAGTTGGGGTTCGGTTTAATCGCAGTGAATTGAATCATGGTAATAAATGTAAAAAATCATTTGTGAATCATGAACAGTAAAACATTTTGTTTTGCTGTAACCTTTTAGATTGTGTTGCTGCAAAAACGTATTTTGTAGAATGATTTAAAAACATTCAATTTATTGTACATTGCAACTCAATAGATGCTAATAGTCAGCCTGAAATAAACACTTCTATAGATATATACTACCGTTCAAAAGTTGAGTCACTTAGAAATGTCCTTGTTTTTGAAAGAAAAGCACATTTGTCCATTAAGATCACATCAAATTGATCAGAAATACAGTGTTAACTTGTTCATGTTGTAAATGACTATTGTAGCTGGAAACAGCAAATTGTTTATGGAATATCTACATAGGTGTACAGTGGACCATTATCAGCAACCATCACTCCTGTGTTCCAATGGCACGTTGTGTTCGCTAATCCCAGTTTATAATTTCAAAAGGCTAATTGATCATTAGAAAACCCTTTTGCAATTATGTTATTTCTCATGGTCTGAGTCATTTAAGTGTCTTCTGGCAAACTCCAAGCGGGCTGTCATTTGCCTTTTACTGAGGAGTGGGTTATGTCAGGCCACTTTATCATAAAGGCCTGGTTGTTGGAGTGCTGCAAAGATGGTTGTCCTTCTGGAAGGTTCTCCCATTTCCACAGAGGAACTCTTGAGCTCTGTCTGAGAGACCATGTTCTTGGTCACCTCCCTGACCAAGGCCCTTCTCCCACGATTGCTTAGTTTGGCTGGGCGGCCAACTCTACGAAGAGTCTTGGTGGTTCCAAACTTCTTCCATTTAAGCATGATGGAGACCACTGTTCTTGGGGACTTTCAATGCTGAAGACATTTTTTGGTACCCTTCCCCAGATCGGTGCCTTGACACAAACCTGTCTTGGAGCGCTACAGACATTTCCTTCGACCTCCTGGCTCGTTTTTTGCTGTGACATGCACTGTCAACTGTGAGACATTTTATAGACGGGTGTTTGCCTTTCCAAATCATGTCCAATCAATTGAATTTGTGCATAGGCAATACGGTAAACTATCAGACAGATAGACGAAGGTATGTGTAACGTCGTCGCTCTGAAAATAGACAGCGCTTAGTTTTTGTTACATTTGATTTTATGTGCCAACATAATTGGACAAGCTAAATGTGGACAATTTGCCAAATGGATAGCCTAGGCCAGGGGTTCAAGCTTTTTCATGTCAAGGATCCCCAAATATGAGGACTCCCTACAAAAAAAACAAAAAAAGTGTGAAAGCGGAGCAACTCATCCTGGGCTTAACGCACAACACTGCACATCACAAGAACGGTTTCAAAATAAAAAGTCATATATAGCCTCTTTACTGTGAGACGATATGCAAAAATGGCAAGCCTATTTCAATTAAGCGCTTAATGAAAAATAAACGTTCCTTGTTGGCTACAGATGCATTTTGTTGGTCCGACATTTTACAATTTGGAACGAATTTAAACTTGTTAACCGATTAATGGTGGTCGGTTAAATTGGCAGCAAAATTGAACGAAATGTGAAACCCTATTATTCATTTGCCTGACTCGTCCTGAATTCACACTGAACAAAAACGCAACATGTAAAGTGTTGATCCCATGTTTCATGAGCTGAAATAAAATGCCAGAAACGTTGCATATGCACGAAGAATATTTCTCAACACAGAAATGCACACATCCCTATTAGTGAGCTTTTCTCCTTTGCCAAGATAATCCATCCACCTGACAGGTGTGGCATATAAAGAAATGATTAAACAGCATGATCATTACGTCTGTAATAAAGCCATTCTGTGGGGAAAAACTAATTCCGATTGGGTTGGCCTGGCTCCCTATAACCCCATGCACACCCACAGCCCAAGGTGCATCTCATTAGAAATGTAGTCTTGTTGGCTTGTGAATGAGGTGCACGCTCTTCGTTATTTATCTTCCCTATTGAACATACTATTCTCCGTCTTAAATATTATCGTTTATTTAGATATTAGAATACCTGAGGATTAATTAGAAACATTGTTTGACTTGTTTGGATGAACTTTACTGGTAACTTTTTGGATTAGTTTGTATGCATGTGGAACGAGTGGATTACTGAATCAAGTGTGCCACCTAAATGGACATTTTTGGGATATAAAGGACTTTATCGAACAAAACAACCATTCATTGTGTAGCTGGGACCCTTGGGATTGCAAACAGAGGAAGATCTTCAAAAGAGAAGTGATTTATTTAATCGCTATTTGTGATTTTGTGACGCATGTGCTGGTTGAAAAAGTATTTTGGTGTGGGGAGCTGTCCTCAGATAAATCGCATGGTATGCTTTCGCCGTAAAGCCTTTTGAAATCTGACAAGGCGGTTGAATTAACTTCTTATGGATGGTGGCAGTATTGAGTAGCTTGAATGACTGATGTGCCCAGAGTAAACTGCCTGCTACTCACGCTCAGAAACTAAGATATGCATATTATTAGTAGATTTGGATAGAAAACACTGAAGTTTCTAAAACGGTTCGAATGATGTCTGTGAGTATAACAGAACTCATATGGCAGGCAAAAACCTGAGAAAAAAATCCAAACAGGAAGTGTTTGTAGTTTTTCAAGTGATTGCCTATACAAACTAGTGTCTGTGGGGTCATTTTGCACTTCCTAAGGCTTCCACTAGATGTCAACAGTCTTTAGAAACTTGTTTGATGGGGATGAATAAGGGGATGAATAAGAGCTCCTGTAGTCAGATGAGTGTCATCTGATGAAGATCAAAGGTTAGTGATTAATTTTCTCTCTATTTCTGCTTTTTGTGACTCCTCTCTTTGGCTGGAAAATGGCTGTGTTGTGTGTGTATAGGCGCTGACCTAACATAATCATATGGTTTGCTTTCGCCGTAAAGCCTTTTTGAAATCAGACACGGTGGCTGGATTAACAAGTAAAGCTTTAAAATGGTGTATAATACTTGTATGTTTGAGGAACTTTAATTATGATATTTTTGTTGTTTTGAATTTGACACCCTGCACTTTCACTGGCTGTTGTCATATCGATCCCGCTAACGGGATTCAAGCCATAAGAAGAAGTTAAGCTTTTAACGTGGTAAGACACTTGTATTTTCATGAATGTTTAATATTATGATTTTTGTATTTTGAATTTCACGCTCTGCAATTTCACCGGTTGTCGTCGTAGGTGTCCCGCTAGCGGTTCATGTGCCAAAAGAGGTTAAGTACAGTGGGGGGAAAAATGCAAATCAATTTATAACATTTCTGACATGCGTTTTTCTGGATATTTTTGTTGTTATTCTGTCTCTCACTGTTCAAATAAACCTACCATTAAAATTATAGACTGATCCTTTCTTTGTCAGTGGGCAAACATACAAAATCAGCAGGGGATCAAATACTTTCCCCCCCACTGTAAATACAGGCATGCACCACATTACTACAAGACAAAACAGCTCAATCAAGCCTGATGGTCTTGTAAGTATAAAACCAAAGCTTGCAATTCATTAAATAAAAAAATAAAAACATGAAAAGGTAGCGCGTGGTGTGAAGAAAACAATACTTTACCCTGTATGTGGTACAAATCACATTATTGTGGAAGCACCTCTTCTAAGAGTATGAATAAAGCTGTTTGAGAAGGTTTGAATCCTAATCAACCTGCCTACACATAGTCTGAAGTAGAATACCAACATAGCTACTGTAGTAGGTCAAAGCTGTGTGCTGGAAAACCTTGGCGGAAAAGTTGTTCCTTTTTTCGGCTTCAAAGACTGTCACTTCAAACGTCGTTTTTGGTTTTTAATCCCCATGTTTTTTTACACCGGAAGGTGATGAACAACATAATAAATCAATAAGGCCCGAGTGGGTGTGGTATATGACCAATTGAACAGCTAAGGGCTGTTCAATGCAATGCAGAGTGCCTGGATACAGCCCTTAGCCGTTGTATATTGGCCATATACCACAAACCCGAGGTGCCTTATTGCTATTATGAACTGATTACCAACGTAATTATAACAGTAAAAAGTCAAATGTTGTCAAACCCATAACACGGCATCCAGCCAATCAGCATCCAGAGCTTGAACAACAGTTTATACAGCATAACACATGCTCTTCTTGTGAACCCTCACAATGTTGTGTTTTATTGATTTTATTTATTGATAAGATCCCAGCTCATAATCCTACTGATCAAAGCAAATTGGCAAGACGAGGCGTGACCGTGACTATATCATAGTCATCCGCCTCAGTGGAAATTACTTGGGGGACACAAAGGGGACAGTTGTCGTGAGTCAGACGCGAGCTGATTTGGAGGTAGTCATCTGAATGTTGGATGTTCCAGTGGGAAGACATTAACAAGTGCATAAAGACAGCCCGGGGCCCTGTCAACTAGCTGGTGTTGGCATTTCTCAGTGACAGGCGCGTGACAGTCACAAAATTGTGTCAGCTGGTGATTGTCAAGCAATAACTGTCGGTCTCAAGGTAATTGATCGTTAACAAACACATTTAGCATCTCCTGGCTTCCACATATAGCCTACAATCCACTGATGCTGACGTTTGGAACATCTACATTTTGAAAAGTTAAATCCATTATGTATTTTAGACAGGTCTAAAGAAACATATGAAGAAAATATACATTTCAGAAGAACAGAATAGCATACTCTGAGTTGTCCTTATGTTAGGTCCTGATCTGGCTATGCCAAATGGCTGTGGACTACACTAGTTCAGGATTTCCGTAGAATTCTGTGGCATTATTTTATAGTATGAAGAATACAATTGAACAAAGCTGAATAAAATAGAAAGGATATTTTCACCAAACGATTTGAGGGAGTGTGCACATGCAGCTATTCTGTGTTGAACAGTTAACAAAAAAAAAGGTATTCCTATATGCTTAGGGTGATTAACGTAACTTTAGTTGGTCTACAAACATTGGGCTAGATGTTTTGATTTTTAATACATTGTAAGGCTGTATGATGCGACTAATGATTTGAAAAAAGGTCGCTTGAAAAGGTATGAGTTCTGCTTTGTTTTTTGGGCAGGCTGTCACTCATTAACAATTTGACAAGCACTTAATAATGCCTAGAATTTCACAGTGGCTGTGTGGCTGTAATGCATCCTAAAAAAAATCCATGCATTTTGCGGCCAGTGCACCCTTCTCCAGTGCTGCGCGATCAATCACGTGATCGGCTCTCCCACAGAACTACAAATGAAGACAGACACATCAGGGACACAACTGCGCGCGTCCTTATCCAATTCCGAGGTGCATATTGAAGATATTGGAAGAACTGTCCACATTTACTTTGTCAGCCAACAATATGAGTAGGCCTAACGAACAGCAAAAGCACTAGACTATGTCAATCTACTATCCCCCATAGTACAAAGGTCAACCTACTCTATTCTGTGCGAGAAATAAATATTCCAAACATAGTCTGGGACAGTTGTGGGATGCGATAGATCCCAAATTAATACAACTACTAGCATAAAAAAACCTGTTTTAAGCAATGAGCCTGACGCAACAAATGAGAACATTTAGCTCAAAATGTTGATAAACTATTAGGCTATTTCTTCACATAAGCGCAGCAATGCGTACACGGCAGTAGGATAAGCGCTAATGTCCATTTCCAATTATGCATGTAATGCTTTTACTATAAAATGTGAAAATGACCTTCCCTAAACTTGAAACTCACGCACAGCTTGAGTGGAGTTAAGATTAATGTGCTTCATTTTAAATAAGCTCTTTGGCCACTTTAGTTGTGATACAAACCTTATTGAAACATATAGGCCTATGGGCTAGGTACATGAGGTGTGAGGCTATGATTCGGCATTGTTTCTTTAGCTGGGCATCATTCACAAGTGATAATATATAATTCACAAGTGATAGGTTAATATTGTCACCCATCACACTATTCTTGATGTAATCTTGTCTTTACACATACTAAATAATAAAGGGGCAAGGGGGATACCTAGACAGTTGTACAACTGAATGCCTTCAACTGAAATGTGCCTTCAACATTTAACCCAACCCCTCTGAATCAGAGAGGTGTGGGGGGCTGCCATAATCAACATCCATGTCTTCAGCGCCTGGGGAACAGTGTGTTAACTGCCTTGCTCAAGGGCAGAACGACAGATTTTTACCTTGTCAGTTCGGGGATTCGATCCAGCAATTTTGTATAAGCAAGCTAACATCAGCTAGTTTGCTACATCGCCAATCAACATATGTTTGCATTTATAGATTAACCTCAGCTTGAATACCACCATATAGCTAGCTATATACAGTAGCTAGGTTTGTTTGCATACATTTATGACTGGCAGCATGGTACAAGTAGCTGTGTGGTTGTTGAACAAGCGATCCCAAATTTAATTGCTAATAAAAAAATTCTGATATGTTCTGTCGCAGCCGGCTGCGACCGGGAGGTCCATGGAGCGATGCACAATTGGCCCAGCGTCGTCCGGGTTAGGCCGGCAGGGAAATCCTTGTTTCATCGCGCACTAGCGACTCCTGTGGCGGGCCGGGCGCAGTGCACGCTCACCAGGTCGCCAGGTGTACGGTGTTTCCTCCGACACATTGGTGCAGCTGGCTTCCGGGTTGGATGTGCATTGTGTCAAGAAGCAGTGCAGCTTGTTTGGGTTGTGTTTCGGAGGACGCATGGCTCTCGACCTTCGCCTCTCCCGAGTCTGTACGGGAGTTGCAGCGATGAGACAAGACTAACTACTAACAATTGGATACCACGAAATTGGGGAGAAAAAAAAAGGGGGTAATTTTTTCCGTTTTTAATTTTTATTCTGATATGTGGTAACAGACAGCTCATGATGAGAGGCGGGGAGTGTGTGGTGCACCTACAATCAATTGATTAGCGAATATTCGAGATTAGTGTCATATTGGCTTACATATGATGGTAGGGAGATTTGAATTTAACACTGAGCTTCAACTAATGCATATTATAGATGTGACAATAATATACTATGATTATAGCATAGTAAAATTATAAATGTAAAATATCAAACTGTTATTAGATCTAGCCTACTTGTAAATGTTCAACAAAATATTCATAAGCTGCCTATGAACTACAATTGGGATAATTTTCTTAAAATCTATTGACCTGAGAACAACATTTTTAAAAAAGTATAAAAAAAATTAATTGAGACATGATTAAATGCAATAAAAACAATGAATGGTGCTATAAAAATGTAAGTGACCTGTAATTAACACGTTCATTTTGACAGTCCTCGTTATAACAATGTTTTGTGAAGGGAAATAATATGATAAGCAGTTGGGGCTAGGAGGCTACTTCCTTTGACACACATGTACCTGGGTGAGGAGAACCATCAGTTGGGGCTAGGAGGCTACTTCCTTTGACACACATGTACCTGGGTGAGGAGAACCATCAGTTGGGGCTAGGAGGCTACTTCCTTTGACACACATGTACCTGGGTGAGGAGAACCATCAGTTGGGGCTAGGAGGCTACTTCCTTTGACACACATGTACCTGGGTGAGGAGAACCATCAGTTGGGGCTAGGAGGCTACTTCCTTTGACACACATGTACCTGGGTGAGGAGAACCATCAGTTGGGAACACACTCAAGAAGCATGTCCACTAGCAGTACTGCATAAATACTGACCTTAGGGTCAAAGTCTCCCTCGTCATCATCATCACCATCCTGCTCCTAAATCACAAGAAACAGTAAATAATGACAATTATCCATAGTATCTTCCATTTCAAACATTTTTAACAAATAAAGATATTCATATCCAATCCTCTCCTTACCTCTTCATCTCCCTCCTCCAGCTCTTCCTCCTCAAACTGCACAGACAAGAGGACAACAGTGTTACACATTCTGTTACAGCTCCCAATTGCAAATACACACCACATACAAAGTTGTGGAAATGGAAAACTCTTGATTAATGAACTTATGACAGACTCAATAGATTCGCTCATGTTATAACATGCATTTGCTGTATGCCTAAATGTGTGAGTGTGTTTGACACGTACACTTTCGTCATCCTCCAGTGCCTCTCCAGTGAAGTAGAGCACAGCTCGGGGGACTATCCTCTCACGGAAGAAATGGCCAATCTCAAAGTCTGTGGCTAAGGTGAACTCGGCGTCCTCGTCCTGGGGAGACAGTTGTTTTTTAAAAGACATCATAGGCCACTTTCCTAGACACAGATACAGCCCAGACCAGGGCCAGTATTCAGAAAACT
Organism: Salmo trutta; assembly: GCF_901001165.1. Classification (NCBI taxonomy): domain Eukaryota; kingdom Metazoa; phylum Chordata; class Actinopteri; order Salmoniformes; family Salmonidae; genus Salmo; species Salmo trutta. The sequence goes on from NC_042963.1 coordinate 28,569,524, forward strand.
TCTCATAGTAGGAGTGCTGATCTAGGATCCATTTCCGCTTTTATATTAATTAATGGAAAGGGGAACCTGCTCCTAGATCAGCAATCCTACTCCGAGATGTTTTGTAAATACAGGCCCTGGACAAAAAGCCTTATGAATGGGAAACCATAGAAATCCCTTTTTTAGTCCAGGATTAGGCTTCTGTCAAAGTTTTATTTTTTTATTTCACCTTTCTTTAACCAGGTAGGCAAGTTGAGAACAAGTTCTCATTTACAACTGCGACCTGGCCAAAATAAAGCAAAGCAGTTCGACACATAACAGAGTAAAACATTGAGTAAAACAAACATACAGTCACTAATACAGTAGAAAAATAAGTCTATATACAATGTGAGCAAATGAGGGGAGATGAGGGAGGTAAAGGCAATAAATAGGCCATGGTGGCAAAGTAAATACAATATAGCAATTAAAACTGAAATGGTAGATTTGACAGTAGATGAGTGTGCAAAGTAGAAATACTGGGGTGCAAAGGAACAAAATAAATAAATACAGTAGGGGAGGTGGTAGTTGTTTGGGCTATTTATAGATGGGCTATGTACAGGTGCAGTGATCTGTGAGCTGCTCTGACAGCTGGTGCTTAACTTGTTATGGATAGGGGTCAGTATTTTCACGGCCGGATAAAAAAACGTACCCGATTTAATCTGGTCATTACTCCTGCCCAGAAACTAGAATATGCATATAATTAGTAGCTTTGGATAGAAAACACTCCAAAGTTTCTAAAACTGTTTGAATGGTGTCTGAGTATAACAGAACTCATTTGGCAGGCCAAAACATGAGAAGATTCTGTTCAGGAAGTACCCTGTCTGACCATTTCTTGCCCTTCTTGATTATCTTTATCCATTACAAAAGGATCTCTGCTGTTACGTGACACTTCCTACGGCTCCCATGGGCTCTCAGAGCCCGGGAAAAACGTAATTGACGTAATTCCAAGCCCTGGCTGAAACACACGAGCGCTTTTGCTAAGTGGTCTATGAGCTGACAAAGGGACTCATGCTCGTGCACGATACGACACCATGTTTTTATTCTATCGTCTCTGAACGGATTCAACGACTCCCGGTCGGAATATTATCGCTTTTTTACGAGAAAATTATTTTAAACAGCGGTTGACATGCTTCGAAGTACGGTAATGAAATATTTAGAAATCTTTTGTCACGAAATGTGCCATGCGCGTGACCCTTATTTACCATTCGGATAGTGTCTTGAACGCACGAACAAAACGCCGCTGTTGGAACATAACTATGGATTATTTTGGACCAAACCAACATTTGTTATTGAAGTAGAAGTCCTGGGAGTGCATTCTGACGAAGAATACCAAAGGTAATCAAACTTTTCTAATAGTAAATCGGAGTTTGGTGAAGGCTAAACTTGCTGGGTGTCTAAATAGCTAGCCCTGTGATGCCGGGCTATCTACTGAGAATAATTGTAAAATGTGCTTTCACCGAAAAGCTATTTTAAAATCGGACATATCGAGTGCATAGAGGAGTTCTGTATCTATAATTCTTAAAATAGTTGTTAGGTTTTTTGTGAACGTTTATCGTGAGTAATTTACCGGAGGTTTGCGGGGGGTATGCTAGTTCTGAACTTCACATGCGAATGTAAAAAAGCTGGTTTTTGATATAAATATGAACTTGATTGAACAAAACATGCATGCATTGTATAACATAATGTCCTAGGGTTGTCATCTGATGAAGATCATCAAAGGTTAGTGCTGCATTTAGCTGTGGTTTTGTTTTTTGCGACATATGCTAGCTTGAAAAATGGGTATCTGATTATTTCTGGCTGGGTACTCTGCTGACATAATCTAATGTTTTGCTTTCACTGTAAAGCCTTTTTGAAATCGGAGAGTGTGGTTAGATTAACGAGAGTTATCTTTAAAATGCTGTAAAATAGTCATATGTATGAAAAATGGTTATCGGATTTTAGAGGAGTTTGTATTTCGCGCCACGCCCATCATTGGATATTGGAGCAGGTGTTCCGCTAGCGGAACGTCTAGATGTAAGAGGTTAACTTGGCTTTCAAAGAGGGGGGTCCAGATTTTGCAGCTCTTTCAGAACATCACCTGACTGGATTTGGGTGAAGGAGAAATGGGGAAGGCTTGGGCGAGTTGCTGTGGGGGGTGCAGTGCTGTTGACCGGGGTAGGGGAGGCCAGGTGGAAAGCATGGCCAGCCGTAGAAAAATGCTTATTGAAATTCTCAATTATAGTGGATTTATCGGTGGTGACAGAGTTTCCTATCCTCAGTGCAGTGGGCAGCTGGGAGGAGGTGCTGTTATTCTCCATGGACTTTACAATGTCCCAGAACTTTTTTGAGTTGCAGGAAGCAAATTTCTGCTTGAAAAAGCTAGCCTTGGCTTTTCTAACTGCCTGTGTATACTGGTTTCTAACTTCCCTAAAAAGTAACTGACCCTCTATCAATATTTCCATTAAATGTAGAAACTGATAAAAGTAATATAAATTGTGAAATGCAGATCATATATTACTCACCGGATCTCCATCAGGTGACACTGGAAGAGAAAGGAAATGATTACTTCACTTTGATTTAGAAAGTTTACATTTAGCAAACAATCGTTTTACAAAGCCAATCCTGAAAGGGCAGCCCGACATAGATCAATCACTCAACAACAATCAAATTACATTCACACTGCTGATAACTTCTATACTACACCTCCATGAAATTAGTGACATCACCCAGGTGCTCTTTGATCTCGATTTCCACAGCAGTCACTCCCTGGTAAGCGACAGAGCACCACCCTCACTGACAAAACATTGATGAGTTTTCAAAAGGAAGGCGGAAATGTCACTGCTTTCTTTATCTTGTGTTGGGAAATCACTCCATTGCCAACCATGGCAATGAGTGACTCAACATCAATGTCATAAGTTTTAAAATAAATACCTAGGAGTCTTCGGGTGGTTGCACCAACAGGGTTTAACGCTTAAACTAGGTTAAATCAAGGTTTATCTACATTTTTAACTAATCCTAGTTAAATTAAATCCTTCCTGTAATCTAAGTTCAGTTTTCACTTTAAGCCCATTGCTCAATGAATTAAAATAAATTATGGTGATTCATTCTAAACTGCCACTTGAGATGGTTTAACTGATAAAATGGCAGCATATCAACTGTGGAGAGACCAAAACGAGTTCCTCAAAGAATAATTAGAGACAGGTTGAATCCTGTTGAGTTATATGATAATTAAGTCATTATTAGAAGGCTATTTACGTGCCCATTTTGTACAACAATTGAATTGGGGCTTATGATATGCCCAGCCTTGGTTTGAATGATGATGTTACGCAACTTGCTGTAACGGGCCTGATAACAGTAACATTAACGTTAGTTTTAAAGTGCATTATAGGCATTGATATTTACCACTTACTAAATATTGGTGGGTCAAGTTTTCCATTGTCATCATAGGGGTTACGGAGAGGGGCAAACTGCTGGGGAATCATCTCGCACATCTTCTGGGTGATAGGATCAATTCCCTTGGACGGAGGCCCCCCTCCGGCTCCGGTCTGAAATAGCCCCTGCCTCTCCTCTGCCGCATCCTTTTTGGCTTTTAAGTTTTTTCCAGCACGCTTTCATCTGATTTGGGTCCTTCTTCTCTTTAATGTGTCGATCCATTACATTTGTTGCATAAAATGGCCCAGGTGTCTTATTTTTTGACAGTCGTGTTGTCTGTCTTTTTTTCCTCCAGTATGTTACTAAATTCCTCCATCAGCTCCAACAATAGTTGTTTTTTTTCATAAGCGGAGAAATGTGATCTTTGACGTGCCATGATCAAGTGGCAAGCGCACAAATATAAAATGGCTAAATAATGTTAAGTAACGACAATAATAAATAATATTGTATGCTAGCTATCTTGGTTTATCTATCTAGCTACAACAGCTAACAAATTTGTTTTGTCTAGTACTGGCAAATAACAGATTTAATTTCAAAATCAGCCAACCTTTCACGATGGAGTTAGTAGTTATAACGTTACATTGTTATTATTTTAATCAAGGAGCAGCAACTTTGTGGCCCGATTTGTCAAGTAGGCTAGCTACTTCGTTTCAACTCATGAAATACCTCATATATTGGTGTAACATGTCACTAATCATAGTTTAAAACCGTTAATCATAGATTTACTGATCCAGATTTATTAAGTGGTGCAACGCATCTGATTAATTAAACCTAGGTTTACAAAACCTAGATTAGGTCTAATCCTAGATGAATTTAAACCATGTTGGTGCGACCCACCCTTCATCCAATAATCTTGATCTCGATCTACACTGAACAAAATATAAACGCAACGTGTTGGTCCCACGTTTCATGAAAGAAAAAGATCCCAGAAATATTCCGTAGGCACAGAAAGCTTATTTTAGACTGGACAAAAAGCCCAGTCTAAAATGTCCAGTTTTGTCAACACACAATGCCAGAGATGTCTCAAGTTGAGGGAGCTTGCCCAATACAGATCTGCAGAGATACCATTAAAAAACAAAGTAGGAGCGTGGATCAGAAAACCAGTCAGTATCTGGTGTGACCATGCACCTCATGCAGCGCAACATCTCCTTCGCATAGAGTTGATCAGGTTGTTGATTGTGGCCCCACTCCTCTTCAATGGCTGTGAGAAGTTGATGGATATTGGAGGGAACTGGAATACGCTGTCGTACACGTCGATCCAGAGCATCCCAAACATGCTCAATGGGTGACATGTCTTGAGTATGCAGGCCATGGAAGAACTAGGATATTTTTCAGCCTCCACGAATTGTGTACAGATCCTTGCGACATGAGGCCGTGCATTATCATGCTGAAATATATGAGGTGATGGTGGCGGATGCTTAGCACAAGAATTGGCCTCAGGATCTCCTTACGGTAGCTCTGTGCATTCAAATTGACACAGCCCGCTACCAAAACCTGCAGGCTCTCCTTTACTGCAGCCGACGTGAGCAAAACATTTAAACGTGTCAACCATCGCAAGGCTGCATGCCCAGACGGCATCCCCAGCCGTGTCCTCAGAGCATGCGCAGACCATCTGGCTGGTGTGTTTACGGACATATTCAATCAATCCTTATCCCAGTCTGCTGTCCCCACATGCTTCAAGAGGGCCTCCATTGTTCCTGCTCCCAAGAAAGCTAAGGTAACTGAGTTAAATGACTACCGCCCCGTAGCACTCTCTTCTGTCATCATGAAGTGCTTTGAGAGACTAGTCAAGGACCATATCACCTCCACCCTACCCGACACCCTAGACCCACTCCAATTTGCTTACTGACCCAATAGGTCCACAGACAACGCAATCGCAATCACACTGCCCTAACCCATCTGGACAAGAGGAATACCTATGTAAGAATGCTGTTCATCAACTACAGCTCAGCATTTAACACCATAACACCCTCCAAACTCGTCATCAAGCTCGAGACCCTGGGTCTCGACCCCACCCTGTGCAACTGGGTCCTGGACTTCCTGATGGGCCACCCCCAGGTGGTGAGGGTAGGTAACAACATCTCCACCCCGCTGATCCTCACCACATGGGTGCGTTCTCAGCCCTCTCCTGTACTCCCTGTTCACCCACGACTGTGTGGCCATGCACGCCTCCAACTCAATCAAGTTTGCAGACGACATTACAGTGGTAGGCTTGATTACCAACAACGACGAGACGGCCTACAGGGAGGAGGTGAGGGCCCTCGGAGTGTGGTGTCAGGAAAATAACCTCACACTCAACGTCAACAAAAACAAAGGAGATGATCGTGGACTTCAGGAAACAGCAGAGGGAGCACCCCCCTATCCACATCGATGGGACAGTAGTGGAGAGGGTAGAAAGTTAAGTTCCTCGGCGTACACATCACAGACAAACTGAAAATGGTCCAACCACATAGAGAGCGTGGTGAAGAAGGCGCAGCAGCGCCTCTTCAACCTCAGGAGGCTGAAGAAATTCAGCTTGTCACCAAAAACAAACTTTTACAGATGCACAATCGAGAGCATCCTGTCGGGCTGGATCACCGCCTGGTACGGCAACTGCTCCGCCCATAACCGTAAGGCTCTCCAGAGGGTAGTAAGGTCTGCACAACGCATCACCGGGGGCAAACTACCTGACCTCCAGGACACCTACACCACCCGATGTCACAGGAAGGCCAAAAAAAACAAGGACAACAACCACCCGAGCCACTGCCTGTTCACCCCGCTATCATCCAGAAGGCGAGGTCAGTACAGGTGCATCAAAGCAGGGACCGAGAGACAGAAGCTGTTTTTCAATCTCAAGGCCATCAGACTGCTAAACAGCCATCACCAACATTGAGTGGCTGCTGCCAACATACTGACTCAAATCTAGCCACTTTAATAATGGAAAAATTGATGTAATAAATGTATCACTAGCCACATTAAACAATGCCACTTCATATGTTTACATACACTACTCATCTCATATGTATATACTGCACTCTACTGCATCTTGCCAATGCCACTCTATACCATCACTCATTCATATATTTTTTTATGTACATATTCTTATTCATTCTTTTACACTTGTGTGTATAAGGTAATTGTTGTGAAATTGTTAGGTTAGATTATTTGTTTGATATTACTGCATTGTCGGAACTAGAAGCACAAGCATTTCGCTACACTCGCATTAAGATCTGCTAACCATGTGTATGTGACAAATACAATTATTTGAATTGCCATCAATAAAATGCAGTTGTGTTCGTAGCTTAAACCTTCCCATACCAAAACCGCCACCATGGGGCACTCTGTTCAAAACGTTGACATCAGCAACACACTCACCATCTGCTCAGAACAGTTGAAACCGGGATTCATCCGTTTAGAGTACACTTCTCCAGTGTGCCAGTGGCAATCAAAAGGTGAGCATTTGAACACTGAAGTCTGGATTCTGACAGGTTATGCAAAAATTCTTTGCTTGTGCAAACCAAAAGTTTCATCGGCTGTCCAAGTGACTGCTCTCAGACCCCCAGGTGAAGAATCCGGATCTGGAGATCCTGGGCTGGCGTGGTTACACGTGGTCTGCGTTTGTGAGGCAGAATGGACACAGTGCTAAATTCTCTAAAATGATGTTGGAGGTGGCTTATGGTAGAGAAATTAACATTCAATTCTCTGGCAACAGCTCTGGTGGGCATTCCTGCAGTCAGCATGCTAATTACACGCTCCCTCAAAACTTGAGACATCTGTGGCATTGTGTTGTGACAAAACCGGACATCTTAGAGTGGCCTTTTATTGGCCCCAGCACAATGATGATCATAATGTTTAAATCAGCTTCTTGGATGTGCCACACCGGTCAGGTGGATGGATTATTTGAGCGAAGGAGAAAAGCTCACTAACAGGGATGTAAATAAATTTGTACACAAAATTTGAGAGAAAAGATTGTGTGCATGTAAGATTCCTGGGATCTTTTATTTCAGCTCATGAAACATGTGACAAACTTTACATGTTGCCTTTTTTTTTGGTTACAAAAAATATAAAGTGTTAAATCAAAATATATTTTATATTTGAGATTCTTCAAAAGATTCTTCAACCAGCTTCATGGAGGTAGTCACCTGGAATGCATTTCAATTAACATGTGTGCCTTCTTAACAGTTAATTTGTGGAATTTCTTTCCTTAATGCGTTTGAGCCAATCAGTTGTGTTGTGACAAGGTAGGGGTGGTATAAAGAAGATGGTCTTTTACCAAATAGGGCTGAGTCCATATTATGGCAAGAACAACTCAAATAATTAAATAGAAAACGACAGTCCATCATTACTTTAGGAAAATGAAGGTCAGTCAATAGTGAACATTTCAAGAACTTTGAAAGTTTCTTCAAATGCAGTCATCAAGCGCGATGATTACATTTTATCAAGGAGAGGGATGGAGTGCTGCATCAGATGACCTGGCCTCCACAATCCCCCGACCTCAACCAAATTGAGATGGTTTGGGATGAGTTGGACCACAGAGTGAAGGAAAAGCAGCCAACAAGTGCTCAGCATATGTGGGAACTCCTTCAAGACTGTTAGAAAAGCATTCCAGATGAAGCTGGATGAGAGAATGCCAAGAGTGTACAAAGCTGTCATCAAGGCAATGGAAAGGGGGATACCTAGTCAGTTGTACAACAATGCATTCAACTGAAATGTGTCTTCCGCATTTAACCTAACCCCTCTGAATCAGAGAGATGAAGGGGGGATGCCTTAAATCGACAACCACAGTGGGTTTAACTGCCTTGGTCAGGAGCAGACGACTGATTTTTACCTCGTCAGCTCGGGGATTCGATCCAGCAACCTTCTGGTTACCGGCCCATCGCTCTAACCACTAGGCTACCTGATGCCCAAAGGGTGACTACTTTGAAGAATCTCAAATATAAAATATATTTGAGATTAAAATATATAACACTTTTTTGGTTACATGATTCCATGTGTGTTATTTCATAGTTTTGATGTCTTCACTACTATTCTACAATGTAGAAAATAGTAAAAATAAAGAAACCCTTGAATGAGTAGGTGTTCTAAAACTTCTGCCCGGTAGTGTACATACATACGATTCACTTCTCACACGCTTGTGCAACAAACAATCATTCAAACAGACAACACTCACGCATAAGTATAAACCTTCTTTGACAGTAACACATGGGTGGGGGTGTGCGCACGCACGCACACACATTCCCACAGTGGTACCAGGCAGGCAGGGCTGCATTCCAGGGAGTCTGCTATGGAGGGAAAGTCAGATGAGTCAAGGTTAGCCCTTAGCCAGCATTCTCCCCATTTCCCACTCACATAGCCTGAGAGATAACACTGATTGCAGGGAGGAGATAGGAGATGATGGAATGGACTTAACTTTCTTCAAGGGAAGATAAAAATAGGAAAGAAGATCAGGTAGAGACTTACGAATGAAGTAAAAAAAACAAGAGGATGGAACATAGGAAAAAGTTGAATTCATATGTCAAGACATTTTGGCTACACTGAATTGAACTAAATGTTGGCTTACATTGAAGGGCGGGAAGTGAGTCAGAGGGTGAGGTGTACAATTTATGTATTTTTCTTTACAAAGAAGAACTATTGTTTGAGAGATAGCGGATTCAGAGACTTGACTACGCAGGCCCCACCCTGAGGGCACACACCTGAGCTACAGTATTAATATCTACCAATCACACGCCTCGGATACATCAAAGAGGTATTCAGAGTTTGAAGGTGAGGGTTCAGGATTGGTGCATGCATGTTTGAAAGGAAGGGCTGACTAATAGATAGAAAATTTGAGTCAAAAGCTCAAATAAAAAAAGGTGCTTTTTTACTCATTCAGATTACCTAAGATATGCAAATCACCTTGTGACAGTGATATAGACCCACTAGTTGGGGCACACTTACATGGTCCTACCACCTTTGGTTTTACACAGTTATGTGTGTGTGTTCCATTCTTCACCAAGACAATAAGAACTCCAAACTGGAGGTGTGTGTGATGTGTAAATGAGCTGTAGCTAAGTAAACAAATCAAAATCTTGGGTCGCATAAGCACACAGTTTAGTTCCGGTCTTGGCGAAGAATGGAAAGCTCACGTCTTTAACGTAAGCTAAGCTTTGAAGTCCAACGTATGTAGGACAAAAGTCTGATTCTAGTCCACAACAGAGACTGTGCCTACACAGACCAGGCTGTGAATAACACATCTAACCATGAATAGACAGTCATTGTGTAAGAGGCAATGTGAGCAGCCCCTGTCCTGTATATCTCTAAGTATGGACGCATTCCAGATGTATAAATATAATAACACATTTAGGCGTACTTTATAAAGCACTTTATTATTACAAAGAGCATCTTAAACTCACTAATCAAATTCACATCTAGAGATATTTAAAATGCCTAAAGAAGTGCTTGCCGTCTTAGTAACCAGATCAATACGATACATTGAAGTCTGTGCAGAATGAGTATTTGGGGGAAAGCTGTTCCACTGCCAGGATCAGGGTGCAGCGGGCAGGAGTGAGAGTCTACCGTCACCTGCTGGTTGTGTTGAACAACTGCAGAGAAACTACTGTATGCTACACATGGCCTGAAGTAAAATCTTGCTTTCTGCATGCTTAGTTACCTTTAATGGGTACCCATGCATCTTACCTTTGATGCATGGATACCTTTGTGTTATTTGTGTGGGTCTCATTTTTAGGAGTGGCCATCAAATCTTCTTTCCAAAGTGTGTTTTTCCCCATGATTGCATTAAGAATGTTGTGCAATGATTGGGTTTATCAGAATGCGTGTTTCTCTCCCTTCGGCAGTCAACTTGAACGTGCCTCGAGAGCAATATTCTGTTCTTGGCATTGAATGCGACAAGCTGATCAATTGAATAGTAAACTGATTTTGCTGTCAGCCGTCTTGTTGGCTGAGGAAAGCTCTAGTATCTTTAAAGAGTGCGGGTAGAAATATTTAGTTGGCGTGGTGGCAACAACTTAGCAGCAGCACAACCCCACTTCCAAATTAATATAGCAGAAACACAGAAGGGCCACTAAATTTGCTTGAAATGGGGACCATTCTTTGACAGAGGCCTGACAGTACAATTTGTGAAGAACGGAACATTTGGCAATGTAGAAAGCACATTTCAGATATTTTTTTTCCGCATAACCACAGACCGCGTTACCCACAGACGAAACAAAGCTGTAAGTGAAGACCGCACAGAAATAAACATTTTGGCATAAATTAAACATTTTAGGTTTGGGACAAATCCAACAGAGTTGACCCTACGTATTTTCAAGTAATGTGGTGGCATGTTATGGGTACGCTTGTTGTCAAAGGGCCTTCCACAAACTGTTGCCACAAAGTTGCAAGCTCAGAATCATCTAGAATGTAGTTGTATGCTGTAGCATTAAGATATCCCTTCACTGGAACTTAGGGGCCTAGCCCGAACCATGAAAAATAGCCCCAGACCATTATACCTCCTCCACCAAACTTTACAGTCGGCACTATGGTAGCATTCTCCTGGCATCTGCCAAACTCAGATTCTTCTGTCAGACTGCCAGATGGTGAAACATGATTCCCCACTACACACAGTAGTTTCCACTGCTCTAGAGTCCAATGGCAGTGAGCTTTACACCACTCCAGCCAACGTTTGGCATTGCGCATGGTGATCTTAGGCTTGTGTGCAGGTGCTTGGCCATGGAAACACAATTCATGAAGCTCTCGACGAATAAATATTGTGCTGAGGATGCTTCCAGAGGCAGTTTGGAACTCGGTAGTGAGTGTTGCAACCGAGGACAGACCATTTATACACGTTACATTACTTGGGGGTCCTGTTCTGTGAGCTTGTGTAGGCTAGCACTTCGCAACATAGCCGTTGTTGTGAAGTAGAAATGTCTATATTAGCAATAACAGCACTTAAAGTTGACCACGGGAGCTCTAGCAGGGCAGAAATTTGCCGAACAGACTTGTTGAAAAGGAGGCATCCTATGACGGTGCCACGTTGAAAGTCACTGAGCTCTTCAGTAAGGCCATTCTACGTACAATGTTTGTCTGAGGAGATTGCATGGCTGTGTGCTTCATTTTACACACCTGTCAGAAACGGGTATGGCTGAAACAGCGGAATCCACTAATTTGAAGGGATGTCTACATACTTGTGTGTACAGTCGTGGCCAAAAGTTGAGAATGACAAATATTAATTTCCACAAAGTTTGCTGCTTCAGTGTCTTTAGATATTTTTGTCAGACGTTACTATGGAATACGGAAGTATAATTACAAGCATTTCATAAGTGTCAAATGCTTTTATTGACAATTACATGACGTTGATGCAAAGAGTTCATATTTGCAGTGTTGACCCTTTTTCAAGACCTCTACAATCAGCCCTGGCATGCTGTCAATTAACTTCTGGGCCACATCCTGACTGATGGCAGCCCATTCTTGCATAACCAATCCTTGGAGTTTGTCAGAATGTGGGTTTTTGTTTGTCCCCCTGCCTCTTGAGGGTTGACTGCAAGTTCTCAATGGGATTAAGGTCTGGGGAGTTTCCTGGCCATGGACCCAAAATATCGATGATTTGTTCCCTGAGCCACTTAGCCTTATGGCAAGGTGCTCCATCATGCTGGAAAAGGCATTGTTCCTGGATGGTTGTGAGAAGTTGCTCTCGGAGGATGTGTTGGTCCAATTCTTTATTCATGGCTGTGTTCTTAGGCAAAATTGTGAGTGAGCCCACTCCCTTGGCTGAGAAGCAACCCCACACATGAATGGTCTCGGGATGCTTTACTGTTGGCAGGACAGAGGACTGATGGTAGCACTCACCTTGTCTTATCCGGACAAGCTTTTTTCCGGATGCCCCAAACAATGGGAAAGGGGATTCATCAGAGAAAATGACTTTATCCCAGTCCTCAGCAGTCCAATCCCTGTACCTTTTGCAGAATATCAGTCTGTCCCTGATGTTTTTCCTGGAGAGAAGTGGCTTATTTGCTGCTCTTCTTGACACCAGACCATCCTCCAAAAGTCTTCGCCTCACTGTGCGTGCAGATGCACTCACACCTGCCTGCTGCCATTCCTGAGCAAGCTCTGTTCTGGTGGTGCTCTGATCCCGCAGCTGAATCAACTTCAGGAATTGGTCCTGGCGCTTGCTAGACTTTCTTGGGCGCCCTGAAGCCTTCTTCGTAACAATTGAACCGCTCTCCTTGAACTTCTTGATGATCCGATAAATGATTGATTTAGGTGCAATCTTACTGGCAGCAATGTCCTTGCCTGTGAAGCCCTTTTTGTGCAAAGCAATGACGAGGGCATGTGTTTCCTTGCAGGTAACCATGATTGACAGAGGAAGAACAATGATTCCAAGAACCACCCTCCTTTTGAAGCTTCCAGTCTGTTATTCGAACTCAATCAGCATAACAGAATGATCTCCAGCCTTGTCCTCATCAACACTCACACCTGTGTTAACGAGAGAATCACTGACATGTCAGCTGGTCCTTTTGTGGCAGGGCTGAAATGCAGTGGAAATGTTTTTTTGGGGGGGGATTCAGTTCATTTGCATGGCAAAGAGGGACTTTGCAATTAATTGCAATTCATCTGATCACTCTTCATAACATTTTGGAGTATATGTAAATTGTCATCATACAAACTGAGGCAGCAGACTTTGTGAAAATGTATATTTGTGTCATTCTCAAAACTTTTGGCCACGACTGTATGCATGTATAGTACCAGTCAAAGGTTTGGGCACCTACTCATTCCAGGGTTTCTCTATTTTTTACATTGTAGAATAATAGTGAAGACATCAAAAGTATGAAATAACACATTGGAAAATAATTTAATAAAAATAAATGTTATGTTATACTGCCTTGACAGCTTTGCACACTCTTGGCAATCGCTCAACAAGCTTCATGAGATAGTCACCTGGAATGCATTTAAATTAACAGGTGTACTTTAATAAAAATGTATTTGTGGAATTTCTTTCCTTCTAACATGCTGACCAAACCAGACATAGGTGTTCGCAGGTTGAAATATCAAAACTCTGAACCAATTATATTAATTTGGGGACTGGTCGAAAATGTTTAATGTTTTATGGCAATTTAGCTAGCTTGCTGTTAGCTAATATGTCCTGAGATAAACATTGGGTTGTTATTTTACCTGAAATACTGATCCAATCCACAGAAGAGAAAGGAATTTGGTTGACCTTTTTGTCACCTCTCCTCCTTCCTCAGGCTTGTAATTTACTTCTTTGAACTTTATATGGCGGTTGGCAAACAACTTTATTACGACAACCGACTGGAGTGTGGACGTCATCTTTCAATCACACACACGAGGGTATATGCTCCTAAACACCAATGAGGAGATGGGAGAGGCGGACTTGCAGCACAACTGAGCGTCACAAATAGAACCTTTTTCAATTTGAGCGCCTGGCCACGCAGATGCTCGTTGAGGCGCGAGAGCAGCGTGGGTGCAATGATGGAATAACATTTGTGTACATTTATTTTGCATGTACACATGCAGTCAAGATGTTAATGCGTTTGAGCCAATCAGTTGTGTTGTAACAAGCTAAGGGTGGTATACAGAAGATAGGGCTATTTGGTAAAAGACCAAGTCCATATTATGGCAAGAACAGCAAAGAGCAACGACAGTCCATTACTTTAAGACATGAAGGTGAGTCAATAGTGAACATTTCAAGAATTTTGAAAGTTTCTTCAAGTGCAGTCACAAAAACCATCAACCGCTATGATGAAACTGGCTCTCATGAGGACCGCCACAGGAAAGGAAGATCGAGTTCTCTGCTGTAGAGGATAAGTTCATTAGAGTTAGCAGCCTAAGAAATTGCAGCCCAAATGAATGCTTCAGAGCTCAAGTAACAGACATCTAAAAATCAACAGTTCAGAGATTGCACGAATAAGGCCTTCACAGTCAAATTGCTGCAAAGAAACCACTACTAAAGGACACCAATAATAAGAAGAGACTTGCTTGGGCCAAGAAACACAAGCAACGGACATCAGACTAGTGGAAATCTGTCCTTTGGTCTGAAGAGTCCAAATTAAAAAAAAAAAATTTTTTCCAACCGCCGTGTCTTTATGAGACACAGAGTAGGTGAATGGATGATCTGCATGTGTGGTTCACACAGTGAAGCATGGAGGAGGTGGTGTGATTGTACTTTACTGGTGACACTTATTTATTTAGAATTCAAGGCACATTTAATCAGCATGGCTACCACAGCATTCTGCAGCGATACACCATCCCATCTGGTTTGCGCTTAGTAGGACTATCATTTGTTTTTCAACAGGACAATGACCCAACACACCTCCAGGCTGTGTAAGGGTTATTTCACCAAGAAGGAGAGTGATGGAGTGCTGTATCAGATGACCTGGCCTCCACAATCACCCGACCTCAACCCAATTGAGATGGTTTCGGGTGAGTTGGACCGCAGAGTGAAGGAAACTCAGCCAACAAGTGCTCAGCATGTGGGATCTACTTTAAGACTGTTGGAAAAGCATTCCAGGTGAAGCTGGTTGAGAGAATGCCAAGAGTGTGTAAAGCTGTCATCAAGGAAAAGGGTGGCTACTTTGAAGAATCTCAAATATATTTTGATTTGTTAAACACTTTTTTGGACACTACATGATTCCATGTGTAATTTCATAGTTTTGATGTCTTCACTATTCTACAATGTATAAAAAAGCATTAAATAAAAACCATTGAATGAGTACGTGTCCAAACTTGACTGGTACTGTACATACAGTGCATTTGGAAAGTATTCAGACCTTGACTTTTTCCACATTTTGTTACATTACAGCCTTATTCTAAAACGGATTAAATAGTCCCCCCCCCAATCTACACACAATAACAAAGCAAAAACAGGTTTTTAGAAATTGTAGCAACTGTATAAAAAAATGTAAAATAACATATACATACATACTCTTTACTCAGCACTTTGTTGAAGCAACTTTGTCAGCGTTTAAAGCCTCAAGTCTTCTAGGGCATGACGCTACAAGTTTGGCACACCTGTATTTGGGGAGTTTCAGATCCCATGTATCGCGTCCTGAGGGCGAACGGTTTGCTCACATCAACAACGTGAACAGAGTGCCCCATGGTGGCGGGGGGATTTTGGTATGGGCAGGAATAAGCTAGACAACGAACACAATTGCATTTTATCGATGGCAATTTGAATGCACAGAGCTACCGTAAGGAGATACTGAGGCCAATTGTTGTGCTATTCCTCTGCTGCCATCACCTCATATTTCAGCATGATAATGCACGGCCCCATGTCGCAAGGATCTGTACACAATTCGTGGAAGCTGAAAATGTCCCAATTCTTCTGTGGCCTTAATACTCAGACATGTCACCCGATGAACATGTTTGGGATGGTCTGGACCGACGTGTACAACAGTGTGTTCCAGTTCCCTCCAATATCCAGCCATTGAAGAGTGGGACAACATTCTACAGGCCACAATCAACAGCCTGAACAACTCTATGCGAAGGAGATGTTGCACTGCATGATGGTGGCCACACCAGATACTGACTGGTTTTCTGATCCACACCCCTACCTTTTTTTTTGAAGGCATCTGTATTCCCAGTTATGTGGAATACATAGATTTGGGTGTAAGGAATGTATTCATTTATATGAACTGTAACTCAATAAAATCTTACAAATTGTTGCGTTTAGATTTTTGTTAAGCGTATTTTTTTACTCAGTCGGGGTCTCAACTCACTGTTGCGAGTGAGAATAAAAGTTCATCTAGCGGCCAGATAAATTACCGCCTGGGGGGCACCCACTGATTTCGCTAGTCATTCTCACTCTGATGCCATATTTAAAACTGCACCATGGCAGAAATGCATTAAATTAGTTATACATGTCATGACGTTGGCCTGTTGGGGGAGGTTTATGACCCCCATAAGTACCTTTCCCCTTTTTCCTCTCTCTACCGATGTGACTATTGAAAATCCCTTTGTTAACATGGAGAGTTTGGTAACATCAAAAGGTGGGAAACTTAACTATATTTCCGTAATCCAACCAGATGAAAATAGGCGTTGGTACTTAATGAATATGATGTCAGATCAGTTGGCGTCTGAGACATTATTACTGATGATAGGACGACAAACTATCTTAGAAAGTCTACACATTCTAGTTATCAGATTCACATGGAATTGTGCGATTTAAATGTTTAAATATGAAACTGTGAAAAGATCAAATGTAATTTCAGCTTCTAAAACGAGAGAATTGGTTTTCATGAGTGAAATATGCTCAACTCAGTGTCCCCGCCCATGTGAACAGACACTGGTTGTAAACTATGAAACACGGCCCTCTCCCAACCCTATATAAGCCCTTTTACGAAAATGTAACTTCCTGTTCCAAGGACATGAGGACTTACCATCCCCACGTTGAAAGGACAAAGACCACCTACAGAACTAAGCCAACCTCAGCAAGAACCTAACGAAATTAACATCGAATTTCAATGTGAAGGTGACGACCTACATGCCGGAAGGAGGCATTTCGACTATACCAGCCAGGATATAGCATGAGCTTAAAGTATGGCAACTTGGTATGAACTTTGAACTCTTATTCACTAAAGTGATACCTCCTAGCCGTTGCGTTAGCGTAGCAACTGTAGACGGACAGAGTATCTGTTCTACCCTACCACACGACGACGGTACTACCAAGTATCCGTTCTACCACCACACATTCTTCAAAGGACAACCCGGCCTACTATCTACGACCAATCTACCGAAGCGCAGCTCAGAGTAAATATTTATTCCATTTTCCTTTTCCAAACGGGCGGTTATTTTGAATGTATAAGATACTGTATTTACGACAGCATAGCTGCCTACGGCCCAATAGACAAAATCTCTTTGCTCCTCAGTCTTCCCGCTCTTTCATTCAAAACCCAACCCCCTTTCTTTGTGTAACCAGCCGTCATATCCGTTCCATCCGCTAGGGACGTTTCCTTTATGACATAATTTGTAATCAATGTATGATCCATTCTGTGTAGATGAAATTGTGTGTGATTATTTAGGTATTTAGTAAATTAATAATTAAACCACATTTTGTATTGCCGATTCAACATGTTAGCCAGGGTTCGTGAAAATAACCAAGAATTTACAACTTTCAGATGAGACTAAATAAGGTGACGATTAAATATTGACTGCTATTGAGGTAAGATTACCAGGTCTTTAAGAGTTTATTCGGAAGATAACAGCTCTATATAAACATTCTTTCGTGGTGCTCCGACTTTCTAGTTAATTACATTTACCGGATTAGCTTAATTAATCAGGTAATATTAATTACAGAGAAATGATTTTATAGAATAGCTTGTCATATCACATAATCCGGCATAGCCAAAGATAAGACACACAATACCAAAATCTCTCCACGGCAAAATGTGTAGAATGGCAGCAAACTCGCTTTAAAAAAAAACTCTACACTCCGCATGGCAAAATGTGTATTATTCGTGTGCAACTGTAGCCCCTCGACTAGTTGAGATTTGTTTGTTGCCCCCACTCCCATCAAAGTTGCCAATCCCTGCCTTAAAAGAAAACCTACCTCTGTCTTTAAAGACTTTACATTTGGATTGAGTTTTATTTTTCAGGGTGACATTTACCCAAATTATAAGGCCAGACACACCAGAATGGATTTCCACAAAGTGTTGAGTGTTTATTGGTCCAATCTCAGCTAAGGCTGTTACGGTGACCACATTTCTGCCACTTCAGCAGTCACGGGTCATGACCGTCAAGTTCCACGTGACCTTTGAGTCACGGTAACTAGGCTTCTCCAAATCTGCGCTCTGATGCCGCTGATGGTCATTAGTAGCCTTCCAAACTTGCTAACGGCCAGTCGCTAATGGCCTGGTACTCAGTGCTCTATTGTCCCTCTAATCACTCTGACATCAATGCAAATGCAATGGATAAGCACATCAAACACTTCATGATAGCCCTAACATTCAGAGTTTGTTGTGCAGCTGGTTGATGCATGGAATGAAATAAGTGTTCCTATTATCCCATGTTGCGTAACATGTATTATAGGCTATGGAATTGTGTGAGAAAAGAGTTGATAGCCCATTCGCTTTCTATTCTGCTCTAAAAAGGCAAAACACTAACTACGTAAATCATTTTTACTGCAAAATCTGACTTCAAAGTTTCTGTCTAGACAGACAGCAATTCCCGATACTCCATGATACAGTTGAAGTCGGAAATATACTTGATGCTAGGCGGGGTGGGATGTTTCTGGTTGGGGAGGGAAGATGCGGGCAAGTGGATGGGACTGAAAGGTGGAATGGCTTGGTTATCTTTGACGGGTTTTTACCAAAAAAAAAGACTAAATGAAATAAAAAGTTGGTCCCAAAAAAAAAATGTCCTCTACAGTACAATCAGTAGGGCTGTGTCTCCATGTGATGTGTATGTGTGCGCAGATGGGATCATGTAGCAGTTCATGTGTTCTTGGTTGAAATATTACTCAATTCCTGTACAGTGTATCTAGAGGATCTACAGTTGAAGTTGGAAGTTTACATACACTTAGGTTGGAGTTATTAAAACTTGTTTTTCAACCACTCCACAAATATCTTGTTAACAAACTCTAGTTTTGGCAAGTCAGTTAGGACATCTACTTGGTGCATGACACAAGTAATTTTTCCAACAATTGTTTAGACAGATTATTTAAAATATGATTCACTGTATCACAATTCCAGTGGGTTAAACATCTACATACATTAAGTTGACTGTGCCTTTAAACAGCTTGGAAAATTCCAGAAAATGATGGCATGGCTTTAGAAGCTTCTTTTAGGCTAATTGACATCCTTTGAGTCAATTGGAGGTGTACCTGTTGATGTATTTCAAGGCCTACCTTCAAACTCAGTGCCTCTTTGCTTGACATCATGGGAAAATCAAAAGAAAATCAGCCAAGACCTCAGAAAACAAATTGTAGACCTCCACAAGTCTGGTTCATCCTTGGAAGAAATTTCCAAACGCCTGAAGGTACCACGTTCATCTGTACAAACAATAGTACGCAAGTATAAACACCATGGGACCACGCAGCTGTCACACCGCTCAGAAATGAGACGCGTTCTGTCTTCTAGAGATGAACGTACTTTGGTGCGAAAATTGCAAATCAATCCTACGGTTCAAGACTACGTTTTGAAACTGCACATGGGTACTTTTTGGAGAAATGTCCTCTGGTTTGATGAAACAAAAATAGAACCGTTTTGCTATAATGACTATTATTTTTCGAGGAAAAAGGGGGAGTCTTGCAAGCCGAAGATCACCATTCCAATTGTGAAGCACGTGGGTGGCAGTATCATGTTGTGGGGGTGCTTTGCTGCAGGAGGGAGTGGTGCACTTCACAAAATAGATGGCATCATGAGGGAGGAAAATTATGTGGATATATTAAAGCAACATCTCAAGACATCAGTCAGGAAGTTAAAGCTTGGTCGCAAAATGTGTCTTCCAAATGGACAATGACCCCAAGCATACTTCCAAAGTTCTGGAAAACCAGAGACAATACTCAAACATTGCGGTTCATCAGTCTGAGCTGTGGACTTGAGTCACCTGACTTGGACCTGAGTACTACTCGAAAATAATAAAACACTTGACATATGAATTTAGCCTCTACAAACTCTGGACGTAACTTGAACTGTAACACTCGAGACTTGGATTTCCCAAAAGAGCAGCACCACCTTCCTCTCCTGTTAAATTCTGTCATTACAGTGAACATGCAATTCCGTTGTTTCAAAACCGAGAATCACATTGAGTTATATGGGAAATGACCATTACATTTGGCTCTGCCTAGTGCCACTGCACCAGAAGGTGCAGAAAGACAAGGGGGAAAAAAATAGAACACTATCCTATATTTTCAACGCTTGTCGCTTGAAATATGCGCTCTGAGCAAGAGTCTCCGTGAATGTTTCTTCTCAGCCAACCACAGACCACAACACGCATGTAGTGGTCAGGGGGTAAATAAGAACACTGTTAAAATTGGAGATTTCATAATGTCAGTCAAAATGTGGCTGTACAGTGCCTGCAAAAGTATTCATCCCCCTTTGCGTTTTTCCTGTTTTGTTACGTTACAACCTGTAATTTAAATTGAGTTTTATTTGGATTTCATGTAATGGACATACACAAAATAGTCCAAATTGGTGAAGTGAAAAATTACTTGTTTCAAAAAAGCCCCTAAATAAGATCTGGTGCAACCAATTACCTTCAGAAGTCACATAATTAGTTAGTCCACCTGTGTGCAATCTACCGTAATTTCCAGACTATTGAGCGCACCTGAATATAAGCCGCACCCACTGAATTAAAAAAATATATATATTATTTTGAACATAAATAAGCCGCACATGTCTATAAGCCGCAGGTGCCTATCGGTACATTGAAACAAATGAACTTTATACAGGCTTTAACGAAACACGGCTTGTAACAAAAAATAAAAAATTAGGAGTAAGCTTTAGTTGTCTTTTTGCACTGAGTCAATTCCTCACGCTGCTGTTTCCAACGTCTTATCGACTCATTAAGACCAAGCTCCCGTGCAGCAGCTCTATTTCCTTTTCTAACAGCCAGATCAAATCGCCTCAACTTGAAAGCTGCATCATATGCATTTCTCCATGTCTTTGCCATGATGAGGGTGACAAAATGACTACCGTAATCAGAATGATGGGAAGTTTGAGAGCGCTCGATTTAATCTAAACAGTAAACAAAAAAGTTGTTTGACCTTAACCCGTTCGGCAATTTCATTGGTCTAATGAAAGCTTCATGCCGCCAAAAAACTGAGCACGTCACAGAATGTGTTTTTTGGGAAAAAAACATTTGAAAGCGGGAAAAATCCATATATTAGCCGCATCATTGTTTAAGCCGCGAGGTTCAAAGCGTGGGAAAAAGTTGCAGCTTATAGTCCGGAAATTACAGAAGTGTCACACGAACTCAGTATATATACACACACGTTCTGAAAGGCCCGAGAGTCTGCAACACCACTAAGCAAGGGGCACCACCAAGCAAACGGAACCATGAAGACCAAGGAGCTCAAACAGGGCAGGGACAAAGTTGTGGAGAAGTACAGATCACGGTTGGGTTATAAAAAAATGTCTGAAACTTTGAACATCCCACGGAGCACCATTAAATCCATTATACATTTTTTTTAAAGAATATGGCACCACAGCAAACCTGCCATGAGCAGGCCGCCCACAAAAACTCACGGACCAGGCAAGGAGGTCATTAATCAGAGAGGCAACAAAGCGACCAAAGTAAACCCTGATGGAGCTGCAAAGCTCCACAGCGGAGATTGGAGTATCTGTCCATAGGACCACTTTAAGTCATACATTCCACAGAGCTGGGCTTTAGAGAAGAGTGGCCAGAAAAGAGCCATTGCTTATAGAAAAAAATAAGCAAGCACGTTTGGTGGGAGACTTCCCAAACATATGAAAGAAGGTACTCTGATCAGATGAGACTAAAATTGAGCTTTTTGGCCATCAAGGAAAACGCTATGTCTGGCGCAAACCCAACACCTCTCATACATTTACGTCATTTAGCAGACGCTCTTATCCAGAGCGACTTACAAATTGGTGCATTCACCTTATGATATCCAGTGGAGCAACCACTTTACAATAGTACATCTATATTTTTTTTTTGGGGGGGGGGGTTAGAAGGATTACTATATCCTATCCCATGTATTCCTTAAAGAGGTGGGGTTTCAGGTGTCTACGGTATTTGGTGATTAACTCCGCTGTCCTGGCGTCGTGAGGGAGCTTGTTCCACCATTGGGCTGCCAGGGCCACGGTGGTGGCAGCATCATGCTGTGGGGATGTTTTTCATCAGCAGGGCCTGGGTAACTGATCAGAATTGAAGGAATGATGGATGGCACTAAATACAGGGAAATTCTAGAGGGAAACCGGTTTCAGTCTTCCAGAGATTTGAGACTGGGAGGCAGGTTCACCTTCCAGCAGGACAATAACCTTAAGCATACTGCCAAAGCAACACTCGAGTGGTTTAAGGGGAAACATTTAAATGTCTTGGAATGGCCTAGTCAAAGCCCAGACCTCAATCTAATTGAGAATGTGTGGTGTGACTTAAGATTGTTGTATACCAGCAGAACCCATCCAACTTGAAGGAGCTGAAGCAGTTTCGCCTTGAAGAATGGGCAAAAATACCAGTGGCTATTCGTGCCACGCTTATAGAGACATACCCCAAGAGACTTGCAGCTGTAATTGCTGCAAAAGGTGGCTCTACAAAGTATAGGCTTTGGGGGGTGAATAGTTATGCACGCTCAATACTTATTTCTTGTTTGTTTCACAATAAAAAAATATTTTGCATCTTCAAAGTGGTAGACATGTTGTGTAAATCAAAATCAAATGATACAAACAAACCCCCCTCCCCCCCCCCAAAAAAATATATTTTAATTCCAGGTTTAAGGCAACAAAATAGGAAAATGCCAAGGGGGGTGAATACCTTTGCAAGCCACTGTCCTATCAACACTAGCTGTAAATCATTTGATGGGCTTTCTATTAGTAATGATGATTCAAGGAAACATTTATTTCATGATCTATGGAGTTTATTACGTAAGCCTATGTATTGTACTAGTAGGCTAGTATAAGGAAAAGAGAAAATATTACTTACATTTCTTGAAAATGGCATTGAAATTGGTATAAAACACTGAACCATTGACTCAAAAACCCCAAATTAGGGACTTGAGTCTGGAACTTGAGACTTGCCTATTATTACATGGGATTTAATACGAGACTTGAAGGGTAAGATTTGCAAAATTGTGACTTGTTCCCATCTCTGCCATCAATGATCTTCAACCAACTTGAATGAGCTTGAGCAATTTTGCCAAGAACAATAGATAGATGGGGCCCCAAGAGTTTTGCAAAGTTGGAGGAAACGTATTGAAAATGATTTGTAATTGCGGTCAAAGGTGCTTCTACCAAGGGGTGTGAAGACCTATGTATAGACATTTTTGAAAATGAAGATACATTTTTTTTCACTTTGAAAGTGTGGAGTAGGTCATGCAGATCAGTGGGGGGGGAAAATCCCAATTTAATCCATTGTTAGATTTAAATTAAAGGGAGCAAAATGTAACAACTGTGTAAAGGGTGTAAAGACTAGTTTGTGGTGTGTTCTCACCTTTGATGGGGTTGAAGAAGTTGAAGAAGGAGTCGTTGGGCACCTGCTTGGTAACTGTGCGGACAGTGCCACGGCCTTTGTGCTTCTGCTTCTTCTTAATGGTCTTCACCGTCACATCTTTCCCCTTATGCCAGTCTATCTGACAACTACAGGGGAGGGCAGGGAGAGAAAGGAGAAATTATACAATTGAATGGACTTTGTTCTATGTGCTGACTGACATGACGAGTAAAACTTTGAGGGCTGGTTTCTGCAAAGTCCTGGACTAAAAAGCATTGTCAATGGAGAATCTCCATTGAAATAGCTTTTCAGTCCAGGACTGACCTTAAACCCCTAGTCGATGTCCGCACCCCATAAAAACTTGTCAGTTTAAGCTAGAGATAGTCCCCAACAAAAAACTGTGGTTTCCCGTAGTGAATCTTTTTTTTTTTTTATGCGTTTGTATGGGCTAAAACAAGGCCCGAAAATTATTTTATCAAATGCTTTTTTTTTAAATATTTTTTGACACTTCAAGGGGTCTTAAAATTCAAAATCAAATAGCTAAATGATCCTTGGTATGACCTTCTTAAAACAATTACATATAGCTTAGTAGAACGTTCTCCTATTCTCGCTATACACCAAATCACTTGGCTCTGTCATATCCTCACATGGTCTCTCCTATCATTGCTACTCAGACGACACACAATGAATCTTCTCCTTTCCCCCTTCTGATAACCTGATAACCTCCCAGAGTGCTAAGAGCCTTGGCGTGACCCTGGACAACACCCTGTCGTTCTCCGCTAACATCAAGGTGGTGACCCGATCCTGTAGGTTCATGCTCTACAACATCCGCAGAGTACGACCCTGCCTCACACAGGAAGCGGCGCAGGTCCTAATCCAGGCACTTGTCATCTCCCGTATGGATTACTGCAACTCGCTGTTGGCGGGGCTCCCTGCCTGTGCCATTAAACCCCTACGACTCATCCAGAACGCCGCAGCCCGTCTGGTGTTCAACCTTCCCAAGTTCTCTCACGTCACCCCGCTCCTCCGCACACTCCACTGGCTTCCAGTTGAAGCTCGCATCTGCTACAAGACCATGGTGCCTGCCAACGGAGCTGTGAGGGGAACGGCTCCTCCATACCTTCAGACTCTGATCAGTCCCTACACCCAAAGAAGGGCACTGCATTCATCCACCTCTGGCCTGCTCGCCTCCCTACCTCTGCGGAAGCACAGTTCCCGCTCAGCCCAGTCAAAACTGTTCGCTGCTCTGGCACCCCTATGGTGGAACAAGCTCCCTCACGACGCCAGGACAGCGGAGTTAATCACCACCTACCGGAGACACCTGAAACCCCACCTCTTTAACCTGTTGGGGCTAGAGGGCAGTATTTGCACGGCCGGATAAAAAACGTACCCGATTTAATCTGGTTACTACTCTTGCCCAGAAACGAGAATATGCATATAATTAGTAGATTTGGACAGAAAACTCTAAAGTTTCTAAAACTGTTTGAATGGTGTCTGAGTATAACATAACTCATATGCCAGGCCAAAACCTGAGAAGATTCCATACAGGAAGTGCCCTGTCTGACAATTTGTTCTCCTTCTAGGGCATCTCTATCAAAAATACAGCATCTCTGCTGTAACGTGACATTTTCTAAGGCTTCCATTGGCTCACAGAAGGCGCCAGAAAGTGGAATGACGTCTCTCCAGTCTCTGGGCGAAAAAAAGCAGGAGATTTTGTGAGTGGTCAGGCTGAGAACAGTGACACTGGAGATGCACGTTCATGTGAATACTCCATGTTTTTCTTTCTCTCTTTGAATGAATACAACGTCGCCCGGTTGGAATATTATCGCTATTTTACGAGAAAAATACCATAAAAATTTATTTTAAACAGCATTTGACATGCTTCGAAGTACGGTAATGGAATATTTTGATTTTTTTTTGTCACGAAATGCGCTCGCGTGTCACCCTTCTGATAGTTACCTGAACGCATGAACAAAACGGAGCTATTCAATATAACTATGGATTATTTGGAACCAAAACAACATGTTGTTGTTGAAGTAGAAGTCCTGGGAGTGCATTCTGACGAAGAACAGCAAAGGTAATCCAATTTTTCTTATAGTAAATCTGAGTTTGGTGAGGGCCAAACTTGGTGGGTGTCAAATTAGCTAGCCATGATGGCCGGGCTATGCACTCAGAATATTGCAAAATGTGCTTTCACCAAAAAGCTATTTTAAAATCTGACACCGCGATTGCATAAAGTAGTTCTGTATCTATAATTCTTAAAATAATTGTTATGTATTTTCTGAACGTTAATCGTGAGTAATTAAGTAAATTCACCGGAAGTTTGCGGTGGGTATGCGAGTTCTGAACATCACATGCTAATGTAAAAAGCTGGTTTTTGATATAAATATGAACTTGATTGAACAAAACATGCATGTATTGTATAACATAATGTCCTAGGAGTGTCATCTGATGAAGATCATCAAAGGTTAGTGCTGCATTTAGCTGTGGTTTTGGTTTTTGTGACATATAGGCTTGCTTTGAAAATGGCTGTGTGTGTGATTATTTTTGGCAGGGTACTCTCCTGACATAATCTAATGTTTTGCTTTCGCTGTAAAGCCTTTTTGAAATAGGACAGTGTGGTTAGATTAACGAGAGTCTTGTCTTTAAAATGGTGTAAAATAGTCATATGTTTGAGAAATTGAAGTTATAGCATTTACGCAAGCGTCCCACCTTGCCCAGGGAGGTGAAGGAATACCTGGGATAGGATAAAATAATCCTTTTACCCCCCCCAAAAAAAAAAATATATGTACGATTGTAAAGTGGTTGTTCCACTGGATATCATAAGGTGATTGCACCAATTTGTAAGTCGCTCTGGATAAGAGTGTCTGCTAAATGGCGTGTAAGTAAATGTAGAACCCCACCTCCACAGGCTTAGACAGTTATGGGTTAATCTATGTGCGGGAAAACGTCCCTTGAAGTTTTGGTTTATTATTGTCACAATACCATGATACACAATTTTCCATGGCAAAAAAGAAAAACACTGAACTCTATGGTCTTTTAAACAGAGACTCAGAGATATGACATGTAACAGATGAGCGATGCGTTACAATGCACTCAGAGTAGATGCGCATTAAACAGCTACAACTTGACAGCTGCAGGTCTGGAAACAGCTGGGAAGTTAAGCCTAGCATTTCAATTAGTTGTAGAAATTAGTTGCAGAAATTGACCCAGTATTGCCATTCACTTCGTGCATTGCTGACTACCTTTAAGAACCTGTCATGTAAAATATGTGCAATAGCTTAGAAAATAAAGACATTTGACTCTTGGTGGAAACATTATTTGTTTACAACATTAGGACCGCTTTACTGAGGAAATGTTTTGTTTCCTTGCTATGAGTATTGAGACAGAGAATCGTGATAATCTCCTAATGTCGTTGACCCTCACCCTTCACAGTCGATAATTTCCGGGCCCTCAAATGAGAAGGGTTCATCGTCATCAGGCTCCGACTTCATCTTGTAGACTTTAGAGAGCACAGCGTTGTTGAAGAAGCCGTTTGGCTCAAAGTGGAACTCTAGTGTGAAACTCTGCCAAGGGGAAACAATAGAGGGACAAATTACTAAATTACACAGACAATACCTTCACAAAAACCACTGTCTGGCACATACAGAAGTCATTTGATCAGCTATGTGATCAGTTTATTGTACAAAATGTATTCATTCTATGAATAAAGGGATGTGATTTGAAAAAAACAAGTCAGAAGAGGAACTCAATTATCGATATCAACTTTCTATGTTCAGACACAGATAAAGGATTCAATGATGGAAAAAAAGATGGATCCCAGACTCAGTTGGATTGTAATACCTACCATAGGTTGTCCAGGCTCAGAGAACTTGACTTGGATGTCCTGAAGGTGCTTCAGGATAGGCTCATCGTGTTCCTGATGGGACAGAAACTGCTTCAATGCAGTACTCCACTCCAATGTGTTTACATTGTAGCATATCACTCAGATGTAGCATATCACTCACCACTCCGCTGTGTGCGCTAGTTAGGACAGAAATCACACACTGACTAGGCTCCACATGAAAGTAAGACAGTCTACCTGCAGCATGTCACTAAGCATGTCCACGCTCTTGAAGATGGTGAGCCAGAACTCAGGTATGCCTTTGGGGTCTTCCTCTGGGGCGGCATCCTCTTTCTTCTCCTCAACAGCAGCCTTCTTCTTCAGCTCCTCCTACAGGCAGACAATTGTTACAACACTTTGATTTCTCATGTATTCCCCATCTGTGCATGTACAATGCAATTGTCAGTTACCAACAGTTGTGCTGGAGAGCTATCCTTTTGTTCAAGTGCAGCACATTTTAAGGGTGGATGGTAGGCCCGTTACTTGTCCTGGATGGTTCGAGCTGGCTGGCTGGCGCCGGTTAGCAAGCAGAGGCAGGAAGCAGAAGATCCAGTGCAAGGTTTTTCATTTTAAGGCTCTTGGAGCAGGTACATACAAATCATCCAACAAGATGCTGAACCAGGCTCAAAGTAAATAATAAATATAAAGATTGAAGATCAGTCTGACTAGCCCCAGGACTCCGAACACCACCAACTAACCGCTGCAGAGACAGGCAGCCATCTTACTCTCCCATAAGGCACCAGGTGACAGGAAACACTTGTAATTGAATGCACGTTGTCAAACTAAGCCAATAAACACCTCTACAGTTTAGTTACTATAACCTGTACGATACAGACATATTTTGAATACTTTGAAAGAGCTGGACTAGAACAGAGACTTTCCCTCAATTAGGAATGGTGTGTCCCTTCTTAATAAGCAAACTATGGTCACCTGTGTGCTTGGTGGCCATGCCCCTCCATATTCTACAAGACAGATCTCACACACAAACATTTGTAAGTACTGCTTTAGACTGGCAAAAAAATTTATCCGATTTACTTCTCATGTCTTCTGTAATTTATATTCAATGTTTAGTAATGATTTAAACTAGATCTAACACAATAGACCATAATGAATATTTGTTGAGGTGACCAAGCACCATGTATAATTTGAAATGGGACTAATGAGGAAGAACAGAGTTAGCTTTCTCATTTGGAACAACAAAATTGTATACTCTGGTTCCTAGTTTGAAGGTTTCATCTGAACTGAGCTGTGACTGGCTACAAGGCGTTTGAGGGGCATGATACATTTGAGCCAATCAGTTCACTAACCGCTAGCTCTTCCTCCTCCTCTCTGTCGTTGTGCCACTCACAGTCTTCGTCTGTGGGTTCCACTGTGGCTGTCACCACGTCTCGTCTCTGTGGGTAGAACACACACACACACACACACACACACACACACACACACACACACACACACACACACACAAAAAATAAATAAAAAAATAAAAAAATGGGGTGACTGGCAACAGCATACACTAACTTTTTAAAAGAGCCAACCACTAGGGATGTGACAAAGTGACAATTTATCGGTTTTCCATTAAAATAAGAAATGTATTAAAATCAACGTGAATTCACAATGTAGCGGCATTGGTGCCAGTAATTGTTTAGGTCTCATGGTGCATCCCTTTCAGATGGTTAAACATTGCACCTGTACTACTGTTACTCCATTCCACCTCGCAAAGTTGGCATTTCCTTCTCATTTAACTTCTCAAAAGTATTGCCATACAGATATTTCTCTGACATTTTCCCAATTGTTAAAGACGATGACTTAGCGGTGGAGTCGACTCTAAAATAATTTATTCATCGACTCCTTGCACGCCGACTCCCGGTGTTGACTCCCATTTCTGTGTGTCAAGATTAGATTGCACTAGGAACCGATTTAAGATGAAGTATTTTTGGATTTACTATCAGTACAGGCAGGTTGGCCACCAGGCATACAGTCAGAACCGTGCACTAGGCCCATCTATCAGTATAGGCAGGTCGGCCACCAGGCATACAGTCAGAACCGTGCATTAGGCCTGTCTATCGGCAATCAAAAGCCGTATATCGCAATGGAAAGCTGTATCTTGTAATGTCTCGCAACTTCAGCAAAGCGGGGCCAATCAATGAATAGACTAGGACATTCTACACGCAATAGATCAAAGACTGAGAAAGAGCAGGGGTGTGTAATCATTAGTCCAAACATTTGCGAAACAGAAACTAAAACGAGTTTCTATTGGACAAAAATCAGGTAGGTCCCTCCCCATTTCATTGTTTGCTTCAGTTTAAGAAACATTTTGTAACAGGTTCAGCATAATGAATATGCCCCCAAGGCAGTGTTTCCACTAGCCACTAAATTGAAAAGCCGATAAATAAAAATGGTGGCGGTATATTATCCGGGAGGAGAAAAAAATCGAATTGAGAAATAATGAATATTAGCCTATTCATTGATGGAAATACCAGTCAATGGAAATACATTTGACTGGTCATGCTTAGTCTACAGGTTATTTTGTGAAATTAAATTGGCACGTGTGTAAGCTACAGTATATTCATCTTATTTATCACACCCATACCAGCATACAGATTCAGAGCCTTTAAGCAGAAAAATCAGATTGAGATGCAGCAGCAGCTCAAACATCAGAATTCATCAGCACGTCACACAACACTTTGCAATGAGCTGGAGGCAGTATGCATTTTCAAACCTGAACTTTTAATACGAGGCATGTCTTACCTTGTTTCAAAGTAGACTATTCAATTTTTCTACATTTCAAGCTGATATTAACATCACATTGGCTCTTTCAAATCATATTCATCTCTCTACTCCGCCTGTCTGCAATGAACTTGAAACATTGCATCAACTATTCTAGGCCCTCAGTTTCCATAATAGTGAGCTCCTGACAGACACCTGTATTTGCGCAAGGGATAAGAAGTAACCAGGTATTTTAAGACATTTCTACAGGATCAGAGAATAAAATGTTTCCCCTTTCATGTCGAGGCTCTGTGGTTATCAAAAGAGAGAGCGCTAGAAATATTTTTCAAATACATTGAGGAACTATTGTCATTCTCAACGGACGAAGAAAAAAAACGTGTTTACTTGCTGTTTGAGGTGAAATGTTATCTTTAAGAAGCTACACAGCTCATTAGGAATAGCGAGTTTAGACAGAAATACTATCAGACATGCCCAAATGGGCACATTTCTACATTTGCGCTCAGGCCAGGTAGCCTAGGCCTACTTCTATGTGTACACAGGCGTGCGTCCTTACGCAACATAGAAAGGAAAGCTCAAAACAAAAAGACAATGAATAAATTAAGAACTCATAAATGGAATGAAATAAACCAAAACTTGCTTCTCACAAGTGTAGCATGGGTTTGTGAGCTCCGCAAACAAAATGTCCAATCTGACAATGATAAGAGTAAACTAATAATAAATTGAATGCATTAACAGAAAATAGAGTAACCAAACATTGCAGATTATAAACAAATGGAGATTAAGGGTAAATGTACTACTGGTGATATTACAGTGCCTTCGGAAAGTATTCAGTTCTTGACTTTTTCCACGTTTTGTTACGTTAAAGCCTTATTCTAAAATTGATTCAATTGTTTCCCGCCCCCCATTAACCTACACACAATACCCCATAATGACAAAGCAAAAACAGGTTATACATTTTTGCTAATTTATAAAAAATAAACTTAAATCACTTTTACATACATTTTTCAGCATTTACTCAAGACTTTGTTGAAGCACCTTTGGCAGTGATTACAGCATTGAGTCTTCTTGGGTATGATGCCACAAGCTTGGCACACCTGTATTTGGGGAGTTTCTCCCCTTCTGCTCTACAGAGCCTCTCAAGCTCTGTCAGGTTGGATGGGGAGCGTCGCTGCATAGCTATTTTCAGGTCTCTCCAGAGATGCTCTGGCTGGGCACTCAAGGACATTCAGAGACTTGTCCCCAAGCCACTCCCACGTTGTCTTGGCTGTGTGCTTAGGGTCGTTGTCCTGTTGGAAGGTGAACCGTTGCCACAGTCTGAGGTCCTGAGCAGGTTTTCATCAAGGATCTCTACTTTGCACAGTTCATATTTTCTTAGATCTTGACTAGTCTTCCAGTCCCTGCCGCTGAAAAACCTCCCCACAGCATGATGCTGCCACCACCATGCTTCACCGCAGGGGTGGTGCCAGGTTTCCTCCACATGTGACGCTTGACATTCAGGCCCAAGAGTTCAATCTTGTTATCAGATCAGAGAAACTTGTTTCTCATGGTCAGAGTCCTTTGGTGCCTTTTGCAAACTCCAAGCTGGATGTCATGTGCCTTTTACTGAGGAGTGGCTTCCATCTGGCCACTCCACCATAAACGCTTGATTGGTGGAGTGCTGCAGAGATGGATGTCCTTCTGGAAGGTTCTCCCATCTCCACAGATGAACTCTGTCAGTGACCATCGGGTTCTTGGTCACCTCCCTGACCAAGGCCCTTCTCCCCCGATTGATCAGTTTGGCCGGGCAGCCAGCTCTAGGAAGAGTCTTGGTGGTTCCAAACTTCTTCCATTTGGGAATGATGGCGGCCACTGTGTTCTTGGGGACCTTCAATGCTGCAGAAATATGTTAGTACCCTTCCCCAAATCTGTGCCTCGACCCAATCCTGTCTTGGAGGTCTACAGACAATTCCTTCGACCTCATGGCTTGGTTTTTGCTCTGACATGCACTGTCAACTGTGGGACCTTATATAGACAGGTGTGTGCCTTTCCAAATCATGTCCAATCAATGGAATTTACCACAGGTGGACTCCAATCAAGTTTTAGATACATCTCAAGGATGATTAATGGAAACATGAGGTACTTGAGCTCAATTTCAAGACTAATAGCAAAGGGTCAGAATACTAAATCAAGGTGTTTTTTTTATTATTAATATATTTGCAAAAAAATAGCTTTGTCATTATGGGGTATTATGTGTAGATTACTGAGTTTATATATATTTTTAATCAATTCTAGTATAAAGATGTAAAGTAACAAAATGTGGACAAAGTCAAGGGCTCTGAATACTTTCAGAAGGCATTATACGTAAATGGCAGCTGCAACTTCATTTGGTCGCTATAAATTATAACCTGTTGTCCGATGAGCACCTGTCTTCATACTTGATACCAAAGCAGCGCGCCCTCTTTTTTGCATTGAGTAGTGAGTCCCTATTGGAAGTAGTCCACCTCTTACCCTTCCTGTGGGGCGTCATTATCTAAAAGTGGTTTCCTGTCGTTAGTCTGTACAAATTGTTAAGAAATTCCTAGTATATGTCCTTCATTTGCTTTCACTATTCCCGTTATTAGCTCAGTGCACAGGAGAGGAAAGGGCACAAGAAGAGGAAGCCACAGAGGTAGCACCTGTAGTCGTGGGGTGTGACTGTACCTTGTCGAAGAGGGGCTGGTAGAGGCCAGCGTACTTCCTCTCCAGCTCGTGGACTTCCTCATAGAACTTTGCTTCTATGTTGGCACATTGCA
The DNA here is from genome assembly GCF_901001165.1 of Salmo trutta. Lineage (NCBI taxonomy): Eukaryota > Metazoa > Chordata > Actinopteri > Salmoniformes > Salmonidae > Salmo > Salmo trutta. Next base: position 28,602,410 of record NC_042963.1, read on the forward strand.
CCTGTAGCTTCTTCAGGGCGTAGACTCGCCTCTTCACAGCCTTGGGGAGCAGGCTGGGGAAGAGCGGGAGAGGCATAATCATACACTCATCACAAAATGGTAAATCCAAATAGTAAAGTGAACAGGTGCACACATAAGGAGAAAGGACAGATTGAGTGAATATACAACATCCCAGAACCATGCATGTCTAAAATAAAGTATAGTAGCATGTATCTATGAGGGCAATTCTGTGGGAAAGTCAATCGGAGCATGGAAAATAAAGTTTGTCATTTACAAATGGGGCTGTGTCAACAAAGTCTCTCAGAGAAGAAAATTGGTTGTAAGTGCTCAGAATATACATTTGACTTGGGGGTTCAAATCAAAAGCAATGCATGAAGCCTCTTTAGTCATAAGATTCCTACCTAGTCAGATATTTAGGAGACCTCATGAGCTGTCCTAACCAGTTAAACGTTACATTTATTTAACTAGGCAAGTCAGTTAAGAATTTGTTCTTATCTACAATGACGGCCTCCCTGGCCAAACCCGGACGACGCTGGGCCAATTGTGCACCGCCCTATGGGACTCCCAATCACGGCCCGTTGTGATACAGCCTCGATTCGAACCAGGGACTGTAGTGACGCCTCTTGCATTGAGATGCAGTGCCTTAGGCCCGCTGCACCACTCAGAAGCCCATTATCCAGTAATAACCATCTTTTTTTCTGATATTTGCATAATTAAGTGCAATTAAATTTGGACTGTACAGGATATTTGTTATACATCTTCTCACATCCGTACAGCATACAGATCGAGCCTTTGAGTGGAAAATCTGTCACAGCACAAGAGCTGCTGCTGGAGCATGTTGTGCTTTCAAGACAACTGGGAAGTCTGAAAAATACAGAGGTAAAAACATTACGTATTCAGGTTGATAAGTCGGAGCTCTTAAAAAGAGGCCCCAAGGTCCTGAGTTGTATTTCCGAGTTCGACTAACATTCAAAATAATTTTTCCCCAGTTGTCTTGAACTCACAAGTCATAAGTCTGAGATTTCAGAGTTGCCAGTTCAGTCGTTTTCAACACGGCGTCAAACGGCAACGGAAAGCAGGCTTCATCAGCGCGTCACACAACACTTTACAGTGAGATGGAGGCAGTGTGCATTTTCAAAACATACACTTCATTGTTTGAAACGTGAACGTTTTAATACGAGGCATGTCTTACCTTGCTTCCAAGCAGCCTATTAGATCACTCTTCTAAAATTCTAATGGACAGTTTCATCCATCACATCAAACTGCTCACATGTGCACTGATATTTTGACAATGGTGGTTTCCCGCTAATAGCACTATTGAACGAAGAGTCGCAAGTAGCCTACTGCCTTGTGCACATTGCTGCGCTTATAATGTATAGAAATAATGGTTGGTCAATGTTAAGCTAAACGTTCTCATCTGCTGCATCAGACATTGCTTTTTAATGTCATTTTATTTTACATTTTATGTAGCCTAGGCTTACTGGTTGTATAAATTTGGGATCTATCGTCCCGCAACTGTCCCAGAGTGTTTGGAATAGGTAATTTATTTCGACAAGCTGACAAATAGAAAAGTTTAAAAGTTCTACTATTCGTCTTGTTGGCCGAGGAAAAGTAAATGTGGACAGTTATTCTGAAATGTTCAAAGTGCACATCAGAATTCGGTAAGGACTGCACATCATTGCAATCTCGACTTGCATGTTCTGTTAATATGAATGACCGTATTCAAAATGTGATTTCTGTCAATCTGAGCACTGTGGGTGGACGCCCTAAACAGGTTACATACCCAATGCATACGGGTCCAGTAAATCTCTAAAATGTCTGGTCAATTAAACGCTACATTAGCTGGCTAGCCATTTCAAATAATGACCATACACTATACAAAAATTATGTGGACACCCTTTGAAATTAGTGGATTTGGCTATTTCAGCCACACCGGTTGCAGACCAGCATAAACAATTGAGCACACAGCCATGCAATCTCCAGGCAAACATTGGCAGTAGAATGGCCTCACTGAAGAGCTCAGTGACTTTCAACATGGAACCATCATAGGATGCCACCTTTCCAACAAATCAGTTCGTCAAATTTCTGCCCTACTGTTATTATGAAGTGGAAACATCTAGCAGCAACAACAGCTCAGCTGCAAAGTGGTAAGCCACACAAGTTCACAGAACGGGACCGCAACACTCAGAGTTCCAAACTGCCTCTGGAAGCAACGTCAGCACAAGAAGTGTTCGTCGGGAGCTTCATGAAATGGGTTCCGATGGCAGAGCAGCCACACACAAGCCCAAGATCACCATGCACAATTCAAAGCGTTGGCTGGTGTGGTGTAATGCTCGCCGCCATTGGACTACAGAGCAGTGGAAACGCGTTCTCTGGAGTGATGAATCACACTTCACCATCTAGCAGTCCAACAGACAAATCTGGATTTGGAGAAGGCCAAGAGAGCGCAACCTGCCCCAATGCATAGTGCCAACTGTAAAGCTTGGTGGAGGAGTGTAAAGTTCCAGTGAAGGGAAATCTTAACACTACAGCATACATTCTAAACGATTCTGTGCTTCCAACTTCGTGACAACAGTGTGAGGAAGGTCCTGTTTCAGCAATGCCCCCGTGCACAAAGCGAGGTCCAAAAAGAAATGGTTTGTCAAGATCGGTGTGGAAGAACTTGACTGGCCTGCAAAGCCCTGACCTCAACCCCATCGAACACCATTCAGGAATTGAACGCTGACTACGAGCAAGGCCTAAACGCCCAATATCAGTGCCCGACCTCACTAATGATCGTGGCTGAATGGAAGCAAGTCCCCGGCCATGTTCCAAAACCTAGTGGAAAGTCTTCCTAGAAGCGTGGAGGCTGTTATAAAAGCAAAAGGGGGGACCAACTCCATATTAATGCCCATGATTTTGGAATGGGATGTTCAACGAGCAGATGTCCATATACTTTCAAGCTCTAAATAGCAGCATACCTGTTGGCTTTTGGTCGTTGTACCTAGGGTTGCAAAATTCTGGCAACTTTCAATAAACTCCCTAGGTTTCCCAAAATCCCAGTTGGAGGTTTTCCAAGAATCATGAGGGAATAAACAGAAAATCCATAATTCTCCAACCAGGATTTATGGAAAACCAGGGAATCTTTTGAAAGTTTCCAAAATTTTTGCAACCCTAGTTGTAGCCTCTTTCATTTCACCTTTAATTATGTCATTTTAATTCCATCTTCCATCGATTAGATCTCTTAAACTTGCTTTACGACCAGCGGCACATCAATTGCAACTGCCTCTCCACAGAGAACACATTGAAAGGATCAGAAAGCATGCCATTTTTTGCAAACTTTTCCAGATCATCAATATTTTATGTTTTGATTTCTAAGACATTCTCAGGTTTATAGGCCTATCACATCAAAATAAATAGATTTATTGTGATGGTGTAGGCTATATTACTTTCTAAAGTGTAGATGTTCCAAAGCACAGCAGCAGCTGCTTATACGCGTAGAAGCGCGGTGATGCTAAACACCTTTATGTTAGTTAACGGTAAATTACAGTCTGTTGCATGACAATTACCGGCTGACAAAATTTCATGACCACCACAGCCTAGGCACCCCCTACTATAGACACACATCAAAAGTTTGGTTTATATTTGGTTAGTCCATTACGCAAGACCTGAAAACATTTATTTTGCGTGAATACTTAACTTATATAGTGCTGGAATCGCCCATAAAAGATCTGTGACCAGTGCTCACCTCTCCATGTTGTGGAGGCTGTCCTGTCTGTCCAACGGTCCTCCTGGGATCTGCATGCCATGGTCTCCCTTACCTGTCAATCAATCAGAGCACACACACACAGACTCACACTTGAGCACTACTACTCACCAATTCACTGTGTGAATCATGCTGGCCACGTTCCAATCTGCACATTTAGACTGAATCTAAATTGTATTACTACGATTCCTCATGTCCCATCTCCTCCTCCAATGTGCTTTGAGAAGGAGGCAAGGAGGTCAGGGGTGCTGTAACTATATGATGAAATGTCATAACCTGTGAGCAAGAGAATGTTTTCAGGACCACAGCGAGTGATCGCAACCAAGAGAAACCGCTCTGACTTCAACAACATGGCAGTGGAGAGCGCCACGCTCAACCCCCCCACCAGAGCTCTTAATGAGAAGATTCTACAGAATTGTTTATTCTCCTACCTTGGCAAACACTACATTGATCTGCATTATTATTATTCCCCTAAAGTTTAGATTTGTAAAACAATAGGAAATAAAACCCGATTTATTTTCAACCGCAAGTACTGTGTTGGGACTCCTGATTATACGCCACAAATTACTGCCAAAACCCAGGAGGGAGGGATTCCTCAATGGAAAAATGACAAGGGATATTGAGGATTATATTGGAAACGTGGAGTTCAGAAACCATGGCCGAGCAACTTGCACGATGAAATACGGATTCGGGGAACGACAAGGACGGCAACTCCAAGGCTGTTAAATCAGAATTGATCAGGTACTAGGAGAAGAAATTCCTCCAAGACACTAAAATGAGGGTTATGGAACAAACATTGAATGAGTATGAACGGGACATTGAAAATGAAACTCGCATGGACTTAAAACAAGAAGTGAACAGTGAAATTAGTTATATGGACTAAAGGGTCAGTAAAACACTTAAACGGTTTATGAAAAGGCAAATGAGGACAATACAAGCTCTACTTCCATTCGTTTGAACAATGTGTGAAATCAGTGTAACTACCCAAACTGGTTATTAAAAAGTTCTCTGGGGACATAAGCCAATGGCAAACGTTTGAGTCAATGACAACAATTGAAAATAACCCAAATCTCAGTAAGTCAGAATACTGTAAATTCAACTAACCGGTACAGCTGCAAATGTAGTTGCAGGTCTAGCATTATCTGATGAGATGAAAACGCAATCCAAATTCTAATGAAAACCGATTTGGAAGTAAAGATCTAGGTCATTAATGCGCACATGAACAAACTCTTTGAACTTGACTTCAGAGACATTGTAGCATAGCGCAAACTACATGACGACATTGAAATGCTGTTCATTGACTACAACTCAGCGTTCAACACCATAGTGTCCACACAGCTCATCACTAAGCTAAGGACCCTGGGACTAAACACCTCCCTCTGCAACTGGACCCTGGACTTCCTGACGGGCCAACCCCAGGTGGTAAAGGTAGGCAAAAACACATCTGCCATGCTGATCCTCATCACAGGGGCCCCTCAGGGGTGCGTGCTTAGTCCCCTCATGTACTCCCGGTTCACCCACGACTGCGTGGCCAAACACGACTCCAACACCATCATTAAGTTTTCTGACGACACAACAGTGGTAGGCCTAATCACAGACTACGATGAGAAGGGTTCAGAGACAACATCTCCCTCAACGCGAGCAAGACAAAAGGAGATGATCGTGGACTACAGGAAAAGGAGGACCGAACACACCCCCATACGGGGCTGTAGTGGAACAGGTTGACAGCGTCAAGTTTCTTGGTGACCACATCACCAAACTATCATGGTCTAAAACACACCAAGAAAGTTGTAAAGAGGGCACGACAACACCTTTTCTGCCTCAGATTTTGCATGGGTCCCCAGATTCAAAAATAAATTCTACAGCTGCACCATCGAGAGCATCCTGACTGGTTGCATCAGCGTCTGGTATGACAACTGCTTGGCATCCGACCGTAAGACGCTACAGAGGGTAGTGCATACGGCCCAGTACATCACCAGGGCCAAGTTTCCTGCCATCCAGGACCTCTATACTAGGCGGTGTCAGAGGAAGTCGCAAAAAATTGTCAAAGGCTCCAGTCACCCAAGTCATAGACTTCTCTCTGCTACAGCATGGCAAGCGGCACCGGCACGCCAAGTCTAGGTCCAAAAGGCACCTTAACAGCTTCTACACCCAAGCCACAAGACTGCTGAACATTTAATTAAAAATGGCCACCCGGACTATTTGCATTGACACCCCCCCGTTTTTACACTGCTGCTACTCGCTGTTTATCTATGCATAGTCACTTTACCCCTACCTACATGTACAAATGTTAAAAGCAACCACCAGCTTTCATATGTTCTCATGTTCTGGGCAAGGAACTTAAACATTAGCTTTTTTACATGGCACATATTGCACTTTTACTTTCTTCAACACTGTTTTTGCATTATTTAAACCAAATTGAACATGTTTCATTATTTAATTTGAGACTAAATAGATTTTGATGTATTATATTAAGTGTTCATTCAGTATTGTTGTAATTGTCATTATTACACACACACACACACACACACACACACACACAATTTTTATTTATATATCAATTATTGGAGGACAAAAAAAAAAAAACGATGCCGATTGTATTTGTATTTAAAAAAATATTTTTTTAATATATAAATAAAAAGTTTAATAAAATCGGCATCGGCTTTTTTTGGTCCTCCAATAATTGGGATCGGCGTTGGAAAATCATAAATCGGTCTACCTCTAGTCACAATGCATACTGTGACAAGATGGATCACAAATCCAAAGACTAACGAGTTAACGGTTGAAATGAGAGAAAACAGAGGAGAAAAGGCAGGTGTTGCACATTCCTGCAGAGCGCAAGACAGTTCCCTCGGAAAGTATTTGGACAACTTGACTTTTTCCACATTGTTACATTCTTCTCTGCAGGTCCTCAAGCTTTGTGAGGTTGGGTGGGGAGCGTCGCTGCACAGCTATTTTCAGGTCTCTCCAGAAGTGTTCGATCGGGTTCAAGTCTGGGCCACTCAAGGACAGCCAGACTTGTCCCGAAGCCACTCCTGCATTATCTTGGCTGTGTGCTTAGGGTCTACGTCCTGTTGGACGGTGAACCTTCGCCCCAGTCTGAGGTCCTGAGAGCAGGTTTTCATCAAGGCTCTCTGTACTTTACTCCATCTTTGCTTCAATTCCGACACATCTCCCAGTCCCTGCCTCTGAAAAACATCCCCAAAGCAGGTTGTTTCCTCCAGATGTGATACATGGCATTCAGGCCAAAGAGTTCAATCTTGGTTTTATCAGGTTCTTTTGGAAAACTCCAAGCGTGCTGTCATGTGCCTTTTACTGAGGAATAGCTAAGGTTTGGCTACTCTACCATTAAGGCCTGTTTGTTGGAGTGCTGCAGAGATGGTTGTCCTTCTGGAAGGTTATCCCATCTCCACAGAGGAACTCTAGAGCTCTGTCAGAGTGACCATCGGGTTCTTGGTCACTTCCCTGACCAAAGCCCCTCTCGATTGCTCAGTTTAGCCGGGCGGCCAGCTCTAGGAAGAGTCTTGGTGGTTCCAAACTTATTTGAGAATGATGGAGGCCACTGTTCTTGGGGACCTTCAATGCTGCAGACATTTTCTGGTACCCTTCCCCAGATCTGTGCCTTGACACAATCCTGTCTCGGAGCTCTAAGGACAATTCCTTCAACCTCATGGCTTGGTTTTTGCTCTGACATGCACAGGCAACTGTGGGACCTTATATAGACAGGTGTGTGCCTTTCCAAATCATGTCCAATCAATGGAATTTACCACAGGTGGACTCCAATCAAGTTGCAGAAACATCTCAAAGATTATCAATGGAAAAAGGATGCACCTGAGCTTAATTTCGAGTCTCATTGCAATGGGTCTGAATACTGAAGATATTGTTTGGTTATAAATTCACAAAAATGCAAAAAAAACTATTTTAGTTTTGTCATTATGAGGTAGTGTGTAGTTTGCTGAGGATTATATATATTTTTAAATCCATTTTAGAATAAGGCTGTAACGTAACAAAATGTGTAAAAAGTAATGGGGTCTGAATGCACTGTATATCATGTGTAGAATGCGCGGAAGACACCACTGAACAATCCTGCACTCAGCCAATGAGTACCCAGATATGCCACGAAGAGCACATGAACACAAGACGCTGTAGTTTCTATTTCACCAGGTAACAGTGAAGGTAGCACGGTTTAACTGCAAACAGATAGGCATTTCTATAAACACTAAACAGTGTCAAGTAGCCAGGTGTTTACTAGATGGGGGCAGCCAACGCAGTTTTATTAGCAAAGACATTTCAAGCACTTACCTATAGTAGGACAGGAAGTGCTGAATTTGCATACATTTGGCTCAGTTACGTCCAAGAACATAACCTGCATTAGAGTAAGGGTCCCTCGCTAGTTCACATGAAAGACGTGTTTATTCTCAAAAGCACGGCAACTAATCAGTCTCCTCTGTTCCAAAAATACTGAATCTTAGGAGTTGATTCAGTATTTTTGGAACAGAGAAGACTGATTAGTTGCCACAGCAGGAGTCTGACACTCAGAAATGGGAGTAGACACCAGGAGTCGATGTGCAAAGGATCTAGAAATCAGTTACTTCGGAGTTCACTCTCCACTACGTCATCGTTAACAGTTGAAAAATGGCAGAGAAAGGCAAGTGACAGCAATGAAGTCCTGTAAGCAATACATTGAAGAGTCCCTATGGGACTCCCAATCATGGATTTTCTGCCTTGGATGCGTCTCAGTCTACTGCATCGCCAGTGTTTCACTTCCGCATCTGCAGTGAAAGATGGCAAAGCTAAAACCGTGTTAGTCAGACCATGAAAATGTCTTCTCAAAGACGTCTGTAGCGTCCAAATGGTTTGACCTAGAAACTACTACGATCCCTCTATTGAAAGATGACACGAACACTATGGTGTTCTCCCTTTTGTTCTACGACACCCACAAGTGTCAGGAGACTCGTCTGAAGTCGGTACCGCTGAGATGCCAACTTGTTTGGTAGCGTCCAAACCGTTTGGGCTACAAATTAATGGGACCCCACGAAGGTGTTCTTCATTTTGCACTACAACCCCCACAAGTGTCATGTGACTGGTCTGAAGGTAACCGGTACCAGTTTTTAAATAACAAACGTAAGAATGAAGTAAGTTTTGGGACTACACCAAAAAAAGGGCTTAAATGTGTGTAAAATAAATGTATATCCACTGAGGTTAAAAACTTTTTTTTATATAGCTCATAGATTTAGGACAGACTTCAAAACCTTATTTCTTGACTGTCCATTTTGCCATTAGTAAAAAGATGTTATTCTATGCGTTTCTATGGGCTTTAGCAGTAAAAGCCAAAATCTATATTTTATCAAATCATTACATTTTTGGGGGGGATACCTAAAGGGGTAATAACATTCCAAATCAAATAGCTGAATCTACAGTATGACCATCTTAAAACAATTCCATATGTCAGCTTAGCACAACCTCCCCCAACCTCTTAATTAAACTAAGGTATTAAAAGGCCCTAGCCCAGTCTAAAAACGTGATTGACTTATGTTTTATATATAGACACACTACATGATCAAAAGTACGTGGACACCTGCTCATTAACATTTATTTCCAAAATCATGGGAATTAATATGGAGTTGGTCCACACTTTGCAGCTTTAAATGCCTCCACTCTTCTGGGAAGGCTTTCCACTAGATGTTGGAACAGGGACTTGTTTCCAATCAGACGCAAGAGCATTAGTGAGGTCAAGCACAGATGTTGGGCAATCAGGCTTGGCTCGCAGTCAGCGTTCCATTTCATCCCAAAGGTGTTTGATGGGGTTGAGGTCAGGGCTCTGTGCAAGCTAGTCAATTTCTTCCAAACCGATCTCGACAATTTCTTTATGGACCTTGCTTTGTGCACAGGGGCTTTGTCATGGTGAAACAGGAAAGGGCCTTCCCCAAACTGTTGTCACAAAGTCAGAAGCACAGAATCATCTAGAATGTCATTGTATGCTGCAGCTTTTAGATTTCCCTTCACTGGAACTAAAGGTCCTGGCATCCACCAAACACAGATTTGTCCGTACGGTGAAGTGTGATTCATCACTCCAGAGAAAGTGTTTCCACTGCTCCAGAGTTCAATGGGGCGAGCTTTACACAAGTCCAGTCAATGCTTGGCATTGCAATCTTATGCTAGTCTGCAGCTGCAATGGAAACACATTTCATGAAGCTCCCATCGAACAGTTATTGTGCCAACAATGCTTCCAGAGGCAGTTTGGAACTTGGTAGTGAGTATTACAACTGAGCACAGATGATTTATACACTCTACAGCACTCGGCAGTCCAGTTCTGCGAGGTTGTGTGGCCTACCACTTCGCAGCTGAGACGTTGTTGCTCCTAGATGTTTCCACTTCACAATAACAGCACTTACAGTTGACTGGGGCAGCTCTAGCAGGGCAGACATTTGAATAACTGACTAGATGGAAAGGTAGCATTCCATGACAGTGTCATGTTGAAAATCACAGAGCTCTCCAACAAGGCCACTCTACCGCCAATGTTAGTCTATAGAGATTGCATGGCTGTATGGATTGCTGTCAGCAACGGGTGTGAGTGAAATAGCCAAATCCACCAATTTCAAGGGATGTCCACATACATACACAGTTGAAGTCGGAAGTTTCCATACACAGGTTGGAGTCATTAACTTGTTTTTCAACCACTCCACAAATTTCTTGTTAAACTATAGTTTTGGCAAGTCGGTTAGGACATCTACTTTGTGCATGACAAGTAATTTTTCGAACAATTGTGTACAGACAGATTATTTTACTTAATCACAATTCCAGTGGGTCAGAAGTTTACATACACTAAGTTGACTGTGCCTTTAAACAGCTTGGAAAATTCCAGACAATTATGCCATGGCTTTAGAAGCTTCTGATAGGTTAATTAACATAATTTCAGTCAATTGGAGGTGTACCTGTGAATGTATTTCAAGGCCTACCTTCAAACTCAGTGCCTCTTCACTTGACATCATGGGGAAATAAAAATAAGTCAGCCAAGACCTCAGAAAAAAAAAAAATTTGTAGACCTCCACAAGTCTGGTTCATCCTTGGGAGCAATTTCCAAATGCCTGAAGGTACCACGTTCATCTGTACAAACAATATTACGCAAGCATAAACACCATTGGACCACACAGCCGTCATACCGCTCAGGAAGGAGACGCCTTCTGTCTCCTAGAGATGAACGTACTTTGGTGCGAAAATTGCCCTGCTCATCTGCGTGAACGTGCCTTAGGCATGCTGCAAGGAGGCATGAGGACTGCAGATGTGGCCAGGGCAATAAATTGCTATGTCTGTACTGTGAGACGCCTAAGACAGCGCGACAGGGAGACAGGATAGACAGCTGATTGTTACACGTGATCTGCCACTGCAAGGACAACCCCTGCACAGGATCGGTACATCCAAATATCACACCTGCGGGACAGGTACAGGATGGCAAAAACAACTGCCCGAGTTACACCAGGAACGCACAATCCCTCCATCAGTGCTCAGACTATCTGCAATAGGCTGAGAGGCTGGACTGAGGGCTTGTAATCCTGTTGTAAGGCAGGTCCTCACCAGACATCACCATCAACAATATCGCCTATGGGCACAAACCCACCGTCGCTGGAACAGACAGGACTGGCAAAAAAGTGCTCTTCACTGACGAGTCGCGGTTTTGTCTCACCAGGGGTGAAGGTCAGATTCGCGTTTATCGTCGAAGGAATGAGCGTTACACCGAGGCCTGTACTCTGGAGAGGGATCGATGTGGAGGTGGATGGTCCGTCATGGTCTGGGGCGGTGTGTAACATCGGAATGAGCTTGTTGTCAATGCAGGCAATCTCAACGCTGTGCTTTACAGGGAAGACATCCTCCTCCCACATGTGGTACCCTTCCCGCAGGCTCATCCTGACATAACCCTCCAGCATGACAATGCCACCAGCCATACTGCTCATTCTGTGCGTGATTTCCTGCAAGACAGGAATGTCAGTGTTCTAGCAAGGCTAGCGAAGAGCCCGGATCTCAATCCCATTGAGCACGTCTGGGACCTGTTGGATCGGAGAGTGAGGGCTAGGGCCATTCCCCCCCAGAAATGTCCAGGAACTTGCAGGTGCCTTGGTGGAAGAGTGGGGTAACATCTCACAGCAAGAACTGGCAAATCTGGTGCAGTCCATGAGGAGGAGATGCACTGCAGTACTTAACGCAGCTGGTGGCCACACCAGACACTGACTGTTACTTTTTGATTTTGACCCCCCCTTTTGTTCAGGGACACATTATTCCATTTTCGTTAGTCACATGCCTGTGGAACTTTTTCAGTTTATGTCTCAGTTGTTGAATCTTATGTTCATACACATTTTTAAGTTAAGTATGCTGATAATAAACACAGTTGACAGTGAAAGAACGTTTATTTTTTTGCTGAGATATATATAGCGTACGTTTTTCACACTGAGGTTGGAATAATACTGTGAAAATTACAATTTATTTAAAAAAAAGTCATTTGACCTTTATTTAACTAAGCAAGTCAGTTAAGAACAAGGTCTTATTTACAATGACGGCCTAGGAACAGTGGGTTAACTGCCTTGCTCAGGGGTAGAACAACAGATTTTTACCTTGTCAGCTCGGGGATTCGCTCTAACCACTCTTCGCTCTTCCCAATGCTCTAACCACTTGGCTACCTGCCACCCCTTTTAGGCTGGCAGGTAGCCCTTTTAGTGTAAGAGCTGTTTGAAAAGACCGCCTGGAATTTCAGCCTGTTTAGGTGGGATGGTTAATAGACCAATAAGAGAGAGTTCCATACCTCTGCCAATAACAGCTAGTTCTCAGTTTTCCCCTCCCAGACAATACTATCCAAATTCTTATTTGAGAAATTGCTATTTTCTAAAGATACTGTATTTCTTTTTGGCCATTTGAATTGAAAACAATCACAATAGGGTACTTCATTCTCACCCAGAAATGATAAAAACAGCTGCATTGGACCTTTACAAATGTTCCATTAGTCATATCCCTAGATATCAAGATAAGAACATGTCAGCAGCTCTGTGACCAGGGTCGTGTTCATCATGTCCCACAATGGAAAACATTTCTAAATATTTTGCGATGGAAAAAGAAAACGGTGTTTCAAATCCGACAGGTCTAGGCAGTCCCACCCTGTTTCATTCCGTTTTCTTCTGTTCGTTGCCTAGGACGAATGACTGGCAGTTTGTGCTGATCCAACAGGCTTTTGCTTCCCATTTATATTAATAAATGCCCTCTTTATGATAGCAAAGCTGCAGAGAATGATTGAAAGAGGTATGAACAATCCTATCATAGCCCTGCTCGTGACTAAACATTACATGGCACATGACTTCTGTATAAGGCTGTGAGATACTACATGCAAAATAGTCTGTTGTGAAATAATCAGCTGAGGCTTAGAAGGAGTGATCTAATGGTGGGGCAAGGAGGCACTTGGGTTAAAACAATAGCTCAGTTCATGTTAACTTTTTGCAAAGCACACACACATACATACAAATAAACACAGGGCACCAAGTTCCTGTTTACTCTGACAAAGAGGGAGTCTTATGTTCCTAAAGAAGGGTTGAGTGTACAAAGCAATCTCACAAAGTAAGACTTATTGTGGCAATGTTCACATCCTAGGGGATCTGAAAAGCTATTATCAAAAGTTAGAAAATACAAAGTATTTCCACAGCATCCAACTAAGAGGCATGTTATGCACATATAAAATTGAATGATGCTTTTAAAATGTATTTGTCTTCAAGAGGTGACAGATAATTGGCACGATGCAGAGGTTAGGTACAGTGCAGGATAATCAGTGACCCTATGACAGCATAGATCAGAGGCTGTCATAAAACAGATGGCAAAATGAGACATTGTTCCATAACCGGCCATCAGAGTCGGGATAAGAGGTTCAACTATCTCAGCTGGATGGCTGGCTGCATTCTAACTAAATACATTTCATTCCTACATGATCATTTCATCATTTTAAAATCGGATTTTGTATCCTCCTCAAATCTTCACTAGGAAACAGCTGTCTTCCTTAGAATTGAAAATGCAAGTGTATTCTGATTTGAGACGCTTGATGTAAACTGATTATGAGTAATATAATTGGTATTTCACGGGCAAAGCAGATACTTGCCATATTCCTTCACCACATTAGATCACACAGAACATACCTCTGCCTTCAGCTTTGTTGGCCTCCATCGTAACAGCTCCTTCTGCTCTGTAGCAAAATAGATACAGGGGTCAATCTGGGAATTAAGTGACTTATGCTCTTAATAAACGAGGCATGCTTGTGTACAACATAACTGGAATGATAGGTAGTTAATACTAAGTTCATAGGCAGTGCAACAGTGGTGGTTAGGTAACTTTGCTAGTATTATGTTAAATTAACGAAGCTACTACCAAGAGTTCCTGGCAAGCCTATTGTCAGTAAACAAACAAGCCTGTCAGTTGACTAGCTAACTTAGCTAAGATCTGCTGTTTGGCTGGATATCGAATATGTAAAGTTAAAGTGACGGCCTTAATAGGTATTGTGAAATCAAAATGAACTCGCTTGCTACAGTAACCGGAACACAACAAGCCCCAAGAGCGCAGTTAGATCACGCATTATGCTTGCCTTTGGCATGAATGATACATTGACATGCTACGTTGCTAGCGTGCCTACAATAGATAGCTAAGATTATTCGCGACACGGTCCGACATAAACAGAGAAATGTCGTATTACCAGATCCTCAAAACAACGAAATTTACATGTTCTGTCTGTACGCATTAGTTGCCTACCTGTTAGCGTAACTAGACAATTCTAGCATCCACACATACCTCTCTGGGCGGTGCCACAATTATTTGACAGTAAACGTTAGCTAGCAGTAACGTTAGCGTGCTAGCTGATAGCATGTTCGCATGCTGCCCCTCAGAAACCAATTTTATGGCCAACAAAAACCAGATGACACGACAGCAAGTAGTTAGTCAGCTAACGTCACACACAGAAAACACTACCAAACGATTAATATTAATGGTCGTCCACGACGACCATCATATAAACTTGTTTCTCCTTTAGTCAAATGCCCCCACTCAACGAGCCAAATGACATGTGGGAATCTCGCTAGCTAGCCAGGCATTTGTTGCTAACAATCAAATGTCACAAACAGTAACGTATCTAACACTAACAACACGCCTCTGACAGTTTCTACCATTTCACTGTTCAATACCTCCTGTTGAACCACAAACAATGTAACAAAATCCAATGAGAATAGCTACGTAGCTATCTGGCGAATTCTGCTCCTTACCTCAGAGTCTTCTTCTTCTTGAATGTTTTATGGCAGACTACACCTACTGACGTATTGCCGCCACCTACTGTACAGGGTTTTGAAACAAAACAAAAATATTATATTCCATTGCGGGGAAGGGGGACCCGAGATTTGTAATTTTTTTACCCTTATTTTACCAGGTAAGTTGACTGAGAACGCATTCTCATTTACAGCAACGACCTGAGGAATATTTACAGGGGAGAGGAGGGGGGATGAATGAGCCAATTGTAAACTGGGGATGATTAGGTGACCGTGATGGTATGGGGGCCAGATTGGGAATTTAGCCAGGACACCGGGGTTAACACCCCTACTCTTACGATAAGTGCCATGGGATCTTTAGTGATCACAGAGAGTCAGGACACTCATTTAACATCCCATCCAAAAGACAGCACCCTACACAAGGCAATGTCCCCAATCACTGCCCTGGGGATTGGGATATATCTTTTTTTTAGACCAGAGGAAAGGGTGCCTCCTACTGGCCCTTCAACACCACTTCCAGCAGCATCTGGTCTCCCATCCAGGGACCAACACTGCTTAGCTTCAGAAGCAAGCCAGCAGTGGGATGCAGGGGTGTATGCTGCTGGCGAGATAATACAAGAAGAAATCAAAACAATCAACTCCTTCGGTCACATCCCTACACAGGCTCAGGTGCCTGTGAAGGTGGAGCATTCATTAACAAGATTCCTTGCAATGCCGATGCATTGACAAGGAACATCAACTTGTGTCTCTACTCCTATTACCATTACTTATTCAACGTAACACCTTTTTTGCACTCTTCTCATTGCCTCCGGATAGGAGACATTCTGGACAGCACTTATTCTTGCCACATCAGTCTCCTTCACCCTAACAGGACACTTCAGAAATTCAGGTGCATGTTCACCACCACAATTTAAGCTTTTAGGCTCAGCTGGCATATAATACTCCTCTCATCTACATACACTTGACACATTACGGAATAATTGACATTTATCACACTGCATTGGTTTGGGCATGAAGGCAATCTCATTTAACCCAAATACATGTGAGAAGGGAGAGACTCTTCTTCAGGAAACAATAGAATGGATGGTGGGCTTCCGCACGCCATCTACTATGTGGGTCAGTCGTTTTGCACCAACCACTTTATCAAAATCTTCATGTATATCCTTTGCATTTACTTCTAGCACCACCCCAGAGATAACACCCTTGATAAGCGCCCTGCTTCGAAGATCCGCACACATTCCAATCGTACAACTTCGAGGCGCAAAGCACGCTCCTTCTTTTCCATAAAAACACAAAAAAACAAAATAAGCCCACTTCTCATTATTCTCATCGACACCACCTCATCCAACGCATCCATCATTTTAACAGAGACTTCAAACAAATCTCCCAGGTAACACTACTGACCCCACTGTAATCCAATTCTTATCACTCTCATCTCCACTTGACACGGCATCCGATTCAAACAGAATATTCGCTTCCTCCATTTTCCCCAAAACCCCCCAACTCTTCTTCTTCGATGAGGTTTAAAATGGCGGTTGGCATCCAATAAATGTTGCATTTCTGCCACCTACTATACTGGAGTACAACTCTTTAAAAAAAGCAAAGTATTTGTTTTTTTGTAAATAAAATCAACAAATACCCTACCATCTAAACCTACTCACTAAAAACCCACCACTCTACTCCACTATTTAAATATATCAAGTTCTACTGGAGGCCAACACCAACCCTCAACACAACCTGTAACTCTTCTGATGTCAAGTCTCACACATTCAAATACCTCTCTGCAGCTGTCACCACAACCTCAATTTTCTACGACTTACGTTCTATCCCTGCAGTATAGTTGATAACCATTGCTATAAACGCAAAAAAATCCAATCTTACTGAAGCATATATCAGTTGTTGGCCTATCCTTCTGTACTGACTACTCACACCACTTCTCTCAGTATACCTCCCCCATCTTCCTCTACTCTATTCACTGCCTCTGCATACGACAACTTCTGCACTACTCTAACCCTGGAAACCTCAAACTGCCTCTCTCTCACCGGACATTTCTGTTCCTCAGCCCCATGGGCACCCCTACAATTAACACATACCACTACCTTCCCCAATGCCACACATTCCTTCGTCTCATGCCCTTCTGCACATTTCTCACACCTAGGAACCTCCCTCCTACACACTGCTGCCACATGCCCATAAGCTTGACACCTGTAAGAACGTAATGTATTCGGCACAAAGCTTGAACAGTATAAGTTATATACCCTAACATAACAGTCAGGAGGACTCAACATCAAAACTCAAAAGAACAGACAACAACTCTTCTGTTTCACCAATCACGTCACCTTGTCTGCGTTGCACCAAACAACAAGCATCACAAACACTGAATCCTCCCCCTTCAGTTGGTCAACTTTCACACCTACAGTTACCCCAGTAATCGCTCCTTTCAATGGCGCCCTTTTCTTGAGAGCAAAACAATTTACACCTCTTGTCCCCATTTATTTAACACGGAGTGCCTGCTCCCTCTGGCCAGCAAAATCACAAACAGTTATCATAAGACCACTTCTGGATACCTACACCGATTCCACAGCACCCAATTCTGTTTTCACCAACCCTGAAACTACAAATGGATCAGCCAAAAGGCAAGGGTTCACTTTTTCCAAAAAATGCACTCCTACCGTCACAGACTCCTCTTTATCCTGACTCTCGGTGCAAACCTCAGGCTTTGAGAACTTCACCACATCTACCACCTCCGATACTTCGCCCTCATACACTTCCATTTCTCCTCCTGTCTTCAATCCAGCATACAGCTCACTCTGCTTACACTTCCTACCATTCTTCTTTAACAAAACATATCCCTTTTTTCCTCCATATTTAACCGATTCAAGCTCACTATCTTTCTTCGACCTCCTCTGCCTCTCGTTTTCCCTCCATTCCTCCTCCATATTCCAAGTACACTATGATAATACTGCCCTTCTCCTGACATACTGTACATCTTGTTCTTGCCCTCTCAAGGGCAGTCATTTTCCCCTTCTTCAATTACTCTGGACGTGCATTGGGATTCTGAGAACTTCAACGTTGCCTTCAGCTGAACTTGCAAAGAGAGATGGTTGATCTTTAGCCCAGCTAGGTCTTCTTCTTCGGTAAATTGGCTATCGCACAATTTTACGTGCATCCTGCCACCTACTGTGCAGGATGGAAACAAGATCCACAAAAAAACTAAACAAACTAACAAAAAACAACCAAACTACAAAAAACCCTGATCCCTACATAGGTTCAAGGGGAACCTGGGAGGGCGGGTCTTCTGACGCCCGTACTCTTCGCAAGTCTTCTAATGTAAAATCCTTAATTCCCAAAAGATTTTCTGCCACAGCCACAACAATGTCCAGTTTCTTAGACTTCTTTGAGACTTCTGCTGTACAGTTTATAACTGTGGCAATGAATGGCACAAAATCCATATTTTTAACACACAGGGTATCTTTTGACTGGCAGCAAACATTTACTGCAGGCTGTGGTGCGTCCACAACCATATCGTCACTAGCTTCACTTGTATTCTCAATTATTTTAAATCGCCTCCCCATGGGAGATTTGATTGACCAATCTAACTTTTGTCACTTCAATCTCCTTCACCCTTACAGGGCACTCCAGGAACTCGGGATCATGAGCCCCACCACAATTGCAACACCGTCATCCTTATACACACCATTCTTCAGTATACTCTGTCCGTCTGCACATACTTGAAACAAGGCCAAATTCTTTACAATTCTTGCACTGCAATGGTTTTGGGATGAAAGCTCTTACAGCATATCTTACATAACCAAGCTTCACATGCGTTGGTATTTGCTCTTTATCAAAAAACAACAGGACCGACAGACTTCCTTATTTTTCTCCATTCACCCAGAGGGTCAGACGTCAGGCACCACTACACCGGGAATTCTCTTCAGATATTCAACCTGAACATCCATCGTCACCCCTGAGATGACTCTGATGGGAGCTCTACTCTGAAGTTCAAAACACAAAACTTCTGTTGCTCGTATTCTTTTGAGGCTCACCGCAATCTTCTGTTCTTTAGAATTACAATTCATCTAAATAAGACCACTCTTGGTCCCTGACAGACTTTTCCCAGTGCATACTTCACCATTTTCAACACCTGAAACGGGTCTCCCACATGTGCATCCTTACTCAACAAACGCATCCCAACAAGAAGCGATTCATTATCCTGCACTCCAATTTTAGACTGCACTTCAAAATTTCCTTTTTGTTCCAGTTTTTGATACTCCTGTTGTCCATTCAGAACATTTGTCTTGACGAACTTTGCTCAACGTGCTGTTTGATTCGAACCCAACATCCACTTTCGCTATCTTTCTTTCCATTTTACCTCAGGGTCCGTGCGGCTCTTGCTTCTTCTTCTTCTTCTTCTTTGGGATTGGGATGGCGGATCGCATCCAACTTTAAAGTGCATACACCGCCACCTACTGTACTGGAATGTGAGGCCAGTAATTAAATTAGCTTCATTATTCCTGTTCCTCTGAGAAGTTGAAATAGAGCCCAAGACACCCCTTCCCTTCCCCCACCAATGTTCCCTCTAAACTGCAGGCGCAGTCCCCGGGACTGCCACACAGAAGAAACCACGCAGAGAACCACAAGATTGAACATCACTCAACTTTGTAGAGTTTTCCCTCTTAGTTATTAACACTAAAACGTGTTAAAAACGTTTCCCTTTACTGTGGGAATTGTGATGAATCAACACAATATTAGCAACTTTCAATGTAACATACCTAAACAAACTATCCAAGACTTAGTATGCAAAACTAACTATGTAAGAGATTTTGTAGTAGGCATAACGCATTGGAGGATGATTCTAATGCATTGACAAGCACCATTCAGCCAGTGTGGAGCTTCAGTAGGCCTATAAGCAAATAGACCATTGATATCTGGATCTGTGCCATTCACTTTGAACTGGACTGTTTACGGCATGAGTGGTCACGAATAAACGAGCTGCTTATAGCCACATGTGCACATTTGTTCATATTCTTTGCTAGTTAATGAGTTATTAGCCCATCTAAAAATAATTTGTAGTCAGCAATTGGGGAGTGATTGCTTCCTACAACAGCACAAAATGTTAGCATTGCTAGACATTTTTTAAAGCCAGTCAGGTAAACCACTGTTTTTGTCTTAAAGGGGCAGTGTTGTATTTTGAGAAAGCATTGAATATGCTAAATAGCCAATAGGCAGAGGGTAGCATAATTTGTCTGATTCTCTGTAATAATGGTATGGGAATAATAATGCATTTTATTTTGTAAAGTGGTTTCTTGTTTCAAACAACAGAACAACATTTTCAGTCACCTCCTTGTCTGAAGGATAAGTGGATAAACAGGTTAATGTCAAGCCCTGCATGTTGTTTTTCTTTTCAAAAGTCTCATGGAATGTAGACCTACATTGAACACCATACTTTGGTTGCTACTGTAGGCTGAATGATAGAACAGCTATTTCCATGTTAAAATGTTATGGGATGTATTTTCTCCATTGTTTGTGATGGTAGGCCACTCTGGTAGGCCTAAATTATGATCAAGTAGCCTACTTAACCACTGTCTGAAACTGTAACAAAGTGTGTAAACCTCAGTTTTCATAGTAAACAGATGTTGGAAGTTGCACAGAATTTTTACAACCTGGAAGTTTGCACTCAGCAGACCTTAAATTTGCTCAGTGCCCAAACAAATGTGTGGAAACATTGCTCATGAGGAGCTGAATGGCAGTTTAATCATGACAACACGCCTCCCACACCTTTACAAGTATTCCCTGAACTTACTATATGTTTCTTTGGAATGGCAAATGCATCATGACCACCTCTCACATCATCTGCTGATCACCAGTTCTCTTAGCTACGGATTGTTACACCAGATAATGTGATTTAGCCAAAGATTTCTGGTATCCATTACTGGGAGTTACAGGATAGGTACTGTTTGGTGTAGAACTGATCATTTTCGACCAACCTTGGATATCTGAATGCCTAGCATCTGTTTGATGCTACAGAGCCCCGAACAGCTTATATAAACAGGGAATACACATTTCAAAGATTGATAGAAAAGTAGCATATTTATTTTATGGTGGTTCTATGTCATGGCTCTCCAACCCTGATCCTGGAGAGCAACAGTCCTGTAGGTTTTCACTCTAACCCTAATCTAGCACACCTGGTTTTAATTAGCTGGTTGATAAGCTGAACCAGGTTAGTTACAATTGGAGTTGGAACAAAAACCTAGAGGAAAATATCCAGGAACAGGATTGGAGACCCCTGTTCTACCACAGAAAGTTGGTGGCAGCTAATTGGGGAGGACGGGCTCGTGGTAACGACTGGAGCGGAATTAGTCTAACGGTATTAAATACATCAAACACATGGTTTCCATGTGTTTGATGCCATTCTATTCGCTTCGTTCCAGCCATTATTATGTGCCGCCCTCCTCTCAGCAGCCTCCTGTGTCTTTTACATGGGCTTATGCTGAGCCACACTGGCTGCGTTAACACAGGCAGCACAATTCTGATATTAGACTAGCTAATTCATAAGGATAAGTAATTGATAAGTAAACATGTCCTGTTTCAGGAGAAATGGTTATTTCACTTACACCTCCCTAATTCTCCCGATTTTCAGGAAAAAGTGGACATTTCGCCTAGATATCCCTAATATGATAACTGCGGTGTACAACATAGAAGCTTATCAGGTTCTGATCGACTTACTATGCTTTTTCATCCGAGATTGGCCCCCGATTGCTAATCAATCAGTTCTTTATTCTCCAGGCTCCGCTTTGTCGTCAAAATGGACAACCTTGCAATGAATGACATATATCCATCGTGATTTGCCCTGGACTTTCACTGCTGACCTCATTACAGTATGAGAAAAATTTGATAAGTACATTCCCATTTTGGCCCTGTGTAACCTTTATTTAACTAGACAAGTCAGTTAAGAACAAATTCTTATTTACAATGACAGCCTACCCCGGCAAACCCAGACGATGCTGTGTCAATTGTGCGCCGCCCTATGGGACTCCCAATCACGGCCGGATGTGAAACAGCCTGGATTCTAATCAGGGACTGTAATGATGCCTCTTGCACTGAGATGTAGTGCCTTAGGGCCCATCCCAACGCCACATCATCTAGTTTCTTCTAATTGTAGCCTACAGGTTTCTGACAATCACCATGGTGTTGTGTCAGCACTGAGGTCATGTGCCACCTTTTTCAGCCACAAAGAGGGTGAACGGTTGGCCAGAGTCCGGAATGCCTAAAGCCGGAACTGATGACAGAGCTAGTTTAAGCTTGCCAAAAACCTCTTTCTGTTCTTCCGTGAGGACTACAAGGTCTTTTGAATTGGGGTCTCCCTTGAGGAGGTCGTTAAGGGGTTGTGCAATTTCGGAAAAGGAGTCCACGCAGAATTTGTTGTAGTTGCACAAGCCCATGAAGGAGCTGAGTTCTTTAATAGTGGTGGGTTCCTTGGCGGCTTGTATGGCAGCAGTAAGACTTTGTGTCAGCTATCTTTTTCCCTGCAAGACCAGTTGACCGAGGTAGATAACCTGTGATTGCATGAGTTGGGTTTTATCAGGGCTAGCTTTATGGTCTTTGGCATGCAAGTGGTCAAACAGGGATTTTAGGTCCTTGGCATGTGTTGCCTCATCTTGTGATGCCGACAATATATCATCAACCTATAGTATGAAAACACATGACATCGGAGGGAGATCTTGGAGATGTCGATGCAATGCTTGATGGTAAATCGAAGGACTATTATGAAGGCCCATAGGAGTCCTAGTCCACTGATACGGTTGACTATCCACAGAAAAAGAAAGCCATATCAATGACCGAGAACACACAGTGACCAGGTGACAAAGAGGAAAAAATGGTTGAGGGGTTAGCCACCATTGGAGTGAACTTGGAGATTCATTTGCATTCCTGTAGTCCAGTGTCACCCGCCAGTCACCATTTGATTTCCTCACTGGCCATACCGGACTATTAGAGGCAGAGTGTGTCTTTTCAACAATACCCATGTCACATAGATCTCTAATCACTACTTTAGTAGTGGCCATAGCTTCCCTGATGATGGGATATTGTTTTGTGCACGGTGGGGCAACACCTGTCAAGCGCCCTGATTCCATGTCCAAAATTCCACAAAACTTTTTCTTTGTAGTCTAAATAGGATGGTTCTGAACTGTAGAGCCCTGCAGTTATCTAAATCGCCACGTCACCTTTCCTTCAAAGATGTGTAGAGTAAAGTTGCATAATAACATCAAGGCCTAAAATAGGTTGTTCAAATGAGCCTATTCACACCCCTGCATCAATCTTCATTGGATCAATAGAAATTGATAATGGTTTGGTCTGTTTCATATCTGTCTCCCCCAGCCCCCCACCCCCGTTGCTCTCATCTTCTTGCCAGTGTACTCAGTAAATATATGTTTTGCATAAGAAGTGGGCAATGCAGTGACTTCAGCACCCGTACTCACTAAACAAATCTACTGCAAAGTTGTTAACAAGCATGTTCACATACAGTACATTCGTAAAGTATTCAGACCGCATGCCTTTTCCATATTTGTTATGTTACAGCCCTTTTCTAAAATTGATTAAATTGTTTTTTTTCTCCCCTCATCACTCTACACACAATAGCCCATAATGACAAAGCAAAAACTGTTTTTTGATTTTTTTGCAAATGTAAAAAAATAAAACAGTTACATACAGTAAATATTCAGACCCTTTACTCAGTACTTTCTTGAAGCACCTTTGGCAGCGATTACAGCCTTGAGTCTTCTTGGGTATGATGCTACAAGCTTGGAACACCTGTATTTGGGGAGTTTCTCCCATTCTTCTCTGCAAATCCTCTCAAAGTCTGCCAGGTTAGATGGAGAGCGTCGCTACACAGCTATTTTCATGTCTCTCCTGAGGTGTTCGATCGGGTTCAAGTCCGGGCTCAAGGACATTCAGAGACTTGTCCCGAAGCCACTCCTTCATTGTCTTGGCTTTTGTGTTTATGGTCGTTGTCCTGTTGGAAGGTCCTGAATGCTCTGGAACAGGTTTTCATCAAGGATCTCTCTGTACTTTGCACAGTTCATCTTTGCCTTGATCCTAACTAGTATCCCAGTCCTTGCCGCTAAAAAACATCCCCACAGTATGATGCTGCCACCACCAAGCTTCACCATAGGGATGGTGCCAGGTTTCCTCCAGACGTGACGCTTGGCATTCAGGCCAAAGAGTTCAATCTTGGTTACATCAGACCAGAGAATCTTGTTTCTCATGGTGTGAGAGTCTTTTAGGTGCCTTTTGGCAAACTCAAAGTGGGCTGTCATGTGCCTTTTACTGAGGAGTGGCTTCCTTCTGGCCACTCTACCATTAAGGCCTGATTGTTGGAGTGCTGCAGAGATGGTTGTCCTTCTGGAAGGTTCTCTCATCTCCACAGAAGAACTCTAGAGCTCTGTCAGAGTGACCATCGGGATCTTGGTCACCTCCCTGACCAAGGCCCTTATCCCCCGATTGCTCAGTTTGGCCGGGCGGCCAGCTCTAGGAAGAGTCTTGGTGGTTCCAAACTTCTTCCATTTAAGAATAATGGAGACCACTGTGTTTTTGGGGACCTTCAATGCTGCAGACATTTGATGGTACCCTTCCCCAGATCTGTGCATCAACACAAGCCAGTCTCTGAGCTCTACGGACAATTTCTTCAACCACATGGCTTGATATTTTTGCTCTGACATGCACTGTCAACTGTGGGACCTTATATAGACAGGTGTGTGCCTTTCCAAATCATGTCCAATCAATGGAATTACCACAGGTAGACTCCAATCTCAAGGATGATGGAAACAGGATGCACCTGAGCTCAATTTCAAGTCTCATAGCAAAGGGTCTGAATACTTATAATAATTCATGTTTTTCTGTTTTTTATTCTTAATACATTCGCAAAAAAAAAAGGTTTTCACTTTGTCATTATGGAGTATTGTGTGTAAATTGATGAGGGAATTGTTTTATTTAATCAATTTTAGAATAAGATTGTAACGAAACAAAATGTGGAAAAAGTAAAGGGATCTGAATTCTTGCCGACTGCACTGTATAAAGTGTAATATTGGGATGCAAACTCTAAATTGAATACATTTCAACTCTATATCTGACATGGTACTGGCACAGATAGAACAATAAGAAAGATCTTTCACCAGATGTATAAATGTAAAGCATCCGGTTGGCATTACCACTCACTTTCAAATATGGTGGTGAGAGGTAGCGCATTGGCCGGCAGTGGGAGAAGATGGAGCGAGATGAACGTTCTGCAAATTTTCTCAAAGATGAATACAGTTTTCTGTTTTCAAATCTTAGTTTTGTAGACTTTACTTTTTGGCCAAGTAAAAAAAATAGCGTTGTTTAGAATGAGTGCAAGGACGAATTGAGTTATTGCAAACGCGCACTTCACAAAGTGGGCGTTCCCTAAAGGAAATATGCAAATAAATCCTGGAACGTGCCAATAGACTCTCGCTAGCTTATGCTTTGTTCTGCCCACTATGATTAATTTGCTCCCATTAGAAACTACAAGCTGTGGTCTGTTTTGGGTTAGTGATAAAAATCTTTGGTATAGGTGTTCTTTTTTTAAGCCCATAACCATTAAACCACTAAGTATGGAAAATAATTATCAGTTGCAATTGTTTTTGTCACAATTCATGCTGTCACTAGGAAATAACATGGAAAACATGAGAAATGATTAGTCATTTAAGCATTTAAATGTAGTTTTTAAATGCGTCAGTGTTGTACTGGCTAGTACCATGGAAATGAAATATTAAACACACTTTTTGCTATTTCTTTTGAAGATTTGCCTTTGTTATGCATACTTAATCATGAAAATGATAATGTAATATATAATTTTTTGCATTTCAATCAGAATTTTGTCACAAAAATTGCATACCCATTTAGGAAAAGAAATTGCAAAAATGAAATTGATTTATAATTTTTCCATTTGCGTTTCCAATTGAGTTTCGGCAGCTAAATGCTTCCATAGACGAGTATGTTGATTTATAACATTTTTACATCCATCAGAATTGGTTAAAGTTGGCAAATTGATTGTGGCAGGTGAAACGTTTTACCATTGCAATATTTGACAGTCACATTCACCTTGGTTGACTGAAGCGTGCACAGCCGGGCGATGCCTCATCTCGATAGGTTATTCCCCATCATTTGCAACAATGTCAATGAGCGTCATTACTATTTTTCCCTTGCGGTACCTCAAACTGTCGTGATTACCAGCTGAGATACATTTTATGAGTTGATTTTACTCCTGGCTCAGAGTTTGTATGGGCAGTGTCTTAATGTCATCCTAAAGCCTACTCCGAGCTGTAAGTTTTTAGTCCTACATTTTTTTTAGGATCTTTTCTGAGACGCTTTGGGGATACGGGCCCTGGGCGTAAAATCAACTGGGTGTAAAATCAACCCATAAAGGAGTACTTTTAGGGGTAAAATCAACTCTGGGTGTAAAATCAACCCATAAAGGAGTACTTCTAGGAGTAAAATCAACTCTGGGTGTAAAATCAACTCTTAAAGGAGTACTTTTAGGAGTAAAATCAACTCTGGGTTTAAAATCAACCCATAAAGGAGTACTTCTAGGAGTAAAATCAACTCTGGGTGTAAAATCAACCCATAAAGGAGTACTTTTAGGAGTAAAATCAACTCAGAAAAGTTCATCTCAACTTGTAATCTTGAAAGTTTGAGGTACCGCAAAGGAAATACCAAATGATGGGAATAAGCAATAGTGAACGACAATTATGTACTGCATCAAATGTTGCAATGATAAAACATTTGATGTAATTTTCACCTGACAAGATCACTTTCCTACTTTTAATTCTAAGAGCCTTATCGAGCCCCACAGTGGAGGTGTCATAATACCAATAAAACCTAGCTGTCAAACAGGGAAATGGTTCCAATCATTTTTTCACCATTCATTTTTCCCATAGGGGATTTAAAATAAAAACAAAATAAGGGCTATGTTTTGTGTAAGCTTACCCTGGTGTGATGTTTCGATAACCATGTAAATCTCTCTTGGACAAGGTGACTTTTAGCGATATATCCAGAGTCTTACCTTTGCCTCGATTCGGCAGTCTCCTCCAGATCATTTGTAGTTCTATATGATAGCAAACATTTTTGGGGGGTAAATACAGGTGAATGTATTGATAAAAGTCACCTTGTCTTAGAGAGATTTACACGGTTATCAAAACCTCACTCCATGGTAAGCCTACACAAAACACAGCCCTTATTTAAAGTGGAACTAACAGCGTTTTAACTACTTTGCAGATATGAAACAAACAGACAAACACAATATCCGTAAAAAATATCAAATTCTCAGTTTATGCTACAAAACCAACTTTATAAGAGGTTTTAAAAATAGGTTCTATTTGACTCAACATTCCATGATGTACAGTAAGGCATTGTTGGCAAAATAGATGGATGCATATCAATGCATGGTTAATATAATTCACCAATACATCAGGTTGTAAATCACAGCTGGCCTGGTACATTGTTTGCTGCCTCCATTGGGGATGCACTGTTTTAGTTTCAATGACTCAATATTTTGGAAAAAACAAAAGAATGTAACTAAGGCTGGGAATGTCAATACAATCAAACTAGCAAGGGCAATGATCACAAGTCAGTCATAACGTGGGTAATAGGCTAGCCTATCTATTTATGTAGCAAGCATGTAGCAATTTGGTAAGCTAGCAAGAAATGTAAATCGCTTTGCTAGCTAGCTAGCTATGCTGAACGACTGTTATCAAGTTAGCATATCTTTTGCGTTCGCAAATTCACTCTGGCTAGCTATATACTCCGATTTCAGAGCACTCGTCTGACTGTATTGATCTTGTTGTTGATGATGTGCATATAGGGAAAGATAGCACACCTTTTTATTGTTGTTTGATCAATAGGACTGTAAAGTTCCCAAATGTAAGAGGGTTCCCGTGGTATTTAGCTACATATTTGCAGAAATCCATTCAAGTGTATTTTGTTTTTATTAGGTTTTATTTAATTCAGTGCCTATTAACTGTCCAAACCCACGGCCGCTTTCCCACTCTATATTGCTCTAGAATTTTCACAAATGCCTTAGTATATGGACCGGTGGAAATCTGTTCTTTGGTCTGATGAGTCCAAATTTGAGATTTTTGGTTCCAACCGCCATGTCTTTGTGAGACGCAGAGTAGGTGAAGGGATGATCTCCGCAAGTGTAGTTCCCACCGTGAAGCATGGAGAAGGAGGTGTGATGGAATGGGGGTGCTTTGCTGGTGACACTGTCTGTGATTTATTTAGAATTCAAGGCTTACTTACCCAGCATGGCTAACACAGCATTCTGCAGCAATACGCCATCTGGTTTGCACTTAGTGGGATTATCATTTGTTTTTCAACAGGACAATGACCCAACACACCTCCAGGCTGTGTAAGGTCTATTTGACCTAGAATGAGAGTGATGGAGTGCTGCATCAGATGACCTGGCCTCCGCAATCACCCGATCTCAACCCAATTGAGATGATTTGGGATGATTTGGACCGCAGAGTGAAGGAAAAGCAGCCAACAATTGCTCATCATGTGGGAAATCCATTCCAGGTGAAGCTGGTTGAGAAAATGCCAAGAGTGTGCAAAGCTGTCATCAAGGCAAAGGGTGGCTGCTTGAAGAATCTTAAATATAAATATGTTTTTATTTGTTTAACACTTACAAAAAGAACTTCCATATGTGCAATTTCATAGTTTTGATGTCTTCACTATTATTCTATAATGAAGAAAACAGTAAAAATAAAGAAAAACCCTCTAATGAGTAGGTGTGTCCAAACTTTTGACTGGTGGTGTGTTTCAGTAAGATTGGATTTTTGGCATTTATGGTAATGGTCATCAACTGTACTGCAGGGATGGAACATAAGTTGCAGAAAATAGAGGTTGTGGTGGCAACTGCAGAGAGGTGTTTGGGTGTGTGAGACTTGACATCAGAAGAGTTACAGTGTGTGTTGAGTGGTGGTGTCCCATCCTCTCAGGCTGTTGGCCTTAATTTGGACAAAATAGATTTAAATAGTGGAGTATGGTATTTATTATTATTATTTGTGAGTGTAGTGTTAGATAGTAGGGTATTTGTTTTATTATTATTATTAATTCTTTTTTTGGGGGGTTGGTGGAGAAAAAATATGCAAAGTATAAGGGAGTTATACTCCAGTCTAGTAGATGGCGGTAATCAACATTTATTGGATGCCAACCGCCGTTAAACCTCATCAAAGAAGAACTGGTTGAGCAAACGATTGATTTTGCCGTCTCTACTAATTCGGGAGCTACGTTGTTGCAAGTATAGCACAGCACAGTATAGTCTCTTTAGCTATTGCCTTGGTTGAACGGTTTTAGCAGTGTTTGCTTCCTGTTACTTTCCGCCAATGGCTTTTTAGTTTATATTGGTAAAATTAGGCTAAATGTTCCGTGAATGAAGACGCAGACTACTTTTGTGGCTCAATTGGAAGATATATTGTTTTCATCAATACGTCAACATGTCAAGCGAGCAGGTGTTCAGCTGGACTGTAGTAGTCCTGACCTGTCAACATAAAGATAGCGTTTACGCCTTTCAAAGAGGTGAGTCTCTTATAATTTTTCTTGTTTACATTCATGTACAGTTGCCCAGTGTAGTCTAATAATGCAAAAGATGAGGACTAGACCTGATGCATGCTTAGCTTTCTGTAGGCCTAAGTCTACTAAGCTTACTGAAGAATAAGTTACTAAACTTAATTTTACTCTCGTGTTTACCAATCTGAAACTATTGAAGCAGGATTGTGAATGAGCTGTCAATCATTGAGTCAGTGTTGCCAACTCATTTTCAGGGTAAGTTGCTAGAGGCAGGTTGATTTGTTGCTAAATGACGTTGTGATGTCATTGCGTGAAAACGTAAAACTGTGTCATTACGTATAATACACAATAAAGTTACTCAAATTGGCTGGCAATCTCGGCAAAAAAATATGATTTCACATTTGTTCAGGTACAGACTCCCACTCTTTTCTGTACTTCTGGCAGTACAATTTTGATTGAGACACGTTGATTGATGTTGTAAGTTCTGTTCAAGATCAAACATTCCTGACCAACTATATTGGGTTTGGCTCGTCGAACCCGTGCTGCTGCTGCTGCTGCTGCAGTCAGCCAACAATGATTTGCAATGTACTGAAATTGCTGCTGGCCTGCTGCTGACGTCACTCACAATGCACTTTTGCAGCCAGGCACGTGTGTTGTGACTGAGTGTGTGACAGAGAAAATCGTTTTTGTGTCATTTAGAGGGAAAATACATGCATTTTAGCATTTGAGTCACTTTTCAAAAGTTGCTAAAAGTTCCTTTTTTTTAAGTAGCTAAATTTGTTGCTAGGTGCTGTTTTGAATTTTTTTTTTTGCCAGGGTAGTCTGAAAAGTTTCTAAATCTAGCAACAAAATTGCTAAGTTGGCATCACTGCATTGAGTCCTACGCAGTACCTGTCTGAAGCCAGTCACAATAAGGGTTAGACACAAATGTGGAATTTCCTGTTCACCGTTAAAATAAAAGTCCCCTATTTGAAACAGATCCAAACAAATACAAATAGTGGAATAATACCATATTTGGACTAGATAATGCTAAACAATTTTGCCATGATATATAACTTAAAAATAAATTCTTTATTAATTTGATAAAACAGAACAGTTAAAAAACATTTGATAGTCCCACTAAGCGCAAACCAGATGGGATGGCGTATCACTGCAGAATGCTGTGGTAGCCCTGCTGGTTAAGTGTTCCTTGAATTTTAAATAAATCAGACAGTGTCACCAGCAAAGCACCATCAGACCTCCTCCATGCTTCACGGTGGGAACCACACATGGAGAGATCATCCGTTCACCTACCCTGCATCTCACAAAGACTTAACAGTTGGAACCAAAAATCTCATATTTGGACTCATCAGTCCAAAGGACAGATTTCCACCGGTCTAATGTTCATTGCTCGTGTTTCTTGGCCCAAGCAAGTTTCTTCTTCTTATTGGTGTCCTTTTTGTAGTGGTTTCTTTGCAGCAATTTGACCATGAAGGCTTGATTCACGCAGTTTTCTCTGAACAGTTGATGTTGATGTCTATTACTTGAACTCTGAAGCATTTATTTGGGCTGCAATTTCTGAGGCTGCTAACTCTAATCAACTTATCCTCTGCAGCAGAGGTAACACTGGGTCTTCCTTTCCTGTGGCGGTCCTCATGAGAGTCAGTTTCTTCAAGTGCAGTCACAAAAACCATCAAGCGCTGTGATGAAACTTTCAAAGTTCTTGAAATGTTCAGTATTGACTGACCTTCAAGTCTTAAAGTAATGATGGACTGTCATTTCTCTTTGCTTATTTGAGATGTTCTTGCCATAATTTGGACTTAGCCCTATTCGGTAAAAGACTATATTCTGCATACCACCCCTACCTTGTCACAACACAACTGATTGACTCAAACGCATTAAGAAGGAAAGAAATTCCGCAAAATCACTTTTAACAAGGCACACCTGTTAATTGAAATGCATTCCAGGTGACTACCACATGAAGCTGGTTAAGAGAATGCCAAGAGTGTGCAAAGCTGTCATCAAGGCAAAGGGTGGTTACTATGAAGAATCTAAATACAAAATATATTTGGATTTGTTTAACACTTTTTTTTTTTGCTGGTTACTACATGATTCCATATCTGTTTTTTTTTTTGTTGTAGTTTTGATGTCTTTGTATAATAATAATAATAATAATAATAATAATGTAGAAAATAGTAAAAAATAAAGAATAACTTTTGAATGTGTAGGTGTGTCCAAACTTTTGACTGATACTGTATTCTGGTCAAGGCTCATCCTATGTATACCTTTTCTATTCATATACTGTCCATAATGTCAGTACAAACAATCATATATTTATATTCCAGACTCTGACATTGCTCGTTGTAATATTTCTACATTTGTTAAATACATATTTTTGGGGGGGGGTTACGTGTAATGTTTTTTGTTACATATTACTGCACTGTTGGAGCTAGGAACATAGCATTTTGCTACACCCGCAATAACAAATGCAAAATATGTTTACTCGACTAGTACATTTAGATTTTGAACCGCAAATTCCAGTATTGTGGCTAACTTCACACAGGTTTACACAGTCTACTATGGACACATTGAGTGAGCTGTCAGAATTTTTTTTTTTTAAATGTTAACCCTGTACTAGTGACTTTGTCAAATGACTTTTTAAATTTAGTTATTTTTCATTAGAAAACATATACTCTTCACTACCTATTTACTTGGACAATAAAGCTAAAAGTTTTAATTTGTCTCATGAGGTGACAGTACAGAATGTCACCTTTTTTATTTGAGGGTATTTTCATACATGTTAGCAGTTGATGTTATTCTTCAATTACACTGACCCCAAAGCAAATCAGGGAGAGAAAATATATTTTTTCGAAGAGAACAGATCATAGTTGTTATGCTGTAATGTGGATGGTAGATGTTCATTCTTCCCTGTTCTTGTTGTTTTCTCCACTGAAGAAAGAGACAGGATGTAGTTTATACCAAAACATAGCCTGTGGTTGACCAATTAGAATTCCTTGCAATAAAATTTGGCCGATGGCCAGCTACCAAGTATCCCGTTTCAGGCTCAATGTATAGACAATTTGAATGAATGAGAACTTGCCACATGTAGCTATGAGTTCTGGACTGGAACCCCTACACAGATGTTGAACTGACAAACAACCCGTTCCATTGACCAATCAATCTTCAGTTCCCCATTACAGATAAATGACTAGTTCCGTTGATCTTTAGATCTCTGCGTTGTGTATTTGTCTTTACATTTTCTTACAGGCTTATCTGTTTTACCATTTAGAAATGAAAGCACGTTATGTATATGGTCCCCCCATTTGAAGGTGTCATAAGTATTTGGACAAATTCACGTGTGTGTATTTAAAGCAGTCAAAATATTTGTTTTTGGTCCAATATTCTTAGAACGTAATGACTACATCAAGCTTGTGACTCTACAAACTTGTTTGATGCATTTCCAGTTTGTTTTGGTTATGTTTCAGATTGTTGTTCCACATAGAAATGAATGGTAAATAATGTATTGTGTAATTTTTGGAGTCACTTTTATTGTAAATAAGAATAGAATGTTTCTTCTGAACACTTCCACATTAATGTGGATGCTACCATGCCAGTCAACTTCATGAACGTGTGCAGAATGTGGATGATCTGGTGTGTCTTGGGACTCCGTTTTGAGAAGGACTGGAACCACCTCCAAACTTAACCCTGTTCCCTCATTCCTGTATCCCAATAACTCTCCTGGGGCTAAACTGTCTCAGCCATTTGTGCCCAAGAACCCAGACAAAAGTCCAGTAACGTGCTGGAGGTGTAAGTTCCAACATCCTCCAGGTTCTTGCCCTGTCTATGGCCAGCATCAGGATTCAGAAAATGGTTAGAAAGAACAGAAGACCAACAGGTGTGGTAGCTTGGGTACAATTAGATCGGCCTCAATGTCCACCATGAAGCCTTCAGACAGCTCACCTAGCTATCTTATTCCTATTCTGCAACAAATGTTGGTTCCTCTGACTGGTAGGAACAGGAGAGGGAAGGCGAACCGATCAATCCCTTGGGCTGGACTGATGAAAATATAGCTGTATGATGACATTAACTTTCCTGTGGCTTTTCTTGCCAATCCGAGCCTTGCATTTGCTGTAATCCTTGGCCTGGACTTCATGTTCTTCAGCGGACTAACCATCTCGATGTCCGAACCATCCTGTCGGCTGGGCTCTGACCATTCCCGGCCTCATCCATTTCAACCTGGAAATGCACTGATTTCAGGATGGAGCCTGCTACCCCAATCCAGAGTCCCGGCTAGGTCAAGACAACAACAAAGACCAAAACAAGTTCCACCAGGGAAGCCAGAAACCCAGCTATCACACTGATTACAGTTGTACTTTTGGTTTGAAGAACACTCCAGCAACCTTCTAAAGGCTGATGGAAACTGCCCTGGGAGATCTGAGGGGGGAAAATTGTGTGTCTGGATGACATAATCTATTCCTCTGTCACTGATCATCTGCAAGACATACATTCCGTCTTCGACAGACAGGCTGCAGCGTTGAAACCTGAACTTGAAGTGTCATTTCTGCTTGCCTGAACTCAAGTTTCTTTGTCATGTATTTATTGCAGAAGGTATCCATGCAGATCCAGTCAAAGTTGCAGCAGTGTAGGAGCTCCCAATTCCCACATCCCTGAAGGCTGTTCAGAGCTTTCTGGGTATGGCTGGATGGTACCACCAGTTTGTGCTTGACTTTTCAAAGTTAGCGTAACCAGTCAACCACCTTAACTTTTTAGTGACGGGGCAGTATTTGGAAATTCAGATGAATGACATGCCCATATTAAACTGCCTGCTACTCGGGTCCAGAAGGTAGGATATGCATATTATTAGTAGATTTGGATAGAAAACACTCTGAAGTTTCTAAAACGGTTTGAATGATGTCTGTGAGTATAACAGAACTCGTATGTCAGAAAAAAACCTGAGAGAAAATCCAACCAGGAAGTGGTTTGTAGTTTTTTCAACTGATTGCCTTTCCAAACTACAGTGTCTGTGGGGTCATTTTGCACTTCCTACGGCTTCCACTAGATGTCAACAGTCTTTAGAACCTTTCATGCTTCTACTGTTACTGGACAGAGAATAAGAGCTGTCTCAAGCCTGGGACCAGTGAGTTGTTTACTGCGCACTCACGCAGGCGTGCCGCTCCTTCTTTTTCCTCTGTAATACGCTATTGTCCGGTTGGAATATTATCGAAGATTTATGTTAAAAAGACCCTAAGGATTGATTGTAGACATAGTTTGACATGTTTCTATGAATGGTAATGGAACTATTTGACTTTTAGTCTTGGGTTTTATCCTCGCGCATTATGCCTTTGGATTAGTGATCTGAACGCGTGAACAAAACGGAGGTATTTGGACATAAATATGGAGTTTATCGAACAAAATTAACATTTCTTGTGGGAGTCCTGGGAGTGCATTCCGACAAAGATCAGCAAAGGTAAGTGAAGATTTATAATACTATTTCTAAGTTTAGTTGACTCCAGAACTTGGCAGGTAACTGTATAGCTTGCTTTGATGGCTGAGCTGTACTCAGAATATTGAACAATGTGCTTTCGCCGTAAAGCTATTTTGAAATCTGACACAGCGGTTGCATTAAGGAGAAGTGTATCTATAATTCTTTCAATAACTGTTGTAAATTTTATCAACGTTTATGATGAGTATTTTTGTAAATTGATGTGCTCATTCACCGGAAGTTTTGGGAGGTAAAACATTTCTGAACATCACGCGCCAATGTAAAATGAGCTTTATGGATATAAATATGAACTTTATCGAACAAAACATACATGTATTGTGTAACATTGAGTGCTGGGAGTGTCATCTGATGAAGATCATCAAAGGTTAGTGATTTCATTTTAGCTGTATTTCTGTTTTTTGGGACGCCTCTCCTTGCTTGGAAAAGGGCTGTGTGGTTTTTCTTGTTTAGGCGCTGTCCTAACATAATCTAATGTTATCCTGTTTGGGATAGGGGGCAGTATTTTCACGGCCGGATAAAAACATACCCGATTTAATCTGGTTACTACTCCTGCCCAGTAACTAGAATATGCATATAATTAGTAGATTTGGATAGAAAACTCTAAAGTTTCCAAAACTGTTTGAATAGTGTCTGTGAGTATAACATAACTCATATGGCAGGCCAAAACCTGAGAAGATTCTATACGGGAAGTGCCCTGTCTGACCATTTGTTGACCTTCTATAGCCTCTCTATCGAAAATACAGCCTCTGTGCTGTAACGTGACATTTTCTAAGGCTTTCATTGGCTCTAGGAAGGCGCCAGAACGTGGAATGATAGCTCTGCAGTCTCTGGGCGAAGAACAGCAGAGGTTTTGGAGAGTGGTCCTTCTGAGGACAATGACACTGGAGCGCTCGTGCACGAGACGACTCCATTTTTTCTTTCTCTCTTTGAACGAATACGTCGTCGCCCGGTTGGAATATTATCGCTATTTTACGAGAAAAATCGGCTAAAAATTGATTTTAAACAGCGTTTGACATGCTTCGAAGTACGGTAATGGAATATTTTGAATTTTTTTGTCACGAAACGCGCCGGCGCGTCACCCTTCGGATAGTGACTTGAACGCACAAACAAAACGGAGCTATTTGGATATAACTATGGATTATTTCGAACCAAAACAACATTTGTTGTTGAAGTAGAAGTCCTGGGAGTGCATTCTGACAAAGAACAGCAAAGGTAATCCAATTTTTCTTATAGTAAATCTGAGTTTGGTGAGGGCCAAACTTGGTGGGTGTCAAAATAGCTAGCCGTGATGGCCGGCCTATCTACTCAGACTATTGCAAAATGTGCTTTCACCGAAAAGCTATTTTAAAATCGGACACCGCGATTGCATAAAGGAGTTCTGTATCTATAATTCTTAAAATAATTTATGTTTTTTGTCAATGTTTATCGTGAGTAATTTAGTAAATTCACTGGAAGTTTTCGGTGGGTATGCTAGTTCTGAACAAAACATACTAATGTAAAAAGCTGTTTTTTGATATAAATATGAACTTGATTGAACAAAACATGCATGTATTGTATAACATAATGTCCTAGGAGTGTCATCTGATGAAGAGCATCAAAGGTTAGTGCTGCATTTAGCTGTGGTTTTGGTTTTTGTGACATATATGCTAGCTTGAAAAATGGGTGTGAGATTATTTCTGGCTGGGTACTCTCCTGACATAATCTAATGTTTTGCTTTCGCTGTAAAGCCTTTTTGAAATCGGACAATGTGGTTAGATAAAGGAGAGTCTTATCTTTCAAATGGTCTAAAATAGTCATATGTTTGAAAAATTGAAATTATAGCATTTTTAAGGTTTTTCGTATTTTGCGCCAGGCGCTACCATTGGATATTGGCGAACGGAACGCCTGTCCATAAGAGGTTTTAAGCTTTCGCCGTAAAGCATTTTTGAAATCGGACAATGTGGTTGGATTATCTTTAAAATGGGATATAATAGTTGTATGTTTGAGAAATTTGAATTATGAGATTTTTGTTGTTTTGAATTTGCCGCCCTGCTATTTCACTGGCTGTTGGCAGTGTGTCCTGCGGGTGGGATGCTAGCATCCCACATGTCCCAGAGAGGTTAAGAAGGGGGTGAATTTCCAATGGACTCCTGCATTTGAAGCACTCAAACAGTCTCATTTCTCCTCCAGTGCTTGGACACCCTAAACTGAATGCTAATTTCCCAGTGTACACAGATGCAAGTCAAACAGGACTGGGAGCAGTCTTTGCTCAACCAACCGGACCTGGAACAGAAGAAGTTCTTGCCTATCCACGTGTCACCCTGAATTGCGCCTAGAGGAATTTGTCAACGAATGAACTGGAGTGCCTTGCTGTGGTCTGGGCTCTGGAGAAATGGAGCTACTATTTGGAGGCCAAGGTCTTCACCGTTGTCACAGACCAACGCTGTAGTGGGTTCTGACAACAGGCAAGACCAACAGCTGTCTCATTCGCTGGTCTATCAGACTAGGACTTCATCGTTGAGTATCACAAAGGGAAAACTGAATGTTGTACCAGATGCCCTCGGATTACAGAGACTGCCAACGTCTGTCCTCCATTGTGCAGCACTTACACTACCGCTAAGTGTATGGATTATTTTTTTCCTCTGGATTATGTGTGTGGAGAGCACAGCCGCTTCAGTGAGAAGTTCAGGATAATGTGTATCAAACTCCGAGGAGATGGAACACACTGCACCCCATACCGTGTCTTCGTCCCCTCTACATTGACTGACCAAATGATCCAAGCTTATCATGCCAACCCCATGAGTGGCCATCTTGGAGTCTTCAAAACCTATCGAAGATTACAGGAGGTGGTGTACTGGCCAGGCATGTGGGTCGATACTAAGATATTTGTGCAGCAGTGTCTGCCAGAAATACAAACCAGACGTTGGCAGACCTGCCGGAAAACTGTAGCAGACGGTTGTGAACCATCCCAATAAAATTCTGGGAATTTTCCTCCCTGGCGGGGAACCAGGAATGAATTGTTATTGGTGGTAGTGGACTACTACATACACTGGGTGGAGTTGTTTCCACTCCACACAGCCACTGCATCTGCCATTGCTCTAATTCTGCGAATGGAGGTCTTTACCAGATTTGTGATTCCAGACCAAATTCTCTCTTACCGAGGTCCCCAGTTCATGTCAGGAATCTACAAAAACCTCTGTACCTACTGGAGTGTAGTTGCCAAGCTAACCACTGCCTATCATCCTCAGACCAACCTGAAGAGAGGGTAAACCGCACCCTGAAGGGGATGATTGCTTCATTCGTGGGAGATCAGCATACAAGGTGGGATCAGCATCTTCCGTAGTTTTGCTTTGCATTGAACTCTGCAGTCCAGGAGACCTGGGAAGACCACTAAAAGGTCCGATGGATAGAGTCTTGCAAAGTTCCCACGTTTCATCTGACTGCCCAGCATTTGATGCAGTACACCACCACCATACTTTGCTAGCCAAACAACGACAGCTCATAAACTATGACAAACATAGGCGAGACGTGTGTTTCCCACCCAAGTCTCATGTCTGGTCTGTTCTCATCTGTTGAAGGCGTCCAAGCAGTTTACTGCGAAGCTAGCTATGAGATGTAAAGGTCCTTTCTTTGTGGTGCAGAAGTTGGGCCCGGTGAACTACTTGGTCTCTTTGGAGGAAACGGGGGAAGATGCCATGAAGGTGCATGTTGTTGACCTAAAGCCCTGCTACCCTATGGCAGAAGAGCTGGATTGCAGGCAAAGCAACACCTGCAGGAACTCCTTCTTGGAGGACCCTGTTGATGACTTCCCTGGTTTTGTGTAGTGGGGGGGGGGGGGACTAGATGCATGAAGTGATTTCATTTCTAAATGGTAAAATGGATACTTTGTGTATGTGGACACCCCTTGAAATTTGTGGATTTGGCTATTTCAGCCACACCCGTTGCTGACAGGTGTATAAAATTGAGCACACAGCCATGCAATCTCTATACTGCCAATGTTTGTCTATAATAGCCTTACTGAAGAGCTCAGTGACTTTCAACGTGGCACCGTCATAGGATGCAACCTTTTCAACAAGTCAGTCATTTCTGCCCTGCTACAGCTGCCCCAGTCAACTGTAAGTGCTGTTATTGTGAAGTGGAAGCGTCTAGGAGCAACAATGGCTCAGCCGCAAAGTGGTAGGCCACGCAAGCTCACAGAATGGGACCCCCGAGTGCTGTAGAGCGTTGCGCGTAAAAATCATCTGTTCTCAGTTGCAACACTCACTACCGAGTTCCAAACTGCCTCTGGAAGCAACGTCAGCACAATAACTGTTCGTCGGGAGCTTCATGAAATGGTTGTCCATGGCCAAACAGCTGCACACAAGCCTAAAATCACAATGCGCAATGCCAAGCGTCAGCTGTAGTGGTGTAAAGCTTGTCGCTATTGGACTCTGGAGCAGTGGAAACGCTTTCTCTGGAGTGATGAATCTAAGGTTGCACATTTTGGGGAATATTCAGAGTTGGAAAATTAACGTGGGAATATATGAGAATTAACGGAAATATGCAAGTTAATATTAATACCATTTTAAATGTTGATGTTTCTTGCATTGGAAATATTTACCATATCATATGGAGACAGAAACAAACGTTTTACCCTATCATAAGTAGACATAATTGCAAATGATTCAATTTCTTCCAATATAAATGTTAAAAAACGATTTAGTTACGAATTGAACTTTAAATGAGTTGACTTCACATGATTTCACTGAACAAAAAAAAAAGTGAATATTGAATGATCCCCAATGATCCATTGCAACTCCAAAAAACGTTTTCAACATGCATCTGTAAAATGATAGTCTAGAAATGAAGCTTTGGTTGTCTTCCTCTCAGGCTTTCATGTCTTCTCCCTGGACCTCCTCAATGTCCAACCCTTGAACATCAGACTCTGAGGCCTCATCTTCACTGTCACTTTCCAACCTTGTTGAGGACGGCTCGTTGTCAGGCTCAAAAAGCTTCAAATTTGCCCGGAATGCCACCAATTTTTCAACCCTTGTATTGGTCAGCCTGTTGTGTTCTTTGGTGTGTGTGTTCCTAAACAAGGACCAGTTGCGCTCTGAGGCGGCTGATGTTGGTAGGATTTGGAGGATGATTGAGGCAACAGTGGAATGAGCCTCAGATCCACAAAGTCCATTCCACCAGGTGGCTGATGAGATATGTTGGCACGACTGTCATATTGCATCTCCATCCCAAAGCCCTTGCTTGGAAGTGTACTTTGCCAGACTGCCAAGAACCTTGCCCTCATCCAGGCCAAGGTGGCGAGACATGGTAGTGATGACACCATAGGCCTTGTTGATCTATGCACCAGATAGGATGCTCTTGCCAGCATACTTGGGGTCCAACATGTACACTGCGGCGTGTATGTGCTTCAGGCAGAAGTCTTCACGCTTTTTGATGTATTTCAGAACTGCAGTTTCTTCTGATTGGAGCAACAGTGAAGTGGGCAGGGCAGTACGGATTTATTTTCTTACATCTGCAAGCAGAGTCTGAACATCAGACAGGATGGCATTGTCTCCCTCAATCCCTGCCATGGCTACTGCTATAGGTTTCAGGCTGCTTTCCACTCTCTCCCAAAATATCCAGGAGGATCCTCTTGATGGGGCTGTCCATATTGGCAGACTGATATGGCCATTTCTTGGAGAGACTCCTTCCCCTCCAGGAGACTGTCAAACATGATGACAACACCACTCCAACGGGTCTTGCTGGGCAGCTTCAATGTCTTGTTCTTCTCACTTTGCTTGGTGAGGTAGATTGCTGCTATAACTTGATGACCCTTCACATACCTAACCATTTATGCACTTGGTAAGATTCTGCATCATTGTTGCAATCTTCACATATGATTTGGCACAGTATTTGCAAATGTACACAGCTTTTCCTTCAACATTGGCTGCAGTGAAATGTCTCCACATGTCAGATAGTGCCCGTGGCATTTTCCTGTAAAGATTAGAAAAAATATGTTAAAATAAAATACAATTCCATGTACAGATAAATAGTTAAGTAGTTAGATTAAACAACTCCTTTGTAAGATAACTGTTTTAAAATGAAACATGTATGGCAACAGGTGAATTAACACACCTCAGTTAGTCTCAAGCAAGCTAAAACCCACATGGTAGTAAAAACTAACTAGCAGAAAGTGTTAAGTTCGAAATTATTTAAACACTTTTCTGTAGGCTACTGTTTACTATTTAACAAAAAATAATGTATGTCATATAAAATATATTCACACCACCCAGTATTGTACTCAAAACTTACCAGAAAGTGTGTAGTCCTTGGTTCAGGCAGTGTAGTAGTGTGGGCTCAATAGTATCTCATTAGTGTGGAAGATCTTGAGAATCAGCTGTACATGTGATGGAAGAATGCACTGTGCATGCAGAGGGTTGCAATTCCATTGAATTGGGGGTAGTTTAACCAAAATATGCCACAAGAGCTAGAATGGCCTTATGTGTATCCCACAAAAATGGTTCACTGTTATAGCAAACATTTTTTTTTTAATGAATTACAGCATAATTACCTAAATTCCCGGGCTTAACTTCTCATGGAAAATTTCGAACCCTTTTGCAACCCTAGATGAATCACACTTCACCATCTGACAGTCCGACGGACAAATCTGGGTTTGGTTTATGCAAGGAGAACGCTCCCTGCCCCAATGCATAGTGCCACTGTACAGTTTGGTGCAGTAGGAATATTGCTCTGGGGTTGTTTTTCATGGTTCTGACCCCTTAGTTCCAGCGAAGGGAAATTTGATCTCTATAGCATACAATGACATTCTAGACGATTCTGTGGCTCCAACTTTGTGGCAACAGTTTGGGGAAGCCCTTTCCTGTTTCAGCATGACAATGCCCCCGTGCACAAAGCAAGGTCCATACAGAAATGGTTTGTCGAGATTGGTGTGTAAGAACTTGATTGCACAGAGCCCTAACTTCAACCCTATCGAACACCATTGATGAATTGGAACGCCGACTACGAACCAGGCCTAATCGCCCATCATCAGTGCCAACTTCACTAATGCTCTTGTGGCTGAATGGAAGCTATTCCCCGCAGCAATGTTCCAACATCTAGTGGAAAGCCTTCCCAGAAGAGTGGAGGCTGTTATAGCAGCAAAAGGGTGACCAACTCCATATTATTGCCCATTTTGGAATGAGACATTCGAGCAGGTGTCCACATACTTTGGTAGTGTACAGTGCCTTAGGAAAGTATTCAGTCCCCTTGACTTTTTCAAAATGTTACATGGAACCCAAACCGGCCGTGCGCCATCGTGCATAAATGTATTTTGTCCCCCC
Organism: Salmo trutta; assembly: GCF_901001165.1. Classification (NCBI taxonomy): domain Eukaryota; kingdom Metazoa; phylum Chordata; class Actinopteri; order Salmoniformes; family Salmonidae; genus Salmo; species Salmo trutta. The sequence continues at coordinate 28,644,791 of NC_042963.1, forward strand.
ATACCAAATGCGATCATGACACGCAGGTTAACCTCTCTTGCGCATGTGGGACGAACTCGTCCCACCTACGTAACAGCCACTGAAATCCAGTGGCGCGATTTTTGAATCGTTAGAAATACTATTACTTCAATTTCTCAAACATATGACTATTTTACAGCTATTTAAAGACAAGAATCTCGTTAATCTAACCACACTGTCCGATTTCAAAAAGGCTTTACAATGAAAGCAAAACATTAGATTATGTCAGCAGAGTGCCCAGCCAGAAATAATCAGACACCCATTTTTCAAGCTAGCATATCATGTCACATAAACCCAAACCACAGCTAAATGCAGCACTAACCTTTTATGATCTTCATCAGATGACACACCTAGGACATTGTGTTATACAATACATGCATGTCTGTTCAATCAAGTTCATATTTATATCAAAAAACAGCTTTTTACATTAGCATGTGACGTTCAGAAAAAGCATAACCCCCGCAAACTTCCGGGGAATTTACTAACAGTTTGCTAAATTACTCACGATAAACGTTCACAAAAAGCATAACAATTATTTTAAGAATTATAGATACATTACTCCTCTATGCACTCGATATGTCCGATTTTAAAATAGCTTTTCGGATGAAGCACATTTTGCAATAATCTAAGTACATAGCCCGGCATCACAGGGCTAGCTATTTAGACACCCACCCAGGTCAGCCTCCACCAAAATCACATTTCCTATAAGAAAAATGTTCTTACCTTGCTTGTTCTTCGTCAGAATACACTGCCAGGACTTCTACTTCAATAACAAATGTTGGTTTGGTCCCCAATAATCCATTGTTATATCCAAACAGCAACGTTTTGTTCGTGAGTTCTAGACACTATCAGAATGCTACATCACGGTCTTGCGCATGGCGCATTGGCGTGACAAAAAATGTCTAAATATTCCATTACCGTACTTCGAAGCATGTCAACCGCTGTTTAAAACCAATTTTATGCCATTTATCTCGTAGAAAAGCGATAATATTCCGACCGGGAATATGCATTGAGCCTAAACAGCCGAATTATATTTCTCCTCAGGGGCGAATCGTGCATGCGCCTCATTCAAAGGTCCTCTGATCCGCCACTTACCAAAGGCGATAATGTGTTTCAGCCTGAGGCTGCCTCGTCAACCTTCAGGTATTTCCCGGGTTCTGAGAGCCTATCGGAGCCCTGGGAATTGTCACGTTACAGCTAAGATCCTTACTTTTCAATAAACAGATGCAAGACGCACGACTCCTTGTCAGACAGGGTACTTCCTGCATGAAACCTTGTCAGGTTTTTGCCTGCCATAGGAGTTCTGTTATACTCACAGACACCATTCAAACAGTTTTAGAAAATTCAGAGTGTTTTCTATCCAAACCTGAACAATAATATGCATATTCTAGCTTCTGAGTTGGTGTAGGAGGCAGTTAAAAATGGGCACATATTTTTTCCAAAATTCTCAATACTGCCCCCTAGCCCAAACAGGTTAAAATGTCAAAACAAACTCTGAACCAATTATATTAATTTGGGGACAGGTTGAAAGGCATTAAACATTTATGGCAATTTTGCTAGCTAGCTTGCTGTTGCTAGCTAATTTGTCCTTGGATATAAACATTGAGTCGTTATTTTACCTGAAATGCACAAGTCCTCTACTTTGACAATTAATCCACACATAAAACGGTCAACCAAATCGTTTCTAGTCATCTCTCCTCCTTCGAGGCTTTTTCTTCTCTTGACTTTGTTGTGATTGGCAACTTTCATAAGTTAGGTGCGTTACCGCCACTGACCTCGTTCGTCTTTCAGTCATCCACGTGGGTATAACCAATGAGGAGATGGCACGTGGGTACCTGCTTCTATAAACCAATGAGGAGATGGGAGAGGCAGGACTGGCAGCGCAATCTGCGTCACAAATAGAACTGACTTCTATTTTAGCCCTTGGCAATGCAGACGCTCGTTGGCGTGCGAGCAGTGTGGTTGCAATGATATATAGATTTCTAAATGTATTTTGCTGGTGTAGTCAGCCTGTTACGTTACAGCCTTATTCTAAAATGTATTCAATTGTTTTTATCCCCTCATCAATCTACACACAATATCCCATAATGACAAGGCAAAACCAACTTTTTAGAATTTTTTGCACATTTATTAAAAATAAACTGATCTCACATTTACATAAGTATTCAGACCCTTTACTCAGTACTTTGTTGAAGCACCTTTGGCAGCAATTACAGCCTTGTCTTCTTGGGTATGACGCTACAAGCTTGGCACACCTGTATTTGGGGAGTTTCTCCCGTTCTTCTCTGCAGATCCTCAAGCCCTGTCAGGTTGGATGGGGAGCATCCCAGCACATCTATTTTCATGTCTCTCCAGAGGTGTTCGATCGGGTTCAAGTCTGGGCTCTGGCTGGGCCACTCAAGGACATTCCAAGGCTTGTCCCGAAGCCACTCTTGCATTGTCTTAGTGTCGTTGTCCTGTTGGAACGTGGACCTTTGCCCCATTCTGAGGTCCTGAGTGCTATGGAGCAGGTTTTCATCAAGGATCTCTCTGTACTTTGCTCCATTCATCTTTCCCTCTATCCTGACTAGTCTCCCAGTCCCTGCCGCTGAAAAACATCCCCACAGCATGATGCTGCCATCACCATGCTTCACCGTAGGGATGGTGCCAGGTTTCCTCCAGACGTGACGCTTGGCATTCAGGCCAAAGAGTTCAATCTTGGTTTCCTCAGACCAGAGAACCTTGTTTCTCATGGTCTGAGAGACCTTTAGGTGCCTTTTGGCAAACTCCAAGCGGGCTGTCATATGCCTTTTACTGAGGAGTGGCTTCCGTCTGGCCACTCTACCATAAAGTCCTGATTGGTGGTTCCAAACATCTTCCATTTAAGAATGATGGAGGCCACTGTGTTCTTGGGGATCTTCAATGCTGCAGAAATGTTTTGGTACCCTTCCCCAGATCTGTGCTCAACACAATCCTGTCTCAGAGCTCTACGGAGAATTACTTCTACCTCATGGCTTGGTTTTTGCTCTGATATGCACTGTCAACTGTGGGACCTTATGTAGACAGGTGTGTGCCTTTCCAAATCATGTCCAATCAATTTAGTTTACCACAGTTGTAGAAATATCTAAAAAATGATCAATGGAAACAAGATGCACCTACAATGTAACTGTGGAAAAAGTAAAGGGGTCTGAATACTTTCCGAAGGCACTGTTTATATGAAAAGATTCTCAAATAAAAGGTTACATTCAGTACTGTCTCATTTGAAACATTTGATCTCAAATCCAAAATGCCGAACTATAGAGCCAAATTAAAAGTTGTAGCTTCACTGTCTAAAGAAAGGGTGTGTGTTTGTGTCTCAGAGCTGGAGGTCCGGCAGCAGCGTGGAGGTCTCTTACAGGGGACGTTACTGCTCACTGTGTCAGACCCCCAGGAGCCTGGACTGGGCAGTGGGGGAGCCACTCTCAATGCACTGCTGGTGGCAGCTGAGCACCTGAGCGCCAGAGCTGGGTACACTGTAAGTAACTCCACACAATATGTCCATAAAATATCACAAAGAGAGAAGTTGGAGACAAAGGACAAGTTCCACTGCAAGTATTGTAAGTCAGTTTGTGCATTTTAGTTTATCAGACCATAAAGTCTTTGTATATTGATGACATTTTTGTATACTTTACAGATGGAATATATTCCTGTAACTGAAATATACAAATATTATTGTCTTGACTGTTACTGTATTATGATGTAAACCTCTTGTTGGGGTATATTAATTGTGGAGCAGAACAATGCACTTATCCAAATGTTGTTTTCAGGTTGTTACCACGGATGTCCTTGATGATGCCCATATCCTGATCTTGCACACGGTAAGAATGGAGGGGTAGCAGAGGACGGGGAGAAGGAGAGAGTGGGGCAGAGAGACTGAATGGATCGGGAATGAGCTTTCAATTGTGAGATTGAATTTATTATTATTCACATGGACATGGGAGTAATCTCTCTTTTTTTCTGTATTTTTCTCTCTCCCCAACTCTGTCTTTCGCAGGGACGTGACTTTCCCTGGGATAGCTGTGGCAGGGCATTCTGCTGGCTGCCTGTGGAAAAGCCAGCTCAGACTGTGCAGGGACCTGTCTGCTGCCTGGATATGCTGCTTGACTGCCTTTCCAATCAGGTTAGCCATACTCCTGTTTGTCAGAGACACCATCTAGACTAAGGGTCTTCTACTCTGGTCCTGGAGTGGGATTACTTCTCCATTAATGGGGCAGTTGGTACAAGTGGCTTGGTGTCATCCATTAATACAAGCTGCTCTGTAATATTTTCTCAGGTTTTCGAGCTACCTTCCTTCCATCATTGAGTGTGACGATAACAGTGGCGATTTTAGCATGTCAATCTTAGTGGGACAAAAACATTTTTTTTAGATGCATGCGTAAATCCATTTGTGTAACTGGATAAGAATTGCATTCTCCTTCAATAACAATGAATATTGGAATGAGTTTTGACTTTTGAACCATGCACAGACATTATTACATTTATGTTCAATAAATTCATAATGTTTGTTCTCATAATTAACACTTAGCTCTGAAGTATAAGCAAGTGCAAGCCAACAAGCTGCGATGAGGTAGGCCTATTCGTGCAGCAATTTCGAAATGGACAATGACAGGAGTTCAGATAAATTGAGCAAAATGTTAAGGCCTTAGCTTGGCTCTTCTTTAAGTCACTCAGCAGTTAGCCTTCCATTTGAAGTATTTTATTTGATCTGTGCGGTCTGTACCCGGACTTTGAACTACTCCCAACTGTGCGCAGATATAGTGCAATCCTCAGCAGGAAAAACACAACTAGACAATAATTTGTGCCAGGTGTGATATCCCTCCTAAATAGCTTGGGCTAATGTTCCCAATCAGTAAGGCCAGCAGGCTAGTCTTTAAAAAAAAAAAAAGTTAAATGTTTTATTGGTATGTAACTTATGAAAGTTGTATTGTCAATTTTGTTTTGTATTTAAACGTGTACATGACACTGCAACAAAATTTCCCCATGGGGACAATAAAGTCAGTAAGTAAGTAAAAAGGAAGGAAAATACAATCACGAGGATCCACTTTTATAGACAATATACAGACGCACTAACAGAGAATTGAGCAAACAAAACAACCCTTGCAATATCAACTGGAATTACATGGGTCTAGTACTGAACTTTTTGTTGAAAAAAAAGTATTTGAATGGGAAGAGACTGTCACTGGCAAACATGGTTACGAGGAGGGGATACTATAATATAATGTTGTTGGGTCTGTAACGTACCTCCCTCCTTGTGGAGAAAAGAACCAGAGCTAATTATAACACACAAAGTAAAAAATTATTAAATGCAATAATTCAGAACATGGGCCATTCTTACAGTATTCTCCCTGTACACCAAGTCCGAACAGTATGCTAAATTATTAACAGGGGCACATAAGCAGACAATAAAAGCTCTTACAATGGGGGCTGGTAAGCAGGCAATGAACGCTGTTACAATATTCAATGATTACTTTTCTCTAAAACTGGCTATAGGCTAGATGTGCACAATCAAGTCCGAACAGTAGGCTAAATTAACAGGGGCACATAAGCAGACAACACCCGTTCCACTCTATTCACGTCACCGTCCCACTCTATTCAACAGCCAGTGGAAGAGCGTGGCGCGAAAAATAAAACCTCAAATGCAATAATTTCAATTTTTCAAACATACGACTATTTTACACCATTTTAAAGACAAGACTCTCGTTAATCTAACCACATTGTCCGATTTCAAAAAGGCTTTACAGCGAAAGTCAAACATTAGATTATGTTAGGAGAGTCCATAGCCACAAATAATCACACAGCCATTTTCCAAACAAGCATATATGTCACATAAACCCAAAACACAGCTAAATGAAGCACTAACCTTTGATCTTCATCAGATGACACTCCTAGGACATTATGTTATACAATACATGCATGTTTTGTTCAATCAAGTTCATATTTATATCCAAAAACAGCTTTTTACATTGGCATGTGATGTTCAGAACATGCATTCCCACCCAAAACTTCCGGTGAATTTACTAAATTACTCACCATAAACGTTGACAAAATACATAACAGTTATTTTAAGAATTATAGATACAGAACTCCTTTATGCAATCGCTATGTCAGATTTTAAAATAACTTTTCGGCGAAAGCACATTTTGCAATATTCTGAGTACATAGCTCAGCCATCACTGCGAGCTATTTTGACACCCGCCAACTTCGGGGCTCACTAAACTCAGAATTACTATTAGAAAAATGGTATTACCTTTGCTGATCTTCGTCAGAATGCACTCCCAGGACTGCTACTTCCACAAGAAATGTTGTTTTTGTTCCAAATAATCCATAGCTGTGTCCAAATACCTCCGTTTTGTTCATGTGTTCAGGTCACTATCCAAAGGGTGACGTGCGAGCACATTTCGAGATGAAAAAATTCTAAATGTTCCTTTACCGTACTTAGAAGCATGTCAAACGCTGTTTAAAATACATTTTTATGGTATTTTTCTCGTAAAATAGCGATAATATTCCAACCTGACAATAGTGTTTTCATTCAAAGAGGAAAAGAAAAAACAGCATGGTCAAGGGGGCAACTCCAATCTCTTTGTCACCAGGCAGACCACTGACAAACTGAGCTAGCATACTCTGCCCAGAGACAGGAGACGCCTCAATCCGCTTTCTGAAGGCTTTAGAGAGCCAATGGAAGCCTTAGAAAGTGCAACGTAACCCCAGAGATACTGTAGTTTCGAAAGGGACTAGAAAGAAGAACTACAAATTGTCAGACAGGCCACTTCCTGCTTGGAATTTTCTCAGGTTTTTGCCTGCCATATGAGTTCTGTTATACTCACAGACACCATTCAAACAGTTTTTTAGAAACTTCAGTGTTTCTATCCAAACCTACTAATTATATGCATATTCTCGTTTCTGGGAAAGAGTAGTAACCAGTTTAAATCGCATACGTTTTTTTATCCGGCCGTGAAAATACTGCACCCAAGCCCAGACAGGTTAAAGGTCCCCTAAGCACACACATCCCTGGGTCGCTCCTCTTTTCAGTTCGCTGCAGCTAGCGACTGGAACGAGCTACAAAAAACACTCAAACTGGATTTTTTTTTTTTCTCCATCTCTTCATTCAAACTCAATCATGGACACTTACTGATAGTTGTAGCTGCTTTGTGTGATGTACAGGGGGGGAAAAAGTATTTGATCCCCTGCTGATTTTGTACGTTTGCCCACTGACAAAGAAAGGATCAGTCTAATTTTAATGGTAGGTTTATTTGAACAGTGAGAGACAGAATAACAACAAATATCCAGAAAAACGCATGTCAAAAATGTTATAAAATGATTTGCATTTTAATGAGGGAAATAAGTATTTGACCCCCTCTCAATCAGAAAGATTTGTGGCTCCCAGGTGTCTTTTATACAGGTAACGAGCTGAGATTAGGAGCACATTCTTAAAGGGAGTGCTCCTAACCGCAGCTTGTTACCTGTAAAAAAGACACCTGTCCACAGAAGCAATCAATCAATCAGATTCCGAACTCTCCACCATGGTCAAGACCAAAGAGCTCTCCAAGGATGTCAGGGACAAGATTGTAGACCTACACAAGGCTGGAATGGGCTACAAGACCATCGCCAAGCAGCTTGGTGAGAAGGTGACAACATTTGGTGCGATTATTCGCAAATGGAAGAAACACAAAAGAACTGTCCATATCCCTCGGCCTGGGGCTCAATGCAAGATCTCACCTCGTGGAGTTGCAATGATCATGAGAACGGTGAGGAATCAGCCCAGAACTACACGGGAGGATTTTGTCAATGATCTCAAGGCAGCTGGACCATAGTCACCAAGAAAACAATTGGTAAGGCACTATGCCATGAAGGACTGAAATCCTGCAGCGCCCGCAAGGTCCCCCTGCTCAAGAAAGCACATATACATGCCCGTCTGAAGTTTGCCAATGAACATCTGAATGACTCAGAGGACAACTGGGTGAAAGTGTTGTGGTCAGATGAGACCAAAATGGAGCTCTTTGGCATCAACTCAACTCGCCGTGTTTGGAGGAGGCGGAATGCTGCCTATGACCCCAAGAACGCCATCTCCACCGTCAAACATGGAGGTGGAAACATTATGCTTTGGGGGTGTTTTTCTGCTAAGGGGACAGGACAACTTCACCACATCAAAGGGACGATGGACTGGGCCATGTACTGTCATATCTTGGGTGAGAACCTCCTTCCCTCAGCCAGGGCATTGAAAATGGGTCGTGGATGGGTATTCCAGCATGACAATGACCCAAAACATACGGCCAAGGCAACAAAGGAGTGGCTCAAGAAGAAGCACATTAAGGTCCTGGAGTGGCCTAGCCAGTCTCCAGACATTAATCCCATAGAAAATCTGTGGAGGGAGCTGAAGGTTCGAGTTGCCAAACGTCAGACTCGAAACCTTAATGACTTGGAGAAGATCTGCAAAGAGGAGCGGGACAAAATCCCTCCTGAGATGTGTGCAAACCTGGTGGCCAACTACAAGAAACGTCTGACCTCTGTGATTGCCAACAAGGGTTTTGCCACCAAGTACTAAGTCATATTTTGCAGAGGGGTCAAATACTTATTTCCCTCATTAAAATGCAAATCATTTTATAACATTTTTGACATGTGTTTTTCTGGATTTTTTTGTTGTTATTCTGTCTCTCACTGTTCAAATAAACCTACTATTAAAATTATAGACTGATCATTTCTTTGTAAGTGGGCAAACGTACAAAATCAACAGGGGATCAAATACCTTTTTCCCCCACTGTATTGTTGTCTCTACCTTGCCCTTCGTGCTGTTATCTTTGCACAATAATGTTTATGCCATGTTTTTGTGCTGCTGCCATGTTGTTGCTACCATGCTGTGTTTTCATGTGTTGCTGCTATGTTGTTGTCTTATGTCTCTCTGTATGTAGTGTTGTGGGTGTTAACTCGAAATGACACAATGACAAGGTTCCAGTTTAACAAAGTTTACTATACTGTATGAACACACTACAAGGTAGCCATTCCACTCTAGGCTAGGTCCATCAATCACAAGACTCCCTGCGCAGGCGCACTCTTGACTGAGTGATAGCCCCGTAATAACAGAAATATAGGGATACTTAAAACATGAACTTAACAGTGGGGTGTCCCGTCGTGATGTGTGTTTTTGTCCTGTGTTTATTTTTTATTTTTAATCCCTTTTGGTAGGCTGTCATTGTAAATAAGAATTTGCTCTTATTAACTGACTTGCCTAGTTTAATGAAATAACATTTTAAAAAGCTATGAAAGATCTTACAATGGGGGCAGGTAAGTGGGCAATGAAAGCTGTTACAATATTTGATTATTACATTGCTCTAAAACTGGCTGTAGGCTACATGTGCACCACTAAGTCAGAACAGTAAGCTAAGTTCTAAGGGGGGAAAGGGACCACATTCTTAGCGTGAGGCACATGGGCTACTAACTACACAACATACACTTAGTATTACTTTCTTAGCTACAGTATACACATGTCCCTGGCATATTACATCACTTATGCAGCAGCATACTAGACAAACTCTGCAAAAAAAGAAACGTCCTCTCACTGTCAACTGCGTTTATTTTCAGCAAACTTAACGTGTAAATATTTGTATGAAAATAAGATTCAACAACCGAGACATAAACTGAACAAGTTCCACAGACATGTGACTAACAGAAATGGAATAATGTGTCCCTGAACAAAGGGGGGGGGGGGTCAAAATCAAAGTAACAGTCAGTATCTGGTGTGGCCACCAGCTGCATTAAGTACTGCAGTGCATCTCCTCCTCATGGACTGCACCAGATTTGCCCGTTCTTGCTGTGAGATGTTACCCCACTCTTCCACCAAGGCACCTGCAAGTTCCCGGACATTTCTGGTTGGAATAGCCCTAGCCCTCACCCTCTGATCCAACAGTTCCCAGACGTGCTCAATGGGATGGAGGGCTCTTTGCTGACCATGGCAGAACACTGACATTCATGTCTTGCAGGAAATCACACACAGAACGAGCAGTATGGCTGGTGGCATTGTCATGCTGGAGGGTCATGTCAGGATGAGCCTGCAGGAAGGGTACCACATGAGGGAGGAGAATGTCTTCCCTGTAATGCACACAGCGTTGAGATTGCCTGCAATGACAACAAACTCAGTCCGATGATGCTTTGACACACCGCCCCAGACCGTGACGGACCCTCCACCTCCAAATCGATCCCGCTCCAGAGTACAGGCCTCGGTGTAATGCTCATTCCTTTGATGGTAAATGTGAATCCGACCATCACCCCGGGTGAGACAAAACCGCGACTTGTCAGTGAAGAACACTTTTTGCCAGTCCTGTCTGGTCCAGCGGCAGTGGGTTTGTGCCCATAGGGGACGTTGTTGCCGGTGATGTAAGGCAGGTTCTCACCAGACAACAGGCCTACAAGCCCTCAGTCCAGCCTCTCTCAGCCTATTGCACTGATGGAGGGATTGTGCGTTCCTGGTGTAACTTGGGCAGCTGTTGCCATCCTGTACCTGTCCCGGAGGTGTGATGTTCGGATGTACAGATCCTGTGCAGGTGATGTTACACGTGGTCTGCCACTGCGAGGATGATCAGCTGTCCATCCTGTCTCCCTGTAGCGCTGTCTTAGGTGTCTCACAGTATGGACATTGCAATTTATTGCCCTGGCCACATCTGCAGTCCTCATGCTTCCTTGCAGCATGCCTAAGGTATGTTCACGCAGATGAGCAGGGACCCTGGGCATCTTTCTTTTGGTGTTTTTCAGAGTCAGTAGAAAGGCCTCTTTAGTGCCCTAAGTTTTCATAACTGTGACCTTAATTGCCTACCGTCTGTAAGCTGTTAGTGTCTTAATGACTGTTCCACAGGTGCATGTTCATTAATTGTTTATGGTCCATTGAACATGGGAAATGGTGTTTAAACCCTTTGCAATGAAGATCTGTGAAGTTAATTCATAAAAATTCAAATATCTTTGAAAGACAGGGTCCTGAAAAAGGGGCTTTTTAAAAAAATATATATATTTATGGACTCAACATTGTTGTGCTCACTTAAACAGGATGTTGGCATGGCGGTACTTCTTGTGGGCAAACTTATCAATTACTTTGTCATCAAAATCTGGCATTCTCTGGATGAAGTCATGCTGGTTTGACAGCATGGCCAATGCATTTAACCTTTCCTGGGCCATGGAGTTGCGTTAGGTTTTTATCCTTTTAAGGGTGGAAAAGTTTCTCTCGGACTCTGCGGTTATCATTGGATTGGGGATGATGAATTTGAGAAGACTGTCTCAGACAAGGCCTCCTGCACGTTTTCGTAGGCTGATATCAATAAAGAAAGGGCTGTCTTTTCAGTGTGCAGCTCAGGATGCCTAGACAGTGAACAGCTCCCTTTTCAACTTTTCCTTGTTGCCCATAGGCCATAGCTTGGTAGCACAGAATCCTTCAGTAGCGTTCGGATACAACGTACATTACCACTCATCACCGCTGCCCTGCCATAGGTTTGTGCAACCAGCTTCTCCTTGACATTCAGAGGCGCTAGGACTTGTTTCATGCTGTTGGAGGGGCCAACACCAGTTTTGTCATTCACCACTACAAAAACCTCTCTCACACACTGTTGTCTGCTAATATGTAGCGTAGCACTATTACCATATGTGATTTACAGGAGACGTCAGTGGTCTCGTCTGCCTGTAAAGACGTAAAAGGAGTCTCAGACACCTCCTTAGCTATAGCTTCCCTGTACACTTCATACCGTAATTTCCGGACTATTAAGCGCACCTGAATATAAGCCGCACCCACTGAATTTAATTTTTTTTTATTTTTTTAACATAAATAAACCGCACATGTCTATAAGCCACAGGTGCCTACCGGTACATTGAAACAAATGAACTTTACACAGGCTTTAACGAAACACGACTTGTAACAAAAAATAAATAATTAGCCGTAAGCTTTAGTTGTCTTTTTGCACTGAGTCAATTCCTCACGCTGCTGTTTCCAACGTCTTATCATCGATTCATTAAGACCAAGCTCCCGTGCAGCAGCTCTATTTCCTTTTCCAACAGCCAGATCAATCGCCTTCAACTTGAAAGCTGCATCATATGCATTTCTCCGTGTCTTTGCCATGATGAGGGTGACAAAATGACTACCGTAATCAGAATGATGAAGTTTGAGAGCGCTCGATTTAATCTAAACAGTAAACAAAACAGTTGTTTGACCTTAACCCGTTCGGCAATTTCATTGGTCTAATGAAAGCTTCATGCCGGCAAAAAACTGAGCACGTCACAGAATGTGTTTTAAAAAAATATAAAAATAATTGAAAGCGGGAAAAATCCATATATTAGCCGCGTCATTGTTTAAGCCGCGAGGTTCAAAGCCTGGGAAAAAAGTTGCGGCTTATAGTCCGGAATTTACGGCACATACAATCCAAAATGTTGTTTTGCATCGTGCTTGATGTACCGTTTAAATTTGGTTGGTCGTCATAATGCCTTTTGTAGCCTGTAATCTTGTTCAGGCATGGTCTCAAAATACACCTGAAACCGCCTGGGTTCGAGGAGTCAACAGACACGTCATGTCCCCGCTGTGCCGTCTCAATTGCCACACAATTTAATGCATGCAATAATTCTAGCAAGCACATACCTATTCTCCTCCGTTTGGTGGTGTGAAGGTGGATGGCTCATCTATATGCATTGTCTAGCTGAGCCACAATGTTCGATTTCCCAAGTATTCTGAGTTTAACAGCGTTGTCTATATGTGATGCACAATTCTCATGTTTTGACACCCTTTCAAACAGATGTTTTAAATCCTCAATCCCAGACTTGGACCACACAACCTCTCCACTGAATGGCAGACAGGGGAAGCAAAATTAGTTATTAAAAAAAATAATTTTTTTTTAGATACTTGCAGTTAGCCACTGCTTCTTTCCTAACCACTCACCGTTGAATTTGCAATTTCCATCGTGTTGTGTAATGTTTATGTCCAATGTCCGATGAGCACCGATACGTTTTATCTATAAATGATCTTCAAAATTTCTCTTCATATGACAAGGCTGGAAAAGGATTTGCCAGTAGATTGTCGACTTGATTCATGATGATACTGCTAGCTTGCTAGCTAAGATTTTTAAAGTATGTTGATCAGTCCAATCAAAGCTACTGTAGATATAACGTGATTTGATGTCATTTTATCTGTGGCCAATGACCTTCTTGGATGGGCACTGTAATGTAACTCTATGGCAGCACCCAAGGAGCTTGAATTTTCAAGCTCTCCCTGTAGATTTTGCGGTGACAGTGTCCCCATGAGTGACAGAACACTGAGCCAATCATGGTGCAACTAGAGAACATTACCAACCCCTACTCTCCATATTTCGGCTGGCTGCCCCACCACCACAAAGCACAGATCTAGGCTGAAACACCTGCGTTTGGGAGCTACCTTACTCAAGAAAGCAAAAAAGAGACCATGTTTGTATGCGACTTTATTAATTACATTGTTTGCAAACTGATATGTGACTCATAATAATACCAAAATAACATGTAAAACAGACACACAATTCTTTTTTCTTTTTTTTAAACTTTTTTTTCTGGCTAAACAGGTGGGACTGAATGAGGCATCGTCACTGATTTTATACAGCAATACACTTAATTTCAAGCCTAGGACACTGTATAAGGACTGTGGTAAAATCACAGTGAATGTAGGTTTCCATGTCAACCTATCTTTTGCAACCAATCGAGCTCTGTGGTCTCTGGCCAGTGCATAATCTATGGGGAGAATTCCTGTTTTATCTCAATTAGCCACGAAATCCCAAGTTTGAAAGTGACTGTTTGCTAGAAGCTGTGCAGCGCCACTTTCCCCAACGTGGGTCAGCCCCCTAGCAATTTGAGTTCCGCCAATGAGCTTTATCCCCTCGCCATTTGAGTGACAGCTACCAAGATGCACACGCAGCAGAGCAAAAGAGAGCGCAGTGACATGGTGCACATATCTGCTTGTGAGAGCTACTTTCACAACTACGGGCTAAAAAGTATACAAAAGTACCTGAGAATCTCTTTTAAAAAAATAGTGTGAAACTTAGTGGATGCTTAAGCTTTGCAGAAAGGCAGAACAATACAGTGAGCTCTAAAATGATTATACAGTGACACATGTTTTTGTTGTTTGTCTCTTTAACATTTTGGATTTGAAATGTTACAATGACTGAGGTTAAAGTGCGGACTGTCAGCTTTTAATTTGAGGGTATTTTCATCCATATCGGTTGAACCGTTTAGAAATGACAGCGCTTTTTGTACATAGTCCCCCCATTTTACACAAATTGTCTTGTGTATTGAAGTAGTCAAAAGTTTCGTATTTCGTCTTGTATTCCTAGCAGGCAAATTTTACATCAAGCTTGTGACTACAAACTTTTTGAATGCATTTGCTGTTAATTTTGGTTGTTTCAGATTGTTTTGTGCCCAATATAAATTAATGGTGGGTAATGTATTGTCATTTTAGAGTCACTTTTATTGTAAATAAGAATAGAATATGTTTCTAAACACTTCTACATTAATGTGGATGCTACCATGATTACAGATAGTCCTGAATGAATTTTGAGTGCGAAAGTTAGACGCACAAATATAATACCCCCAAGACATGCTAACCTCGCACTGTTACACCGTTTTGGGGTATGATATTTGTGCGTGTAACTTTCTCACTCATCATTATTCACGATTCACGATTCATTCAGAACTATCAGCAATCATGGTAGCATCCACATTAAACACAAACTCATTTCCTTCATACTTTCTCTGTTAAATCTTCTAGACCCTGCTGTAAATCAAGCAGACAATGGCAGATAATCAACATAAATGTAGAGGCATTGGATCTAAAATGTTTTTGTCTCGTTCGTTGGGCCAGTGAAGTTGTGATTCACAACTTAACTGACGCAACGAACGAGACATCAAATTATTCTGGACATTATTCCAACGTTTCCACACCGGCTGTTTTTGCATTGCATGCTATATCACAACAGCTGATTGTCACTTAACTGTTGTTCAGAAAAATATTTCCTGGATCAGCTGATAGGCCTATGGATATTGTCGACTAACTAAACAGCTGGATACCAAATGCGCATTCAACAAGTAGGTTTATTAGCCTAGGCATAGCCTATAGAAGAACCACACAAGTTAGGTGACTTTCGGTCTAGAAGCATTTGATTTAGCAGTTGCATGCATCATTTTGGATTTGTGTGCCCATAAAAACTGGTTTCACGGCATAGCCTAAAATATCAATATGAACATTTGATAAAGCGGTGCTGCTATTAATACGGCACTATCTCATAGACGCAGCAAGACTTTTGTCCCGCTGATGGCCCATACGGGGTCGGAAGGAAATATCATAGGCCTAGTTTTGTTATATTGATAATTAGATTCTATAGAGCAAATTGAAAGAAAATGAATTGTTACAAGGTTGAAATGTATTTTATGAATTATTTGTACTTTTTACTTCCCAATTTCGTGATTTCCAATTGGTAGTTACAGGCTCGTCCATTCACTGCAACTCCCGGACGGACTCGGGAGTTGCAGCGATGAGTCTTCCAAAACACGACCAAGCCTCACTGCTTCTTGACACACTGCTTACACACTTGACACACTGCTCACAGCCGGCCCACCACACGGAGTTGCTTAGACCGCTGCACCATTTGGGAGGCCTGAAATTGCTTTTGTTTATGTGCATGTTTTTAATTAATTAGTAGGCTTATGGATGACATTTAAGTTATTTGCCTAACCCTGTTGTATTTATTCCATCTGCAAAGGAAGACAACGAATGCAGCACATATTTATTTTATACAATGTTCTGCCCATATCAACAAATGTGTATATACAATATTCTTCCCACATGTACAATGTATTTTAAGGCATTAGGGAACCAATATATGAGAGCCTTCAGACCGGTTTAACACGAGATTACCCCATCGTGCACACGCGGGTGCGGATGAAAGTCGCCGACAAAGGAGTTAACTTCTGCTGCAACCTTCACTGTGAAATATAATGCGTTGGGGCGGTGCTTCCTGAAATAAATAATTGCTACCAATGTAATTACAGTAATAGCAGGTTTTTCCGAATCTTGAAACCAAATGCTTTCTGTTTTTTCTTAAAACTATTAATTAGCCCACAGTGAATTGTTTGTGTTTTTAGTAGGGCTATAGTCTTTTATTGATAAATAGTTCATTTGTTGATGTTTGTTTTGTGTGTCATGTCCATGGACTTTTGTTTGTATTAGCTGCTATTTTGGGTATGATAAACCAGTTGCAACATTGACTATACCATTCTCTATTAGCCCCAATTTGGTTAGTACTTCTGATTTTAAAATAATATACATAATAAACTGATTTAATCAATTGCTTTGAATATGGGGGGCCACAAGGCTCTATGTTTGGGGTCAGTGCTTTTTGAATACATTTAATGTAACTAGGGCCCAGATTCACAAAACCTTAAGAAATGTCTTCTTAACTGCCATTTCTTTCCTGATCTATAGACTTGAGAAGAACGTTAAGCAAAGTTGCTATTCCTAAAAAGGTTGTTGGAAATGTTCTTGTGCTATTTCTTATGTTTCTCTTAAGCAAAAAGGGAAGACAATTATTGAAAATAAAGTTTTGGAAACTCATGAAAGCTATTGAACATGTTTAATTCACTCACAAACTTCATATGAAAGTTTCAGTATTGATTATTTTAAACCCAAGAACATGTTTTAAGAACAGTAATCTCAGTAAAAAATATGCTAACATGATTGCCATTTGCTAGCTAGATGGCTAGCTAAAACGGTTGCCTAGCAACAAGAAGATATTTGAGAAGTTCATAAAAAAATTGTTAATTCTTAAGATATTGTTGAGGAATTGCACTTAGGAACTTCTTGTTTTTCTTAAGAAGCTTCTTAAGTTTTTGGATAAGTGTATTGTGAAGAACAAATTACCTACCTCCATTTTTTTTGTGTTGTGTCTGCCTCACATAGTTTTTTTTGTCTCTGCCTTGTTTGGTCCATCTGTAGGTGTGCCCTGGTTCTCCCCCGGGTGTTTGGGTGTGCAGCACTGACATGATCCTGACCATGCCGACTACCTTCGGTTAGATCTTCTCTACAATTCCATTCAGATTATATTTTAACCATATCTTTTTTTTAACCTGTCTCCCCCACTGTCCCTTAATATTCTTTCTCTTCTGTCTTTCAGAAATGTCATGGGAGGGTTTTTCTGGGGTCCGTGTGTTGGCACTACCTGGTGATGTCTCTTACGCCGCCAATCATGGAGTCTACTTTGCTGATGAGCAGGTACATAACTTTTAAGGTTGTGTCTCTTACTGAATGGAATGACAAACTCTAGATACAGTGCCTTCAGAAACTATTCACACCCATTGACTTTTTCCACATTGTTGTGTTAAAGCCTGAATATTAAATTGATACAATTAATATTTTTTTGTCACTGGCCTACATACAATACCCCATAATGTCAAAGTAGATTGGAATTTGTAAAAACATTTTTTTACAAATGTCTTGAGTCAATAAGTATTCAACCCCTTTGTTATGGCAAGCCTAAATATGTTCGGGAGTAAACATTTGCTTAACAAGTTGCATAAGTGCAATAATTGACATGATTTTTGAATGACAACTTCATCTCTTTACTCCACACATACAATTATCTGTAAGGGATGAATATTTTTTTGGAACTCTACCAAGTTTCAATACCGGAAATAATTCATCCCGAGAGTCCCGGGAAATACCACAAAAACTGTAAGTGCCAATTTAAAGTGTTTAAAACCAAGATATGGTCAGGGTTCTCCCAAAATAAGGTTGTTGCTGCGCCACATTGCCTTCTTAGCGACACCACTGTGTAAAGATTTCACAGCAAGTGAAACTGATATTTCGTAATGATAGAGTAGCTTTGATCGTCACTGACATTGTTGTTAATTGTGAACAGACCTTTCATAAATTCAGAGCATTATCATGTTCCTTTAATTATTTCAGTGCATTTCAGCAGTAGGCCTAGGCTATCTCGACACCGAGTCCGCTCAGGACCCACAGAGCGCACCCCGAGTAGGCCATAGCGTTGTCGAATCATACAAACTTTGTAATGACAGTTAAATAAAAGTCAAATCACCAAAGTTGCTAAGCTTGCTAGATAACCTCCCATGAATGACAGAATATCTCCTATTTGTTAAATAGGATTATACAGATCGCAGATCAGCTCATGAATAACGTGGGAGATGAAGAGGAAGTTGTTTTAAATATTAAGGTATCTTAACGGGGACCAATTCTGTTTAAAAATATCCATATCTACTCTCATACTGTTTGTTGATCACACATTCTCAAATGACGCTCTCATACGGGCAGCAATATGAGACAGCACAGAGAAGCAGGGGAATTGTTCTAATGGTATTTTGACATGCGTAGGCGAGACATGCTTTGATAATGCAGTCTATGGATTACAGAATAATGTTAGGATTTTTGTTGTTTGATTATTAACAGACACAGGCTTTTGGTCAGGAGTGGGACTGGCTACTACACGAGTGAAGTGCAAAATTCACTTGTATTATATGCTAGCAAAATGTCCTGAACAGGTAATATAATGTATGACCAAACTAGAATAAAGGTGATAATTAGCACTCACTTCAACTTAGCTAACATTTTCCCAGCCTAATTGTTACCAAATATCCAAACTGAGATTCAGTGAAGACAAAGATCTGACATTGATGGATTTATCTTAACGGACACCCCAAACTTGTCTCAATTGAGCCCAATGGCGCTGTCCCAATCAAAAAAGTGCTGAAATTATCATCTAGGTGACAACACACAACCATTGCTTTAAATTAGTACAACAGTTTGTATATGACTTTGGGAGTTTCAGTTTAAGAAATAATTTAATATATGATTTCAATTGCATTAGCCTACTTCATTCCAATATTTTCATCATTCAGTTGATCATAACTAAGGGGAGTTTTCCTCTCTCTGTGCTTTTTCAAGGCCCAATGGCTGTTTTCTCATCTCCAACCTGTGCTGCCGCCCGCCTATACCGCATTGTCAATATAGCCAACTGTTTTCTAGAAATCTGTCTTTTTTGGGGGGTTTGGGCTCATTTAATTTCTGTGATGTCGGCCTGGGCTCGGGCTTCAACTCACCGGGCTTGGATCGGACCTGGATTGAATTTTCCACTCTGATAAACTCTTGTGTTCTGAGAATATGAAATATGCTTATTCATGTCACTGAGGGAGTGCTGAGGTTTAGAGGGTCTACACCAGAAGTTAATGGTTATAGGAGGAATGTATATAGTGTGTGCAACTAAGTTTGGAATGTGCTGAGTGCAGGGAAGCGATTGCATATGGCAGGCATTGATAAGGGGAGAGAGCCATGGAGTAGTGATGGAGGGGGGTTGAGGTCAGGTCACCTTAAGGGAGAAATAGAAGTTAATGGCCCGTATCACTAGTGTCCTGCCTAGCAGTAAACAACTACGTTTGTACAGATGTGTAGGAGGAGACTCAGCCTATGAGGAACGGTTAAATATCAGTGCTTGTGTGAAAAATGTTTTTGTCTGAATGCAGCTGTATTGACCCTCTGGGAAGAATAAACTTGGTTAAGCTTTCATAAGTCTGAGTGTTTTACTCTGAGAATTAGAACATAACACTCTAAACTGCATTCTGGTCTCGTGTGCAGTGTCAATTATGCGTGTGCTTTGAATTAATGGAGACTTTGTGTGAAGTAAATACGCTAGGCTAAAGGCTTCCATCCAACAACCTGTTTGGCAAAAAAATGTAGTGGCATATTATCCAATCTGCTGCTGTACATGTTGTGTATTTTGTGGTATTGCGACATTGTGGGAATATTTTTGTAATTTTCCTATTTTGTAGGTTTAATTTTTTCGGGAAATGTGAAGAGTGATCCCGGTTATCTGTGTAATCCCTAGTAAGGTCCTTCAGTTGAGCAGTGAATTTCATACACACATTCAACCACAAAGACCAGGGAGGATTTCCAGTGCCTTGCAAAGAAGGGCACCTATTAGTAGATTAGTATGAGTCCAATGTTGACTAAAACAGTTAGAGTTTAATGGCTGTGATAGGATAAAACTGAGGATGGATCAACAACATTGTAGTTACTCCACAATACTAACCTAACTGGCAGTGAAAAGAAGGAAGCCTGTACAACAAGGCAATACTGCAAAAAATGTGGCGAAGAGAATTCACCTTTTGTACTGAATACAAAGTGTTACGTTTGTGGCAAATCCAATACACACATTACTGAGTACCACTCCATATTTTCAAGCATAGTGGTGGCTGCATCATGTTATGGGTATGCTTGTAATCATTAAGGACTGGGGAGTTTTTCAGGATAAAAAAGAAACGTAATGGAGCTAAGCACAGGCAAAATCCTAGAGGAAAACCTGGTTCAGTATGCTTTCCACCAGATACTGGGAGATAAATTCACCTTTTCAGCAGGACAATAACCTTAAACACAAGGCCAAATCTACACTGGAGTTGCTTACCAATACCAAGACGGTAAATGTTCTTGAGTGGCTGACTGTACAGTTTTGAATTAATCTACTTGAAAATCTACGGCAAGACCTTTTTAAAATGGTTGTCTAGCAATGATCAACAACAAATTTGACAGAGCTTGAAGAATTGTGAAAAGAATAATGGGCAAATGTTGCACAGTCCAGGTGTAGAAAGCTCTTAGAGACTTATCCAGAAAGACTCACAGCTGTAATCACCGCCAAAGGTGCTTCTACAAAAGTATTGACTCGGGAGTGTGAACTTATTTGAATGAGATTACTGTATTTAATTTTCAATACATTTGGAAACATTACTAAAAACATGTTTTTACTTTGTCGTGATTGGGTCTTGTGTGTAGATGGGTGAGAGAAAAAAATCTATTTTGAATTCAGACTGTAACACAACAAAGTGGAATAAGCCAATGAATACTTTCTGAAGGCACTGTACACATTCTTTTGACAGTATGTTTATGAACAATGGCTGCATGAAGATGATCATTCATAAGTAGTGCCAAATGGTGGTTTCTCTCTGCTCATAGGGTAGAGTACGTGACATCATCTACAAGGGGTCAGAGGAGCGGATTCGCCGAGCCGCACAGCTTGATGGGATGGTGCCACTGGTAAGTCAAAGATAGTGAATATAGGAAAATATCCAGAAACGTATTTTTTCTTCAATAAAAAGAGTTATGGGAATACCTAGACGGCAGGTAGGCTAGCGGTTAGAGCGTTGGGCCAGTAACTCAAAGGTTACTGGTTCGAATACCCGAGATGACAAGGTGAAAAATGATGTGCCCTTGAGCAAGGCAATTAACCCTAATTTGCTCCAGGGGCGCTGGCTGACCCTGTGAAACAACCCATTTCACTGCACCTATTGCGTGTACTGTGATAAAACAACCTCGTTTTATTTTATGAGCCTGCAGCATATGTAATGATGTAACTCCATTCAGGTGTCAGGGCCTGTGTTCTTCTGCAGGAGGGTACTAGAGCGATTGCTGAAGGCCCATGTTACCCCTCCCCTTGACGGCTGCACGTACATGGGCATGGACTCTGGGGCACCACCCCTTCAGGTATGCAGTCTTCGTCTTTACTTCTCATTTGTAATTCTCATTTTCTTTACCTCTCTTTGTGCCTGTCACGCTCCATTTCATCTTCTGTATTAATTTCACTCTTCCATATCTTTGCACCCCCCCCAAACACGGTTCTGTTTTTTTCTAGGTTTACACAAAGCTGGTTTTATTCTGATACAGCCTTATCCTCTGTTACATCCCTTCATTGTCTTTCTTTCCATGGTTATTTATTATCTGCAGATCTCCCTCTTCCTGGATTTGTTGATGTGTCTTTGCTCAGACCTGAGTGAGTCAGAGTTTGTGAATGGGGAGAGGACGGGCTGCAGTTCCCCCATCAGTCAACAGGGAGCAGTAGTGAGGAGCGCACGTGCCTTGCTATGGAGGATACTGAGAGGCATCACTCTCCATATGGGTATGTCTCTTTCTATGTTGTACATCACTCTCTGTACATGCCAAATGTGCCATCATATTACAAGTGGTTCATAAGTGTGTTTCGTTTTCTCCTTGCAGTTTACGTTCCTGGCGGTTGCTACGACTACCTGACTCTGTCCGGTAGAGAGCACATTGACCGCCTGACAAAGAAGGGGACAGAAAGAGACACTCTGTCACACATACAGGTACCGTACTGGCAGTGGCGGTCGGTGCTGTTTTTAAGATGGAGTATTTTCTTTGTTAATGAGCATGGCCTTATGTCTATTACAGCATATTGGATGACTGTCATTCATATTCCATTCACCCAGCTCAATGTAACAGTGATAGGTTTAGGCTACTACATGATACTCATTTTCCCTGTGCCCATCATGATGTTGCTAAAACCTAGCCTATGAATGAAAGTTTACAACATAGGCGCACAGGTTGAGACAATTTTAAGTTACCAAGGTGACAGACAGTGACACTGATCTAGGATGTAATCGTTAGTCCATCCGTTGAAAATGAGTTTCTATTGGACAAATTCAGGTATGTTCCGTTTGCTGCCGTTGTTAAGAAAAGTTTTTCAACAGAATGGGCGGAACGAAGACGCCCCTGATCACACACAAACATAGACCACTTTCCTCCTTGTGTATATATCTAATTCCTTCTCGCACCTTTTCCCTTCGCTTGTGGGCTTCAGCTTTCAGCTTTCTGTGACCAGGCCAAAAAAGCTTTCCAAGCCAATAGAAGCCATATAATGACTACCAACCACTACACACAGCCTACATCGTTGTCACCTCATAGTCAACATACTTTTGTATATATAGTGTATGTGGACACCCCTTCAAATTAGTGGATTCGACTATTTTAGCCACACCCGTTGCTGACGGGTGTATAAAATCGAGCACACAGACATGCAATCTCCATAGACAAACATTGGCAGTAGAATGAGCTTACTGAAGAGCTCAGTAACTTTCAATGTGGCACTGTCATAGTATGCCACCTTTTCAACAAGTCAGTTCATCAGATTTCTGCCCTGCTACAGCTTCCCCGGTCAACTGTAAGTGCTGTTATTGTGAAGTGGAAACGTCTAGGAGCAACAACAGCTCAACCGCAAAGTGGTAGGTAACAAGCTCACAGGACGGGACGTGAAAAAATCGTCTGTTCTCGGTTGCAACACTCACTACCGAGTTCCAAGCTGCCTCTGGAAGCAATGTCAGCACAATAACTGTTTGTCGGAAAGCTTCATGAAATGGGCTTCCATTGCCGGGCAGCTGCACACAAGCCTAAGATCGATGTGGAAGAACCTGACTGGCCTGCACAAAGCCCTGACCTCAACCCCACCGAACACCTTGGGGAGAAATTGGAACGCCGACTGCAAGCCAGGCCTAATCACCCGACATCAGTGCCCGACCTCATGATTGCGCTTGTGGCTGAATGGAAGCAAGTCCCCACAAAAATGTTCAAACATCTAGTGAAAAGCCTTCCCAGAAGAGTGGAGGCTGTTATAGCATCAAAGGGGGACCCAACTCCATATTAATGCCCATGATTTTGGAATGAGATGTTCAACGAGCAGGTGTCCACATACTTTTGGTCATGTAATGTAGCTACTATACTAATGCATTTGTAAACCCACTACAATCATGCAGTACAGTCAAAGCAGCTTAGCAGTTACATTTGCGGGCCCCTTTGGCAATAAATTAATAAAACCTAAAGCTTACTTTGACTTGGAAGAGTTCCAGTGTTGGATAGCCATAGCCAGCTAGCTAACATACTCTAGCATTCTTCTCTGTTTGAGTAGGCTAAACTAGCTAGTTGCATTCAGCTAGCTCATTCTCTCTTGCTTCTCCTTTATTCTGGAAGAAATGAATTTGTTCATCTGTTCAACTATTGCCTTTCTCTCTCTTTGAGTCAACTACTCACCACATTTTATGCGCTGCAGTGCTAGCAATCTGAAGCTTATGCTTTCAGTACTAGTATACTTAAAGTACTAGATTCATTCTCCGATCCTTTGATTGGGTGGACAACATGTCAGTTCATGCTGCAAGAGCTCTGATAGGTTGGAAGACGTCCTCCGGAAGTAATTACTGTGTAAGTCTATGGAAGGGGGTGAAAACCAAGAGCCTCCTAGGTTTTGTATTGAAGTCAATGTACCCAGAGGAGGACAGAAGCTAGCTGTCCTCCGGCTCCACCACGTGCTACCCTACAGAGTGCTGCTAAAGCTACTGTAGACCTTCAATAGCAAAACAGTGTTTTTTTAAATTAATTATTTGGTGACTTGTGAATATATTTAGAATAGTTTTAACTAACAAGGATCACTGTTTTATTGTTTCACTATTTCATTTTAATGAAATTCACTGAGGAGCAAGGTCCTCTTCCTCCTCTTAGGATCTTCCACTGCGTACTAGGTAACCCTTCACTCGTAAGGTCTACATAAAGCTGCCATAAACGTGTCAGGAAAAATAAATTGAATTGATCCCAACCTTGGTCAAAACCCTGGACCCAACCCTGGACCAAGCAATGTGTGTGTTTAATATCTGTCCATGTATTTCTGTCCATGTATTTCTGTGTTGTCCTCAGAATACTCAGTGTGTGAGTGATGGAGGCAGGGTGATCAACAGTGTTCTGGAGGGGGACGTCAGGGTTGCGTCAGGAGCAGTAATCCAGCACTGCCACCTTCAGGTCTGGAGGAACTCAAACATAGAATAAAATGTGTACTTAAAACATTGATTTCACCGTGTCCTCGTATGCTGGGATTTTGTATGACCTTTGACCTCTTCTCCCAGGGACCAGTGGAGGTACATTCAGGTTGTTTACTATCAGGCCTGGAAGTAACCTCATCTTCGCACATCCAGCAGCTGGCCTTAACCAATGACCACATCATCCAAGGGCACCACATACAACTGGGAGAGATAAAGATTACTGTTTATACGGTGCTGGGGGCTTACGATGATCTTAAGGTAGCAAGGCGTTGTCTTCTCTCTCCTCCTCCCTTCCACCTTCTTTAGATATTTCACCATCTGAATGGTAGGACTGTGGACAGAGGCTGTTTTAGAATGTCTGTTGGTCTCTTACAGACCTTGCCTTCCCATAGGTTTCCTGCGATGACGATGGTGCCACCTTTCTGAATCACAGATGGAGTGACCTCTACAGCCGCACTGGAATACAGTAAGCGTGTTAGCTTGACTGCTAACCTACTCTGCTCATGATTTGGACCCTTGGAATGATGAATGTTATATTTGCTGGGTCCCTCTGCTCTTTCTCTCCCTAGGCCTGAGGATCTGTGGTGGTCCGGGAGGTCCCAGTCCCTCATGGAGGCCCGCCTGTTCCCAGTCTTCCAGCCGCGGGGGGGTGCGGTGGGGCTGGAGGTGGGGGTGTGCTGGCTGTTGGGTGGGCCGGGGGCACTGGAGCAGTGGAGGGCCGTGTGGAGGCTCTCTCTCCGAGAGGTACTTTCCCTTACTGACCAGGAGGGGGAGCTGCGCTGGAGGGAGGCACTGTTCTTCCAGGTGGGGAGGAGGAGAGTGATGGACAACTTGAAGAGCCAGAGCGATCGTGGGTTGTTGCCCAGCTTCAGAGCTGCCGTGCTTGGAGGCCAGCATGAGGAGCTCCTCTGCACACTAGACTCCAGTGAGTATTGATGTCCCTTTATTTGACCGTGAGAACACAAGAAGTTGCAGTGCAGACACAAGGAGTTGCAGTGCAGACACAAGGAGTTGCAGTGCAGACACAAGGAGTTGCAGTGCAGACACAAGGAGTTGCAGTGCAGACACAAGGAGTTGCAGTGCAGACACAAGGAGTTGCAGTGCAGACACAAGGAGTTGCAGTGCAGACACAAGGAGTTGCAGTGCAGACACAAGGAGTTGCAGTGCAGACACAAGGAGTTGCAGTGCGGAGGAGTTAGTGTCTCAGGCCCCATCTTATTTCTTTCACCTTTTCAACACTTGAAGTTTATGTTCTCTAAATGTGTGTTTGTGTGAATTCCTGGGGGTGCAGGTGCCTGAATGCATTATACAGGCTCATTTTGCACTCTTGCTGTCAGACAGCCATAAGAATGGAAAAAAGGCTGGTGGAGACCAAGTAGACCTACTGTTATCTATGTGCTGACACGCACTCAATGACGATAGTAATCTTGTGTGCTCCAGTTGCAGCGGGCAGCAGGGAGAACCTGGGAGTGGCGGCCCGCTGCCTGGCCTGTATAGCTGACGTGTTGGCCTGCCTGGCCGGGGAGGGCCGAGGCGGGCTGAGGAGCGGGCCGGCTGCTAACCCCGCCTGGAGCCATGCCTTCTCCATCCTGGAGAAGGGACACCTGCTGGGTGGCGTCCAGGCCCTGGCCACCGAGAGAGCCAAATGGCTCAGCAGGTCAGACCCATACTGATACTATTAACTACTAACCCTCCATTAGTAGGGACTGCTAACATATGCATGTTTGCACCATAATGCTTACTCTCTGCAATATCAATTCCTTAAGTCTGTGGTCAAGAAGGAAAACCATTAATTATTATAATATATTTCAATTAGGTCAGAAGTGACAGTATATGATTGCCCCCTGCAGGCCAGACTTGCTGGTGCGTGCTGCACGGCACTATGAGGCGGCCGGGCAGGTGCTGTTACGACAGGCTGTGATGTTATCACAGAGATTTATCTCCATTGGTCAAGGTGAGGTCCCGCCCCTTGGGGAATGGCAAGATGTGGAGTGTCCTGCCAGACTGGACCTCTCAGGTGAGTCAACGGCCCTGTTCTATTTCACCCCTAGACCAGCGTTTCTAAAACTCTGTCTTCGGGACCTGAAGGAGTACGCTTTTTGGTTTTTCCCCTAATGTTACACAGCTGATTCAAATGATCAAAGCTTGATGATTAGTTGATTATTTAAATAAGCTGTGTAGCTCTAGGGCAAAAACCCAAATGTGTAGCCCTTGGGGTCACGAGGACCGAGTTTGGGAAACTCTTCCCTTAGTCAAACTCTAATGGCAAATCTCTTTTGAGGAGTTATCCCTACTCTTTTAAACCGGGACAATACCCCTAAAAACATGCCGTTAGTTTTTACTCTGTTTATTTAGAACCTAACGGACATCTAGTCAAAGCTCAAACCAAGTTTATTCACCCACTGTGTCAAATAGCTGCAAAGACGTGTTTTCACCAGCACAAGTATTTAAACCCCTCTTTAGGTGGCGTCTCCTCCTTTTCTCTAAACACTACATATTTGTTGCTAGGCAGGAAGTTAAGTGATGTGGGTAATAAACTGTTCCTTCTCCCTTCATCTGACCTGACCTGACCTCGGCCCCCCCCATTCCTCACTAATCAACAGCTCTCCACCCTTATCAGTGACCGCAACCATGTGATTGCCTTTCCCTTACTTAGTAATATGCCAAACCCCTGGCTCTTATCCAACCTCCATTGACCCCACCATATACATTCCTCATACATGTACCCATTAACGTCTAGTATAGCAAGTATTTCAAACTGGAACCCAACAATGCTATGAGATGCTTAGTTTAACATATAATTGAATGGAAAGTCATTAGCCTTGTCCTATATCAGTTTGCGTTCTCTTGCCACAAAGCCCGTAGGAGTACTTCTCACAATAGGCTCTATCCCACAGGTGGCTGGAGCGACACTCCGCCCATTGCCTTTGAACATGGCGGCGCAGTGGTCAACGTGGCGGTGAAGGTTGACGGGAGACGGCCCATTGGTGCTCGAGCTCGTCGCATCAAAGAGCCCCGTCTGCTATTGGTCAGTTCCAGCGGAGTGCAGGATGATGCTATCGCCATGGAGACAGTTTGCGAGAAGCTGGAGGATCTGAAAGACCACTGTGTGCCATATGCACCTGGTAAGACTTAAATGGGCATTTTTATGTACATTTTTTTGTCCATTTAAAAAAACATCAAATTGATCAGAAATACAGTGTAGACATTGTTAATGTTGTAAATGACTATTGTAGCTGGAAACGGCAGATTTTTTTTTTTTTATGGAATATCTACATAGGCGTACAGAGGCCCATTATCAGCAACCATCACTCCTGTGTTCCAATTGCACGTTGTTAGCTAATCTAAGTTTATCATTTTAAAAGGCTAATTGATCATTAGAAAACTCTTTTGCAATTATGTTATCACAGCTGGAAAGTGTTGTCCTGATTTAAAGAAGCAATAAAACTGGCCTTTAGACTAGTTGAGTATCTGGAGCATCAGCATTTGTGGGTTTGATTCCAGGATCAAAATGGCCAGAAACAAGTAATTTTCTTCTGAAACTCATCAGTTTGTTCTTGTTCTGAGAAATGAAGGCCATTCCATGCAAGAAACAGCCAAGAAACTGAAGATCTTGTACTACTCCCGTCACAGAACAGAACTGGCTCTAACCAGAATAGAAAGAGAAGTGGGAGGCCCTGGTGCACAACTGAGCAAGACGACAAGTACATTAGTGTCTAGTTTGAGAAGCAGACCCCTCAGAAGTCCTCAACTGGCAGCTTCATTAAATAGTACCTGCAAAACACCAGTCTCAACGTCAACAGTGAAGAGGTGACTCTGGGATGCTGGCCTTCTAGGCATAATTACAAAGAAAAAGCCATATCTTAGACTGGCCAATAAAAAGAAAAGATTAAGATGGGCAAAAGAACACACACTGGACAGAGGAAGATTGGAAAAAAGTGTTATGGACAGACGAATCTAAGTTTGAGGTGTTCGGTTCACAAAGAACATTCGTGAGACGCAGAAAAAATGAAAAGTTGCTTTAGGAGTGCTTGATGCTATCTATCAAGCATGGTGGAGGCAATGTGATGGTCTGGGGGTGCTTTGGTGGTGGTAAAGTGGGAGATTTGTTTAGGGTAAAAGGGATCTTGAAGAAGGAAGGCTATCACTCTGTTTTGCAACGTCCATGCCATACCCTGTGGACGGCGCTTAATTGGAGTCAATTTCCTCCTACAACAGGACAATGACCCAAAGCACAGCTCCAAACTATGCAATAACTATTTAGGGAAGAAGCAGTCATGGTATCCTGTCTATAATGGAGTGGCCAGCACAGTCACCGGATCTCAACCCTATTGAGCTGTAGTGGGAGCAGCTTGACCGTATGGTACGTAAGAAGAGCCCATCAAGCCAATCCAACTTGTGGGAGGTGCTTCAGGAAGCATGGGATGAAATCTCTTCAGAATACCTCAACAAATTGATAACTAGAATTCCAAGGTCTGCAAGGCTGTAATTGCTGAAAATGGAGGATTCTTTGACAAAAGCAAAGTTTGAAGGACATAATTTACTATTTCAATTAAAAATCATTATTTATAACCTCGTCAACGTCTTGATTATATATCTTATTCATTTTGCAACTCATTTCATCTATGTTTTCATGGAAAACAAGGACATTTCTAAGTGACCCCAAACTTTTGAACGGTAGTGTATGTGGGCCGTGTTGATCAGTAAGTGTGTGTGGAGTCTTGTGTGGCATTTCCATGTATTTTTTTGAAATGATCTTAATAATAATTCTATATCCTTGTGCTGTCTGACTGCTATTGCGTGATCCAGTTTTTCATAAAGGCACATTTCTAGTTGTCATGTTTGATCACTTTGTCTTTGATCATGGTCCAAGTCATGCTTTGTGATCAATAATGTTGTGGTAAAACTGGCAGCTGTCACTGTGAACAGTAAATGCTCACCAATGAAAAGAGGGCATAAACAGAATTGAGGTGTCTTTACGCTACACTACATCCCTGTTGGTCATATCTGGTCATCTGCTACCGTGTGTGTGTCCCAGCTGCCCTGTTGAAGGCAGTGTGTGTATGCAGCGGCCTGGTTACCTATCCCTCTCGGCAGTCCCTGGATGAGCAGCTCCTTCAGCGCTGGGGCGGAGGGGTGGAGATCCACACCTGGTCCCTCCTGCCGCACGGTTCAGGACTGGGTGAGAAGAGCAATGGCTTGTGCTCAATAGGGCATGTAACAGAAAACATTTTGCAAGACATTTTTATTAGAGAGTCTAAGTAGTCCCTCCCTGTTTGTCTGTTTTCTTCCATTTGGTGCCTAATGCACATGACCATGGGGCAGTGTCAGCGTCTCATAACACATAAACCACCACATTGTCTCTTGTTGTGGTGCTGCAGAAAAAGCAAAAAACACTACTTGGTCATCAATGACAAGAATTGGGCTAGTCCCGCACACATTGCCCACTCACTCCTTCACCCTTCTCTCCCCTTCCCCTCACATCCCCTCTCTCACTCTTTCTCCATCTTTCTCCCCGTTATCTCTCTTACTGCGTGTTGTTGCACCTGCAGGTACCAGTAGTATCTTGGCAGGAGCGGTGCTGGCAGCCGTTTACAGATGCACGGGGCGAACCTACGACACAGACTCCCTCATTCACGCTGTTCTCCACCTGGAGCAGATGCTGACCACTGGTGAGATAACACGCACTCATTCACTCACTCAACACATCCAGTGCATTCAGAAAGTATTCACACCCCTTGACTTCTTCCACATTTTGTAGCCTTATTCTAAAAGGGATTAAATAAATACATATCCTCGTCAATCTACACACAATACTCCATAATGACAAAGTGAAAACAGGTTTTTTGAATTTTTTGCAAATGTATTCAAAGTAAAAAAACGGATACCTTATTTACTTAATTAAGTATTCAGAACTTTTGATGTGAGACTCAAAATTGAGCTCAGGTGCATCCTGTTTCCAATGATCATCCTTGAGATGTTTCTACAACTTGATTGGAGTCCACCTGTGTAAATTCAATTGATTGGGCATGATTTGGAAAGGCACACACCTGCCTATAAAAGGTCCCACAGTTAGTTGACAGTGCATGTCAGAGCAAAAACCAAGCCTTGAGGTTGAACGAATTGTCCGTAGAGCTCCGAGACAGGATTGTGTCGAGTCACAGATCTGGGGAAGGGTACCAAAATATTTCTGCAGTATTGAAGGTCTCCAAGAACACAGTGGCCTCCATCATTCTTAAATGGAAGAAGTTTGGAACCACCAACACTTTCTGGAGCTGGCCGCCCGGCCAAGCTGAGCAATCGGGGGAGAAAGGCCTTGGTCAGGGAGGTGACCAAGAACCCGATGGTCACTCTGACAGAGCTCTAGAGTTCCTCTGTGTTGATGGGAGAACCTTCCATAACTGCAGCACTCCACCAATCAGGCCTTTATGGTAGAGTGGCCAGAAGGAAGCCACTCCTCAGTAAAAGGCACATGACAGCCCGTTGGGAGTTTGCCAAAAGGCACCTAAAGACTCTCAGACCATGGAAAAACAAGATTCTCTGGACTGATGAAACCAAGATTGAGCTCTTTGGCTTGAATGCAAAAGCTTCACGTCTGGATGAAACCTGGCACCATCCCTATGGTGAAGCATAGAAGTGAGAGGAAGTCCAGTCGTTAGTAGTGAAACTGGGCTGAGATTTTGGTCATTTTCTCATCTATGAAACATCTGATCTCAATACATTTGTTTAAGAATGCAAGTTCGAATTGAGTTTGTGCACACGCACTCTTCACAGAGGCGTTCCCTGACTGAAAATGCAAATATACGCTACAATGCGCCAATAGGATCTCACTAGCTCATGCTTGGCTTTGCTCACCTTCTTCCTTGTTCTGCCCACTATGCTTCATTTGCTCCCACTGTAAACGACACAGATAAACCAGCTTGGGTCAGTTATAAATATATTTTGCTAAGATGTTTGCCGGCTATGTGTGGAGCCATGTTTGTTGACATCATTCAATGCATTCTGAGTCACGAAAACGTCTGTCAGACAAAATATGTTATAGCAAGGTGAAGGGATGGTTCACTCGAGAACTTCTGGAAGTGAATGATGGTAGACAACACACCCCCTTTGTCTTTAACATGCATACTGCAAACAGACCCAAGTCATCTCTTATCTTTGGTTGATGGAGAAAAACAACCATGGCGGAGTGCACAACTACCCACCATAGGACTACTTTAGACTTTTAGAAAGGGTTTTACTCAATTATTTTGATCACTGGTGAGCTCCATCTGTGGTGTGATGAAGTGTAAATAGTAATTGTTAATTCGTATTATGGTTTCTATCAGCTGAGAGTTGGCTAAATATGACAGGTTGTGTTAGCTCACTCTCTTCTCAGTTAGCGCTAGGACCAATGTAGCCTATATAACACAATGATAATTGCAACATTTTTTTGTGATAAAACAGTGTGGCCTGCTCAAACACGTCAATCGTAACTAGACATTCTAATGAAGTGTTCTAATCAAACCGGTTTGAGCGTACACAGCAGGGACCACCCGTGTCAAAGGGTTTTAAATCGCTTTGGATAAAAGCGTCTGCTAAATGGCATATTATATTAATAGAATAATATATGATATGTTATTTGTTATGATGCACTCATTCTGTTTCCTTCTCTCTCCCGGTCTCCTTCCTGAGGTGGTGGTTGGCAGGACCAGGTCGGAGGCTTGGTGGGGGGAGTAAAGGTGGCGCGCTCCAAAGCCTGTCTCCCCCTCCGGGTGGAAGTGGAACGTCTCCCTCTCTCCGACGACTTTCTGCTCTCACTGCAACAGCATCTCCTGCTGGTCTACACCGGCAAGACTCGGCTTGCACGAAACTTGCTGCAGGTTAGCCATCCAGCCTTCCACCATCCCCTTATTCCAAGTCACAATGTTAACCCCTTAACTTTATACCATTCATTGGAAAGACTGACTTTTTGTACTTTCAAAAAAAAATTGTAACTTATAAATCAGGCCTTTTAGTCTGTATTGAATTTAAATCTCCACTGTAATACATCCAAAACCTTCTGACTGTGTGCTAGAACACCTTGTTAGTGCTTTAGTCAAGTTTAGGGTTCAAAAGATCGCTTTAGGATTTAATGAGGTTCTGTAAAGTTCCTTTAATATATTTGCACCAAGCATCCACACTTCCTGTTTCCACAATAATATTTCTGATCACTTCCTGTTTACAGTGTACAGTTGTGGTAGAACACTTCCTCTCAGTGCTGCAGGCATTTTGTCATTTCACATGTACCATATATTTACTAGCACAAACCTTTCAAAACTACATGATCAAAACAGTACGTCAACTGATGCAGCTACTTAGAGGAATAGCCAAGGAGAGGAAGCAACTTCACGCTACTGAGATGTACACCTGGTGCAGTTTCAAGGATGTTGGGTGTCTCGTCTCTAAAATGGCTGCCATGTTGTTGTGCAGGACACGGTGCGGCGCTGGTACAGCCGTGTGCCCTCCATCGTGGAGAACGCTGGGCAGCTAGTGGACAACGCAGAAGAGTGTGCCCGCGCCTGTACAGAAGGTGAGAGGGAGAGGAATGGTCTTTCAAACTCGTACCTAAGTGGGGCTGCATATTTTAATTGTCAGATTTCTTTCTTGCTGCACCTGTTTCAACATGGGCGCATGCTGAAAAATGTCATGACCGCCACAGCCCTTGTCTGCTTGGCGTAAATATATTAAAGGAACTTTACAGAACCTCATTAAATCCTAAAGCAATCTTTTGAACCCTAAACTTTACTAAAGCACTAACAAGGTGTTCTAGCACACAGCCAGAAAGTGTTGTATTTATTACAGTGGAGATTTAAACTCAATACAGACTAAAAGGCCTGATTTCTAAGTTACAATTCTTTTTTGAAAATACAAAGTTTTTCTTAAGTCAGTCTTTTCGATGAATGATATAAGTTAACCCCTCTCCCCTCCATCTCCCCCTAGGCTCTCTCCCCAGGCTGGGGGCTTGTCTGGAGCGTTACTGGGGCCAGAAGAAGGTGATGGCTCCGGGGTGTGAGCCGGCAGCTGTGCGGACCATGATGGATGCCCTGCGCCCGCTGGCCCTGGGACAGACTCTGGCTGGGGCGGGCGGAGGGGGCTTCCTCTATCTGCTGACCCGCCAGCCACAGCAGGGGGAGGCAGTGCGTCAGGTCCTCAACAACACACAAGTGAGCATATAGACAGATGGCGATATACTGAAAGGATCAGGAATAGTTCAAATGAAGATGGCAGGGAATGAACAGGGCAAAGTTATATCAGTCCTATGTGTTTAAAACTTGAATATAAAAAGAAACCAAAAGAACCCATTTAAAAGCAGAGTTCAGCTATGCTCAGCGTTTCAGCTGACATTGACTGTTTTTGTGTCCCAGGGCCTCCGAGACTTCAGTGTTCATCCAGTTGAGCTGGACATGGACGGCATCTCACTGCTGAAGTCTTCCTGAGACAGACAGATGGACGTCTGGACCCTAAGCCATTTTTATACACATTTCTAACTACTTTTATGATCTATTGGGGGACGTTTAGTGTTAGGACATATCACAGGAGGTTGGTGGCACCATAATTGACGAGGACAGGCTCGTACTAATGGCTAGAGCAGAATGAGTGGAATGGTATTAAATGCATCAGACATGGTTTCCAGGTGTTTGTTGCCATTCCATTTGCTCCCTTCCAGCCATTATTATGAGCCGTTCTCCCCTCAGCAGCCTCCACTGGAACATATACACCTTTCAAACCGAGACATTTTTCCACCAACTTTAGCATTCTGCAAACTTTATGCCGACTTCTCTCTATATAAGAAAGGTATTGCCCGCGACAAAGCCTATATGTTTATTTCCGCCAACCGACCTAGTCATGATTACGGTAAAGTTCTGCCTACGGCTTAGTATGAAATGTAGCCATAAAATCCTGTGGCGGAATTACCACGCACTACGCTCTAAAGCTCTTGATGGTTGCTAGACAGCGGCCGTTACTACTATCTTCCTGGCAGTTAGAAACTTTGCGAGGCATGTCACTTCACCCATCTCTTCGCATAGCCCACCACATGCACTAATTTCTTAACCACAACTGTGGAAACAAATATCACTGAATGATGAAAATATTGGAATAAAGTAGGCTAATGCAATTGAAGGCATCAAATGATTGTTTACTTAAACTCGCAAAGTCATCCAATTGTTATAATAGGCCTACAATTGAGGTGAGTGCCGCTCATGATCATCTTGTCTAGTTGGCTCATTTATTAGCCCTGATCACACGCAGTAGGAACACGAGACTCCAATGCTTTTGAAAATATAGATTGCTATTATTTTCTATCGGTGTCATGATGAAGATATTCTCAATGTAATATCCTACGCCTGCTCCCTAACAAAGCAGAGTGAGGGTTGGAAAGAGGTGACACGTAGATGAAAAAAATAATCGGGTTTAATTTGGGCTCTGTTAAATATTATTTTTTTATGTTGCCATGATGCAAGTTGTGTGGGATATTCTTTGTATTTTATTCTGTTATTTCATTCTTAGCCTACTATAAAATGTGTGACTGTGTCTTTTCTGTTTAATAAACAAAATAAATATTGATTTCATGTGCACGCGACAACCATAGAGGCTGCACAGACCAGTAACATAATTAAACTCTATCCTTTTGAAAATGTTTTTTATTAGTCTTATGTTTCTTAGGATCTGCCTAAACAAATGAATAATGGATTTTTGTTATGGTGTATATTCACTGGAATTATGAAAATAGACAACCACCCACATCTGCACACCACTACAACCACTCGTCCACGGCATGCGCACGGGAGGTATAAAAGGCGTATACAGGCAAGAATGGGCCTGTTTGGGGGTCATATAAACATTGGGAGAAAACAATTTACCAGGCAAAATACTGTAAATCCGTTAACAGTGGTGTAAAGTATTACTTACAGTGCCTTGCGAAAGTATTCGGCCCCCTTGAACTTTTCGACCTTTTGCCACATTTCAGGCTTCAAACATAAAGATATAAAACTGTATTTTTTTGTGAAGAATCAACAACAAGTGGGACACAATTATGAAGTGGAACGACATTTATTGGATATTTCAAACTTTTTTAACAAATAAAAAACTGAAAAATTGGCCGTGCAAAATTATTCAGCCCCTTACGTTTCAGTGCAGCAAACTCTCTCCAGAAGTTCAGTGAGGATCTCTGAATGATCCAATGTTGACCTAAATGACTAATGATGATAAATAGAATCCACCTGTGTGTAATCAAGTCTCCGTATAAATGCACCTGCTCTGTGATAGTCTCAGAGGTCCAATTAAAGCGCAGAGAGCATCATGAAGAACAAGGAACACACCAGGCAGGTCCGAGATACTGTTGTGGAGAAGTTTAAAGCCGGATTTGGATACAAAAATATTTCCCAAGCTTTAAACATCCCAAGGAGCACTGTGCAAGCGATAATATTGAAATGGAAGGAGTATCAGACCACTGCAAATCTACGAAGACCCGGCCGTCCCTCTAAACTTTCAGCTCATACAAGGAGAAGACTGATCAGAGATGCAGCCAAGAGGCCCATGATCACTCTGGATGAACTGCAGAGATCTACAGCTGAGGTGGGAGACTCTGTCCATAGGACAACAATCAGTCGTATACTGCACAAATCTGGCCTTTATGGAAGAGTGGCAAGAAGAAAGCCATTTCTTAAAGATATCCATAAAAAGTGTCGTTTAAAGTTTGCCACTAGCCACCTGGGAGACACACCAAACATGTGGAAGAAGGTGCTCTGGTCAGATGAAACCAAAATCGAACTTTTTGGCAACAATGCAAAACGTTATGTTTGGCGTAAAAGCAACACAGCTCATCACCCTGAACACACCATCCCCACTGTCAAACATGGTGGTGGCAGCATCATGGTTTAGGCCTGCTTTTCTTCAGCAGGGGCAGGGAAGATGGTTAAAATTGATGGGAAGATGGATGGAGCCAAATACAGGACCATTCTGGAAGAAAACCTGATTGAGTCTGCAAAAGACCTGAGACTGGGATGGAGATTTGTCTTCCAACAAGACAATGATCCAAAACGTAAAGCAAAATCTACAATGGAATGGTTCACAAATAAACATATCCAGGTGTTAGAATGGCCAAGTCAAAGTCCAGACCTGAATCCAATCGAGAATCTGTGGAAAGAACTGAAAACTGGTGTTCACAAACGCTCTCCATCCAACCTCACTGAGCTCGAGCTGTTTTGCAAGGAGGAATGAGCAAACATTTCAGTCTCTCGATGTGCAAAACTGATAGAGACATACCCCAAGCGACTTACAGCTGTAATCACAGCAAAAGGTGGCGCTACAAAGTATTAACTTAAGGGGGCTGAATAATTTTGCACGCCCAATTTTTCAGTTTTTTATTTGTTAAAAAAGTTTGAAATATCCAATAAATTTCGTTCCACTTCATGATTGTGTCCCACTTGTTGTTGATTCTTCACAATAAATTACAGTTTTATATCTTTATGTTTGAAGCCTGAAATGTGGCAAAAGGTCGAAAAGTTCAAGGGGGCCGAATACTTTCGCAAGGCACTGTAAGTAGATTTTGGGGTATCTGTACTTTACTATTTACATTTTTGACAACTTTTACTACACTACATTCCTAAAGAAAATATTGTACTTTTTTACTCCATACATTTTCCCTGACACCCAAAAGTACTCGTTACATTTTGAATGCTTAGCAGGACAGGAAAATGGTCCAATTCACACACTTATCAAGCAAACATCCCTGGGCATCCCTACTTCATTTGATCTGGCGGACTCACTAAACAGTGTTAGCCAGGTGCACACTCCAACACTATCTGTAAAAAAACAAGATGGTGCCATCTTTGCTTAATGTAACGAATTTGAAATGATTTATACTTTCAGGCTGAATCGCAACCGGCCGTGATTGGGAGTCCCATAGGGCAGCGCATAATTGGCCCAGAGTTGTCTTGGTTTGGCCGGGGTAGGCCAATCATTGTTAATAAGAACAAATGCTTAACTGACTTGCTTAGGTAAATAAAAAAATTCTACCACTAATGGACACTGTCCAGGATACCCTTTCACACTCAATCCCCCAGATGGCAGCGACCGGGTCCAGGTGCTGAGCTTGGTTGATAAGCACACATTGGTGCTGCCAATTAGGGTGATCGTCAGCTTGCAAGCTGTGAGGCTGCTGGTTCGTTTGGTAGCCATGAGGCCTTTCGTTTGGACATGCCTGTTAGTGGTTTCCTTTTTGTACATGTGTTTCGTCACCATCTGAACAAATAAAAATCCGCTTGGACGGCCAACCAAGAGGTCAAGAGACAAGAGCCGGCCCTGGACCAAGGTAAGTTTGCGGTCTCCCTTTGCAACATCTAGGCACATACGTTGATTTCTCACAAATGCACACATTCATGTTACAGGACCACTAGACAAAGCATGTGCAACAATATCTGCAGGCTAGTTATGGGTTTCGTCACACTACTAACTGCTACTTTCCCATGCAAAAAGATCAACACACTTGATCAAAGTGTTTAATATGGTATATTGATGTGAGGTTCTTGATATGGGAATATTTGTCTATAGAAATCTTTGGAAAATTATCCTAACACCAAAGATTTGGCTTGTTAAGTTGCATGTTAAATGTAGGGGCCTCCTGGTAACAAAAAGGCTGTAATAAGAGATTGTAGCCTGCCTTGATGTATTTGCAGTGTACAATATAATTATAAAGGAAATTAGGCATTAACATACTACTTGAAGCAATTTTGTATTTGAATGAAGATGAACCATAACTTGTTTAGTGACTAACTGTTTACGGTCTGAGACTAAAATTCATTTGATACATGTAATCCAGCTCTGCAATATCTTGGTCCTGTGTATTGACTGATTTGATGGTCCTAGTACTAGAGCAGTGAAAAGACGAACTTCAGCATTAATCTCTTAATTTATTGACAAACATTGAATTCAAAAGACCCTCTTGACTCTACTGACAGAACAAGGAGGAATGTAGTGGCACTCCAGATCAGTGCTAATGATGGGATTGTGTGTGTACTTGTTTGTTTCTTCCCCCCCGGGACTAGAGGAAAGAGTCTTCTCCTTTTCCATCTTTTAGCCCATGTCTAAAATTGCTACCTCTTCTTTCCCACTTTCCTTAAAACGGCACTGACGCAAAACTTTTGTGGCTGATACCCTGGCAGTGTGTCACTGACGTCGTGTGAGCCACTTTATCAAATGTTTACATTTGAGACTTAAGTCGATTAGTAGAAAATGGGCACCCATAATTGATTTCTCTGTTTTCAGATTTGTGCAGATAAATGAGATGAGGAGTAAAAGTCACTTTAGAGTATCGAGAATGATGCACCCAAGGCCTCCGGTGTGGCCATTCTGGTGAGGGGTCTCATTTTCCCGCCACAACTGACAATTGGTCACGGATCCGGCCCAGGCCGTCCAGCATGGTGTCCAGAGTCTCCTTGCTCAACTCCACCGTGACCGATGAGAAAGCGCCACTGCCCGTTAGACAGCTGGAGTCCTCCATCTGCAATGGCAACACACTGTTAGTGACATTCACTTATACCCAGACCAAATTCAACAAGCCCTAGGTGTAGCACCTACGCATTTATAAATGTTATTGCTCATAAAGGTGTTACAGTGCTTGTGATGTATGGATGGAAAGCAGTGCTTGACTGACTGAAATGGGTACCAGTGCAATACTTTTTAGCTAATATTCTGAGGTGCAGGAGCTCAAGCAGTAGAACATTTGAGGTGCCGGTACTCTGCTCCGGTGAGCTCCTGCCCATGTCAAGCACTGGATTTATGTGACAAAGTGCAGAAAATGGTAATATTATGGTGAGGAGAATATGTTTGTTGAGACCAGTGCATGGTGCACATTGGCTTACCTTCATGTGCACCAGGCAGGTGGGCACCGCCATGCGACTGACCGAGTCAGATGCAGTCTTCATGTCGACTCTCCAGTCCATCTCCACTAGATGGGGCAGCGAAACTGGAGAACATTCAACCAACAGTTGGGGCAGTGTCAGGGTTGGTACCACTCTCTTGCACACATTCACACTCATTCAGTAACTGATAGTTCAAAGAATAGTGCTGGAATATGAACGAACATGCTTACTTTGATTAGACAGAGCCTCATTTCTCCATGTGGGGCTACAAAAAGAAAAATCAGTAACCATATTTCAAACATTTGACACCATTTCAGTTCCCAAAATTGGACATGTACGTTGTAGAACCGTGAGAAAGTGGTCCTTGGTAAGCATGGGAGGAATGGCTACAGACCTGTGCTCAAGCATAATCTTGGTAATGAGGTTCTTGAGGCTGGGGTGGAATGACTTGGGGAATAGTACAAGGATCTGCTCGGGCGCTGTCAGGTTATGGAATAGGATGTGGTGAGAAAGGGTGTGCAGGGCTGCAATAAGCTGGAAGAGAAGAGCACAGGATCAATTGGTGTCCTCTCCCAGATGATCGGTTTGAGAGACGCTGGTTTAGAGCATATGTGTAAAGAGTCATGTTGGTGGTTCTATACATTAGGCCTACATTCATATCGGCATTCTGTAGAAATATTGTAGCAAACGGCGACAGTACAATGCCCTTCGCAGATTTTGAACCCGGGTCGCCACGCTTTACTATGTCTCTGACATGTAAACGCTTCTTGGAATCTGATGAGAATTAGTGAATGGTAGTTAGAATTAGAAAGCTGCCGTCTGTGTGCAGTGCACCCTGTTTCTCTCCTTGGTTGATGACTGATATTGCAATTACTTTACTTTCTCACACTCACCTCCTTTGCCTCGATGGCAGATACAGACAGGGTCCCTGCTGTACTTTCCGCGAGTCGCCATGACTCAGGGGCTCCAGAAGGGAAACTGTCAGCACACAGCTGCCGCACCGCATCCTTCGACGGAGCCTTCTCCCATTCATGGCAGTGAGTCGACATGAAAGGGATTAGAGACAGACGAGCCCTGAATGATCTCACAGTGAACATCTATAGACTACAGAGGCATTTTATGGGATAGGTAAGACTAGCCTTACAGTGGCATGTATTCATGGGTGCTAAGGGAAGCCATAATTTTCCTTCAATTCACAAGAGGCTGAATGTATTTCACCGGAGAAAGCATCCGAGCAAGCGAATAAGTGCCCCTCTGTATGTGTAGCCCATTTATCATTGAATGCAAGGGAAGCCAACGAGCATTTATCCTCCCTTTATTTTTTTATCAAATAAGCCAATCAGCGTTGAGCTAACTGAACGAGCTCAACTATAAATGGTCCTGGCGCACCCAAAAAAAAGTAAAGGGAAGCCAGTTTGGATTTGGCTTCACACCAATCACAACAAAAGCCAGATGTCATTGACAGAAAACATTTGAATTGTTCTCCAGTGGCTAGCTACAGTTCATTCAAAGTATTCAGAACTCTGACTTTTTCCACATTTTGTTATGTTACAGCTAGGGATGCATGATATATCGGTGAACATATCGGAATCGAACAACATTAACTAAAAATGCCAACGTCGGTATCGGCCCAATGTCTGTCCAGTTTAACACCGATGTGCAAAACCGATGTCAAAGCTGACGTGTGTAGGTACATGACAATGATGCAACAGCATTCCTAACCTAGCCCACAATGTCTGCTGTGTGGATCGAACAGTTAACAAGTCGAGCAGACAACTCAAAGGCGAAATCCATTAAACACCAAGATAATGGAATTCATTGCCCAATCGACTGTTCTCTTGTGGGCGATGTTGGCTTTCACCAGCACACACTACAAAGCGCGCTATTTTTCAGATGTTGCCCTCCCGGAGTTACATAGTAATAGCGTCACTGCTATAAGCTTCACGACATACTATGGAACGCCGTTTGGGTCTTTGCGTGTTAAATAGGCTTTTACATCAAATAACAGTTATAGAATGTTGTGTGTTCTGAAATTGCATGTGCAAGCCAAGTGCCGCCACTATAAGTAGCACTGTCAAAGCTGTACAAAAGTCTACAAACAAGGAAACACCGGCACCAATACAACCAGCCTGAAAACAATGACCAGTAAAAACTGCAGTCCTTTCCATTATTCTTAGCAAAGATTTAGGAATCCTTGTAAGTATTAGCTAGGTAGCCACTTGTTTATTTTCAATAGGCGAACAGCTAGCTAGCTACTTAACCCTGTTGCCCAAAGCTAAGGTTATAAGCAGCCAGCTAGCTTCATCTGGCTTGTGAGGCACGACCGGACCGGGTTATGTGTTTTGAGAAGCTAGCCACAATAAGGATTAGGGACAATAGTGGAATTTGCAGTTTGCCTTCAGAATAAAAGTACCTCAAAGTGATGCAGAAGGTTACAATTGCCACAAAATTTGGCATGGGTCCCCAGATCCTCAAAGTTCTACAGCTGCACCATCGAGAGCATCCTAACCGTTTGCATCACCGCCTGGTCTGGCAACTGCTCGGAATCTGACCGTAAGGCACTACAGAGGATAGTGCGTTCGGCTCAGTACATCACTGGGGTCAAGCTTCCTGCAATCCAGGACCTATATAATATGCCATGTCAGGAAAGGCCATAAAATTGTTTGACTCCAGTCACCCTAGTCATAGACTGTTCTCTCTGCTACCGCACGACAAGCGGTAGCGGAGCACCAAAAGGCTCCTTAACATCTTCTACCCCCAAGCCATAAGACTGCTGAACAGCTAATCAAATGGCCACCGGACTATTACATTAAATTGTGAAGTGCAGTCATATTCAAGTCCTGTTATTTGATGTGTATCTTTTTTGACAACCAAACGGCGTTTGGTTGAGAATGAAACGACTGAACAACAAAACAGCACAGCAAGTAAGTGAAATAAATGAAATAAATAAGTGTTGATGATGTTTTACTGGTAATGGGGACATGGGTAAATGCCAACAAAATAACTTGTGTGTGCGCGTGTGTAACCTTTAACCTGTTATGGCTAGGGGGCAGTATTTTCACGGCCGGATAAAAAACGTCCCCGATTTAATCTGATTATTACTCCTGCCCAGAAACTAGAATATGCATATAATTATTAGCTTTGGATAGAAAACACTCCAAAGTTTCTAAAACTGTTTGAATGGTGTCTGAGTATAACATAACTCATTTGGCAGGCCAAAACCTGAGAAGATTCTGTACAGGAAGTACCCTGTCTGACCATTTCTTGATTATCTCTATCCATTACAGAGGATCTCTGCTGTTACGTGACACTTCCTACGGCTCCCATGGGATCTCAGAAGGCGGCAAAAAGCTGAACCGTGGCTTTGCAGGCTCTGGCTGAAAAACATTAGCGCGTTTGGATAGTGGCCAGTAACAGTACTATGAGACTCAGGCTCGTGCACGAGAGGATAGCATGCTTTTATTTTCTCTCTCTTTGTACGTTTACACGCTTTCCCGGTCGGAATATTATTGCTTTTTTACGAGAAAAATGGCATAAAAATGGATTTTAAACAGCGGTTGACATGCTTCGAAGTACGGTAATGAAATATTTAGAAATCTTTTGTCACGAAATGCGCCGTGCTCGTGACCCTTATTTACACTTCGGATAGTGTCTTGAACGCACAAACAAAATGCCGCTGTTGGAACATAACTATGGATTATTTTGGACCAAACCAACATTTGTTATTGAAGTAGAAGTCCTGGGAGTGCATTCTGACGAAGAACACCAAAGGTAATCAAACTTTTCTAATAGTAAATCGGAGTTTGGTGAAGGCTAAACTTGCTGGGTGTCTAAATAGCTAGCCCTGTGATGCCGGGCTATCTACTGAGAATATTGCAAAATGTGCTTTCACCGAAAAGCTATTTTAAAATCGGACAGAGTGCATAGAGGAGGTCTGTATCTATAATTTATGTTTATCGTGAGTAATTTAGTAAATTCACCGGAGGTTTGCGGGGGGTATGCTAGTTCTGAACGTCACATGCTAATGTAAAAAAGCTGGGTTTTGATATAAATATGAACTTGATTGAACAAAACATGCATGCATTGTATAACATAATGTCCTAGGGTTGTCATCTGATGAAGATCATCCAAGGTTAGTGCTGCATTTACTTGAGTAATACTTGAGTTCAGGTGCATCCTGTTTCCATTGATCATCCTTGAAGTTTCTACAACTTGATTGGAGTTCATCTGTGGTAAATTCAATTGATTGAACATGATTTGGAAAGGCACACACCTGTCTATATAAGGTCCCACAGTTGACAGTGCATGTCAGAGCAAAAACCAAGTCATGAGGTCGAAGGAATTGTCCTTAGAGCTCCAAGACAGGATTGTGTCGAGGCACAGATCTGGGAAGGGTACCAAAAAAATTATGCAGCATGGAAGGTCCCCAAGAACACTGTGGTCTCACTCATTCTCAAATGGAAGAAGTTCGGAACCACCAAGACTCTTCCTAGAACAGGCCGCCCATGTCAAACTGTGCAATTGGGGCGAAAATAGCCTTGGTCAGTGACGTTACCAAGAACCCCGATGGTCACTTTGACATAGCTTCAGAGTTCCTCTGTGGAGATGGGAGAACCTTCCAGAAGGACAACCATCTCTGCAGCCCTCCAACAATCAGGCATTTATGGTAGAGTGGCCAGACTGAAACCACTCCTCAGTAAAGGGCACATGACAGCCTGCTTGGAGTGTGCCAAAAGGTAGCTAAAGGACTCTGAGAAACAAGGTTCTCTGGTCTGAGGAAACCAAGATTGAACCATTTTTGGCCTGAATGCCAAGCGTCACGTCTGGAGGAAACCTGGCACCATCCCTATGGTGAAGCACGGTGGTGGCAGCATCATGCTATGGGGATGTTTTTCAGCCGCAGGGACTGGGAGACTAGTCAGGATCGAGTGAAAGATGAATGGAGCAAAGTACAGAGAGATCCTTGATGAAAACCTACTCCAGAGCGCTCAGGAACTCCAACTGGGATGAAGGTTTACCTTCCAACAGGACAATGACCCTAAGTACACAGCCAAGACAGCACAGGAGTGGCTTCGGGACAAGTATGAATGTCCTTGAATGGCCCAGGAAGAGCCCGGACTTGATAATGACAAACATTAAGC
Source organism: Salmo trutta (assembly GCF_901001165.1). Lineage (NCBI taxonomy): Eukaryota > Metazoa > Chordata > Actinopteri > Salmoniformes > Salmonidae > Salmo > Salmo trutta. The sequence continues at coordinate 28,689,489 of NC_042963.1, forward strand.
AGGACATTCATACGAGCCTTAACATCCAATTATAAGCAAAACGTTGTGTGAAATGCACTCATAAGCAACATGTTTAAAGGCTCTTTTTGATGGCGTTCTATAAGAACTCCCTTGTTCTGCAACCAACTTGTGCGGCAATGTTTGCAAACACAAAGGTCTATGGGTGGCAACAACTCTTTTTAACCAGACAGCATCAGATAGGCCTAGATGGGCTACTCGTACAGAGGGTGTAGAAAAGGCCAACAGAGTTGGCGGAAGAATCCTTTAATTCATGGCCACTTGCTCAGCTGGGCCAGGGGCACTTTAATTAGGTCAGGTGGGAATGTGACGGATCAACTCATTAAAAGAAGGAAATCGCCCGGGCTCGCTGCTTTCTCTTCCTTAACTTCTTTGGGATAGGGGGCGGTATTTTGACATCCAGATGAAAAGCGTGCCCAAAGTAAACTGCCTGCTACTCAGGCCCAGAAGCTAGGATATGCATATAATTGGTAGATTTGGATAGAAAACACTCAAGTTTCTAAAACTGTTAAAATAATATCTGAGTATACCAGAACTGAAATGGCAGGCGAAACCCTGAGGAAGGCTGGCACTTTTATAATATGGGCGAAATCATGCCCGATTGCAGTTCCTAGGGCTTCCACTAGATGTCAGGCTGGTTTTTGGAAAAATTAGCCAGAAATTGTAGTTTTTCTAGGTGGCTCCCATTTTGGCTGTAGTGTTTCCAAGCGCGTGAATGAGAGCGCATTCTTTGGTATTTTTGTCCGGTAAAGACAATAACGATTCTCCGTCTTAAATTTGATAGTTTATTTGCGTATTAGGGTACCTATTGTTTGATTATAAACATTGACTTGTTTGGATAAGTTTGCTATTGTTTGGGATTCATTTTGTATGCATTTTTTTACATTACATTTTAGTCATTTAGCAGACGCTCTTATCCAGAGCGACTTACAGTAGTGAATGCATTAATTTCATACATATTTGTTTTATTTTTTTTCTGTACTGGCCCCCCGTGGGAATCTAACCCACAACCCTGGCGTTGCAAACACCATGCTCTACCAACTGAGCCGCAGGGAAGACTATGCATTTTGAACGAGGGAAACCGAGTGGATTATTGACTGAAGCGTGCCAGCTAAACTGAGTTTTTATGGATATAAAGAAGGACTTTATCGAACAAAAGGACCATTTGTAATGTAACTGGGACCTTTTGGAGTGCCAACAGAAGAAGATCTTCAAAGGTAAGGCATATATTATATCGCTATTTCTGATATCGTGTTGCAACTCCCTGGTTGAAAATTATTTGTTATGCATTTGTGTGCTGGGCGCTGTCCTCAGTCGCATGGTTTGCTTTTGCCGTAAAGCCTTTTTGAAATCTGACACGGCGGCTGGATAAACAACCAGTTAAGCTTTATTTTGATGTATTGCACTTGTGATTTCATGAAAGTTTAATATTTATAGTAATTTAATATGAATTTGGCGCTCTGCAATTTCACCGCTAGCGTCCCACTAATCCACAAGAAGTTAACTCCGTCTAATCCAGACGTTCTGTGCATCCATGAATCCATGTAAGGCCACAGAATCAGTTCAGATGAAAGGTAACAATCTGTTGCGATCGGGAGAGCGGGCCATCAGTTATTGTTTATAGTTATTACCTTGGAGTGCACGCTTCAAACCTATTGTGTAATGTAAATGGGCAATGATCACGGCCCTACAGATCATCACAGACCAATTATGCCATCGATATGGTTAATATGTAATGAAATTACAAGTACATATGAAGACAAACCTGAAAGGATGAAATATGAAACGTCATTGTTTCCTGAACTGATCAATTCTGATATGAAACTGATGGGGATTATAGACTGAATAACCGATAACTGATTGAATTATTTGTATTATTCATGATTATGATGAATAGTTCCGAGCCTAAATTACTCAATGATGATTCCTATTGACTTCTTATTGAACTGAATTACCCAATTATGTTAATGATTTGATCTTTGTGATTATGAATTTGATTGGATATATGTTATTCTGTTTCCGTTGTTATGCAGCACAGACTACCCAGTAAATATACCACTTTATGGTTAAAGGAATTCCTGCCTCAGTCTCATCCATTCCTCTGTCACCTGACCTCCTGTTCACCTTCACTGTCAGTCATCCTACCTGTCCAGCTACCCACACAGATTCCACTCATATTTCAGAGGGGCACCGTCTCGCTCGCTCGGATGCTTTCCCTGTGATATGCATTCAGCTTATTTGGGAATTGAAGGACATGAAGAAAAAAAGTTTTTTTTCTTGGTCCAGTTTTTGGGGGAAGCCTGTCTTCCGTTGGCACCCATGAATACACGCCACTCTTCCCGAGTGATTTTACGCACCGCTATAGTAATGTAGACTTATCAGAGCCTATTCCATACAGCAAGCCAGCCATAATAATCAAACTAGTTAACGTAACTAGCTAACGTTACGAAATGAACAAAAGCAACCGATACATCAACTGATATAACAAACCGATAAGACAAAGATTATCACACTAATAAATACAGCAAAGCCGACAAACAGTAGATAGCTTACCTTTAAAAGAATTTGCAAGGAAGAAAAATGTTCATCTGAAATGGCAGCCATCTTGCCACGTGACGCATTGAAAACACAGATGGCAATCGCAGCTAGAAAAATGTACCAGATATTTCACCGGATGTATAAATGTGAATTATCCGGTTGGCGATTCCACTCACTACCAAATATGTTGAGGAGAGGAAGCCAAGTGGCCAGCAGTGGGAGAAGATGGATTTTGGCCGACATTTTGCAAATGTTCTCATCTCGTATAGTTTTATGTTTTCAAAAATAAAATATGTAACGGAGTAGACTGCATTTTGTAGACTAACCTTGCCGATTTTTTTTTTTTTTTTTTTTTTTTGCGTTTTAAGTTATTGCGAATTTCACTGAGTAGGCATTCCCTTATGGAAATATACAAATAAATGCTAGAACACGTAAATAGGATCTCACTAGTTCGTCATTGGCCCTGTGCTACCATTGGAAACAACAGGCTCTGGTCTATCTTGGGTTAGTTATAAAAAATATTTGTGGAAATATCTGAAAACGGAGTCATGTGCGCAACAAAGACTAGGGGGCACAGGTTCTTATTTTTCTTCTTTGGTTTTAAATTAGCGGTTAGGAATCCCACGGTGCTTTACACCCACCAACTGGATTGTAAATCATTACACTTTTTATTTTTACAAAGTACATAAAAAAACACCCTTTAAACCCACTACCCCCTTCCACTTCTTTGACTCTACTTGCTCCTACACCATGCCAACGGCCTGGGAGGACAGGACATCACCACTCAACACACCATGTAACTCTTCTGAAGTCAAATCTTGTACACCCAAGTACTTCTCATTTACATTTACGTCATTTAGCAGACGCTCTTATCCAGAGCGACTTACAAATTGGTGCATTCACCTTATGATATCCAGTGGAACAACCACATTACAATAGTACATCTATATCTTTTTTGGGGGGGAGGGTTAGAAGGATTACTTAATCCTATCCCAGGTATTCCTTAAAGAGGTGGGGTCTCAGGTGTCTCCAGAAGGTGGTGAATGACTCCGCTGTCCTGGCGTTGTGAGGGAGCTTGTTCCACCATTGGGGTGCCAGAGCAGCGAACAGTTTTGACTGGGCTGAGCGGGAACTGTGCTTCCGCAGAGGTAGGGAGGCGAGCAGGCCAGAGGTGGATGAACGCAGTGCCCTTCTTTGGGTGTAGGGACTGATCAGAGCCTGAAGGTACGGAGGTGCCGTTCCCCTCACAGCTCCGTAGGCAAGCACCATGGTCTTGTAGCAGATGCGAGCTTCAACTGGAAGCCAGTGGAGTGTGCGGAGGAGCGGGGTGACGTGAGAGAACTTGGGAAGGTTGAACACCAGACAGGCTGCGGCGTTCTGGATGAGTTGTAGGGGTTTAATGGCACAGGCAGGGAGCCCCACCAACAGCGAGTTGCAGTAATCCAGACGGGAGATGACAAGTGCCTGGAATAGGACCTGCGCCACTTCCTGTGTGAGGCAGGGTCGTACTCTGCGAATGTTGTAGAGCATGAACCTACAGGATCGGGTCACCGCCTTGATGTTAGCGGAGAACAACAGGGTGTTGTCCAGGGTCACGCCAAGGCTCTTAGCACTCTGGGAGGAGGACACAATGGAGTTGTCAACCGTGATGGCGAGATCATGGAACGGGCAGTCCTTCCCCGGGAGGAAGAGCAGCTCCGTCTTGCCGAGGTTCAGCTTGAGGTGGTGATCCGTCATCCACACTGATATATCTGCCAGACATGCAGAGATGCGATTCGCCACCTGCAGCTCTGCAGCTGCCACAACAATATCGATTTTCTGTGATTTTTGTTCCATTTCTGCGGTACAGTTCATAACCATAGCTAAGAAGCCAACCTTACTGAAACATATATCACTCATTGGCCTATCCCTCTGTGCTGGCACAGATCTACTACTGACAGGGATCCTCTCCGGATCCCTCACCCTTGACCCAACCTCCTCCTACTATCTTCACTGCCTCAGCATACGACATCTTCAGCATTACTCTGGCCACCTCAACATGCCTCTCTCGCGCCGGACACTTCCGAACCCAGGCAACATGGGAATCCCTATGTTTTTCCACCAAAACCACACAATCCTCTGTCCCATGCCCTCCTGCACACTTCCCACATCTTGGAATCTCCCTCCTGTTACATGACTATACACATGGCACCAGAAACACAGAAGTGGGTTCAGCACAAAAGCTCTAACAGGATAACTCAGGTCCATGTATGCTTTGGCATTTTGATTTTCATTCAAATCAAATTGTGGAAAAACCTGAAATGACTCTTTTTTTTTATTGGGTTTGGTTTCATTTTATGAACGAAAATCAGATGTCAACTAGTTTTTTCTCATTAATGGCATCGAGTAATAGAAAATAAATGATAATATTTATAGCCCATTTTACGTTTTCTTCATACGTGGATGTACACGCCCCCTAATATAATATTCACTGTGCATAGCGGGTGTTTGTTTACAGTCTGGGTTGAGCTGCAGTGTCTGCAGCATAGAGAAAGAATTAGATATTTGTGTGACAGGAAGATAAAAATTGTAATGTTAGCTAAGATGCTTAACTTATCATGACGTTAGCATGCCAATAGAACAAACTCAACAACAACTGAACAAAGTTGGCTTGCACTGCCTGGTTAGCTGTCTAACATTACTGCTGGCTAACTGACTAGCTAGCAGGCTGTCTAGCTAGACCTAACTGGCTACTGGCTATACACATGCTAGCTGCTAGTGGAAGTAAGTTAGTCCCTCAAACTGCTACAAGATGAAGCTGCCCGGCCAGAGGTACCTGCTGCATACATTTTTTAATTTCTCCATTACTTTCTGTAGCTAGCTTAGCTAGATCTTCTGCCTGGCTGATGCTGATGCTTATTAACTGAGTAATAATGAACACCGATTTTGTGTGTGTGTGTGTGTGTGTGTGTGTGTGTGTGTGTGTGTGGGGGGGGGGGGAAATGTGCCCGCATCATATGCACTTGATCCAGTGCATTAAGTTAAAATCAGCCTTCTATTAATGTGGGTATATTTCACAAACCTTATTTTACTGCTTATTGAAAGGCAGATGCTTAGGACTGCACACATATGCCTTTTCTAAGTGGCTCAGTTGGTAGAGCATGGCGCTTGCAACGCCAGAGTTGTGGGTTCGATTCCCACGGGGGACCAGCACATATGTATGCACTCACTAGTGTAAGTTGTTCTGGATAAGAGCGTCTGCTAAATGACAAAATGTAAAAATGTGTGTGGATACTAAATTAAATACTATGACAATTTTCTGAATGTATACCTAACACCTTTCAGGGGGGCTGATGATCATTGATACAGAGGCAGTCTGATATGACTTGACTACTGATTCCCCCTACACTCTCTCATTCAAAGTACCATTCACACAGTCCAGCCACTCAGCCCTATCCAGGAGCTCTCAAGGTCCTACACTACTTCCTCCTAAAACACCTTGATGAGAAGTAAAACGCCTGTACCCATGACTGTAAGTTGGCGTATCTCTCTAACCCTGCTGAACACTACCGTGCTGAGACAATCTGACTCTTGAACAGTATTACACTATTTTTAAATGGAATGGCCAACATTGATCTCTCATTCTCACAGTTCACTCACTCAGATGTACAGTTGAAGTCAGAAGTTTACATACACATAGGTTGGAGTCATTAAAACTCGTTTTTCAACCACTCCACACATTTCTTGTTACCAAACTATAGTTTTGGCAAGTCACTTAGGACATCTACTTCATGCATGACACAAGTCATTTTTCCAACAATTGTTTACAGACAGATTATTTCACTTATAATTCACGGTATCACAATTCCAGTGGGTCAGAAGTTTACATACACTCAGTTGACTGTGCCTTTAAACAGCATGGACAATTCCAGAAAATGATGTCATGGCTTTAGAAGCTTCTGATAGGCTAATTGACGTCATTTGAGTCAATTGGAGGTGTACCTGTGGATGTATTTCAAGGCCTTCAAACTCAGTGCCTCTTTGCTTGACATCATGGAAAAATCAAAAGAAATCAGCCAAGACCTCAGAAAAAAGATTGTAGACCTCCACAAGTCGGGTTCATCCTTGGGAGCAATTTCCAAACGCCTGAAGGTACCACGTTCATCTGTGGAAACAATAGTACGCAAGTATAAACACCATGGGACCACACAGCCATCATATCGCTCAAGAAGGAGATGCGTTCTGTCTCCTAGAGATGAACGTACTTTGGTGCGAAAAGTGCAAATCAATCCCAGAACAACAGCAAAGGACCTTGTGAAGATGCTGGAGGAAACAAGTACAAAAGTATCTACATCCACAGTAAAACGAGTCATATATCGACATAACCTGAAAGGCCGCTCCGCAAGGAAGAAGCCACTGCTCCAAAACCGCCATAAAAAAGCCAGACTACGGTTTGCAACTGCACATGGGGACAAATATCGTACTTTTTGGAGAAATGTCCTCTGATCTGATGAAACAAAAATAGAACTGTTTGGCCATAATGACCATCGTTATGTTTGGAGGAAAAAGGCAGAGGGTTGCAAGCCGAAGAACAACATCCCAACCGTGAAGCACGGGGGTGGCAGCATCATGTTGTGGGGGTGCTTTGCTGCAGGAGGGACTGGTGTGCTTCACAAAATAGATAGCATTATGAGGGAGGAAAATTATGTGGATATATTGAAGCAACATCTCAAGACATCAGTCAGGAAGTTAAAGCTTGGTCGCAAATGGGTCTTCCAAATGGACAATGACCCCAAGCATACTTCCAAAGTTGTGACAAAATGGTTTAAGGACAACAAAGTCAAGGTATTGGAATGGCCATCACAAAGCCCTGACCTCAAACCTATAGAAAATTTGTGGTCAGAACTGAAAAAACATGTGCGAGCAAGGAGGCCTACAAACCTGACTCGGTTACACCAGCTCTGTCAGCAGGAATGGGCCAAAATTCACCCAACCTATTGTGGGAAGCTTGTGGAAGGCTACCCGAAACGTTTGACCCAAGTTAAACAATTTAAAGGCAATGCTACTAAATACTAATTGAGTGTATGTAAACTTCTGACCCACTGGGAATGTGATGAAAAAAATAATTCTCTCTACTATTATTCTGACATTTCACATTCTTAAATTAAAGTGGTGATCCTAACTGACCTAAAACAGGGAATTTTTTCTAGGATTAAATGTCAGGAATTGTGAAAAACTGAGTTTTAAATGTATTTTGCTAAGGTGTATGTAAACTTCCGACTTCAACTGTATGTAGGGTGGTTGAAGGCATCTGCAGGCCTGTTTAAGGGGCAACTGAACAAGCTACTGTATCAGAATGCTTGGACTGCAGCTGAGACTCTCTTCTCATTCGCCATCTTTTAAGGAAAGTACCTTCTTTACACTTCCTGACGTGCTTTCAAGGTGTCTCTTTCATGTTGTGTGGTATTATCTATTGATGACTCCTAACATAGTTTGCTTTTGAATTGGTGTCCACATCAGGCATTTTACTTGTTACCTGTTTGTTAGAATACTGCATCCCTTTCACATCATTTGAATGATCCCTCCTTGCCACATGCTTTCTCTCTTTCTCTCCAGGATACATTAGGGGAAGTTGCTTTGTTGTTGGCACCAATCCCAGGCTGCCAGACAACATAAATGACTTTCACCAGACGTTTATGATAAGGGAATTTATATGCTTAAAGGTAATGATTAAAGAATTCCACCCTGAAAACGTAACTACTAGTGATTATTAGTTTATGTAGCATGTATAATGAATAATTAAAGTACTACACGTAAGTCCAATAAGGTTCAGTAGAGACATGTAAGGGAGAGAAATGTGTGTGTCTAAGAAAATACCGAGAACAATTCAACTGTGTATGACCCGACCTGGCTAGAACTCTGAGAAACTTATGATAGGACAGGGAGTCCTTTCAAGGTTCCTCTAATCTCGGGGGAATGGAACTGTCGGCTTGGTAGTGATAAACAGTGGATACAACTCACCTACTCTTCGTGTGTATGTATGTGTGTAAGTAGGGAGTGAACTATAAAATGGATGTCTTTGTATTATGGACTTCAGAGCGCCCTCGTGAATAAACTGTACGAACCTTTTGCATAAGCTGAGTCTTTGCCTAATTATTATTATTAAACCCAGGGTCTTACAAACCTCGGGGTTTGGTCAAAGCTTATTTATTGTTAGTTATTATCATTGGGATTGAAAATTCTCATGACAGTTAAGTTACTCGTCTTCTACTTAAGTCTTTGCTAATCTCTTTCATCAATAGACAGGACCAACATATGGACGGAAGTTCATGACCGGCTATCTGTCTTCGAAAGGGTCACTGCATCGGCCGGTCGAGTGGGAAGGCTGCTGAGATCTATGCATCAACCCTATCATCAGGCACGATGCCAGGTAAACCGAGCAATACAATCTCAAAACATACACGTATAGAGAAAAGGGTTCCAACTAAAACCATGTAGGGTTATTCGGCTTGTCCCTGTAGGAGAACCCTTCATGGTTCTAGGTACATGGAGAGTTCTATGTAGAACCCTCTATTAAAGGTTCTACCTACAACTCTTTTATATCCAAAGTGTTATACCTAGAACCCTCTGTGAAGGGTTATACATAGAATCATTCTATCTTCTAAGGGTTCTACCCTACTCCTTTGCCAAGAAACCTGTAGCATAATGAAACAGAGCCGCTTCACCAACCAGTTTGTTTTTATGATGGAAAAAGTCAGAAAAGCTTATGGAATATTTCTATAAGAACTACACGTTAATGATCTAGCTGAAAAGGAAGAATCCCTCTGATTATAGATAAAAGGCTATGCCAAAACATGACAGGTTTCCAGTGTATTTGATAAAGGATTTTTGGGGGGGGCTTTTTATTGTGTCGTCAGCAAACTTAATGATGGTGTTGGAGTTATGCTTGGCCATGCAGTTGTGGGTGAACAGGGACTACAGGAGGTGACTAAGCAGGCACCCCTGAGGGGCCCACATGTTGAGGATCAGCGAAGTAGATGTGTTGTTTTCTACCGTTAAGACCAGGGGGTGGCCAGTCAGGAAGTCCAGGATCCAGTTGCAGAGGGGATTACTGCAACTCGCTGTTGGCTGGGCTCCCTGCCTATGCCATTAAACCCCTACAACTCATCCAGAACGCCGCAGCCCGTCTGGTGTTCAACCTTCCCAAGTTCTCTCACGTCACCCCGCTCCTCCGCTCTCTCCACTGGCTTCCAGTTGAAGCTCGCATCCGCTACAAGACCATGGTGCTTGCCTACGGAGCTGTGAGGGGAACGGCACCTCCGTACCTTCAGGCTCTGATCAGGCCCTACACCCAAACAAGGGCACTGCGTTCATCCACCTCTGGCCTGCTCGCCTCCCTACCTCTGAGGAAGTACAGTTCCCGCTCAGCCCAGTCAAAACTGTTCGCTGCTCTGGCACCCCAATGGTGGAACAAGCTCCCTCACGACGCCAGGACAGCGGAGTCAATCACCACCTTCCGGAGACACCTGAAACCCCACCTCTTTAAGGAATACCTAGGATAGGATTAAGTAATCCTTCTAACCCCCCCCCCCCTTAAAAGATTTAGATGCACTATTGTAAAGTGGTTGTTCCACTGGATATCATAAGGTGAATGCACCAATTTGTAAGTCGCTCTGGATAAGAGCGTCTGCTAAATGACTTAAATGTAATGTTAAATGTAGTCCCAGGATCCTTAGCTTAGTGAAGAGCTTTGTGGGCACTATGGTATTGAACGCTGAGCTGTAGTCAGTGAATAGCATTCTCACATAGAAGCTTTCCCACCTGGACAAAAGGAACACCTATCTCAAGGCCATCAGACTGTTAAATAGCCATCACTAGCACAGAAAGGCTGCAGCCTACATACGCAGAGTTGAAATCATTGGCCACTTTTTAATAAATGGAACACTAGTCACTTTAAATAATGTAACTTGTATGTACATAAACTCAGCAAAAAAATAAATGTCCTCTCACTGTCAACTGCGTTTATTTTCAGCAAACTTAACAACAACTGAGACATAAACTGAACAAGTTCCACAGACATGTGACAGAGATGCAGTACATCTCCTCCTCATGGACTTTACCAGATTTGCCAGTTCTTGCTGTGAGATCTTACCCCACTCTTCCACCAAGGCACCTGCAAGTTCCCGGATATTTCTGGGGAGATTGGCAATAGCACTCACCCTTCAATCCAACAGGTTCCAGACGTGTTCAATGGGATTGAGATCCGGGCTCTTCGCTAGCCATGGTAGAACACTGATATTCCTGTCTTGCAGGAAATCACACACAGAACGAGCAGTATGGTTGGTGGCATTGTCATGCTGGAGGGTCATGTCAAGATGAGCCTGCAGGCAGGGTACCACATGAGGGAGGAGGAGGATGTCTTCCCTGTAACGCACAGCGTTGAGATTGCCTGCAATGACAACGGGCTTCGTCCGATGATGCTGTGACACACCGCCCCAGACCATGATGGACCCTCTACCTCCAAATCGATCCCGCTCCAGAGTACAGGCCTCGGTGTAACGCTCATTCCTTTGACGATAAACGTGAATCCAACCATCACCCCTGGTGAGACAAAACCGTGACTCGTCAGAGAAGAGCACTTTTTGCCAGTCCTGTCTGGTCCAGCAACGGTGGGCTTGTGCCCATAGGCGATGTTGTTGCCGGTGAGGACCTGCCTTACAACAGGCCTACAAGCACTCAGTCCAGCCTCTCTCAGCCTATTGCGGACAGTCTGAGCACTGATGGAGGGATTGTGCGTTCCTGATGTAACTCGGGCAGTTGTTGTTGCCATCCTGTACCTGTCCCGCAGGTGTGATGATGGGATGTACCGATCCTGTGCAGGTGTTACACGTGGTATGCCACTGCGAGGATGATCAGTTGTCCGTCCTGTCTCCTTGTAGCGCTGTCTTAGGCGTCTCACAGTACGGACATTGCAATTTATTGCCCTAGCCACATCTGCAGTCCTCATGCCTCCTTGCAGCATGCCTAAGGAACGTTCACACAGATGAGCAGGGACCCTGGCATCTTTCTTTTGGTGTTTTTCAGAGTCAGTAGAAAGGCCTCTTTAGTGCCCTAAGTTTTCATAACTGTGACCTTAATTGCCTACCGTCTGTAAGCTGTTAGTGTCTTAATGACCGCTCCACAGGTGCATGTTCATTAATTGTTTATGGTTCATTGAACAAGCATGGGAAACATACGTTTAAACCCTTTACAATGAAGATCTCTGAAGTTATTTTGATTTTTTTTTTATTATCTTTGAAAGACAGGGTCCTAAAAAGGGACGTTTCTTTTTTTTGCTGAGTTTACTGTGTTCTATACTATATACTGTATCTCAGTCTATGCCGCTCTGACATTGCCCGTCCATAGAAAGTCAGCAAAAAAAGAAAAGTCCCTTTTACCACCTGGCTACATAAAGACGTGGGTGACTCCAAATAGGAATTTAATACAACATTATAATCCATTGGTTAGAATTGAAAATGTGTCTTCTCCCTTTCCCACAGGATCAGCAGCAGTGCAGAGCCCCTGGATTGAGAGCAATTGTGGGGGGTTAGGTGCCTTGCTCAAGGGCTCAATGGCTGGAGATGGTCCATGGGATCAATGACCAGCAGTGTTCCAGCTGCCAGTTAAGTTCAGTTTCCATTTTTATGTTGCTCCAGCTGCTGGTCTGCCTCTCCAACCTCTGTTTCTTAATCCTGTTTCTCAATCAAGCCTTATTTTTTCCTAACACTACACAGCTGGTTCAAATGATCAACGTGCCAATCTATGCAGCTAAACTGGTAGCGGGAAGGCTCCTATGTACCATCTCCTGCCATTGCCCATGGGTGCTGCACTGCGGGGTGTTGGGAAAGGCAGGAGACACAATTTCCATTCTAACCAATGGACAATAAAGTATATATTCTCTCTGTTCTTGACACAAGTGGCAGTTTGCACAATATGTTATGAATTGCAATTTGTACAATATGGATGTCCATTTCTTCAAAAGTTTTAGAACACCTACTCATTCAAGGGTTTTTCTGTATTAGTACTATTTCTACATTGTAGCTGTAACGGCTGTCGTTGGGAATGGAGGACCAAAACGCAGCAGGAATGTGGATGCTCATCTTGTATTTATTTTTAAATAAAGTGAACACCAAAATAACAAAAAACGAAGAACTCACGAACAACAAAACAGTCTTGTCATGCTCACACAGGCAAAACAAGAAACAATCTCCCACCACACTACACCAAGCAATTACCCATATATAGGACTCTCAATCAGAGGCAACGAGAAACACCTGCCTCCAATTGAGAGTCCAGCACCCAAACCTAAACATAGAAAACCTAAACTAGACAGAATGCAGAAATACAACCTAGAACATACTAACCTAGAACATGCACTCAAAACCCAGGAACACATAAATCAAACACCCCTCTACAACACACACAAAACCCCCACCATACAAAACAAACATCCCTCTGCCATGTCCTGACCAAAATACTAAACAACTACTCTCTCTGCTGGTCAGGACGTGACAGTAGCATAATAGTGAAGATGTCAAAACTATGAAATAACACATAAGTAATCATGTAGTAACCAAAAAAAAGTGTTAAACAAATAAAAATTCTTTTGTATTTGTGATTCTTCAAAGTAGCCACCCTTTGCCTTGATGGCAGCTTTTCACACGCTTGAAATTCTCTCAACCAGCTTCATGAGGTAGTCACTTGGAATGCATGTCAATCAACAGGTGTGCCTTGTTAAATGTTAATTTGTGGAATTTCTTTCCTTAATGCGTTTGAGCCAATCAGTTGTGTTGTGACTAGGTAGGGGTGGTATACAGAAGATAGCCCTATTTCATAAAAGACCTCGTCCATATTATGGCAACAGCTCAAATAAGCAAAGAGAAATGACAGTCCATCGTTACTTTAAGACATGAAGTTCAGTCAATACGGGAAATTTTAAGAACATTTGCAGTCGCAAAAACCATCAAGTGCTATGATGAAACTAGCTCTCATGAGGAGCGCCACAGGAAAGGAAGACCCAGAGTTACCTTTGCTGCAGAGGACAAGTTCATTAGAGTTACCAGCCTCAGAAATTGCAGCCCAAATAAATGCTTCAGAGTTCAAGAAACAGACACATCTCAACATCAACTGTTCAGAGGAGACTGTGAATCAGGCCTTCATGGTCAAATTGCTGCAAAGAAACCACTACTAAAGGACACCAATAAGAAGAAGAAACTTGCTTGGGCCAAGAAACACGAGCAATGGACATTAAATCGGTGGAAATCTGTCCTGTGGTCTAGAGTCCAAATTGGAGATTTTTGGATCCAACCGCCGTGTCTTTGTGAGACGCGGTGTGGGTGAATGGATGATCTCCGCAAGTGTAGTTCCCACCGTGAAGCATGAAGGAGAAGGTGTTACTGTGTGGGGGTGCTTTGCTGGTGACACTGTCTGTGATTTATTTAGAATTCAAGCCACAAAAAAAACACTTAAATGCATGTAATTTTGTCCTTAACATTTAATTGAAATACTGTTGAATTCCATTCATTCCTATGGAGGACTGCTCCTACTACAGAGTTCTTCAAAGCCTCTCAATAGCCAATACATAGTATCAGCAATCCAAGGTTTCTATACATCATTGATAAAAACAGGCATGCAATGGTATGGAGGAGGGTAAGGAGTGGTTGTTGGTGAAGATGGTGGGTGAAAAGAGATTTGCACATTTGCTGATGTTAGCTAGCTAGCTCCATCAACCTAAACCAAAAATTCTAAACATTGTGAGCCACCATTTGAGATAGAGAGGAGCAGGTCAGTTGACGCAGACCATCGTCCCTGGAAATTTTCAGCTATCATGAGGTCCCTCACACCCTTTCTTGAGAACAGGCCAATGACAAGCAACATGGACTAGGGAAAATATAGATACTAGCAGATAAAATCAGGTTCACACATCCAAAGAGGTTGGGAAAATGTGTCCATTTATTTCAAATTGGGTGCGATTTTTATTTTACATCAATATGAAGCAGAGAGACAATGAATAGGAACTTGATAATTACAAGTGACATGGGAGGGGCTTAAAATACCACTTTGTGCTTGATGTCAGATATGGTAAAACTCAGGTTATTTTGTGCCCCAGTGCAATTTCAGGAAGGATGACTGACCAACAAGGTAAGTTTCACAGTGAACAACACTTATAAAATAAATAAAAAATAGAACGGTGTACCGGGACATACGTAAAATGAAGTCGGCCGTAACAAGGATTTTATCCCGGAATTCTGTGTGGGGCTCTCCTGTGGCCAAAGTCGTGCCCAGCTCCTCCAGCAACTCGGTCTGGTAGACCTGCAGCACTGTGACAGACGACAGGGTTCGGGCAGCCACCCCCTCTGCACGATACACCTTCTCCAGATGAGCAGCCGAAAAGCGACAGTGCTGCTTAGGGAGTGTAGGATTTGCATTAGCCATGCCCTTGTTAGCCAACGGGGCTAGGTAGCCAGCTAACTTTTCATCCACTGGAGGCGTGTGCACCAGCCGTGCCCCCTCCATCCCTTCCAGTTCCATGAAGGGGGAACACACATGCAGCATCAGCTTAGCTGAATGCGGGTTGGACCAGGTTGTTGTCAATTCCTCTAGTCTAGAAACAGGGTTAGGTGGTGCTTGACTGTGGCAGCCACAGGTGCCAGGTACTTCCCGCCGAACCTTGATGACTTATGCCGCGGGGGTGAACACGGCCACTTCAACTCCAAACTGTGGCACAGTTCAATGAACGATGCATTTGATACTAGGTTTTCCCCTGCTACTCCCGTAGCGTGAGGAAGTGGCTGACCCAGAACTAAGTCCTCTTCGTCACCCGAGAAACCCCTGAAACCATCCAGAGACACTAAGGCTGCAGTCCAAACACGTCAGTCCAAACACGTTTTTTTTAGCTAGCTACCTGAGAGGAGTGCTGCATAGATATGTTAGCTTACTAGGTACATTAATAGCTTTAGGTTGGTTGTTTTTAAGCTCAACTTCAAGATTTCCACTGATGATGTTGCCTCTCCGATCATCACTCTCCCTCGCTTGGGCAAGGGACATTTAAGGTACAATCAAATGTGATGATGTGAAACGTCATTCAAGGGCTGAGGGTTTAGGACCGAAGGCTGTCTACTTTGAGTTTGAAATGCAGCCCAAATCATCATCCGAACTTGGGCCATATATGTAACCAGAAGTCTCCCCCTGTTGGAATGCTAGTTCCACCTGTTCCGACCACAGCCCAAGTCTCTCTCCGCTTCCTGCCCCTTGGTCCCAACCGAGGTACTGGCATCCGAGAAAAGGAAGTTGCTTTAGGTAACTTCTGTTCCAATCTGAGACAAACTACACATAAATCGTGAATATCTTTCAGAGAAATGCTATAACCGCATGACTGGGGGCATGAACTTGACCCCAAACTCGGCTTAGCCATCATCGTCTCGGTCGTTTTCTAAGCCAGCTGACTCATTGCACCAGCAAACAAATTAATTGTTTTGTCACCAAAGCCCCATATACCAAAATCAAATTAATTTATAAAGCCCTACTTACATCAGCTGATATCTCAAAGTGCTGTACAGAAACCCAGCCTAAAACCCCAAACAGCAAGCAATGCAGGTGTAGAAGCACGGTGGCTAGGAAAAACTCCCTAGAAAGGCCAAAACCTAGGAAGAAACCTAGAGAGGAACCAGGCTATGAGGGGTGGCCATTCCTCTTCTGGCTGTGCCGGGTGGAGATTATAACAGCACATGGCCAAGATGTTCAAATGTTCATAAATGACCAGCATGGTCAAATAATAATAATCATAGTAGTTGTCGAGGGTGCAACAAGTCAGCAACACAAGAGTAAGTGTCAGTTGGCTTTTTCATAGCCAATCTTTGAGAGTATCTCTACCGCTCCTGCTGTCTCTAGAGAGTTGAAAACAGCAGGTCTGGGACAGGTAGCACGTCCGGTGAACAGGTCAGGGTTCCAGCAGGTCTGGGACAGCAGGTCTGGGACAGGTAGCACGTCCGGTGAACAGGTTAGGGTTCCATAGCCGCAGGCAGAACAGTTGGAACTGGAGCAGCAGCACGGCCAGGTGGACTGGGGACAGTAAGGAGTCATCATGCCAGGTAGTCCTGAGGCATGGTCCTAGGGCTCAGGTCCTCCGAGAGAGAAAGAGAGAATTAGAGAGAGCATATTTCCGACAGATAAGATCTAAACCAGGCCAGAACTTGTCCATGTAGACCAATTTGGGTTTTCAATCTCTCCAAAAGAATGTGGTGATTGATGGTATCAAAAGCAGCACTAAGATCTAGGAGCACGAGGACTGATGCAGAGCCTCGGTCTGACGTCATTAAAAGGTCATTTACCACCTTCCCAAGTGCAGTCTCAGTGCTATGATGGGGTCTAAAACCAGACTGAAGCTTTTTGTATACATTGTTTGTCTTCAGGAAGGTAGTGAGTTGCTACGCAACAGCTTTTTCAATTTGTTTTGAGAGGAATGGAAGATTCGATATAGGCCGATAGTTTTAAAAAAATAATTTCTGGGTCAAGATTTGGCTTTTTCAAGAGAGGCTTTACTACTGCCAATTTTAGTGAGTTTGGTACACATCCGGTGGATAGAGAGCCGTTTATTATGTTCAACATAGGAGGGCCAAGCACAGAAAGCAGCTCTTTCAGTAGGGACAGACTGATATTCTGCAAAAGGTACAGGTATTGGAGTGCTGAGGACTGGGGTAAAGTCATTTTCTCTGATGAATCCCCTTTCCGATTGTTTGGGGCATCCGGAAAAAAGCTTGTCCGGAGAAGACAAGGTGAGCGCTTCCATCAGTCCTGTGTCATGCCAACAGTAAAGCATCCTGAGACCATTCATATGTGGGGTTGCTTCTCAGCCAAGGGAGTGGGCTCACTCACAATTTTGCCTAAGAACACAGCCATGAATAAAGAATGGTACCAACACATCCTCTGAGAGCAACTTCTCCCAGCCATCAAGGAACAGTTTGGTGACAAACAATACCTTTTCCAGCATGATGGAGCACCTTGCCATAAGGCAAAAGTGATAACTAAGTGGCTCGGGGAACAAAACATCGATATTTTGGGTCCATGGCCAGGAAACTCCCCAGACAATCCCATTGAGAACTTGTGGTCAATTCTCAAGAGGCGGGTGGACAAACAAAAACCCACAAATTCTGACAAACTCCAAGCATTGATTATGGAAGAATGGGCTGCCATCAGTAAGCATGTGGCCCAGAAGTTAATAGACAGCATGCCTGGGCAGTTTGCAGAGGTATTGAAAAAGAAGGGTCAACACTGCAAATATGAACTCTTTGCATCAATTTCATGTAGTTGTCAATAAAAGCCTTTGACACTTATGAAATGCTTGTAATTATACTTCAGTATAGTAACATCTGACAAAAATATCTAAAGACACTGAAGCAGCAAACTTTGTGGAAATTAATATTTGTCATTCTCAAAACTTTTGGCCATGACTGTACATGTACATACTACCTCAACTAACCAGTGCCCCCGCACATTGACCCTGTACCCGTATCCCCTGTATATAGCCTCGCTATAGATATTTTACTGCTGCTCTTTAATTATTGGTTACTTTTCACTGTAAGGTTTACATCTGTTTATATTCGGAGCATGTGACAAATAAAATGTAATTTTATGTTGTGTTCACCATTTATGTCCTGTAGCTGAACTATTAAAATGTGGCACTGGTTTGACCCTTTGTAGACCAAATAAGGCTCTTGCTTAAGTGATTATAAAGGATCAGCACTCTCCAATTCATTTTAGCCTGATCCTTTTTCTTGACTGAAAATCAACCTGATGATTCCCTCAGTGGGGTTTTGACTTTCTTGAGCACGTTCAAGAGTCTGGAACTTCACGTTGACATGGTAAACTGTCAAGTAGATGTCAGGTAGAAGGTTATTTTGAGAGAATCAAGGGATTTATTGTTTGGTCAGGGTGGAAAAATGGATTGATCTTATATCACCCTGTTTCATTTTACTCTTATCAAAATCACAACACTTTGAAGTTTAAATGTTTACCTGTTAGGATTGCACAATAATAATGGATTGTAAAAATACAATATGTGCAGGCCTAGTTGCATCAACATGTATGGTGATAGTGGAGGGTTTAGAAATGTTTTTTTGTAGGCCTATAAATTGAAATTATATTGGTAGGCAAAATTGCATTTCTTCACACTAAATGTGTGACAAGTCAGTACTTGACTTCATTAATCCTAGACGAAGCCTGCAGTTGGCTTGTGTAATGAACAGTATAATTTGATATAACATATTATACAAATTACAATGCTAGTAGTTAGGTACAAAATAGTATACTGTGCAGTGTGCAATAGTTCCAACACAGTTATTGTGAAGCATCTAGGCCTATGCTTTTATTGTTGAATTTAGTGAAAGTCAATATTGTATTAAAGACGACCATTTCCTAAAAACTCCCTATCAATTCTGCAACAACTCACATAACTTTATTATAGGCTATAATAAACCGTTATAATGCTTCCGCTTACAGAGAGCGGTGATCACTTCATGAATATTTAAACAGTTAAGTATTCCGTAACAATCGGTGTCGGGGAGGAGGGGCAGGCACCACGAGAGAATGAACGAACTCTATAGATGTGTATTGATGAAAGTCACACTTGTAAGCGCGAGCGTCGTCCGATACTTTGTAGTAGAAAGTACCAGATGTAGCAAATAGCCTTCAAGCTAATGCAACTCTTTATGGGCTGAAATATTTAGACGACGAGACTAAAACCCAAGGACCTTTCAATTGGTTGAATTTCATAATTTGCTAGTTCAAAGAGGTATAGGCTACACATGCTTAATACACGAATTTGAAATTGTCGCCAAAGGACGCCGCTGTGCGCTAGACACGGCAATTGAAGAGTAGTTGAAGTGAGCTTGTAAAAGGTAAGATACGGTTTAAAATATGTTTGTTTACAAAATGTGTTCAAATTAGCCCAGCCTACTTCTAAAGATTAATATTCACTTTGACACTCACACTTATAATATATGTTTTCTGTCTTTCAACTTCTCGAGATTCTGATTTGCCATCTTGAAGTTTCTTCCCAAATGAGCGTGTGTGTGTGTGTGTGTGTGTGTCAGTGAACGTAAAGACGGCAGTAAAAAACTGCACACATATGTAGAAAATGTACTCAAACCACTGAATAACATCTCCAATCTGAATTTTTCAGGACTGAGCATGCTGCCTGTTACTCCTTGGTAGTTCAGCCTGGTCTCATAGACTAATAGTGACATAGTCAATGTAAATCCCGGACATCCAAATTACTATGATATATTATGTTTGTTATAAAAAAAAGGTAATATTTAGCAACCCAAAAATGCCGATACCGATTAATGGGCCGATTTTTAAGTATGTATGTATGTATGTATGTATGTATGTATGTATGTATGTATGTATGTATGTATATATGTGTAATAATGACAATTACAACAATACTGAATGAACAATGAACACTTTATCTTATTATAATATATAAATAAAATCAATTTAGTCTCAAATAAATAATGAAACATGTACAATTTAGTTTAGATATTGCAAAAACACAGTGTTGGAGAAGAAAGTAAAAGTGCAATATGTGCCATGTAAAAAAGCTGACGTTTAAGTTCCTTGCTCAGAACATGAGATCATATGAAAGCTAGTGGTTCCTTTTAACATGAGTCTTCAATATTCCCAGGTAAGAAGTTTTAGGTTGTAGTTATTATAGGAATTATAGGACTATTTCTCTCTATACCATTTGTATTTCATATACCTTTGACTATTGGATGTTCTTATAGGCACTATAGTATTGCCAGCCTAATCTCGGGAGTTGATAGGCTTGAAGTCATAAACAGAGCTGTGCTTCAAGCATTGCTAAGAGCTGCCAGCAAACGCAGTAAAATGCTGTTTGAATGAATGCTTACGAGACTGCTGCTGCCTACCACCGCTCAGTCAGACTGCTCTATCAAATATCAAATCATAGACTTAATTATAATATAATAAACACACAAAATACGAGCCTTAGGTCATTAATATGGTCAAATCCGGAAACAATCATTTCGAAAAAAATACTTTTATTCTTTCAGTGAAATACGGAACCATTCTGTATTTTATTGAACGGGTGGGAACCCTAAGTCTAAATATTGCTGTTACATTGCACAACCTTCAATGTTATGTCATAATTATGTAAAATTCTGGCAAATTAATTACGGTCTTTGTTAGGAAGAAATGGTCTTCACACAGTTCTCAACGAGCCAGGCGGCCCAAACTGCTGCATATATCCTGACTCTGCTTGCACTGAACGCAAGAGAAGTGACACAATTTTCCTAGTTAATATTGCCTGCTAACATGAATTTCTTTTAACTAAATATGCAGGTTTAAAAATATATACTTGTGTATTGATTTTAAGAAAGGCATTGTTGTTTATGGTTAGGTACATTTGTGCAACAATTGTGCTTTTTTCACGAATGCGCTTTTGTTAAATCATCACCCGTTTGGCGAAGTTGAAGCAGGCTGTGATTCGATGATAAATTAACAGGCACCACATTGATTATATGCAATGCAGGACAAGCTAGTTAACCTAGTAATATCATCAACCATGTGCAGTTAACTAGTGATTATGTTAAGATTGATTGTTTTTTATAAGATAAGTTTAATGCTAGCTAGCAACTTACCTTGGCTCCTTGCCACAAGGTTCTTTTGATGCTGCACTCGCGCAACAGGTGGTCAGCCTGCCACGCAGTCTCCTCGTGGATTGCAATGTAATCGGCCATAATCGGCGTCCAAAAATGCTGATTACCAATTGTTATGAAAAATCGGCCCAAATTTTTTGTCCATGGCGATTAACCTAACTCCTAGCCTTAACCCCTAACCCCTAGTCTATTTAACGTTAGCCATCTAACTAACGTTAGGAACCTAACTAATGTTAGCCACAACAAATTGGAATTATTAACAAATACACTACCATTCAAAAGTTTGGGGTCACTTAGAAATGTCCTTGTTTTTGAAAGAAAATCATATTTTATGTCCATTAAAATAATATCAAATTGATCAGAAATACAGTGTAGACATTGTTAATGTTGTAAATTACTATTGTAGTTGGAAACGGCTGATTCTTTATGGAATATCTACATATGCGTACAGAGGCCCATTATCAGCAACCATCACTCCTGTGTTCCAATGGCACGTTGTGTTAGCTAATCCAAGTGTATCATTTTAAAAGGCTAATTGATCATTAGAAAACCCTTTTGCAATTATGTTAGCACAGCTGAAAACTGTTCTGCTGATTAAAGAAGCAATAAAACTGGCCTTTAGACTAGTTGAGTATCTGGAGCATCAGCATTTGTGGTTTCGATTACAGGCTCAAAATGGCCAGAAACAAAGACCTTTCCTCTGAATCTCGTCAGTCTGTTCTTGTTCTGAGAAATGATGGCTATTCAATGCAAGAAATTGCCCAGGAACTGACGATCTCGTACAACGCTGTGTACTACTCCCTTCACAGAACAGCGCAAACTGTCTCTAACCAGAATAGAAAAAGGAGTGGGAGGCCCTGGTGCACAACTGAGCAAGAGGACAAGTACATTAGAGTGTCTAGTTTGAGAAACAGACGCCTCACAAGTCCTCAACTTGCAGCTTCATTAAATAGTACCCGCAAAACACCAGTCTCAACGTCAACAGTGAAGAGGCGACTCTGGGATGCTGGCCGACTAGGCAGAGTTCCTCTGTCCAGTGTCTGTGTTCTTTTGTCCATCTTAATCTTTTCTTTTTATTGGCCAGTCTGAGATATGGCTTTCTTTGCAACTCTGCCTAGAAGACATATTATATTATACGAGATGGAAGATGGACCTCCACAAATGTATACATACCATACGAAATGTAACATATCATACCAAGTGGAGGGAGACATATTTACGTTTACCATGTTACGTCTACCCATGAGTCCAAGTTGCAGCAGTTTGATGCACCTTTATAGGAAAATACAGTAAAGGTGGTTGACGCTAAGATGACAGTCATTGCAGCCTATGGCCTGCTTGTGTGTGTGACACTCCTCGCTGATAATAATTACCACTATTAACTCCTACTGCTGATTAGGGAAGGAATTAGATCTTTAGAATGTCACTGAAGGTTGTAAGTACTTAGTCAAAGAGGCAAGGTAACATCCAGTGTTGGCGATACCAAGCCTGTGGAAATAGAGTGCAGGTGCTGATTCAAAGAGAATGAGAGATGGAGAAGTAGAAAGCTCTGTGTTGATCAAAAATAGTAGTCCCTAACATTCACACAGCCTAACAACAAACTGCGTCTACAAGCAATGATGCTACATCTTGAATTGCTACGCTCGCATTAGAGTTTGGTACGGTACGGTACGGTAAAGAAATGCATAGGTCAGTACAATATAATACAGTAGTG
This sequence comes from Salmo trutta, assembly GCF_901001165.1. NCBI lineage: Eukaryota > Metazoa > Chordata > Actinopteri > Salmoniformes > Salmonidae > Salmo > Salmo trutta. Next base: position 28,712,454 of record NC_042963.1, read on the forward strand.
TAGAGTTTGGTACAGTACGGTAAAGAAATGTAGAGTGGAGAATAGGTCAGTATTTGTATTTGTATAATACAGTAGAGTAGTGTTTGGTACAGTACAGTAAAGAAATGTGGATTATAGGTCAGTACAATATAATACAGTAGAGGAGAGTTTGGTACAGTACAGTACGGTAAAGAAATGTAGAGTGGAGTATAGGTCAGTACAATATAATACAGTAGAGGAGAGTTTGGTACAGTACAGTACGGTAAAGAAATGTAGAGTGGAGTATAGGTCAGTACAATATAATACAGTAGAGTAGAGTTTGGTACAGTACGGTAAAGAAATGTAGAGTGGAGTATAGGTCAGTACAATATAATACAGTAGAGTAGAGTTTGGTACAGTACGGTAAAGAAATGTAGAGTGGAGTATAGGTCAGTACAACATAATACAGTAGAGTAGAGTTTGGTACAGTACAGTATAGCACAATTCCTTTTGTATAGAGTTGTATGGTTTCTTTGACTTTGTAATCCAAGGCTTTTGTTTGGCATAATTGTTTTTCAATTTAAAAGTATTTCAGTGTCATTCTGTTACCATATAATTGCCCTACTACTACCATCCCCTATCCAGTCATCTACAGATCTGTGATAAACATTGTATTTATGGATGCATTTTGAAAGTATACATTCATAGTGCCCACTACCCTAGTCTCAATTAAGGCGACCCAGGTGGCTAATAGTCCAGCCCTCATGTTGCAGAGTTCCCCACAAACCCTCACTCTGATTTCTTCTTGGATCAGGGCAAATGGAAGCACCCGGGATGGGTGCACACAAGCATGCTATTGTTTATTTTCATCTGGCCTGCCAAACAGAGAACAGAGAGAGAGGTGATTGCTAAATACTTATTTAGTGTTGCCAGGCTACCCTCAGTGGAGTGCACAAAGGGACAGCATTAGAGGGGACGCAGAGCAGAGCACGAAGGCGAGAGAAAAAAAGGAGGTGCAGAATAATTTTTCATTTACAGCTTTTCGATGTTCTTTCTAATTTTGGATCTGCGCTTGATGAGGACACATGTACATAAGTCACGTACTCTCTCTCTCTCTCTCTGTCTCTCTGTCTCTCTTTCTCTCTCATTTCATTTGTACACAGACAGGCCCAACTGAGCTGGTCATAACACATCCGTAAGTCTTAACCAATTCTTTCACGCAAGCAAGGGTTGGCCCACATATCTTGAATATTAGGCATTGCGCCTCTTTAAAGGAGTGGTGGGTGCTGTTGCTTCTTCTCTCATTCTACAGAGTAGATTGGGGAGGTAGGGATACTTTCTGACACCCAGATGTGTGTGGGATGGGGTGACGTGGTGGGTACAGGCGGGGCGGCGGTGTGTGTGTTCACCAGCTTGTGTGTGCATGTCTCTCTCAAGTGTGTACCGTAGGTGTTTGCTAGCTTGTGTTTTGTGCAAGTCTGTGTGTGATTGTTTATGTACCAGGCCAGCTTGTGCATGAGTGCCTTTTCAATGCGTGGGAAAGAGTGCATGTGCGTTGTTTACAACATTTGGTGGCATTCACCACCCTCCCTTCCCCTTCATGTGGGCTTCCTGCTCTCTCTGTCAGTGGGTGACTTGAGTCTAAAAGCTGTGCGATGGCCCACCTCCTGTCACCTTGTCCCTTATCTAATTTTAGTTTACCAAGCTCTCGACACAGCGTTATTTTTGTGGCCCGGCTCACAAGCTATCCATATATCTGTGCGGAACGCCGAATCCCATTAAACTGCTGTTCTCAGGCACTTATTATAGCCTAGTGTAGCCTAGCTTAGCCACTCTTCTCTTACCTAACCAACCCAGGCTTTTGGCGGTTGGCCCTTTCATTAGGGCACAGTTTGTGCTGTAAACAGTACTGAGGTTTGGGTTAGAGCAGTAAGGCAGGAAGCTAATGGACGAGAGGAAGTTGACATGACTGAACAGCGGGGGTTCACCACCTCGCTGCTTTCGGAATGATACAGGCTCTCTCGTATTGAGACAACATAAGCATACATACCTGCTGTGAGAGCGAGTGTCTGTGTCTTCCCCCTCAGACACGGTTTCGCTTAGTGAACTTACTCGCTCACTGTAGCGGTTTACTGTACACACACAAACACATTTTGTGTGAGTGTTGTAGCCAAAGTATTTTGGTTTCAGTCTTCGTCTACGCCAGTGGCTGTTGATTCTGAAACTTTCACAATGTCACACCTAGTCTTCCATCCATGCGGTCTATTCAGTAGAATGAACGGCTTTAGCATTGGAGGCAGAAATGCACTGTCTAGCTCATACACAGACTTCTATACCGCAGGATAAATGATTATTTATTTCATTGGCAATGTCATGATCTTTTAGTTGCACCCAATTGAATAGCCATTATTAACCACTGACTTGTGTTTTATGCAGGCCTGGTGCATGATGGGATCTTTTCGGAGGCCCCGTCCTCGCTTTATGAGCTCGCCCGTGCTGACGGACCTCGCCTGCTTCCACGCCAGCTCGGTCGGCCAGCAGCTGTCCAACACCAGCGTCTGGAATAGGTGGGTGAGCCTCCTCATCTGTGTGAACCACGTCCAACACTGCTTTTAAATGTGTGTGTTTGAGTGTGTGAAACACGTTTCTCTTTTGATACATCTCTGACAGAGGGTCCATACCAGCCATTACATACTAAACTGACTTTGGTTTGCTTTCAAATGGGAAGCAATTAGATTTGATACATATCATATCTCTTTGTGCCTCACTTTATTTCCCTAAAATGTCCAAAGAGAACATGATAGGAAATGACAGGATAAATAATGTTGGAATCCCACCAGGAAGTTTTTAGAGGATGTGGGTTATGTGTATATTAGTAAGTGTACGGGTTGGAACAGGAAGACCTGCGATGGTCTCTTTCCTCTCTGACCACCCCATCACTCGCAATCTGCAAAAAATGTGGATAGTACTGTTGAGCTGGCGGTTTTGAACATGTTCACTACGGAAACAGAAGCTAACTCTTTATTTCGATATGGAAATGTGTCAGACTGCTCTCCCCCTCCACTTCTCTCAGGAAGTGAATAGAGCATTTGACAGGATGTTTTGTGGGAAGCGGATGGGGCAGCGGGCGCTTCGGCTGCTAAGAGGTCACTTCCGCTAAACCCCAGAGGTGCTACTGAGGCGCTTGGCGTGCTCTTTGTCCACGCAAAGCAGGGGGTCTTTCCATAGGTGTGGAGTTTGTGTCCTTGGTCACATGGTCACCGGCCGCCGCCACAGCTTGAACGGCACAGTCCTCCACAGCGAAGAGCCGAAGTCACAATGTACGCTGCACTGTTTTGATCTGATAGTGGACCGCCCTAAACTAGAACAAAAGGCCAATGCAAAGTTTTCACAAGCCCTATTTTCCTTTCTAATTCCTTCAGCTCTACAAAAGTGCCCAGGGGGTATGGGCTAGGGGTTGATTCTGAACAGTACCTTTACACAGCTTTGCTACACAATGAAAAGGTTTATGAAACCCCCAAGGCCATGTTATGACAATATGTTATGTCATGTTATGAAAATATCTGCAGAGGGGCTTTAAATGGATATCTGGTTTTCACTGTTTACAGTATGTCCATGCCTCCCTGTTGCAAAATGCATCATACTTCACACCTCTTTTCCTACATTGGAGAATTCATATTCAGGAAATGTTGCAGGGCACTAATTCTCCACGGTGGGTTGTTATCAAGATAAGTTTAAAAAAAAATGTCATTAACATGACTCAAGACATACACTGAGTATACATAACATTAAGGACACCTGGTCTTTCCATGACATAGACAGAACAGGTGAATACAGGTGAAAGATATGATCCCTTATTGATGTCACTTGTTAAATCAACTGGTGTATATGAAGGGGAGGAGACAGGTTAAAGAAGTATTTTTAAACCTTGAGACATTTGAGACATGGATTGTGTATGTGTGCCATTCAGAGGGTGAATGGGAAAGACTGGGCAAATGGAATGGGCAAAACCTTCCGTGGGAATTAACGGGAATATATGGGAATTAATGAAAATATATGAAAATTAATATTAATACCATTTAAATGTAGATGTTTTTTGCATTGGATATATTTACCATTTCATATGGAGACAGAAACATAAACCTTTTACCTTATCATAAGTAGACATAATTGCAAATGATTAAATTTCTTCCAATAGAAATGTTAAAAAAACGATTTAGTTACAAATTAAACTTTAATTAAACGAGTTAACTATTCACATGGGATGATTTCACTGAACAACAAAAGAAAGGAAGTATTGAATGAGCCCCAATTATCCATCATATCTCCCCCAAAAAATATCAACATACATCTGTAAAATGATAGTCTAGAAACTAAAGCTTTGGTTGTCTTCCTCTCAGGCTTCCATGTCTTCTCCCTGGACCTCCTCAATATCCACCTCTTGAACATCAGGCCTCATCTTCACTGTCACTTTCCAACCTTGTTGAGGATGGCTCGTTGTCAGACTCAAAAAGCCTCAAATTTGCCCGGATGGCCACCAATTTTTCAACCCTTGTATTGGTCAGCCTGTTGCGTGCTTTGGTGTGTGTGTTCCCAATAAAGGACTAGTTGCGCTCTGAGGCGGCTGATGTTGGTGGGATTTGGAGGATGATGGAGGCAACAGGGGAAAGAGCCTCAGATCCACAAAATCTCTTCCACCAGGTGGCTGATGAGATATGTTGGCAAGACTGCTATATTGCATCTCCATCCCAAAGCCCTTGCTTGGAAGTGTACTTTGCCAGACTGCCAAGAGCCTTGCCCTCATCCAGGCCAAGGTGGCGAGACATGGTAGTGATGACACCATAGGCCTTGTTGATCTCTGCACCAGACAGGATGCTCTTGCCAGCATACTTGGGGTCCAACATGTATGGGCTTCAGGCAGAAGTCTTCATGCTTTTTGATGTATTTCAGAACTGCAGTTTCCTCTGCTTGGAGCAAAAGTGGGCTGGGCAGTACGGATTTATTTTCTTACATCTGCATGCAGAGTCTGAACATCAGACAGGATGACATTGTCTCCCTCAATCCGTGCAATGGCTACTGCTATAGGTTTCAGAAGTTTCAGGCTGCTTACCACTCTCTCCCAAAATACATCATCCAGGAGGATACTCTCGATGGGGCTGTCCATATCGGCAGACTGTGGTATGGCCATTTCTTGGAGAGACTCCTTCCCCTCCAGGAGACTGTCAAACATGATGACAACACAACCCCAATGGGTGTTGCTGGGCAGCTTCAATGTGGTGCTCTTATTCTTCTCACTTTGCTTGGTGAGGTAGATTGCTGCTATAACTTGATGACCCTTCACATACCTAACCATTTCCTTAGCTCTCTTGTAGAGATGCATGAGCAGCACAGCCAATGGGTGCGATGTAAGGGTAGGACTCAACTTTAGACCAAGCAGCCTTCATGTTCGCAGCATTGTCTGTCACCAGTGCAAATACCTTACATTTACATTTTTTTTTTTTACATTTTAGTCATTTAGCAGACGCTCTTATCCAGAGCAACTTACAGTAGTGAATGCATACATTTCATACATTATTATTTTTTTTTCCTGTGCTGGCCCCCCGTGGGAATCAAACCCACAACCCTGGTGTTGCAAACACCATGCTCTACCAACTGAGCTACAGGGAAGGCTAGACCTTTTCTGGTCCAAGCTCATTGATGACTTCCTTCAGCTCATCTGCAATGTAGAGACCAGTGTGTCTGTTGTCCCTTGTATCTGTGCTCTTGTAGAGTACTGGTTGATGGGTGGAGATGATGTAGTTCATTATTCCTTGCCCTCAAACATTCAACCACCCATCAGAGATGATTGCAGTACAGTCTGCTTTCTCTATGATTTGCTTGACCTTCACTTGAACTCTGTTGAACTCTGCATCCAGCAAATGAGTAGATAAAGCATGTCTGGTTGGAGGGGTGTATGCTGGGCGAAGAACAATCAGAAATCTCCTCCAATACACATTACCTGTGAGCATCAAAGGTAAACCAGTTGCATACACGGCTCGAGCAAGACATTCATCAGCATTTCTCTGACTACGTTCCTCCATTGAGTCAAACAAACTTCTGATTCCAGGAGGACCATGAGCTGTTGCTATCGATAAGGTGTCTGATTCATCATTTTCACCTCCAATAGAAGTAGTGGGACTTTTGTCAGAGGTTGCTTGTTGTGAGCGCTGAGGGAACTTTATGCACTTGGCCAGATGATTCTGCATCTTTGTTGCATTGTTCACATATGATTTGGCACAGTATTTGCAAATGTACACAGCTTTTCCTTCTACATTAGCTGCAGTGAAATGTCTCCACATATCAGATAATGCCCGTGGCATTTTCCTGTAAAGATGAGAAAAAAATGAGTAAAAAAAAACGAATACAATTCCATGTACAGATAAATAGTTAAGTAGTTAGATTAAACAACTCCTTTGTAAGATACATGTTTTAAAATGAAACATGTATGGAAATAGGTGAATTAACCAGTCTGGGAACGTGGGACGCTTGCGTCCCACCCTAGTCAACAGCCAGTGTAATCGCGTCGCGCGAAATACAAATACCTCTATATGCTATAACTTCAATTTCTCAAACATATGACTATTTTACACCATTTTATAGATACACCTCTCCTGAATCGAACCACGTTGTCCAATTTCAAAAAGGCTTTACAGCACAAGCAAAACATTAGATTATGTTAGGAGAGTACCCTGCCAAAAATAATCACAATGCCATTTTCAAAGCAACTAGCATGCATCACAAATACCCAAAACACAGCTAAATGCAGCACTAACCTTTGACAATCTTCATCAGATGACACTCCTAGGACATCATGTTACACAATACATGCATTTTTTGTTCGATAAAGTTCAAATTTATATATAAAAACAGCATTTTACATCGGCGCATGACGTTCAGAAAATATTTTCCCTCAAATGCTTCCGGTGGATCAGCGCTACAATTTACAAAATTACTATTCGAAAACATTGTTAAAATGTAATATTGTCATTCAAAGAATTATAGATTAACATCTCGTGAATGCAACCGCATTGCCAGATTTAAAAATAACTTTACTGGGAAATCACACTTTGCAATAAACAACGTGGTATGCTCAGAAAAATAGGCTAGGCGATACATGTTAGCGCCATCTTGGAACCATCTAAAATCAAATATACTATTGTAAATATTCCCTTACCTTTGATTATCTTCATCAGAAGGCACTTCCAGGGATCCCAGGTCCACAACAAATGTAGTTTTGTTAATTTATGTCCCAATAGTTCCTTCTTGTTAGCGCGTTCCGAAGGCTACTCATAATGTACTGAAGCGCGCGGGATTTGTCGTCACGAATGTGCAAAAAAAAATATTTACGTTCGTTCAAACATGTCAAACGTTGTATAACATAAATCTTTAGGGCCTTTTTCAACCAGAGCTTCAATAATATTCAAGGCGGACGATTGCATTGTCTTACTAAACGTTTCAGAACAAAAGGGTTCCCATGGGCGCCCGCGTCATAGTAGTAATGGCCCTCCCCCTGTGACCAACTTCCCAAGCCTCTCTTTGGGTCAGTTTCTACCATAGAAGACTCAAACCACTTTGTAAAGACTGTTGACATCTAGTGGAAGCCTTAGGAAGTGCTAAATGATTAATAAGTCCCTGTGTGTTTCAATGGCAAAGGCTTGAAGTGATTCCACACATCAGATTTCCACTTCCTGTTAGGATTTGTCTCAGGGTTTTGACTGCCATATAAGTTCTGTTATACTCACAGACACCATTCAAACAGTTTTAGAAACTTTAGAGTGTTTTCTTTCCAAATCTACTAATTATATGCATATTCTAGTAACTGGGCAGGAGTAGTAACCAGATTAAATCGGGTACGTTTTTTATCCGGCCGTGCAAATACTGCCCCATAGCCCCAACAGGTTATTAACACTCCTCAGTTAGGCTCAAGCAAGCTAAAACCCACACGGAAGCAAAAACTAACTAGCAGAAAGTGTTAAGTTCGAAATTATTTAAACACACTGCTGTAGGCTACTATTTACTAGTTAACAAAAATATTATGCATGTCATATAAAATATATTCACCCCAGCCAGTAGTGTAATCAAAACTTACCAGAAAGCATGTAGTCCTTGGCTCAGACAGTGTAGTAGTGTGGGCTCAGTAGCATCTCATTAGTGTGCAAGATCTTGAGAATCATCTGTACATGTGATATAAGAGTGCACTGCACATGTGATGGAAGAATGCACTGTGAATGCAGAAGGTTGCAATTCCATTGAATTGGGGATAGTTTAACCAAAATATGCCACAATACCTCGAATTGCCTTATGTGTATCCCACAAAAAAGGTTCACTGTAATAAGCGAATGATTTTTTTAAATGAATTTATGCAAAATTCCCCAAATTCCCGTGCTTAACTTCTATGGAAAAATTCAGGAAATTTACCGGAAAGTTTACGAGCCTTTGCAACCCTAGGCAAGACAAAATATTTAAGTGCCTTTGAACGGGGTATAGTAGGTGCCATGCGCACCAGTTTGTGTCAAGAACTGCAACGCTGCTGGGTTTTTCACGCTCAACAGTTTCCCGTGTGTATCAAGAATGGTCCACCACCCAAAGGACATCCAGCCAACTTGACACAACTGTGGGAAGCATTGGAGTCAACATAGAACAGCATCCCTGTGGAACGCTTTTGACACCTTGTAGAGTCCATGCCCCGACGAATTTAGGCTTTTCTAAGGGCAAAGGGATGCAACTCAATATTAGGAAGGTGTTCCCGAATGTTTGGTATACTCAGTGTATGATTGACTTATTAGACAAAATGAGGCAACCTAATCACCATCTATCACAATCAGCCATCTCTCAGAAAAGTTTAAATACGGTCCTATTGATCTCAGCCAGAGCTTCCCATTTGCCAGGCAGTTGAGGCTCCCTCACCTATGCCCTCTGACCTATGATCTCTGACCTGACCCTGTGTTTCTGTCCCTTAGCGTCCAAACAGCCGTGATCAAAGTGTTCCAGGGTGGAGCGTTGCAAGCTAATGAGCTTTACACCCTCAATGAGAGCATCAGGTAAGGTTGAATTGACAGTCTAGATCCTGTAAGAGCTTTGTGACTTCACCGCACACTGCAGGAAGCTTTGGAGATAGGGTCCTCCTTGTTTTGTTCTTGTAACCCAGATAAGGCCTTAGTGGAATCAACATAAAGGAAAGGAGACATCAAAATGTTTACACCCCCTTTGATTTAGGGCACTGCTGTATGTCAATACTTTTATAAAGTGCGTTTTAAATCAATGTTTTTCTTTCACGTTATTAGCTAGTGTCCCATTGTTCTGTGTCCTTTTAGATGGCTCCTCAAGACCGAGTTGGGCTCGTTCATCACAGAGTACTTCCAGGTATGCTCTTTCCCCTTGCATGTACTGTAGATTCACCACCCAAAATGATCAAAGGAATAGTTTGCTTAATATAATGCAGATGTAGGTACATATGTAGTTTATTTAGGGACTTAATAGCCATATCAGGTTTGTAAGTAAGGATTTTTGCCCCATTCATTCCAAAAGACCCTTTCAAACTTTCCAGTCAAATGTGTTTGTAAGGTGTTTTAGGAAAATGCCTCAATAAGAAGAATTTAAAAACAGTCTGGGTGAGTGTCAAGAGCCAAGGTACCTGGAAAATCATATACATGTGTCAAATGTAGTAATAATAAGTAATTCATATATTTATTTATTTTTCAATTGAAGTGAAAAGTGTTTTGGTGTTTTAATAAACTGAATTTAGATTGCTGTCTTAATTATTTGTCCTAAAATACCAGTTGAGCCAGTGGCGATTTTAGCATGTAAATCTTGGTGGGGCAAACTCCCCCCAAAAATGGAGATGCATGCCAGCAAAGCCACTACACTACACTTACACAACACAACACTAAACATCATATGAAGTGCACTATAACGGTGACAAACGGTGCCCACAAACTGTTAGGGCCTACTTAAAGCTGTCCCAACAGTAGTCCCAACAGCAGTCTCAACACCTTACCACTGCTACACCTGGCTATCAGCGGAGCCTTGTCTGGCAGCGAAACAGTGGTCCCCTGTGGCTCAGTTGGTAGAGCATGGTGTTTGCAACGCCAGGGTTGTTGGCTCGATACCCACGGGGGACCAGTACGGGGGGAAAAAAATATATGTATGAAATGTATTCACTACTGTAAGTCGCTCTGGATAAGAGCGTCTGCTAAAATGTAAAATGTAATTCAGCCTCATTTACTGCCTTTAAAAAATATAGCTGATGTGGCTGACTTGCTTAAGCAAATGTGGTTTCTACTGACAATTGAGATGTACAAATTATGGCATACTGGGACGACGAGTGGATGAGAGGCAATCCGTAATTTCGATTAAGACATTAACGAGCGAGCTAGGACGGACGTAGTCAATATAACTATTTGTTCAGCACTTTTGAAATGTACAGCGATAGAATTCAGAACATGGGCCGTTCTTACGGTATTCTCACTGTACACCAAGTCAGAACCGTAGGATAAATAAGGGGGCGCATATGCAGACAATGAAAGCTCTTACAATATTCAATGATTACATTTCTTTAAAACAGGCTATAGGCTACATGCACCACCAAGTCAGAACAGTAGGCTAAATTATGAGGGGGAAAGGGGACCAAATTATTAGGGTGAGGCACATGGGCAAGTAACGGCTTACTACACAACATACACTTTGTTAGGCTCTGACAAACAGAGTGAAAAACTAACAGACAACTAGTCAAAGCTCAAACCAAGTTTATCCACCAAATGGGTCAAACAGCTGCAAAGACAAAGACATGGTTCCACCAGCACAAGTATTTATACACCCCTTTAGGCGGAGTCTCCTCCTTTTCTCTAAACACTACATCTTTGTTGCTAGGCAGGAAGTTAAGTGATGTGGGTAATAAACTGTTCCTTCTCCCTTCATGTGACCTGACCTGACCTCGGCCCCCCCATTCCTCACTAATCCACAGCTATCCACCCTTATCAGTGACCGCAACCATGTGATTGCCTTTTGCCTTACTTAGTAACTTCGCAGGCCCTTGGCTCTTATCCGCCCTCAATTGACCCCACCATATACATTCCTCCTACATATAACCATTAACTTCTGGTGTAGCAAGTATTTCAAATGACATCACAACAACTCAGTATTAATTTCTTAGCTACAGTATACATATCTCCCTGGCATATTACATAATTTCTGAAGCAGCATACAATACATTTTTTGACTCACCTTGTTGTGCTGTGCTCACTTGAACAGGAAGTGGCGCGGCGGACCTTCGTGGGCAAATTTTGTCATCAAACTTTGTCATCAAAGTCTGGCATTCTCTGGATTTATGGTGCTTTCAAGACAACTGGGAACTCTGTAAAGGTTGAATCATGACGTCAGTGATCTTCAGTTCGTAGCTCTAGAAAGAGGCTTGAGTTCCCGACTCTGAATTCCGAGTTGGAAGACCATTCAAAATGTATTTTCCCAGTCAGAGCTAGTTTTTTTCCCGAGGTCACAGTTGTCTTGAACTCACTGAAGTCTGAGATTTCCCAGTTCCGAGTTTCCAGTTGTTTTGAACGCGGCAGAAGTCATGCTGAATTGACAGCATTGCCAATGTTGAATGTTTATCCTTTTAAGCTTGGAAAAGAGATCCTTAAACCCAGACTTGGACCACACACCCACTCCACTGAATAGCAGGCTAGTGATTGCTTTGCAATGCTTGCAGTTAGCCACTGATTCCTTCCAAACCACTCATTGTTGAATTTGCAATTTCCAATGTGTTATGTAATGTTTCTGTCCAACGGCCGATGAGCACCAATACGTTTAATCTGTAAATGATCTTCATAATTTCTCTTCATATGGCAAGAATTGAAAAGGATTTGCCAGTAGATTGTCGACTTCATCCATGATGATGACTGCCAGCTTACTAGCTAAGATTTTGAAAGTATGATGTTGACATAATCAGTCCAATCAAAGCTACTGTAGATATAACATGATTTGACGTCTTTTTATCTGTGGCCAATGACCTTGAGCCTTCTTGGATGGGCACTTCTAATGTAACTCTATGGCAGCGCCCAAGGGGCTTGAATTTTCGAGCTCTCCCTGTAGATTTTGCGGTGAGGTAGTGTCCCCATAAGTAACAACACTGAGCCAATCACGGCGCAACTAGAGAACATTACCAACCCCTACACTCCGTATATTCCGCTGGCTGCCCCACCGCCACAGAAAGCACTGAGCTAGGCTGAAACACCTGCATTTTGGAGTTGCCTTACTCAAGAAAGCAAAAAAGAACATGTTTGTATGTGGCTTTATTAACTCAACTATTTTTTTTTGTTCGCAAACTTATATGTGACACGTACACATGCCAAAATAACATGCTAAACAGGTGGGGCTCTGCCACTGAGTTGAGCAATGGTCAAATTACTTTTTTGAATCCATCAAGCCTCAATCAGAAGTGGAAGTGTGTGTTCCATTGCAGTGTCAGTTGAGGTGTGACACAACACATTGATTTACCAGCTCCTCTATATGCAATGAGCAGATTTTCTTTTGCTTAGTGCTTTTCTGTGCATTTGTTGATCCATTATTCAGTCAGCATAGAACTGATTATTTTAAAGGGGTTGAAACCTGTTCATTCTGAACGTTGGTTATAAATATCCCCTTTTCTACGTGTTTTGGATAGGACACAAATGAACACCTCCTTTCCGCAACCTTACACCAACTGGCATGTGAGATGCATTTCATTTGCACACCAGATGTCCCTCATGTCGATTTTAATAGAGTCATTGGCCTCAGCCATGTAAGAAAACTTCAAACTGTTACTGTTTCCTTGAATTTAAAAACATACGTTTCTAACATTTAATCTTTCTTTCTTACAATTTGTCCTAGAATCAACTCTTGACCAAAGGCCTGTCACATATTCTGGAGAAGATTAGACTATATGAGGGTAAGTGTACCATCTGCGCCATGAAACATTGCAAACAATTTGGCTAGTTTGCATTTAAGGAAGTTACTTTGTTCACAGCGAGATGGTCAGGGTATTTTCCCAAGTTCTTATTCTTGGGAGGCATTCCTCAGTTGGAACTGATTGATGACAGGTATCTACTGTAACCACTTGTGTTTTTACCCTATTAAACCTCTCATAAGGACACAGAGGAATGAGAGTGAGATCTGAGCCTCATGCAAAGAGAGATTATTTGTGACTGACCACCTCGATTCGGTCTTTTGTAGCATTAAAGCGTTATGTGTAATAGCAATTCAATAGTAAAACTCCTTATCCAAGTGCCACATTGCTTTCCACCTGTCCAATGCTTTCAGACTCAGGGAACAAAGGCTCTGTGAAAGGACTTAGATCTGTTCCATTTGTCACAGTGTCATCTAATGGTGGTTCATTTGTCCCTCCCATTCTCCTCAGATGACAGTCAACTCCTTATCCTGTCCGAGATGTGGGTCAGGTTCTTCACTGGGATCTTGCCCACGCTCCAGGCTATATTCTATCCTGTTCAGGTACTGCCAACATACAGCCCGTCCTTTCGCTGAGACTTTAAACCGACTGCCTGACCCTCAGTGATCAGTACAAATCCCATGGCACTTGGTTTATACAGTAGGGGTGTTATTAATCCTGCCGTCCTGGCTTAATTCCGAAACTGGCTGCTCATTCTACTGCACACAGCCAGATAGGGACAATCCTCTCCTGCCCCTGTCAGTGTAGGGCCAGACCTCTTTTTCTCTCTCTCCTTCCCTCTCTCAATTACAGCCTCTGCTTTTTGCCATACTCTTTCGTTTATTTGGCATCTTGAAGTCCTCCTAGCCCTTTACTGTAATGTTGCCATCTAATTTCATCCCTCATGAACATCATTAGTTTATGTGTGTTTTTTTTCTGTGAGTGCAGGGTCAGGAGCTTACCGTCAGACAGATGGCTCTACTGGGCTTCAGAGACCTGGTCCTGTTGAAGCTCTCCCTAGAAGACCTACTGCCCATTGCCACAGTCCCCCCAGCCATCACACAAATGCTGCTGATTCTGCAGGTAAGCTTACTTCTACAGCTGTCATTGTAATCTGGACATGTAGACACCTTATGTGACAATTGTCACCACATATAGTAGAATAATAATAGTTAGTACATGTAGCTTCTAAACCCCTGTGGGTCAGTTGCAGTGAAAGCTGAAGTACTACATGGCAAATCAGAGCCTGGCTCTGTGGCAAATGAACATAACATTATCTCACATCGTAATATGAAGTTAATGCAATAGGGTTCAAAGTGAGGCCTCTGTGTCAACTGTCTGTGTTGAGCACCGTCCCATGCTTACTCACAGTGTATCTGTCCATGTTTCTGTCATTGTATCTATCCACAGGGCACCCATGAGTCTAACGGGCCCAGTCAAGAGTACTATCAGCTAGAGGGATTGGTCGAGACAGTCATCTCGCCTTACCTGGGGAACATCCTCCACGTTAGCAACACCAACTGCTTCGTAGGTGAGTGGCCTGGGTCACAACAAAGCATAGTATAAGCTTTGGTCCCACTTTTTGTAGTAAGATGAAGTGTTTTTTTTTCTTCCCTAATCATATTGTATTTTGAACAATAATGAACAATTAACAAAAGAGTAAAATAGTACTTGTTTTCAAAAGAAGCATTAACAGCAATTTGACCAGTTCTTTTAATAAGAAGGAGAATGTGTGATCCCTTTATCGTGGCCCCCAGGCTCTATTAGGGGAAATAAGCCTTGAAAACCCTAACTAGGCTTCTATGGCATGACAAATCACATAAACCACTTAAAAAACATCACCAGAGCCTGCAAATCTGCATTTGATCACATTTCTTATCCCACTGGCCTGGAACTGGCTAGCACATACACTTTCTGTATTGCACTCTTACTCCCCTTCCCCAGTGTAGTTGTTTCGATGATTGGGATGGTCGTGACATCATGCACTAAACTAGAGCATGCAGATATCCCAGAGTAATTAAAGGCCCAATGCAACAGTTTTTATATCAATATCAAATCATTTCAGGGTAACAATTAAGTACCTTACTGTAATAGATTTCCATTAAAATGGGCAAAAATAGCTTTTGGGAGTGGTCTGAGTGGGGAAGGGAAAACCAGCTGTTATTGGCAGAGAGGTTTGGAACTCGCTTTGTTATTGGTCTATTAACCAATTTACAGCATGGTGATGTCACAATGGAATGCCAAAACTCCCGCCCATGCAAACCTGCTGATTAAAAGGTCCTGTGTAAATTGTATTTTCAACCAGCAACTACAGTGCCAGCAACTACAGTATTCACACCCCTTGACTTTCTCCACATTTTGTTGTGTTACAGCCTGCGTTTAAATTTAGATTTTTTGGCACTGGCCTACACACAATACCCCATAATGTCTAAGTGGAATAATGTTTTTTGACATTTTTACAAATTAATTAAAAATGAAAGCTGAAATGTCTTGAGTCAATAAGTATTCAACCCCTTTGTTATGGCAAGACTAAGTAAGTGCAGGAGTAAACATATGCTTATTGAGTCACATAGTAAGTTGCATGGACTTTAAAATGAATTTTGAATGACTCTGTACCCCACACATACAATTATCTGTAAGGTCTCTCAGTCGAACAGTGAATTTCAAACACAGACCAGGGAGGTTTTTCCAATGCCTCGCAAAGAAGGGCACCTATTGGTAGATGGGTAATAATAAATGGATTTCCCTTTGAGCATGGTGAAGTTATTAATTACACTTTGGATGGTGTATAAATACAACCGGTCACTACAAAGATACAGGCGTCCTTCCTAACTCAATTGCCGGAGAGGAACGAAACCGCTCAGGGATTTCACCATGATACCAATGGTGACTTTAAAACAGTTACAGAGTTTAATGGCTGTGATAGGAGAAAACTGAGGATGGATCAACAACATTGTACTTACTTCACAAAACGAACCTAATTGACACAGTGAAAAGAAGGAAGCTTATACAGAATAAAAAATATTCCAAAACATGCATGCTGTTTGATACAAGGCACTAAGGTAATACTGCCAAAAAAATGTGATAAAGCATTTTCTGTCCTGAATACAAAGTGTTATGTTTGAGACAAATCCAATACAACACATTATTGAGTACCACTCTCCATATTTTCAAACATAGTGGTACAGTAGCTGAATCATGTTATGGGTGTGCTTGTAATTGTTATGTTTTTCCGGATGAAAAATAAATAGAATAGAGCTAAGCACAGGCAAAATCCTAGAGGAAAATCTGGTTGAGTCTGCTTTCCACCAGACACTGGGAGATTAATTCAGGAATACTTCCTGAAGGCACTGTATCAGGAAATAGGACTAATAAAAAAATATTTTGCACTGTTAGTTTCATCAGGTGTTGTACAATATGATAGAAAAACACTGGAAACAAACATAATTTTGACTACTGGGCCTTTAACAATTGTTCTTGAATTAGGACTGGTGAACTACATTGCATTGCATTTATCCAATGCATACTCATCAGGAGTTGACTGTATTACTTTCAAACAATAGCAGAGAAATACTCAAACAGGTGTTTTCCTCTTCTTCTTCCTATATCCCTAGAATGCCGTGCACCACTTTCCAGGTTAAGAGGAGTGGCACAACCAGAGATCACTGTTACTCATCATCATGCCTCAAACTCCTCCTCTCTGGCTCCCCTAGTGGAGCAGGAGGGGGAATCCTACCTGGAGAAGGTGGGAGGAGTCCGACGTCACACAGTGGCCAATGCACACTCCGACATATGGCTGCTCTCAGCTTCTGGTAGGATGCAGCCTGGGATGGAGGAGGACAGTGGTGGCGGTGGTGGGAATGTGATGGCAGGCAACGGCATGCGGCCCAGGCCTTTCTCCAGCCATCCAGACATCCTGGAATCCCCACTGGGTGTGGTGGGGCCCTTTAGAAAGCAGAGATCGACAGAAATCAGCTGCCATCCTCCCAGCTAACCAGTGATAGCGGCTGGAGACCATTGTTGTTATTGATTCCTGGATACTGAGGGGATAAAAACCATCTCTGAGTGCGAGCAGGGTGGTTGAGTGGAGTCGCTGTCACCCAAGGGCTTTCCCTCCTCTGTGCTCAGAGGCCAAAATGTGGAAACAGTTGATTGTCTCCGTACAGCTCTGTTTCCCTACGTGCCAACACGTCAGATCTATTTTATTCCTGGGACGCATTCCTCGGTTGAAACTGATTGATGACAGGTATCTACTGTAACAGCTCGTGTTTTTACCCTATTAAACCTCTCATGAGGAAACAGAGGAATGACAGTGAGATCTGAGCCTCATGTAAAGAAAGTATATTTGTGACTCCGTAGACTCACAGCTAGAAAAATTGTATATCATACACTGCAGTTGAGGAACAAATGGGAAAGTATTTCTGCTTTGAAAGTTGAAAAACTTGTAACCCCACTTTTGAGAAAATGGCCCTTGAATGTTTGGTACACCTACATGGAGAGCTCTTCTTATTCTACACCCATTCAGCATCGTTCACACCCTCTTAAGACTTAGCCCCACCCATCTCTTTCACGTGTGAGGCAATGTGCTAAACAGTGAGTATGGAAGTGTACAACAAAAGATTTCAAGACTAAAGGCTGGTTTATACTACTTCTATCGACATGTCTGTATACAGTTGTCACAGTGACATCATGAACATTCTATTGTCATCCGACATCAAACTTGTTGTTGTCGTTATGTAAAAATTATTAACAAAAAAATGACAGGCTTCATGACATCAGCAGCCTGGGGGTCCAAAATAGCATAACTGGTGCGTATTAACACCAATAAACCCATCTGTTAAAAAATTAAAAGCAACTTTCTAAACAATGTTTTTGGTTAGTTTCTAGCTTGTTAGAAGGTGTAAATGGTACAGTGAAATGGTTACTTGAATAGTGGAGTCTTTTGTTTAGACATGTAGCTAGCTAGCTAAACAATTAACCATAATCCCAACTCATAACGTTACTACCCTGCATGAATCTACAGGTAGATAAAGCTAACCAACTAGCTGGGTTCAATGTTAGCTAGCTAGCTAACATTAGGCTATAACTAGCAATACAAATGGCTCTGAGATATGAATAACATTACTACACAGATCATACATGTAACATTAACTTGCCAGCCAGCCAGCCAGCTAACGTTAGCTTTAACTTGAGCTTTAACAGTGAGCTTTAACTTGCAATGAAAATGACTTTCTGACAAAATATATATGAAAATGTAGCTAGCTACATGGAGGAACGTTTCTCCATCTCTGTCACGGATGCCATGCTTGCCCTTAGTTTGAAGATGTAATCCAGACAGGTGCTTTAAACAACAGCCTTATGTGCTCTCTTTTCGACCGCCTACACATTTGCAATCATACGCCTAAATCTCCTTAGCTATCATACTCTGCTTCCACCGGTCATTCCACTGATTTCAAAACTCGGTCCTCCAGAAAGTGGAGAGCCTTAGCAACATTTGTGCAGTTCTTCATGACATTTTTCAAAAAAGCAGCATTAGAAAGGATTACCTACACATACTGATCAGCTTATGTTATAGACAGAAGCGTGCTACATGGCAGACCAATCTGAACTTATCTCTCGGCATGTCCAGCACATCCATTATCTCAGCCAATCATGGCTAGCGGGAAGGTTCCTCGCTTTTTCTGTGGCTAAACCAACTAGGCTCGTAATATAACAATTTTGTTTGTATTTAAAGATGGCATACAAGTTTGTTTTTAAGGCACATGAAAGTTCACATGTTCCAGAAGGCATTTCTGCCAAAAACTGCATTGTTATAAAAATAAAAATAATATGTTCAAATGCCTCTCCTGTGAAGTTGTGACGCGCGACTTACGCCTACTTTCCTGAAACGAGTAACATTGCACTGTGTAAGAGTCACCATTGCGAGGAATGTCTATGCTGCTGAGTTAACACAAAAGACAAACCCTTCGGTAACATGGGGTGTAAGGGATTAGGGACTGAAACCGGAAAGCCCTTTCTGCCACTGATGTAGTACTCCAAACCGGTCTGGAGACCACATACTCCAGACCACATATTGAGTGTCTCGGTCTTGTCTCGGATACATTTTTACTCGGTCTTGACTCAGTCTGGGACAGTGGAGACTCATAATTTCTTCCCGAGACTAGCTGAGTAAAAGAATTATCAGCTTCCATTCAGTCAGCGCATGAAACCGCTTCGCCAGGCCAAATATATACACTCCTTTATTGAAACATTAAAATCTTAACACCTATAGAAACCTGAGCTTCCTACTTTACTCGTAACATTACTGTCCTTAACATTAACACTGTTTTATTTCTTTACTTACCTATTGTTCGCCTAATACCTTTTTTGCACTATTGGTTAGAGCCTGTAAGTAAGCATTTCACTGTAAGGTCTACACCTGTTGTATTCGGCGCACGTGACAAACTTTGATTTGATTAGGTTTCAATAGGAGATAAGATATTCATGTTTCAAGAAAGGAGTGTATATATTTGGCCTGGCGAAGCGGTTTTATGTGCTGACTGAGTGAAAGCTGATAATTTAGTTTTTTACTCAGCTGGTCTTGGCTGGTCTCGGGAAGAAATTGCAAGTCCTCATTATCCAAGACTGAGTCAAGGCCGAGTAAAAATGTATCCGAAACAAGACCGAGACACTGAATATGTGGTCTGGAGTATGTGGTCTCCAGATTTATCTCCCCTGAGACCACCAAAGAAAAATCCTGATTAGATCTTTTTTTCTCTTCAGTATTAACCCCTTTCTTTCCAACCAAAACTGAAGTGATTTAATCATCACTGAAAACATAATTCTAATTATTATTTTATAAATCCTTAGCCCTTCTTTGAAGGCTTAGAAGGCCCTCGTTGTTCCCCACTGTGTTTGGGCTAATAATAATTTCTAGAGTGTCTCTATTTTCCCTCAGCATGCATTTATTTTATCTGAATGTATAAATATGTTGTTCTGAAATATGAACCCAGAAATACTGGACATTTAGAACTCTTATTATGGTAGTGATTTGACAAAATTACAATCATTGTCCTGAATTAGACTTGCTTTTTTCTGGTCTCGGTCTTGACTCTGTCTCAGACCCCTTGTCCCCTTCCGGTCTTGGTCTTGACTTGGACTCAATTTGCTCTGGTTTTGAATCGGTCTCACTTTAGGTGTTCTCCAACACAACACTACTTTCTGCCTATTCGAAGTTCAATGTACAATGTGATTGACTATTTTTACCAGCAAGCTACACTTTACATACGAAGTAACAGTGGTATTTTCTTGTGGCAAGGCCTAACAGAGTGCATACTTTAGCCAGGCGTCAGGTGGAACTGGTATGCGCATACTGTGAATCCAGCCTGCTACGCTGGATGCATGAGCAGTGTATGAATGAAGTTATGAGTGAAATTATGCTTCCGGTTTATTTTATACACACCGGCATGCATCTCCTGCCCATCAAACATTTGATAAAGTGGTTATGTGATACGATGACAGTGTAGATGCTCCAAAGCCTACAATGATGGGATGCTTACGATATGCCTGTAAAGAAGCAGCTCTGTAAGTTACCAAGTTTGATAATTCAGGTTTTAAAACTGGCATCTCATTGTTCAGTCAATTTTGTGTGAATTTGTTTGTTTAATCAATAATATATTTTTACTAATAAAAGTCATACCCATGGACATTACCGTTCAAAAGTTTGGGGTCACTTAGAAATTTCCTGAAGATCTCATACAACTCTGTGTAATACTCCCTTCACAGAACAGTGCAAACTGGCTCTAACCAGAATAGAAAGAGGAGTGGGAGGCCACGGTGCACAACTGAGCAAGAAGACAAGTACATTAGAGTGTCTAGTTTGAGAAATATACACCTAACAAGTCCTCAAATGGCAGCATCATTAAATAGTACCCTCAAAACACCAGTCTCAACGTCAACATTATTGAGGCGACTCCGGGATGCTGGCCAAAACTTGGGGAGCCAAATAAAGCCATTTGGCCCTCGGGCTGCCAGTTGGGGAACCCTGCTATACATCATCCCTGAGTTGATAAAAGTTCACATTTAATTGACCTCATCCACAGTCATAAAAAGTCCACTTTATTTTCACTACAGAGGAGCAAGCAAGCGTATGACAGACATTGTGCCTGGACTGCGACCAACCTCTGATCTATTCAGGGTTCATAAAGTAAATAAGGAGCTTTGGCAGCCTTACTTAATCCCCTACTGGGAAAACCTGAGCCAAACCTCTGCAAGGAATGCCAGTCATGTTGTAATGTGCTTTCAGGAGCAGACTGGTTGGCCTGAGCTGCTCAAAATAAGGTGAGAGTATTTGACCTGTATAGCTGAAGGTTAGAGAAAGCTTCCACCCCAAGCAGTGGGTGTAAATGTTCCTGTGGAAAAGTATACTACAAGGTTACTCATAAAGATAATGTTAAGAGATGTGTAGAAAAATCAGATGCATTTTACAGCACATTTTGAAAGTATTCAGACCCTTTGACTTTTTCCACATTTTGTTAAGTTACAGCCTTATTGTAAAATTGATTAAATAGTTTTTTTTCCTCCTCAAACTACACACAATACCCCATAATGACAGAGCAAAAATAGTTTTTTAAATTTTGGGGGCAAAATTAATAGAAATCAAAACTTAAATATCACATTTACATAAGAATTCAGACCCTTCACTCAGTGCTTTGTTGAAGCACCTTTGGCAGCGATTACAGCCTTGAGTCTTCTTGGGTATGACGCTACAAGCTTGGCACACCTGTATTTGTGGAGTTTCCACCATTCTTCTCTGCAGATCCTCTCAAGCTCTGTCAGATTGGATGGGGAGCGTCGCTGCACAGCTATTTTCAGGTCTCTCCAAAGATGTTAGTTCGGGTTCAAGTCCGGGCTCTGGCTGGGCCACTCAAGGATATTCAGAGACTCCTGTGTTGTCTTGGCTGTGTGCTTTGGGTCGTTGTTCTATTGGAAGGTGAACCTTCGCCCCAGTCTGAGGTCCTGAGCGCTCTGGAGCAGGTTTTCATCAAGGATTTCTCTGTACTTTGCTCCCTTCATCTCCCTTGATCCGGACTAGTCTCCCAGTCCCTGCCGCTAAAAAACATCACCACAACATGATGCTGCCACCACCTTGCTTCACCGTAGGGATGGTGCCAGGTTTCCTCCAGATGTGACGCTTGGTCCTCTCCTCCGACAATTCATTCACAGATAAAAGGGTAAACCAAGTTTGTTTTTAGTAATCTCTCCTCCTTCAGGTTTCTTATTTTTTGGACTTTATATGGCGGTTGGTGGGAGAAGTGGGACTTGCAGCGCATCAAGCGTCACAAATAGAACCAGGTTATATTTTTGCGGCAGGCTATACAGACGTGTGCGAGCAGTGGGTGCAATAATTGAGTAATGTGTATATTTATTTTGCAACGTTCACAGCACGAGCGGTGTGGTCGGCATGCAACTGTGCTGCTGGCAACATTTTTAATTATGTTTTTTTTGCCAACGTTTACTGACACCGGCCCTATTCAACGGGTGTTGAGCATTCGTGAATTCATCAGTTATTCTGCGCTCTGGCACATTCAGACAAGAGCGCTCTGAAATCGGAGTAGATAGCCAGAATTAACAATGTCCATTGAAACGCACGACTACACCACTTATTGTGGTTAGTATGAGTGTTCGAACACAGCTATACTCTTGTATCGATGAGAATCAGAGCTACCGCTCAACGCAAGCTATTTTGATCCACGGTATCCACCGATTGTTTTATAATTGAAAACATCTGTCGTAACCGGTAGCAGAACCATGCAGTTTCCCTAAAAAGGGGACTTTACATTTAAGAGGTTTAAATATTAGCCACTATCAGTATCGACCGTTCATCAGTAATAACCACACATATTTAACTCCCAATTAGTTCCGTTGTTGTTATAAAGTTCTTATCATTCCATTTCATTAGATAGTTTTTGGTTTAACCACGTCCATGTGGTTGTTGCTGAGGATCACAATTAATAGTTGACCATATTTAGCCCACAACAGTTTGTCTTGATGCATGCCACAATACTTTGCCGTGTTATCACACAGTTCCAGGGTCAGTGCGGGCAACAGGCCAGGATTCATTAAAACATACAGTACATATTGTCAAATATCAGTGTTTTGAAATCTAAGCATGGGTTCTGAAACAGAGATAAATATGCCTTTTTTCTTTATGGCTATCTTTCAAAGTTAGTTACTTTAAGGAGCAGTTCTCTCTCTGTGGGTCTAACCCCAAGAAGTTCTGGAAAACGGTTAAAGACCTGGAGAATATACCCTCCTCCTCACAGCTGCCCATGTCCCTTAAAGGTGATGATGTGGTTGTTACTGACAAGAAGCACATGGCTGTGCTCTTTAATCAACACTTCATTAAGTCAGGATTCCTATTTGACTCAGCCATGCCTCCTCGCCCATCCAACATTTCCTCATCTTCCACCCCTTCTAATGCGACTAGCCCCGATGCTCCTCCCTCTTTTTCCCCTGCCCCGCTACAAAGTTTCTCCCTGCAGGCGGTAACTGAGTCTGAGGTGCTAATAGAGCTCCTTAAACTTGACCCCAAAAAAACATCTGGGTCAGATGGTTTAGACCTTTTCTTCTTTAAGGTTGCTGCCCCTATAATCGCTAAGCCTATCTCTGAACTTTTTAACCTGTCTCTCCTCTCTGGGGATGTTCCCATTGCTTGGAAGGCAGTCACGGTTCATCCTTTATGCTTCTACACCTGCATTGCTTGCTGTTTGGGGTTTTAGGCTGTGTTTCTGTACAGCACTTTGAGATATCAGCTGATGTAAGAAGGGCTATATAAATACATTTGATTTGATTATTTAAAGAGGGAGATCAAGCTGATCCTAACTGTTATAGGTCTATTTCTATTTTGTCCTGTTTATCAAAAGTGTTGAAAAAACTTGTCAATAATCAACTGACAGGCTTTCTTGATGTCTGTTGTATTCTCTCTGGTATGGAATCTGGTATCCGCTCAGGTTATGGATATGTCACTGCAACATTTAAGGTCCTCAATGATGTCACCATTGCCCTTGATTCTAAGCAATGTTGTGCTGCTATGTTTATATACTTTGCCAAATCTTTTGATACGGTAGACCATTCCATCCTTGTGGGCCGTCTAAGGAGTATTGGTGTCTCTGAGGGGTCTTTGGCCTGGTTTGCTAACTACCTCTCTCAAGTGCAGTGTATAAAGTCAGAACATCTGCTGTCTGAGCCACTGTCTGTCACCAAGGGTGTACCCCAAGGCTTGATCCTAGGCCCCACACTCTTCTCAATTGACATCAACAACATAGCTCAAGCAGTAGGAAGCTCTCTCATCCATTTATATGCAGATAATAAGCCTTATACTCAGCTGGCCCCTCCCCAGATTTTGTGTTAAATGCTCTACAACAAAGCTTTCATAGTGTTTAACAAGCTTTCTCTGCCCGTAACCTTCTTCTGAACACCTTCAAAACAAAGGTCATGTGGTTTGGTAAGAAGAATGCCCCTCTCCCCACAGGTGTGATTACTACCTCTAAGGGTTTAGAGCTTGAGGTAGTCACCTCATACAAGTTATTGGGAGTATGGCTAGACAGTACACTGTCTTTCTCTCTCGCACATATCAAAGCTGCAGGCTAAAGTTAAATCTAGACTTGGTGTCCTCTATCGTAATAGCTCCTCTTTCACCCCAGCTGCCAAACTAACCCTGATTCAGATGACCATCCTACCCATGCTAGATTACGGAGATGTAATTTATAGATCGGCAGGTAAGGGTGCTTTCGAGCAGCTAGATGTTCTTTACCATTCGGCCATCATATTTCACACCAATGCTCCTTATAGGACACATCACTGCACTCTATACTCCTCTGTAAGCTGGTCATCTCTGTATACCTGTCGCAAGACCTACTGGTTGATGCTTATTTATAAAACCCTCTTAGGCCTCCCTCCCCCCTATCTGAGATATCTACTGCAGTCCTCATCCTCCACATACAACACCCATTCTGCCAGTCACATTCTGATAAAGGTCCCCAGAGCACACACATCCCTGGGTTGCTCGTCTTTTCAGTTGGCTGCAGCTAGCGACTGGAACAAGCTGCAACAAACACTCAAACTGGACAGTTTTATCTCAATCTCTTAACCTGTCTGGGCTAGGGGGCAGTATTGAGAATTTTGGAAAAATATGTTCCCATTTTTAACTGCCTCCTACACCAACTCAGAAGCTAGAATATGCATATTATTGTTCAGGTTTGGATAGAAAACACTCTGAATTTTCTAAAACTGTTTGAATGGTGTCTGTGAGTATAACAGAACTCCTATGGCAGGCAAAAACCTGACAAGGTTTCAAGCAGGAAGTACCCTGTCTGACAAGGAGTCGTGCGTCTTGCATCTTTTTATTGAAAAGTAAGGATCTTAGCTGTAACGTGACAATTCCCAGGGCTCCAATAGGCTCTCAGAGCCCGCGAAATAACTGAAGGTTTACGAGGGAGCCTCAGGTTGAAACAGATTATCGCCTTTTGTAAGTGGATGCTCAGAGGACCTTTGAATGATGCGCGTGCATGAGTCGCTTCTGAGGAGAAATTTTATTCGGCTGTTTAGGCTCAATGCATACTCCCGGTCGGAATATTATCACTTCTCTACGACATAAATGGCATAAAAATTGGTTTTAAACAGCGGTTGACATGCTTCGAAGTACGGTAATGGAATATTTAGACATTTTTGACACGCCAATGCGCCATGCGCGAGACCGGGAAGAAGCATTCCAGAACTCACGAACAAAACGTCGCTGTTTGGATATAACGATGGATTATTTGGGACCAAACCTACATTTGTTATTGAAGTAGAAGTCCTGGCAGTGTATTCTGATGAAGAACAAGCAAGGTAAGAACATTTTTCTTATAGGAAATGTGATTTTGGTGGAGGCTGACCTGGGTGGGTATCTAAATAGCTAGCCCTGTAATGCCGGGCTATGTACTTAGATTATTGCAAAATGTGCTTCATCCGAAAAGCTATTTTAAAATCGGACATATCGAGTGCATAGAGGAGTAATGTATCTATAATTCTTAAAATAATTGTTATGCTTTTTGTGAACGTTTATCGTGAGTAATTTAGCAAACTGTTAGTAAATTCAACGGAAGTTTGCCGGGGGTTATGCGTTTTCTGAACGTCACATGCTAATGCAAAAAGCTGTTTTTTGATATAAATATGAACTTGATTGAACAGACATGCATGTATTGTATAACACAATGTCCTAGGTGTGTCATCTGATGAAGATCATCAAAGGTTAGTGCTGCATTTAGCTGTGGTTTGGGTTTATGTGACATGATATGCTAGCTTGAAAAATGGCTGTCTGATTTTTCTGGCTGGGCACTCTGCTGACATAATCTAATGTTTTGCTTTCGTTGTAAAGCCTTTTTGAAATCGGACAGTGGGGTTAGATTAACGAGATTCTTGTCTTTAAATAGCTGTAAAATAGTCATATGTTTGAGAAATTGAAGTAATAGTATTTCTAACGATTCAAAAATTGCGCCACTGGAATTTCAGTAGCTGTTACGTAGGTGGGACGAAATCGTCCCACATACCCCAGACAGGTTAATTCAAAAACTCAATCATGGACACTTACTGACAGCTGTGGCTGCTTTTCGTGATGTATTGTTGTCTCTACCTTCTTGCCGTGCTGTTGTCTGTGCCCAATAATGTTTGTACCCTGTGCTGCTGCCATGTTGTGTCGCTATCATGTTGTTTTCATGTTGTGTTAGCATGGCAGCAACACATGACATGTTGTCTTAGGTCTCTCTTTATGTAGTGTTGTGTTATCTCTCTTGTCGTGATGTGTACTGTGTCCTATATTTCTGGTTAATTTATTTTTATTTTAATCCCAGCCCCCATCCCCGCAGGAGGCCTTTTGCCTTTTCGTTGGCCATCATTGTAAATAAGAATTTGTTCTTAACTGACTTGCCTAGTTAAATAAAGGTTAAATAAAATACAAATAAAGTAAAATCTCCATTCTGAACTCATTCTCCATAGGATACATTCTAATGTTGTGCTGATCAAATTAATATTAAAGGTACAGTAAACAGTATTTAAAGGGATCGCTTTAGATAAATTAACAGATAAACAAATTGAATAAAAACTTCCTGATCAAATTGGTAGGCCACCCAGTGGGTGTGTTTACTTTGCCTGAAGACTCAAACTGAATTCTTCAGCTGCTGTATGTTCGCTGCATACTTGAAGTCGTTTGTGGTGATATCAAAATGAGGGGTGTTGTACAAAACATGCCCCTTTCCCCAAGTCATCAGCGATTGGAACATTTCTAACCAATCAGAGTATCAAAGCCAATGACAAATTTTCTAAATGTCACTTTACTGTGTGTTCTGGCTCTGGCCCAACCCATCGGTTTCTGGGACCAATCAGAACCATTTTTTACATTTACATTTTAGTCATTTAGCAGACGCTCTTATCCAGAGCGACTTACAGTAGTGAATGCATACATTTCATACAATTTCATACATATCATACATTTTTTTTCCTGTGCTGGCCCCCCGTGGGAATCGAACCCACAACCCTGGTGTTGTAAACACCATGCTCTACCAACTGAGCTACAGTGAAGGGTCGCTAGAATGTGTTTGCGTTCTAGCAATTGTTGGGGAGGTACTCAGATCCAGACTCATTTCGGTGAAGAAACGTGGGTGTGGCATAGCATTTGGCCAGAGCAAGGAGTTTGGGTAGCCAGGGAAGTGTTTTCTGGGATTGAATTAGATTTATTCAGTGCACACAAGGAAGCCACACCTGCAAACCTCGTTTCACAAGTTTATAGGGTAAGTAAATACCAAATAATGAGTGTTTAAATCAAAACGTGTAAAAAAAGGCATACATTTCCTAAGTCTGCATCGGCTCCTATTTTAATTCATCCTCCCTATATAAAGCGAAGCCACTTCAGAAAGAGAACCCAAGTGCCCGCCACAGCTGACACATCAGATGCTAGTAACAATCACACCTACCTTATTTGGCGGTCTATTTAAGGTGACCGGTTCTGCTCACACATCCTGCTGTTGCTTGCTGCTTCCGCTAGTATGTATTTTCTTCTTTTGCTGCATTGAAGCTTTTACTGTAATTAGCTGTACTCCCTATGCTGCTGTTTCTGATATGAGATTTTCTTTGCAAATTCTCGCTAGCTGTGTTTGAACCTCACCCACGTCACTCAATCTGCTCATGTTGTAATGTTAGGCTGCTGCGGGAATGTCATTGATTGCGAGGATCAACCATGTTGCTGCTCTAGTGTTGTCAGTCAATAGCCGGCTACAACTAGCTAAGTAGAATTAGCCTTCGGGAGTAGCCTATCATATACTTTGTTTGTTCCCAATGCCGGTTTTGTTGTATAAATTATTTCTGACTATGGTTATTATTCTTTGGAACCCTATTCACTTACACTTTTGAAACTAGAAACCCCTAATTTGCGACTGGTCTGGATTAGTGCGCTTGTTCGAATCCAGGCTGTATCACATCCGGCCGTGATTGGGAGTCCCATAGGGCAGCACACAATTGGCCCAGCGTTGTCCTGGTTTGGCCGTGTTACGCCGTCATTGTAAATAAGAATTTGTTCTTAACTGACTTGCCTAGTTAAATAAAATGTAAAACATTTTTATTTAAATCCTACACATTTGCTGCTTTTCTGCTCTGAGAAAATCAGAGTATATGCTAGCTCATTGGTGCATACTGTTACAATGAGTCACAACTATTAGCATACATTTTACGGTACAATTTCAACCTCCTGAGACGGCCCGCAGCCCGGAACCTCCTGAGACTGCCCGCAGCCCGGAACCTCCTGAGACGGCCCGCAGCCCGGAACCTCCTGAGACGGCCCGCAGCCCGGAGTCTATAGCAACGGCCCGCAGCCCGGAGTCTCCAGCGACGGCCAGCAGCCCGGAGTCTATAGCGACGGCCCGCAGCCCGGAGTCTCTAGCGATGGTCCGCAGCCCGGAGCCTCCACCGATGCTGGCGGATGAGAGGGTTCTTCGTCCTGCACCAGAGCCGCCTCCTATGCTGACGGGTTCGCAGGATGAGAGGGTTATTCGTCCCACACCAGAACTGTCTCCAATGTGGAAGGATCCGCGGGATGAGAAGGTTTTTCGTCCTGCATCAAAGCTGCCACCAACACTAGACACCCCCCCTAACCCTCCCTTTTGGTTTCAGGTTTTGCGGCCGGAGTCCGCACCTTTGGGGGGGGGGCACTGTCACGTCCTGACCATAGAGAGCTCGTATTTTTCTGTGGTAGAGTAGGTCAGGGCATGACTGGGGGGTTTTGTCTAGTTTATTTATTTCTATGAGTTCTAGTTTCTTTTTTCTATGTTGTGGTTTTTGTCTAGTTAAAATTTTCTATGTTGTGGCTCCCTCTCCAGCCTCTAGGTCACCAGGCTGCTCGTTATGGCTCACACCTGTCACCATCGTTACGCGCATCAGCGCATCATGACACTCACCTGGACTCCATCACCTCCTTGACTACCTGCCCTATATATGTCACTCCCTTTGGTTGCTTCACCAGGTGTCATTGTTTCTGTTCCTTGTCTGTGTGCTGTTCGAGTTTCTTGTTTTGTTATATGTTCCGTTTATTTATTAAAACACTCACTCCCTGAACTTGCTTCCCGACTCAGTGCACATCGTTACAATTATCTACATACATAATGGCATGCCTACCAATATTGCGTTCATGGGCACATGTGCATGGATCCGTATCCATCACCTTGCCAGTGTGAATGCTTGTGATAATTCATTCATTGGCTGTTATGTCCTGAATCATCTGCACATTGTTGTTATGGCATGGTTAATATTACTGCTATTGCCAAGAGCATATGGTGAGGTCATGGTAAAATAGAGACCAACAGTAGCTACCCCTTCCACAGCATCTGCTTGTAGCATCGCAGTATGATGGCAGACATTCATTTTACCCAGGTGTAAAACAAACTTTTTCGCAGATCCTTTACCCATATGCTATGAGTCTTTTAACATGAACACTTCGTTTTTACATTAACTGAAAATGTGATGCTTTTAGTGTCTGTGTGTCCTGTGTTTCTGTGTATTTATTGTGACGCATGTATTGCAAGATGACGGTCTGCGGGCCGAATTTGGCCCATGGGTGGTTTTATTTGCCCCCCCCCTCCCAAAGTTACATTTTTTAAAATAAATAAATACAAATTTAAACATTTGGTGTGGAATTTGTTGTTGGACATACACTGAACAAAAATATGTAAAGTGTTGGTCCCATGTTTAATGAGCTGAAATAATAGATCCCAGAAATGTTCCATAAGCACAAAAAGCTTATTTCTCTCAAATGTTGTGCACAAATTTGTTACATCCATGTTAGTGAGCATTTCTCCTTATCCCAAGATAATCCATCCACGTGACAGGTGTGGCATATCAATAATCTTAAACATGATAAAAGGACACTCTAAAATGTGTAGTTTTGTAACCCAACACAAAGCCACAGATGTATCACGTTTTGAGGGAGTGTGCAGTTGGAATGCTGACTGCAGGATTGTCCACCAGAGCTGTTGCCAGAGAATTGAATGTTCATTTCTCTACCATAAGCCGGCTCCAACGTCGTTTTAGAGATTTTGGCAGTACGTCCAACCGGTCTCACAACCGCAGACCACGTGTATGGTGTCGTGTGGGTGAGCGGTTTGCTGATGTCAACGTTTTGAACAGAGTTCCCCATGGTGGTGATGGGGTTATGGTATGGGCAGGCATAAGCTACAGACAACAAACAATTTGAATGCAAAAAAATACCGTGATGAGATCCTGAGGCCCATTGTGAGGCCCATTTTTTTTAAGGTATCTGTGACCAACAGATGCATATCTGTATTCCCAGTCGTGAAATCCATAGATTAGGGTCTAATGAATTTATTTAAATTGACTGATTTCCTTATATGAACTCTACCTTAGTAAAAATCTATTGAATTGTTGCATTTATATTTTTTGTTCAGTATGAAAGACAAAAAAAACAGGAAATCAGCTCAGATTTTAGTTTAAGAAATCTGTTCCCAAGTATTCCCACACATAATAGCATAATAATGTGATCGTATACAAATGGAAGTAAGCATTTCACGGTTTTGCACAGTTGTATTCAGCACATGTGACAAATACAATTTTGTTTGATATAAGCAAGATTTGAAATTATTGTTTTAGTAAAACATATCGGTTTGGGCTTCTTGGGGTCAATTTGCAGTCTACAAATGTTTTGTAATTATGTTCCGGCCCCCCGACCATCCGCTCTAGAAAAATAATTGTCCCACAGCTGAGTCTAGTTGATGTTCCCTGATACATTGGCTGGCATTTCCCCTTTGGGGGGAATGAATTATCTTATTTAGCCTACTAATGCATTATCGGGTTTCATCCATAGCTGTCTTTTACATTAAGTGGTCATTTTCTCCGGCTTCTCCCCAGCTAGTGATCTAATAGTGGTGGGATTATCGTTGGTTTATCCTAGATTTATAAGGGCACAAGGCAAGACCCAGATACAGACATGGGAAGCAGATGGTTTGAGTGTTTGATATTTATTAATCAATCCAAAAGGGGTAGGCAAGAGAATGGTAGTGGACAGGCAAAAGGTCAAAACCAGAGTCCAGGAGGTACAGAGTGGCAGGCAGGCTCGAGGTCAGGCAGGTGGGTACGGAGTCCAGAAAACAGGTAAGGGTCAAAACCGTGAGGACTAGCAAAAGGAGAATAGAAGTAGGAGTACGAGAAAACACGCTGGTTGACTTGAAAGACATACAAGACGAACTGGCACAGAAAGACAGGAAACACAGGGATAAATACACCAGGGAAAATAAGCGACACCTGGAGGGGGTGGAGACAATCACAAGAACATGTGAAACAGATCAGGGTGTGACAAGATTGCCCTGTACAGGGTAAATATGCATTCTTACAGTTATCTATGACTTAGTTATGTCATCTTACATTCTCGCCATATTGATAATAAGCATAAGGTTAAGCAATATCTCAGGACTATATTTTAGGATAGCAGTAAGCAAGTTTACCCACGTTATCATTCATGCTTGTACATAGTGCGTATGCAAAGCATCTTATACCCTGATGTGGTTCTCTCTGCTATGCCAAGAGTGTGCAAAGCTGTCATCAAGGCAAAGGGTGGCAACTTTGAACAATCTTAAAGATGAAATATATTTTGATTTGTGGTTACTACATGATTCCATATGTGTTATTTCATAGTTTTGATGTCTTCACTATTATTCTAAATAGATTATAGAAAATAGTACAAATAAAGAAAACCCTGGAATGAGTAGGTGTGTTCAAACTTTCTACTCGTACTGTATATTATTTTATACCCCAAAGCATCTTTTTGTAGGCTTTACTGTTCAATAGGAAGTAACTAAACGTGGCAACATTCTAAAATGTTGTCACGCCCTGGCCATAGAGAGGTTTTTGTTCTCTATTTTGGTTAGGCCAGGGTGTGACTAGGGTGGGCCTTCTATGTTCCGTTTTCTGTGTTTTGTGTATTTCTTTGTTTTGGCCGGGTATGGCTCTCAATCAGGGACAGCTGTCTATCGTTGTTTCTGATTGGGAGCCATACTTAGGCAGCCTGTTTTCCTTTGGGTTTTGTGGGTGGTTACTTTCTGTTTAGTTGATGTTCCTGACAGAACTGTTTGGCTGTCGTTCGTTTTCTTGTTTTGTTTTAAGTGTTCTATTAAAAGTTTATGATGAGCACACAACACGCTGCGCCTTGTCCTATGTCATCATGATACCTAACTGCTTTTTTATTTAGTTTATTCTACTGATCTGTGTATTTGTATATGTGTTTGTATGTACAGTATACTGAACAAAAATATAAACACAACATGCAACAATTTCAATGATTTTACTGAGTTACAGCTCATATAAGGACATCAGTCAATTGAAATTAATTCATTAAGCTCTAATTTATGGATTTCACATGACTGGGCAGGGGCATAGACCCACCCACTTGGAAGCCAGGCCGACTCACTGGGGAGCCAGGCCCAGCCAATCGAATGTAGTTTTTCCCCACAAAAGAGTTTTATTACAGACAGAAAATGCTCCTCAGTTTCATCAGCTGTCCGGATGGCTGGTCTCAGATGATCCCACTGGTGAAGAAGCTGAATGTGGAGGTCCTGGGCTGTCGTGGTTACACGTGGTCTGCGGTTGTGAGGCAGGTTGGATGTACTACTCAATTCTCTAAAATGCTGTTGGAGGCAGCTTATGGTAGAGAAATTAACATTCAATTCTATTGCAACAGCTATGGTGGACATTCCTGCACTTGAGACATCTGTGGCATTTTGTTGTGTGACTAAACTGCACATTTTAGAGTGGCCTTTTATTGTCCCCAGCACAAGGTGCTCCTGTGTAATGATCATGCCTTTTAATCAGCTTCTTGATATGCCACATCTGTCAGGTGGATGGATTATCTTGGCAAAGGAGAAATGCTCACTAACAGGGATGTAAACAAATGTGTGCACAACATTTGAGAGAAATAAGCTTTTTGTGCATTTGGAACATTTTTGGGGTCTTTTATTTCAGCTCATGAAACATGGGACCAATACTTTACATGCTGTGTTTATATTCTTCTACAGTATATATAGTAACAATTGTTGGTTCCATTCATGTTTTTATTACCACTATGTACCGCCCTCACACAGGTGTGGGCAATTGTAATTATCAACTGGGCACCTGCATACAGTGCATTTGGAAAGTATTCAGACCCCCTTGTCTTTTTCCAGCCTTATTCTAAAATGGATTTAAAAAAAATCCTCATCAATCTAATGAGGAGTGTCGCTGCACAGCTGTTTTTAGGTCTGTCCAGAGATGTTTGATCGGGTTCAAGTCTGGGCTCTGGCTGGACCACTCAAGGACATTCAGAGACTTGACCCGAAGCCACACCTGTGTTGTCTTGGCTGTGTGCTTAGGGTCGTTGTCCTGTTGGAAGGTGAACCTTCGGCCCAGTCTGAGGTCCTGAGCACTCTGGAGCAGGTTTTCATCAAGGATCTCTCTGTACTTTGCTCCATTCATCTTTCCCTCAAACGTGACTAGTCTCCCAGTCCCTGCCGCTGAAAAACATCCCCACAGCATGCTGCTGCCACCACTATGCTTCACCATAGGGATGGTGCCAGGTTTCCTCCAGACGTGATACTTGGCATTCAGGCCAATGAGTTCAATCTTGGTTTCATCAGACCAGAGAATCTTGTTTTTCATGGTCTGAGTGTGCCTTTTGGCAAACTGCAAGCGAGCTGTCATTTGCCTTTTATTGAGGAGTGGCTAAGGTCTGGCCACTACCATAAAGGCCTGATTGATGGAGTGCTGCAGAGATGATTGTCTTTCTGGAAGGTTCTCCCATTTCCACAGAGGAACTCTGGAGCTCTGTCAGAGTGACCATCGGGTTCTTGGTCACCTTCCAGACCAAGGCCCTTCTCCCCCGATTGCTCAGTTTGGCTGGGCGGCCAGCTCTAGGAAGAGTCTTGGTGGTTCCAAACTTCTTCCATTTGAGAATGATGGAGGCCACTGTGTTCTTGGGGACCTTCAATGATGCATACTTTTTTTGGTACCCTTCCCCAGATCTGTGCCTCGACACAATCCTGTCTCGGAGCTCTACGGAGAATTACTTCGACCTTATGGATTGATTTTTGCTCTGAAATGCGCTGTTTTTGCTCGGTCATTATTGGGTTTTTGTGTGTAGATTGATGAGGGAAAAAAAACGATTAAATACATTTTAGAATAAGGCTGTAACGTAACAAAATGTGGAAAAAGTCAAAGGGTCTGAATACCTTCCGAATGCGCTGTAGCTACAGGTGGTTGGCTGAGTCATATTTAATGTAGACCCACCAGATGATTACTCATTTAGTTTCAGCAAGAACACCCGGCGGTGTCTCCATGGTGGCTGGGTACATACTGCTTACGGTTGCTAGTTAGATATGTAGAATATTCCCATATAACAGATGACAGCTCATCTTGCTTCAAGCGAGGGTACCCGGCGGTTTGAGAAATATAAGACATACAGCTCATGCTACACATGGTTAATATTCACACATAGTATACAGTCTGGTAGGATGATTTTAGCGGGCCTATTTAATTAAGGGAAATGGGATACCTCGTCAGTTGCACAACTGAATGCATTCAACTGAAATTTGTCTTCCGCATTTTCTCAACCTTTCTGAATCAGAGAGGGGCAGGGGCTGCCGTAATCAACATCATTGGGACCCGGGGAGCAGGTGTTGTTGGGCATTACTCAAGGGCAGAACCACAGATTTTTTCACCTTTTCCGCTAAGGGATTTGAACCAGCGACCTTTCGATTACTGGCCCAACAATCTTCATTGACACGTACCAACACACGGTTGTGATCATTCTATAGTGGTCCCTGCAGCATACCCTCAAACCGGTGTGATTAGAATGCTTATTTAGAACGTCCGTTACGATTGACGAAACAGTCAAGAGTTTGAGCTGACCAACACGGCTTTTTCACAGAAACATTTTGCACAAACACAGTCCTTACAACATTATGTCCTGAATGTTAGCAGTTTATTTTTGGATGCAATGTTCCGACATTCAAAGAAGTAGCGCCAGCATAACACAGTCATCCAAACTGGAAAATGTAGACTACATTAGTCCTAGCTCTAACCGAGGAAAGATTGACATAACACAAGCGGTCATATTTAGCTAACTCTCGGCTGACAGAAACCTTAACATGAATTAGCTAATAGCAATTACTATTTACAATTCATCACATCATGTGTGAGCTCACCATTGATCTAAATAATTGAGTAAAACACATTCTAAAAATCTAAAGTAATCCGACGATGGGTATTTGTGTGCGCTGCCATGTTTGTTGTTTCGCGTCAACCAAAGATAACAAAAGGATGGGTTTGGTCTGTTTGCAGTATATATGTTGAAAGGGGTGTGTCGTCTACCATCATTCACTTCCCATTATTCACTTCCGGAAGTTTACTCCAAAGATGAGTGAACCATCCCTTCACCTCATTTTGTTATAACATCTTTGGTTTGACAGACGTTTACGTGACACCCAGAATGCATTGTATATTGTCTTCAAACATGGCTCCACACATAGCTGGCAATTAGCATAGCATTAGCTCATCATAATCAGTACAACCAAAAAAAAGGAATTTACACACATAATATTTGTCCATTACAATCTATGCAAGAATAGGAATGCATGATTTGTCACCAGTACTTGAAAATGTGATTAAAACAGTAAATAAATACATAATTACAACACAAACCATTTTCTGATAATGATTTATTGATATAAGTGGCGCGTGCCGGCAGTCAATCGCGTAACCTCTCACTCCCACTCTCAGCCATTCAGTATTGTTGTTTATGTATGTAGCTAGTGAACTAAGCTGTAGCATTAGCAATGTCTTTCAGAAGGAGACAACTCAGGAATGCGGAAATTATAGAGGTTTTTGTAAATTCGAACAGTATGAATGTCAGTAATCAGATTCTGACAGTGACAGTGAGAAGCTGCCCCCAACCATTGATAACCCTGAATCTGAGGACCCCTTGCCTACTGACGAAGTCCCAGGTCCCTTTGAAGATGCTGTTGGTGATGGAGGCAGACCCACAGTGGATAAAGTACAGGAGGTTTGTGGTAGCTGGAAGGCCGCCAGTCATTCCATCCCTCCTGGCCCTGCTGTTTGCTTTGATGAGTCCCAGTCTGGAGTGCAAAGCCCCTTCCCATTTCCGTCTGAGGCAGAGTGCTTCAAGCTGTTTCTGACAAGGGAGCTGGTGGGAGACATAGTGGAAGAGACCAATTGCTATGCCTTGGAGCTATAGGAGAAGAAAGAGTCAGGAGTGAGGGGGAAACTCGCTAAATGGGTGACAACCACAATTTGTGAAATGTATACCTTCCTGGTTAGAGTCCTTCTCAGGTGAAGAGTGAAGAACTCCCTAGGAGAATACTGGAGCACAGATCCTATGTTTGCAACTCCCTTATTTGCCACCCACTTTTTTCCCAAGACTGCTTCCTAGTTCTGTTTCGATGCCAGCATTTCATCAACAACGCTACTGCCAACCTAAATGACCCATTTACCTTTTTTTAAAAATATTTATTACCAGCATAACATCAGCATTTGGTCAGGTCTATGTGCCATACAAAGACCTATGCATTGATGAATCCCTGATGCTATGG
Source organism: Salmo trutta (assembly GCF_901001165.1). Taxonomy (NCBI): domain Eukaryota; kingdom Metazoa; phylum Chordata; class Actinopteri; order Salmoniformes; family Salmonidae; genus Salmo; species Salmo trutta. The sequence goes on from NC_042963.1 coordinate 28,749,525, forward strand.
AAGTTTAAGCATGGCGTTCCATCAATATATTCTCTCCAAAAAGCACAGGTTTGGGTTCAAGTTATTTTATTTGCATAAAGACAGGATTTGTCCAGGACATTATAGTTTACACAGGGTCCACCACTGACATCCTACATTATGAGGGGCTTGGGGTGTCTGGGTCCGTGGTGATGACCATGCTGGCTCCTCATCTAGGAAAGAGAAACTTTGTATGTGGACAATTGGTACAAAAGTCCCACACACTTCCAGCATCTGCTCTCCAACAGCACAGGGACCTGTGGCACAATCAGGCCGAACAGGAAGGGGATGCCGGCATTCGGAAGCAGGAAGATGCAGAGGGGGAGGTTAAGTTCAAGGAGAATGGTCAACAGCTGGCAGTAAAGGGCACGACAAATGAGACATCCATGTCCTCTCCACTGTCCATACAGCAATTCATGTCGGCCACAGGGAAGGTTGACCACCGGACGGAAAAGGGAAACATCAAACCACACTGTGTGCTTGACTATAACGTCAAAATGGGGGCAGTGGATAAGGCAGACATGATAAACAGCTTTGTGGAATGCATTCAGAAAACTACCAAGTGGTATAATAAGATATTTTTCTATCTGATTGACACTCCTGTCCTCAATGGCCACATAGTTCACCGCCAACTAGCTGGTGAGATGATTACTGAACAATATTTTTTTGGTAATTGGACATACAGTTCACATACAAATCACGTAAAGTTGCATTATGCAATTATAGTGACAATATCACACCCACCTACCCACCCACTCCCTTTCACGCAAGTGTGTAGAAACGGACCAAGGCGCAGCGTGGGTATCGTTCCACATCTTTTATTTGAATGTGAAACTTTGCAAGACACAATAAACTATAAACAAAACACAAACCGTGACGGAGGTGCAACATGCACTAACTCAAAATAATCTCCCACAAACACAAGTGGGAAAAAACAACTACTTAAATATGATCCCCAATTAGAGACAACGATGACCAGCTGCCTCTAATTGGGATCATAAAAAAAAAAAACATAGAAAAAATTAACTAGATAAAACCCCCCAGTCAGGCCCTGACCTACTCTACCATAGAAAATAACAGCACTCTATGGTCAGGACGTGACACTCCCTCTGTCAAGGTTGTCGTTGGTTAAGGAGGACCAAAACGCAGCAGGTATGTGTAAGCTCATCTTGAGGTTTATTGACTCCAAAATGAACACCAAAAATAAAAAAAATAAAAAGAGAACGACCGATCAACACACAGTCTGGCAAGGCACAAGGCTAAACTCAGAACAATTTCCCACAATTACACAGACAAACACACCCAACTAATATAGGACTTCCAATCAAAGGCAACACCACACAGCTGCCTTCAATTGGAAGTCCACCCCAATTAACCAAACATAGACATACAACTAACTAGATCAACATAGAAATATGTGAAACTCAAACAGTGCCCAAAAACCCCGGAATACTAAATCAAATGCCCTTACAACAAAAACACCACCCTGAACCACATAAAACAAATACCCTCTGCCACATCCTGACCAAACTACAATACCAATTAACCCTTATACTGGCCAGGACGTGACACCCTCATCATCCTCTCCTCATCCTCCCCACTCCCTCATAGGTAAAGTAATTACCTACCAAAAGTAGAGAAAAACTCACGAGAGAGCTGCTGGAGGAGCACCACACCCCTCAGTGTCGATCCACTGGGGGTCGTCCTGCTGCAGACAATTCCCTATGCCTCACTGTACAACATTTTCCCTGTGAAGTCCCTCAAACTTCTTCCAAGGCAGTCACACACAGAGGCACTGCAAAGTCTGCCTGTCTGGAACCAGGAGAAGGAACCAAAGGAGGTTGACAAAGTATATGTGTTTAGCTTGTGACACACTCCTGTGTGTTTCATCATGCTTTGGGGAGTACCAAACGCTCAAGCACTACTGAGCACATCTGCAGAAATTACTGACTGACTGACTGACTTGACAGGTGACCTTCCATGATGTTATGCCTTTAGCTGTTGTTCAATCACTGCATGAATATTGAAATATGGATTATGCATATTCATAAGTTGTCAGTATTTTCTTGCAGTTTTTCTTCCTCGAGTAAAGCAAGTTTTTGTTCAACCACCGGCAATATTTCACTAAAATAGATGACTATTACATATAAGCCTATATGTTTTCTTGCTGTGTTTTCATTCAGTAAAACTGTTCAGGAGTGTACATTCAAACAGTATGTTGCTAGCATACAAAAGCTGGCGTCAATCTTCAGCTCGAAAGATGTGTAACGTCTGCTTCCAACTCACATCCTCAAACACGTAGATCCCCTGAACGCAGCTCACTCTCCAGATCCCAATCACCTGAATTCTGATCACCTGTTCACACACCTGTATGTTATTATCACACACTATTTAGTTCAGTTCTTTGCACCCCATCACTGTGAGGTATTGTTTGTTTTGTGACACGTCTTTCAGAGCGCTAGTTTTCCCGTGATTTACTCCTCCCGTGTATGATAGTTTTTGCCTGCCTCACTAACGACACCTTTTGTCTATTCCCTGCCTGTACTTTAGCCTATCGGATTTCCTGTTATCTACCTATTGCCTGATCTCCTGGACTACGTTACTAGCCTTTTCCCTGCCTGTACTGTTGCTTTTTTGGACCCCCTGTGTATGACCTTCTGCCTGTCCCTGGTCCCAGCTACCTGCCTCTTCCTGTGGTCCTTTACAATAAACACCTGCTGCGCCCTGCGCTTGAAACCAGCTCTCTGTCTCCCATCGTGTTCACTACAAGAGGTCCAGTTCAAGTTATGATTTTGGCAAATACTGTTTGTGTGTTTGGTTTCTGAAAGTACAGAATAAAGAGGAATTATTAGTAATTAGAATACAATCAGGATATAGCAATAAAACAGTATTACAAAGAACATAACACTGCTATAACAATAATAAATTGCATTGACAAAATGAAAGCTCTACAAGGGGACAGGGCAGGGCAAAGCAGAGCTATGCTAAAAAGGTCAAATGAAAACACACAGACCATGTTCATAAGGCCAGGGCAGCTTCAAAAGACAACACAAGCTGACACCATTAGCATTATTTTACAGAGCTACATTAATAGAATAATGTAGCTAGCTACATAACCCTTATGGTGTTATACTCAGTTGTGCTTATGTCCGCGGTTATAAGGAATACACACAAATATATTATGCTCCATACATACAGTAAGCTAGAGTAGAAACGACATAACCCGACATACAGAAACTTCTGTACTCCTTCCCGTTGTTCCCTCCTCCATCCTTCCACCCAATCTATAAGATTACTGCAAAAATGGAGAATCAAGAATTGAAAGGCAGTTGAGAGGTATAACATTAGAATGTGTGTTGAGGGGGAGCAGGGATAGGCAAAATGTATTGTCAAATACAAATTACACAAAAATACAGTGTCGTTAAGTAAAAATACTTCAAAGTACTACTTAAGTAGTTTTTTGGGCTATCTGTACTTTACTGTTTATATTTTTGACAACTTTTACTTCTCTATTGCTAAGGAAAATAATTTACATTTTACTACATACATTTTCCTTTACACCCAAAAGTACTACTTACATTTTGAATGCTTAGCAGGACAGGAAAATTCACGTACTTATCAAGCCGTAACGGGCGTCGTAAGGATTAGACCAAGGTCCAGCGGGAACGTGTATACTCATCTTTATTAAATCAAAAGAAGGAAAAACAAATAAATCACGTATACAAAACAACGAACGACACTAAACAGTCCTGTCATGTACACAGACACAAAACAGGAAACAACTACCCACAAATCCCATTACAAAAACACCCCTATACATAGGACCTTCAATCAGAGGCAACGAGGAACAGCTGCCTCCAATTGAAGGTCAATCCAATGAACTAAACATAGAAATAGATAGACAAGACTGAACATAGAAATACACTAACAGAACATAGACCAAAAAACCCCGGAACACATAAAACAAACACCCCTCTTACATAAGTACATAGCCCAACAAACCCCGAACCACGTAAAACAATCACCCCCTGCCACGTCCTGACCAAACTACAATAACAAATATCCCCTTTGCTGGTCAGGATGTGACAGAACCCTAACCCTAACCCTAACCCCCCCAAAGGTGCAGACCCCGGATGGGAGGGAAGGGAGGGTGGCCACCGTCACCGACGGTTCTTGTGCTACACCCCCCCCCTCCCCCAACTACGGAGGTAGCTCAGGCTCCGGCCTTACTCCCCAACCTACCCTGTCCACCCCCGCTAAATACTCATTAAACTTTACCCCTCCCGAAGTCTCTGGGCTGAAGACCTCGGGCTGATGCGCGTCGCTGGAGACCTCGGGCTGGAGGGCGACTCTGGCTGCGCCGATTCCGGACTGTGGGCCGTCTCTCTCGGCTCCGGACTGTGGGGTGTCTCTCTACGGGGCACTGTCGCCGGACACTCTGGACTGGGCACTGTCGCCGGACACTGTTGCCGGACACTCTGGACTGGGCACTGTCGCCGGACACTTTGGACTGGGACTGCACACTGAAGACCTGATGCTTGGAGCTGGCTTAGGAAGTGCCAGACTAGGGACACGCACCACAGGGCTAGTGCGAGGAGCAGGACGAGCTGGACTGGGCTGACGCACTGGAGGCCTGGTGCGTGGGGCTGGTAGTGGAGACGCCAGACTGGAGACATGCACCCCAAGGCTAGTGTGAGGAGCGGGAACAGGACATCCTGGACTGGGCTGACGCACTGGAGGCCTGGTGCGTGGTGCTGGCTTAGGAGACGCCAGACTGGAGACACGCACCTCATGGCTAGTGCGGGGAGAGGGAACAGGATACACTGGGCCGTGAATGCGCACTGGCGGTCTCGAGCGCAGGACTGGCACCACCCTTACTGGCTGGGTGCCCGCTTCCCCCCGGCAAATGTTGGATGCTGGCACCGAGCATACCGGCCAGTGGATGCTTGGCCTCGACGCCGTGCGCATCACCCCATAGCACGGGGCCTGACCAGTACCACGCTGCCTCTGGTAAGCACGGGGAGTTGGCTTAGGGCTCAACCCTGGCCCAGCCAAACTACCCGTGTGCCCCCTCAGGCTTGGGGCTGCCTCTCAGGCTTCCATGCCAACCGTGTTCCAGCAAAACACTCCCGGTCCTCTCCAGCCTTCCTCCATGGTCCCTCTCCGGCTAGGATCTCCTCCCAGGTCCACAACTCCCGATAGCTCCTCTCCAGCTCCTTACCCCGCTGCTTGGTCCGTTGGTGGTGGGTAGTTCTGTAACGGGCGTCGTAAGGATTAGACCAAGGTGCAGCGGGAACGTGTATAGTCTACCTCTGGCGAGCACATGGAGGGCTGTGCGGCCCCCCAAAGAAATGCCACCCCACACCATGACTGACCCACCGCCAAACCAGTCATGCTGGAGGATGTTGCAGGCAGCAGAACATTCTCCATGGCGTCTCCAGACTCTGTTGTTTAACTCTTACATCTAGACGTTCCGCTAGCGGAACACCTGCTCCAATAGCCAATGATGGGCGTGGCGCGAATTACAAATTCCTCAAAAATACAACAACTTCAATTTCTCAAACATATGACTATTTACACCATTTTAAAGACAAGACTCTCCTTTATCTAACCACACTGTCCGATTTCAAAAAGGCTTTACAACGAAAGCAAGACATTAGATTATGTCAGCAGAGTACGCAGCCAGAAATAATCAGACACCCATTTTTCAAGCTAGCATATAATGTCACATAAATCCAAACCACAGCTAAATGCAGCACTAACCTTTGATGATCTTCATCAGATGACACACCTAGGACATTATGTTATACAATACATGCATGTTTTGTTCAATCAAGTTCATATTTATATCGAAAACCAGCTTTTTACATTAGCATGTGACGTTCAGAACTAGCATACCCCCCGCAAACTTCCGGTGAATTTACTAAATTACTCACAATAAACGTTCACAAAAAACATAACAATTATTTTAAGAATATAGATACAGAACTCCTCTATGCACTCGCTATGTCCGATTTTAAAATAGCTTTTCGGTGAAAGCACATTTTGCAATATTCTTAGTAGATCACCTGGCATCACAGGGCTAGCTATTTAGACACCCAGCAAGTTTAGCACTCACCAAAGTCAGATTTACTATACAAAAATGTTATTACCTTTGCTGTTCTTCGTCAGAATGCACTCCCAGGACTTCTACTTCAATAACAAATGTTGGTTTGGTCCCAAATAATCCATAGTTATATCCAAACAGCGGCGTTTTGTTCGTGCGTTCAAGACACTATCCGAATGGTAAAGAAGGGTGACGAGCACGACGTATTTCGTGACAAAAAAAAATCTAAATATTCCATTACCGTACTTCGAAGCATGTCAACCGCTGTTTAAAATCAATTTTTATGCAATTTTTCTCGTAAAAAAGCGATAATATTTCGACCGGGAAATCGTTTTTTAGTACAAAGAGAGAGAAAGTAAGAACATGGGATCCCCTTGTGCACGAGCCTCAGTCTGATGGCCCTCTGATCGACCACCATCCAAACGCGCTAAAGTTTTTCAGCCAGCGGCTGGAATTACATCATTCAGCTTTTTCCCGGGTTCTGAGAGCCTATGGGAGCCGTAGGAAGTGTCACGTTACAGTAAAGATCCAAAGTTTTCTTTAAACAGAGCCAAGAAGCTCAAGGAATGGTCAGAGAGGGTACTTCCTGTTTGGAATCTTCTCAGGTTTTTGCCTGCCATATGAGTTCTGTTATACTCACAGACACCATTCAAACAGTTTTGGAAACTTTAGGGTGTTTTCTATCCAAAGCCAATAATTATATGCATATTCTAGTTTCTGGGCAGGAGTAATAATCAGATTAAATCGGGTACGTTTTTTATCCGGCCGTGAAAATACTGCCCCCTAGCCATAACAGGTTAAGTGTTCCCTATATATATATATATATATATATACATATACATATACATATAGTACATACACATACATACATACACATATAAATACATAGACATATAAATACATACATACATACATACATACATACATACATACATACATACATACATACATACATACATACATACATACATACATACATACATACATACATACATACATACATACATACATATAAATACACCTACAGTGGGGAGAACAAGTATTTGATACACTGCCGCTTTTGCAGGTTTTCCTACTTACAAAGCATGTAGAGGTCTGTAATTTTATTAGAAAATGGAAGAAGTTCAAGATGACGGTCAATCACCCTCGGTCTGGGGCTCCATGCAAGATCTCACCTCGTGGGGCATCAATGATCATGAGGAAGGTGAGGGATCAGCCCAGAACTACACGGCAGGACCTGGTCAATGACCTGAAGAGAGCAGGGACCACAGTCTCAAAGAAAACCATTAGTAACACACTACGCAGTCATGGATTGAAATCCTGCAGCGCACATAAGGTCCCCCTGCTCAAGCCAGCGCATGTCCAGGCCCGTCTGAAGTTTGCCAATGACCATCTGGATGATCCAGAGGAGGAATGGGAGAAGGTCATGTGGTCTGATGAGACAAAAATAGAGCTTTTTGGTCTAAACTCCACTCGCCATGTTTGGAGGAAGAAGAAGAATGAGTACAACCCCAAGAAAGCCATCCCAACCGTGAAACATGGAGGTGGAAACATAATTCTTTGGGGATGCTTTTCTGCAAAGGGGACAGGACGACTGCATCGTATTGAGGGGAGGATGGATGGGGCCATGTATCGCGAGATCTTGGTCAACAACCTCCTTCCCTCAGTAAGAGCATTGAAGATGGGTCATGGCTGGGTCTTCCAGCATGACAACGACCCGAAACACACAGCCAGGGCAACTAAGGAGTGGCTCCGTAAGAAGCATCTCAAGGTCCTGGAGTGGCCTAGCCAGTCTCCAGACCTGAACCCAATAAAAAATCTTTGGAGGGAGCTGAAAGTCCGTATTGCCCAGCGACAGCCCCGAAACCTGAAGGATCTGGAGAAGGTCTGTATGGAGGAGTGGGGCAAAATCCCTGCTGCAGTGTGTGCAAACCTGGTCAAGAACTACAGGAAACGGATGATCTCTGTAATTGCAAACAAAGGTTTCTGTACCAAATATTAAGATCTGCTTTTCTGATGTATCAAATGCTTATGTCATGCAATAAAATGCAATTTAATTTCTTAAAAATCATACAATGTGATTTTCTGGATTTTTGTTTTAGATTCCGTCTCTCACAGTTGAAGTGTACCTATCATAAAAATGACAGACCTCTACATGCTTTGTAAGTAGGAAACACTGCCGATTTTGCAGGTTATCAAATACTTGTTCTCCCCACTGTATATACATATCTATTTTCCTTTATTACCCTCCACCCCTCTTCCAATTGGAGCAAACCAGTGAACATCAACGCTTAGGCCTGTATTTCCAGCTTGTACATACTATTTCATTTTAAGGACACAGTCTATTTTACAATAGTTCTATTTTGTTTGTTTTTAGTCCTGTTCTTCCTCTACCCTCAACCTCTCCCATCTATTTCTGATGTCCATCCGGTTTGATTTATATTTGCCATATCTTTCAAACTGTGCTCTTTCACCAAAGTTCTTAACCTATATATGTTTTACGGACACAGTATGTTTAACATTACCGTAATTTCCGGACTATAAGCCGCTACTTTTTTCCCACGCTTTGAACCTCGCGGCTTAAACAATGACGCGGCTAATATATGGATTTTTCCCGCTTTCAAAAAAAATAAAAAAATAAAACACATTATGTGACGTGCTCAGTTTTTTGGCGGCATGAAGCTTTCATTAGACCAATGAAATTGCCGAACGGGTTAAGGTCAAACAACTTTTTTGTTTACTGTTTAGATTAAATCGAGCGCGATCCAACTTCCCATCATTCTGATTACGGTAGTCATTTTGTCACCCTCATCATGGCAAAGACACGGAGAAATGCATATGATGCAGCTTTCAAGTTGAAGGCGATCTGGCTGTTGGATAAGGAAATAGAGCTGCTGCACGGGAGCTTGGTCTGGAGCAATGACTTTCTTGGTAGGCTACTGTTTACTGCAAATTTTTTATTTTTGTTACAAGCCGTGTTTCGTTAAAGCCTATTTATTTTTGTTACAAGCCGTGTTTCGTTAAAGCCTATTTATTTTTGTTACAAGCCCTGTTGCGTTAAAGCCTATTTATTTTTGTTACAAGCCGTGTTTCGTTAAATCCTGTGTAAAGTTCATTTGTTTCAATGTACCGGTAGGCACCTGCGGCTTATAGACATGTGCGGCTTATTTATTTTCAAAATACTATTTTTTTTAAATTCAGTGGGTGCGGCTCATATTCAGGTGCGCTCAATAGTCCGGAAATTATGGTAGTTATCTTGTTGTTATTAGTCCCAACCTTCAGCTCCATTCAACCCCTCGCATCTATCTCTTAACACCATCCCTACTGGATTTCTATTTGCCATATATTTTTCACCTGTGTTGTGATGTTTCACAAAAGTTCTGAACCTTTCTATTCTCATTATTTCTACAGATTGTCAATTGAAAATAACATTTTTTGCTAAAAGTATTATTGTATTATTGATCGATTTCAGATCACCCTGTAGTGCTGTCTGCAGGGTTAGCTCCAAGTAAATATTGCAATTCTTCAGCCATTCCTTGACCTGTGACCAAAAAAACAAGCTACTTCTGGACAGTACCAAAACAAAATTATCTAATGATTCTGCATCTTCGCAGCAAAATCTGCATGCCTGGTGTCACGTATACTCCCTCTCCGGCCTCTAGGTCATCAGGCTGCTGATTATCCTGCACACCTGTCACCATCGTCTCGCACACCAGCACCGCATGGAGCTTACCTGGACTCCATCACCTCCTTGATTATCTTCCCTATTTCTGTCACTCCCCTTGGTTCTTTCCTTAGGTGTTATTGACTCTGTTCTCATGTCGGTGCGTTTGTTGTGTTTCGTGTTCATTGGTTCTTTTATTTATTAAAACACTCACTGCCTGAACTTTCTTTCCGACTCTCAGCGCACTCATTACACCTGGGAAGGTTGAATCCCCCCTATAAATAACATTCTATTGGTTGCAAGAATTTTGTACAATTTAAATTAAAAAATGATACGTTTTGAATCCAGAATCGTTTTGCGTATCAGTTCATAAACCATGTGACATGTAATTGGTATGTCAAAAATCTCCTCCCAACTGTTTTGCAATCTATATGACACGGCTGTCAATGTTTTTGGTCCTTAAATTAAACTGATACTTTTTTATTTGTCACAATTTTCTTTATCCAATTTTGGTCTTTAATGCAGGGCCGACAGTCAAGTTCCTTACTTTCTCCCTCTTCCATTTTTGTGGTAATGCTGCAATTAGTTGGTTGTAATTTTGGTTAGAGCAGACATTTCCGTATGTTTTTGTTAGCTGCATGTGTGAAAACTTAACCAGTCCTATTTATGATATGATATCAAGATTATATCTATATCTATATATATATATATATATATATATTTTTTTTTTAATCATTTGAGTTTAACTACAATATTTTGTATTATTTGTTCTGTCTTTTCTGGTGGATTAAATTGAAATTGCAACCAACTTTCTATGACTTGTTTTAAAAATAGCAATATTTGTGAGAGGATTTCCTTTTCAAATAACTGAAAGTGAGAGGTAATCTGAATAAAGGGAAAAAGGCCTTTCTTGAACATAGGGTGAGACATTCTTACTAATTTGCTAGAGAACCAGTTCAGATTTAAGTTTAACTTTTGTTTGACTGACGCCTTAGTGAGAGGTCTAATGCTTTAATATTTAATTTCTGCTCTTTGAGTTCATATTCATTATATAAATAGGCCCGTTAAATTTTGTCTGCCTTGCCGTTCCAAATAAAATGGAATGTTTTTTTCTCATATCATTTCAAAAACTGTTCCCTAGGTGTAAGCAAGACCATAAGTAAATAGGTAAACTGGGATATTACTAAAGAGTTAATCAGGGTGATTTTCCACAAATAGAAAGGTATTTACCTTCCCATGGTAGCAAGATCTTATGTATTTTTGCTAACTTTCTATTAAAATGTATTAGAGTGAGATCATTTATTTATTTCTGGATATTTATACTGGGTATGTCCACATCACCATCAGACCATTTTATTGGTAAACTACATGGTAATATAAAAGTTGTCTTTTTTAGTGATCCAATACGTTATATAGTACATATATAATATAATTTGATTGTAATCCAGAGAGGTTAGAAAAATTATCTAGATCCTCAATGAGGCTGTGGAGGGATCCAAGTTGTATATTTAAAAGAAAACATGAATCATCAGCGTACAATGACACCTTTTTTTTAAGCCCTGGATTTCTAATCACTTGATATTATTGTTGGACCTGATTTTAATAGCTAACATTTCAATGGCCATAATAAATAGATATGCCGATAGAGGACAATCTTGTTTTACTCTTCTTGACAGTTTAACACTTTCTGAGAAGTAGCTATTATTTTCTGTTATACACCTAGGGTTACTATACATGATTTTAAGAGATTTTCCAAAATGTAAATGTTCCAGGCATTTATATATAAACTCCAGTCGTATTTATCAAAAGCCTATTCAAAGTAGCTATGAATAACAGGCCTTGTTTCACAGATTTTTCATGGTGTTCTATTATTTCCAGTACTTGCCTTATATTATCTCCAATGAATAATGTCCGACAATACCTTTTTTAATTCTATGCGCTATATAATTAGAAGGACAGCATCCCGGAGTCGCCCATTCACTGTTGACGTTGAGACTGGTGTTTCGGGTATTATTTAATGAAGCTACCAGTTGAGGACTAGTGAGGTGTCTGTTTCTCAAACTAGACACTCTAATGTACTTTTCCTCTTGCTCAGTTGTGCACCGGGGCCTCCCACTCCTCTTTCTATTCTGGTTAGAGCCAGTTTGCGCTGTTCTGTGAAGGGAGTAGTACACAGCATTGTATGAAATCTTCAGTTTCTTGGCTGTTTCTTGCATGGAATGGCCTTCATTTCTCAGAACAAGAATAGACTGATGAGTTTCAGAAGAAAGGTCTTTGTCTCTGGCCATTTTGAGCCTGTAATCGAACCCACAAATGCTGATGCTCCAGATATTCAACTAGTCTAAGAAGGCCAGTTGTATTGCTTCTTTAATCAGACAACAGTTTTTCAGCTGTTCTAAACATAATTGCAAAGGATTTTTCTAATGATCAATTAGCCTTTAAAATGATAAACTTGGATTAGCTACACAACGTGTCATTGGAACACAGGAGTGACGGTTGCTGATAATGGACCTCTGTACGCCATAGTAGAATTCCATAAAAAATAATCCGTTTCCAGCTACAATAGTCATTTACAACATTAACAATGTCTACACTGCATTTCTGATCAATTGATGTTATTTTAATTGACAAAAAATGTGCTTTTCTTTCAAAAACAAGGACATTTCTAAGTGACCCCAAACTTTTGAACGGTAGTGTATGTAATACCCTTGTTAGAACCTAGTATTGAGTTTAGTCTTGTTAGAACCTAGTATTGAGTTTATTCTTGTTAGAACCTAGTATTGAGTTTATTGTTAGAACCTAGTAGTGAGTTTTATTCTTGTTAGAAACCAAGTATTGAGTTTATTCTTGTTACAAACCAAGTATTGAGTTTATGTGTTATAATTAATTGGTATTATATTTAAAAGGTGATTGAATTGCTCCCGTATTTTAATGTTGTTAATGCAGTTCTTTTGAATAAATATTTATTTAATGTATAAGTGAATAGGTTGGTTTACTTTAAGTTTAAGTTTTGACCAATAAAGGCGCTTGTTAAGCTGTGGCCAATGGGAGAGTGGACCTGTTCCCGTAGGCCTGGGAAAAAAAAGGGAGGGAGAGAGACGTTGAGAAAAGGATGGACAGTACATTATGACCATTGTTGAAGAAGAATTATAAAGAAGACGATAAAAATAGAACAAGAGCCCATACCTGCCGAGTTTGAAGGGGAATACCGATTTTATTTTATAAGAGAGTTGTTATAATTTTGTTAAGAAATACTTAGTAAAGACTGAAGCTACCGTCTCATCGTGGAGGTATTTGCCAGCCTTGAGGTTAGCATCGTGTGAACCGAGAGAGAATTGCTTGGGAAAGCTTAACGAGTTCATGTTCCCATGGGAATATCGGTTACTGCTAAAGAGTACTGTCTGCATTGAATAGCTGTGCTTGCTGTGGATCTTGATAGGAAACCTACACGGAACTGCCATACTTCGCTGAGGGAATATCTACGAGTAGTGAGTAACCACAACGGTGGGGTGCTTCTGGACTTTATGTGTGTCGTCATTTTTTGGGAGCACCAACGCGCTGTTAAGCAAGCTTGAAATAATTTGGACATGGGATGTGTACGACGCATAGGGGTTTATTATTTTTATTTATTTTGATGTGGTGCTTTGAAAATGTATATGTAACAGTATAGCTTCCGTCCCTCTCCTCGCCCCGAACCAGGGACCCTCTGCACATCGACAACAGCCACCCTCGAAGCATCTTTACCCATCGCTGCAAGGGAAACAACTACTTCAAGGTCTCTCTCACAACCCCTGCTCACAGACACACATTGGTTCTGGGATATGCAACTATTTCCTTTCTCACTCACTTAAAGCCACACGTTTCCAAACACCAAAACACACACACCTCACCTTCCATCACAATACAACCACACATACTGTGCCTTCGATGTCTTTCTGTTTGCTATGTTTTTAACGCCACCATGTTGGATGGAGTACTTTCGTGTTCCAATTATTTATATTTTTACTTTGCACTTTCTTCCACTGCAAATTCTACCATTCCAGTGTTTTACTTGCGATAATTGTATTTTCTTGCCACCATTGGCCTTTTTTTGGCCTTTACCTCCCTTATCTCACCTAATTTGCTCACTTTGTATATAGACTTATTTTCTACTATATTATTGACTGTAGGTTTTGTTTTACCTCATGTGTAACTCTGGTGTGTTTGTATGTGTCAAACTGCTTGCTTTAATCTTGGCCAGGTCGCAGTTGTAAATGAGAACTTGTTCTCAACTTGCCTACCTGGTTAAATAAAGGTGAAATAAATAAAATAAACCATTTTTTGAAGATTGTGTTATCTTGCTAGTTATCATTTCTTCTAATGCCGTCTTATCCATTTATAAAATGCTATAAATGGAAAATTGAATACTAATTATTTTACAACATTCCTATCTTGAAAGGTACAGTGTAGTTGTACTTTATTTATCAATTGTTTTATTTATTGCTTTTCTATATATTTTTTACTATTACAATCCCTACCATGTTTTTTTACAGAACCATTACCAGGCAGACATTGGAAATAGTTTCTGAGTGACAGTGAGGACAAAACACGGTTCCCCCCACTCGCGGGCCGAAGTTGGCCCGTGAGTGGTTTTATTTGGCCCCCCAAAGTTTTCTGAGCAAGAACTTTATTTATTTATTTTTAACATAAAAGACTTGGAAAAAAAAACAGGAAATCAGGTCCAAGTGATTTTTATTTAAGAAATCTGTTCAAATATTCCCATGCATAATAGAGACACGTGATCGTATACAAATGTACAGTGCATTCAGAAAGTATTCAGACCCCTTGACTTTTTCAACATTTTGTGTTACAGCCTTATTCTAAAATTGATGAAATAAATTTAAAAACTCTTCAATCTATGCACAATACCCCATCATGACAAAGCAGAAAAAGGTTTTTAGTATTTTTTGCAAAAAAAAAAAAATCTTATTTACATAAGTATCCCAGGTGTACCGGAGCACCAAGTCTAGGACCAAAGGCTCCTTAACAGCTTCTACCCCCAAGCCATAAGACTGCTGAACAATTTCATCAAATGGCCACCCGGACTATTTACATTGACACTCACTGTTTATTATCTATGCATAGTCACTTTACCCCTACCTACATGTACGAAATAACTTCACTAACCTGTACCCCCACACATTGACTCGGTACCTGTACCCCATGCATACAGCCTCATTATTGTTATATTTATTGTGTTACTTTTTATTTATATTTGACTATTTTTACTTTTATTTATTTCGTTTATTTAGTAAATATTTTCTTAACTCTTTCTTGAACTGCATTGTTTGGTTAACATGAATGGACTAATTGTAAGTTGGTCTGGATATGAGCGTCTTCTAAATGACCAATAAAAGTACTTTAAAATGGAGATAGCCCACAATGTCACAGCCCTTGCCATCCCAGAAGACAGCCATTACAAGGATATAAGGTACCCTATTTTCCTGTATGTATGGTGAGAATTAACGGTAAAGGAGAGGGGGAGGGGAAAAGCAGAGGAGCAGCAGATACAGTATGGAACGTTTTTTGCGTAAAATAACACATGCACAGAATGTAAGGTTTAGTGCATGGGAAAGGTGTGCTGGGGCACAGCCACTCTGTAAAGATAAGGACATAACCTCCACAAGTTGCAAGAATGCCTCGAGATAACAAGACAGTGAGTGCAATAAGTGTGAGGAAACAAGCCCATGTAGATAACATTTACTTTACAGCCTTGTCTTTAGCAGGCAGTTACTTTGAAATTACTTGTTGAAATGGTAATTATCTAATAACTGCATATTAATTCCAAGTTAGAACATTGACATAGCGCACGCTTTGTACCATTTGGTACCAGGTAGTTAGCAATGGTGTTGAATTATTTGAAGTAAGTGCAAGAATGTATCTATTGCTACCACATAGTGTCTTAGTAAATACCACCAAGCTGTAAAATGAAGCGTAACCAGGGCCTTCTGCTGTCATTGGCCCACGGCAAAGCAACCTGCAGGTCAGGGTGACCAGGCCTTCTGCTGTAGTTTAAGGTGCTGTGTTTCAGGTCACAGCCTCTCCTGGAGGTGTGGATTCGAATCCCACTTTTGACATTACTTAGTGCTTGTCATCTCAAGGGAGTTTCCCATGGCAAACTTGCTCCTAGCTCCACCGAAGAGGGGAAATCGCCTCAGCACAGCCAGCTGCAAGAGAGTTAGTTGTGTCCAAGGGGTTAAGACAATGGACTAGAACTCTATTGGGATCTACTTGTGCAGGTTTGAATCCTGCTGACTACAGCTCTATGTTTTGTCAGCCCATTTGGAAGCTGTCTTTCCCGTAGTCGTCGAACTCCAAACAAAATGCTTCACTCCTAACAAAAGGTAGACAGCCTCCTTGTCAGGGATCTACTCATACCGGCTGTATTTCTGCATTTTGAAAGTTGTATATCTTGAAAACTTCATTACCTGACATGCAAAACATTTTCGGACTATATCATCAATGGACTAATGAAACAAATACCAAAAGATAGATTTTTCTTCATATCAAATCATTTCTGAGTAACATTAAGTGCTGATACTGTGATTGTTTTACAGATAAAATGATCAAAAAGAAACCAAAATAGCACTTTGTCAAGAAAAGAATGTTTGCTAGTACTGTCTGGGAGTGGTCCTGAGTGGAGAGGGTAAACTGAAAATGTGCTGTTATTGACAGAGAGGTTTGGAACTCTCTTATAGTCTATTAACTAATGTGTCACCATGGAAGGCCAAAACTCTATCCCACCAAAACAGGATGAAATGTCAGGTGTCTTTTCAATCGTCATACACTAAAAGGGTATTATCATCATTTTCACAATTACATAGCACTTATTCCAACCTCATAGTGTGTAAATATATAAAAACACAGGTAATCATGTTTTTGACTGCACTGGGGCCTTTAATTTTGTCTAAAGTTGTTTGGCATGCGATTATACTACATATACACTGAGTGTACAAAACATTAGAAACACCTGCTCGTTCCATGACATAGACTGACCAGGTAAATCCAGGTGAAAGCTATGGAATCCCTTATTGATGTCACTTGTTAAATCCACTTCAATCAGTGTAGATGAAGGAGAGGAGACAGGTTAAAGAGGGATTTTAAGCCTTGAGACAATTGAGACATGGATTGTGTACGTGTGCCATTCAGAGGCTGAATGGGCAAGACAAAAGATTTAAGTGCCTTTGAAAGGGTTACGGTAGGTATTAGGTTCCAGCCGCACCGGTTTTGAGTGTGCCACGAACTGCAACGCTGCTGGGTTTTTCACGCTCAATAAGGTTTCCTGTGTATATCAATACGGTCCACCACCCAAAGGACATCCAGACAACTTTACACATTGGTGGGAAGCATTGGAGTCAAAATGGGCCAGCATTCCTGTGGAATGCTTTCGACAACTTGTAGAGTCAATGCCCCGATGAAAAAGGGGGAGGAGGGTTGCAACTCAATATTAAAGCAAATTTCCTGCAATTCTACACATATTGCCATGGGGCAGAGAGAAACATCTGCAGTTTTATGATAACTTTAGCAGTATATGCAAACATTTGGTGACCCAGAAAGAAAAGAAAAGTGATAGCAAACAATTGATTGACCAAAACAAGTTTTCCTCTTGCCACTACACTGCATCTGACTAGGTAAACAACTTCATTTGCAGTTAATGTGGACTGAAGCACTGGGACTCGGACTCCAGCCATAGGGACTCGTGACACAACTTGTGACTCGACCATTGACTACTTGGACTCGGACTGAAGCACAGGGGACTTAGTCTCAGATATCCCCTACCTTGGAGCTACGTAAGCCTATAAGCAACGGCACAATGTCTGGGGGAGAATGTCAGCTTTTCTCTGACATTTTGAAAGGGGACGAAAAAATGTTACGTGGAGGTCCTCCTCAACTTTCCTAACAAATCATGAGTTTGGTAGGGCGGGCTGAAAATGCAGGCAGGAATTGTGCTCCAAACTTACGCTTGAACGTACAGATGTCTTACAATTTTCGCATTCAAAAGATTGCGGAAGAAAAGGCCGTCTGGCTCCTGGACTACAGCCCACTGGGCATTCTACATCAATTCAATGTCTATTCCATTTGGTTTAACATAATTTCATTGAGATGACGTGGAAAACAACGTCGATTCACCAGTTTGTGCCCAGTGGAGGGGACTTCGGGACTCTGACTCAAGGTTTATGACTTGACTCTATCACTGTATAGTATCAGCAATTCTCATTAGGATGAGACAGACGGGTCTCATTGATTAACAGATATTACTGAAACTGAGAATGTTTTGTTTTTACAATTATATTTATTATATTAAATATAAGGCAACATACAAACAGGGGCGAGAACAGTAACAACAACAAAAAAACAAGGAATAAATAAAGCAAGAAGGTCAAAACTAATTGTGTTTGGCAGTTGTTGTGTTGTTTCTGGTGAATGAACATGACTATCGTAAGACAGTGTAATTACACCTTTGGGCACAGGATGGTGCAAAGCATGCATACTCCTGAACAAGAATACACCACAATATATACACAAACAGACACGTACAAACCACACATACAAATATAGCTATAATAGCAGCCAGATATCCTAAAGTGATGAGCTGGGACAGATCCTAGATCAGATTCTGGGTGTACGTGATAGCCTAGGATCAGTTGGTTAGTGTCCTCAACACAAGTTCCATACAGTTTTGGCTATTGACCTTTCTAATATGCAAATGTAATTGATATTAATACCCAAACTTTACACAATACAATATTTCGGTTCAAACAAAGAAATTGAACGTTTTTTTCACAGCTGTTGAAGCTGTTAAGATTATTAGCTTTGCTTGAAAGGACATGTTGAAATGTGGGTTGGTAACCAAAGAGCATAAATGCAGGAAGATTTTATTGACCATTATCTGTCCCACTTTAAATGACATTCAGGCATATAAGGCTTCATAAAGCCTTCATAACGC
Organism: Salmo trutta; assembly: GCF_901001165.1. Taxonomy (NCBI): domain Eukaryota; kingdom Metazoa; phylum Chordata; class Actinopteri; order Salmoniformes; family Salmonidae; genus Salmo; species Salmo trutta. The sequence continues at coordinate 28,768,299 of NC_042963.1, forward strand.
CTTCATAAGCACTACATAATGTGTTAGAAAGCATCTCTAACCATAGTCATGCTTTATAAAGGTTCATAAATGTGGCATAACTGTATGACAATCACCAATTGTCAAACACAATATAAACATGTGCTTATAAAGGGTAATATGTTGTGCTGAGGATGGCATACACTCTAAAGTGATGTCATTGTTAGTCACATTACACCTAATCTTTTTCCTAGACACTTCCGCCCAAATGTGCAGAAGGTCTGGTGCACCAACGCATTAAACCTGGCCTTCATAGTTTGGTTACATTTCAAATCACATTTTAAGAAGAGAAATTGTGAAATGGACAAGGTTTTGCCATAATATGACTTTGTGGCTGTGATGACCAGGGGAAATGCTTTGCTGACAGAGGACATAGCCTGATGACAAATACTTTACTCAGTAAGGTCACTCCCAAGAAATTATATGGTCACTCCCACTAAGGGCTAACTTTGAATGGTTGATATCCCAGGCTTATATGTGTTGTGTGCGCAATAGCCTTATCCAAATCAACTTACAGTCATGCGTGAATACATTTTATGTGTGGGTGGTCCTGGCAATTGAACCCACTATCCTCGTGGTGCAATGCTCTACCAAGATGCATGACAAGGTTATAAATGCTTTGTGAGCCTCAATGTAATATGATTTATAAGCCTTAATTGAGCAGTGCTTAGGGCCACCTTTTATAAAGCACAGGTTTATGTCATATTTGACGTAGTGGTTGATGTCATATTGACATTGGTGGTTATGTCACACAGTTATTTCACATTTATGAACCCTTTATAGAGCTTGAGACACTGTACACTTATAGATGATTGTGACACATTTTATAGTGTTTATGAAGCCTTTATAAGCTGCGCATCACTTAAAGCACGACCAGAAGTGGTCCCAAAACGTCAACAACATTTTCCCAAAGGTTTCAACAACAAGACCGATGTCAAAACATATGCATGGAAGTTTCCTATTTCAGAACAGAGCATTTAGTCGTTATCTGCAAGCTTCAGTTAAATCTGCTCTCAGGAGTAAAATAGGTACTGTGTGCAAATTTTAAATGGATCAGCTATGGACCAACACATGTGCCATTTCCTGTTCCAGCCCAAGTTCTCTAGTTCTCTTTCCCACATCTTTGTGAGAGGGAGGGCGTGGACATTATGTAAGTTAAGTTATTATAAGGACACAAGCACAGATATTCTGGTGGAGGAAATCAACTTTCCAAAAGGGTGGAGACTGGATAGGCATCTCATGTTACACCATATGCTTTCAGAGCTGGACAAGTTAATGAGCCGGGATAGAATATAGGGTTTTCACACATATTTGTGCTCTAGTTTGAATCAGAGTTTGATTATTTGTTAAATTGTATTCATTTCATTTGGTCCATTTGGTTTCCACATTGCCAAATGTCTAACAAACAAAATGACCAAACAAAACCACATGTTCATGCAAAGTCATTGTTTTTGGACCAAATGGTCATGTTAAATCCATCTATTATCATCATGGAGCAAGCACTCGTGTGTCCCAATCTTCATATTACTTTTGCTTGGGTCAACATACGGGAGGAAACGCCGCAATAGCCGCTCTCATAACTGCCATGATAGGGGAGACTGGGTGTCTCATCATCATCATGGGTTGGTTGTCCACAGTTCTTAGCCTATTACTCTAGGGATGCTGTGTAGAGTATTAGTTTAAGATTAAAATGTGTGACCTATGAACCTGGTCAATTCATATCAACATCTCAAAACATGGAGGAAAGTGGGGATCTGTGTGGTGTTTGAAAAAATGTGTGAAAATAAAAAATACATGCATTGGGTACACTATATAACAAGGTATGTGGACACCCGTTCAATTAGTGGATTCGCTATTTCAGCCACACCGGTTGCTGAAAGGTGGTAAAAATCGAGCACACAGCCATGCAATCCCATAGACAAACATGCCTTACCGAAGAGCTCAGTGACTTCAACGTGGCAACCGTCATAGGATGCCCCCTTTCCAACAATTTCAATTAGTCAATTGCTGCCGCCAGTCAACTGTAAGTGCTAGTTATTGTAAAGTGGAACGTCTAGGCGCAACAACGTGTTCAGCCACAAAGTGGTAGGCCACTTTGACGATTTTTACTCGTGTAGCGAGTAAAAATCGTCTGTCTACAGTTGCAACACTCACTACACGAGTTCCAAACGCTTGCAAGTCCGGAAAAAACAAAACTGTTTAATCAGGAGCTTCATGAAAATGGGCTTCCATGGCCGAGGTACCGCACACAGACCATAAGATCACCATTCACATTGCCAGCGTTGGCAGGAGTGATGTAAAGTTTGCCGCCATTGGACTCGGAGCAGTTGAAACACATTCTATGGAGTGATGAATCATGTTCACCATCTGCCAGTCCGATGGACAAATCTGGGTTTGGCGATGCCAGGAGTACACTACCTGCCCCAATCCATAGTACCAACTGTAAAGTTTGGTGGAGGAGGAAAAAATGGTTTGGGCTGTTTTTCATGGTTTGAGCTAGGCCCCTTAGTTCCAGTGAAGGGAATCTTAAACGCTACAGCACACAATACATTTTAAACGATTCTGTGCTTCCAACTTTGTGGCAACAGTGTGGGGAAGACCCTTTCCTGTTTCAGCTGCTTGACTGGCCTGCACAGAGCCCTGACCTCACCCCATCGAACACCTTGGGGATTAATTGGAACGCCGACTGCGAGCCAGGCCTAATCGCCCAAAATCAATGCCCGACCTTACTAGTGCTCTTGTGGCTGAAACGGAAGCAAGCCCGCGCAGCAATGTTCCAACATCTAATGGAAAGCCTTCTCAGAAGAGTGGAGGCCTGTTATAGCAACAAAGGGGATCAACTCCATATTAATGCCATGATTTTGGATGAGACGTTCGACGAGCAGGAGTCCACATACTTTGGCCAAGTAGTGCATTTGCATTATTGAATTATAGGAGTAGGCTATCCATGAACAATTTATTTGTTGAAAGAAGACAGGAGATCTGTATTCAAACCTATTTCTGAGTTGCTATAGGACAAATCATATGGAAATGAATATCAAATTTTGCCTTTATGCTCAGTTGGGGGTAATTATATAAAATAGTATACTTACAAAGTTGAAACTGTTGAATTCTGTTAAGAATATTGTTATATACTCTTTTTTAATAGTTTATTCACCGTTAGTCAGCAGCTCTACACTAAATCCACTTTCTCTGGGTGTGCGCTAGCTCATGCTTTTTATAACAATATTGTTCAATCAAATCAATAGCCTGACTATTTCTGGTTGAAAAGTCTCATAAGATATCCTACTGGTAATGAGAAATCCAAGTGAGTAAAAATGATGACATCCAGCCCCCATCTCCCTTAATCTGCATCGGAAGCACACATAAATGAGCTGCGACTCACCAAATGTTTCAGAGAAAACAAGTTATGATATTGCATTCATTTGATCAAATGCTCGCAGTCAAACAACCAATAATACTGTCCGCATCTTGTTCTTTTCCTGTGTTTTGTTGGTGTGTATGATGTTTATTTATTTAATAAAATGCCATCATAATAGCCAGAATTAATTTGAGAGGAATAGTCTAAGCGATAGTCAATATACTAGAAAATGTACTGTATGTGTGTTTTTGTTTTGAGGAATCACTTTTCTTTGAGATTATTGAGTCAGGAATGGACACCAAGAGGTAATGCTAATGTCTGATATTCTTTTTTTTATATTGATATTTTTTACAGAGAATGTGCTATCACAACTTCCTCAGTGGGCAAGCATAAATATATTATATAACATCAGATACAGTCCTTTATTTTTATTCTGCTATTACATCGCAACAAGCACAATGCTTACAATTCACAGAAAATTGTTTTACACACAATAATATATTTTTATTCTAAACAGGGTGATTTGTTTTTAATGATTTAAATATTTTCCCTGGTTCAATATCACAGTAATTTACATAAACATCTTCATTTTTATCATTATACCATGTCCAGTTTCCCTACTTTATTACATTCATAATTTTACTGCTTGGATTTTGTAATTATCCTAGCGTTTTACATATTTTGTTGAATTCAATCCAAACTATTAAAGTGAGGTGAAACTTTGCATTGAGACTTTTGTTTGAAAGCATAAACACATGTGAGTAGCAAACCACAACCTTGCCTTAACCCTACATTAACCCTGCATTTTAGCCCTATTTCCCTTGTGCACAAAATTACAAATTTTCGCATTTGTCGACAATGCGCCATTTAAAAATAATTTCAGATTGAAGTGACTACTCTCCCCTCTTGTATTATTTGGACAGTGAAGCTTAAACTATAATTTGTCTCTATAATCCAGCATTTTGGATTTGAGATCAATTGTTTCATTTCATGGAACAGTACAGAACGTAACATTTTATTGAGGGTTTTTTCAAGCACTTTATGTATCAAGTCCCAACATTTGAAGGTATCAAGTATTTGGACAAATTTACTTGTAGTCTATTATAGTAGTCAAAAGCTTAGTAATTGTTCCCGTAGTCCCTAGCACGCAATGCCTACACTGTACATCAAACTTGTGACTCTTCAAAGTTGTTGGATACATTTGCAGTTTGTTTTGGTTGTGTTTGGATTATGCTGTGCATGGTGAATAATGTAGGTTGTGTTTAAAACAGGTAGCCCAGCGCTGATCTTTTTTCCACTAATTGATCTTTTGACCAAATCAAAATCAGATCTTCTCTCATCAGATCTTTTCAGACCTGATCAGATTCGTCAAACGCAGCCGAATTGTTCATTTGGAATCACTTTTATTGTAAATAAGAATAGAATATGTTTATGAACACAACAATAATGTGGATGCTACCATTATGGATAATCGTGAATGACTACTGAATAATGATGAGTGAGAAAGTTAGAGGCACAAAGACCATACCCCCAAAACATGCTAACTTCTCACCATGACCAATAACGGGAGTTTTTTGGTGGCGGGATATGATATTTATGCCTCTGTAACGTTCTCCCTCATCATTATTCAGGATTCATTCATGATTATCCGCAATCATGGTAGCATCTACATTAATTTAGAATTGTTTCAGAAAAATAATATATTGTTATTTACAATAAAAGTGACTCCAAAATGACACAATATATTATTCACCATTCAGTTCCTTTTGGGCACAACGTAATCCGAAACACAACCAAAACAAACTGCCAATGCATCCAACAAGTTTGTGGAGTCACATGCTAGGAACATTGCATGTTAGGAAAATGGGACCAAATACTAAATGTTTGACTATTTTAATACACTATAAGTGAATTTGTCCACATACTTATGACACCTTCAAATGGGCCGACTAGATACATATAGTGCTTTCATTTCTAAACGGTAAAACAAATATGTATGAACATACCCTCAAATAAAAGGTGACATTCTGTGCTGTTGCCTCATAAAACAGTTGATCTCAAATCCAAAATGCTCAAGTATAGAGCCAAATTAAAAGTTTTAGCTTCACTGTCCAAATAAATACGGAGGGGAGTGTGTACAACATTTGAGATGAATGCAGTCTCCACCAATGGAGGAAAATTACCTTTAAAAGCCTCATTGTCTACAAAGCGCGATCAGATTGAATCCTGACTTTAGTAAACATGGGTACCAATGGATAATGCCCACCCACCTGCACAAATTATCTTAGAGACATCACCAGATCAAATAAACCAAACAAGTCCAGTGAGAGGTTTCAAGGTCGCCACTTAGCAAACACATAAAGCAACTCATAAAGCACAAGAGAACAATGGTCAAGTCACACATCAAATTGGCACAGAGTGGGACCAGCAGCAGTAGCGCTGTTGTTGTACATCATGCGAGCACGTTGAGGGCATCTGTGAGCATCTTCAGCTCGTCCTTGACAGACTCCAGGCCTCCTCGGATCTTCAGGGGATTGTCCAGGACCTCTATGCTGTAGGTGTAGGGATCAAACCGCACAGAAAACGGCCTCTTAATTCCAGCCACATACGATCTGTCAGGAAAAACACAAGGAAAATATAAAATGTATAGAAAGTCTAATATCTACTGATTGGGTCAATGTCTGTCTGTCTGTCTGTCTGTCTGTCTGTCTGTCTGTCTGTCTGTCTGTCTGTCTGTCCTGTCTGCTGTCTGTCTGTCTGTCTGTCTGTCGTCCGTCCTGCCTAAAGTTCAGTGACAACATTCTCATTCTTATTGTATCAGGCAATATGGATTAAAAGTGTTCACCTTTTCTTCAGTAGAGGCCAACTACAAGAAACATTAATTCAATATGCCATTGAATCACAGAAAACTGATTTGCATTGCACTGCAACTACTATTAACCATCTAAAGTCTAAGCCTCTAGAGGGCGATATCGACCACCAAACATATGGAATTGTTGTAGTTAGTAATAACATGGACCATTAAACTGATTTAGAATTTTAGGACCCTTGAAGGTATAAAAAAAATATATGTAAAATATTTTTTATAAAATATTACATTTGGGCCTTACTGCTATTAGACCATAGAACCCACTGAATAACACACAAATACATGGCAAATAAGAGAAGCAAAAAATATACACAACCGGTCAAAAGTTTGGGGTCACTTAGAAATGTCCTTGTTTTTGAAAAGAAAAGTAAAAAAATGTGTCCATTAAATTAACATCAAATTGATCTAAATACAGTGTAGACATTGTTAATGTTGTAAATGACTATTGTAGCTGGAAACGGCTGATTTTTTATGGAATATCTACATAGGCGTACAGAGGCCCATTATCAGCAACCATCACTCCTGTGTTCCAATGACACGTTGTGTTAGCTAATCCAAGTTTATCGCTTTGAAAGGCTAATTGATCATTAGAAAACCCTTTTGCAATTAAGTTAGATCAGCTGAAAACTGTTCTGCTGATTAAAGACTAGTTGAGTATCTGGAGCATCAGCATTTGTAGGTTCAATTACAGGCACAAAATGGCCGGAAACAAAGACCTTTCTTCTGAAACTCATCAGTATATTCTTGTTCTGAGAAATGAAGGCTATTCCATGCGAGAAATTGCCAATAAACTGAAGATCTTGTACAACACTGTGTACTACTCCCTTCACAGAACAGCACAAACTGTCTCTAACCAGAATAGAAAGAGGAGTGGGAGGCCCTGGTGCACAACTGAGCAAGAGGACAAGTACATTAGAGTGTCTAGTTTGAGAAACAGATGCCTCACAAGTCCTCAACTGGCAGCTTCATTAAATAGTACCTGCAAAACATCAGTCTCAACGTCAACAGTGAATGGGCGACTCCGGGATGCTGACCTTCTAGAAGCTAGCAGGTAGATCAGGTTTAAAAGCAAAAACTGATGTAAGTTGGTAAAATAATAAAACTAGTGTGAGACTGAACTATACGGCTTATACGTGTGCGCTTGTGTGTGTATGCATTCGTGTGTCAATGGCCGTGTCTGAAATCTGTCTTGGCCTACTACTTACTAAAACTACATGCTCTGTACTTCAGTGGAGGCTGGTGGGAGGAGCTATAGTAGGGCAGCTCATTGTTGTCACATCCTGACCAGCAGAGGGAGCAATTGGATTAGTTTTAGTCAGGAGTGGCAGGGTTTTTTGTGTGTGAATGGTTGTGTTGGTGATTAGGACTCCCAATTGAAGGCAGGTGTGTTGAGTTGCCTTTGATTGGGAGTCCTATATAGGAGTGTGTATTTTCGTTGGGGTTGTGGGTAATTGTTTCTTGTTTAGTGTGGTTGCACCTGACAGGACTGTTGGCTGTCAGTTTCCTTGTTTTTGTTTTTGTATAGTGTTCTTTCTAATTAAATTGAAGGATGAAAACTAACTCTGCTGCATTTTGGTCCATTTCTGAAGACAGTTGTGACAGAATTACCCACCAAAACCAGGACCAAGCAGCAGAGGAACGAGGAGGAAGGATGGACATGGGCAGAGATAAGGAGGAGCGTTTCCAGGGCTATGGAAGAGTTTAGTAAACTCGAGAGGCAGCCCCAATAATTTTTTTTGGGGGGGGCACAAGGGCTGTTTGGCGGGGCGAGATGGGAGCCCCAGGCCAGCTCCCCGTACCCTTGTAGGGCAGAGACAGACTGGACAGGTCCCGTGCTTTGGGGTTGGGGCTGTGGTGAGGCCTGGGATTTTCAGGCCGGTAGGCACAGTACCAGCGCCCCGCATGTGCCAGGGCGAGGTGAGCATCGAGCCGGAAGGGGTGATGCCAACCCTGCGCTCAAGACCGCCAGTGCGCCTCTACGGTCCGGTGTTTCCCGCTATACGCACTAGCATGGAGGTGCGTGTCTCCAGGCTGGCACGTCCGGTACCAGCCCCACGCATCAGTTGTCTAGTGCGTCAGCCCAGCCTCGCCAGTCAAGAGTCACCAGAGCTGTCCGCCAGTCAAGAGTCACCAGAGCTGTCCGCCAGTCAAGAGTCACCAGAGCTGTCCGCCAGTCAAGAGTCACCAGAGCTGTCCGCCAGTCAAGAGTTGCCAGAGCCGCCCGCCAGTCATGAGTCGCCAGAGCCGCCCGCTAGTCATGAGTCGCCAGAGCTGCCCGCTAGTCATGAGTCGCCAGAGCCGCCCGCTAGTCAGGAGCTGCCAGAGTGGCCCGCTAGTCAGGAGCTGCCAGAGTGACCCGCTAGTCAGGAGCTGCCAGAGTGGCCCGCTAGTCAGGAGCTGCCAGAGTGGCCCGCTAGTCAGGAGCTGCCAGAGTGGCCCGACTGCCCGGAGCTGCCAGAGTGGCCCGACTGCCCGGAGCTGCCAGACTGGCCCGACTGCCCGGAGCTGCCAGAGTGGCCCGACTGCCCGGAGCTGCCAGAGTGGCCCGACTGCCCGGACCTGCCAGAGTGGCCCGACTGCCCGGAGCTGCCAGAGTGGCCCGGAGCTGCCCGAGTGGCCCGACTGCCCTCCGGCCCAGCCCGAGTGGCCCGACTGCCCTCCGGCCCAGCCCGAGTGGCCCGCCTGCCCTCCGGCCCAGCCCGAGTGGCCCGCTTGCCCTCCGGCCCAGCCCGAGTGGCCCACCTGTCCTCCGGCCCAGCCCGAGTGGCCCGCCTGTCCTCTGGCCCAGCCCGAGTGGCCCGCCTGTCCTCCGGCCCAGCCCGAGAGGCCCACCGAAGTGGGCGACGCCGAAGGTGGAGAGAGGTCCACGTCCCGCACCTGAGCCACCTCCAGGATAGGTGGGTTGGGGAGGGAGGGTGTAGCACAGTGCCGTCGTTGACGGCAGCCACCCTCCCTTCCCTCCCTTATTGTTATGGGGTTATTGTTTATTGATTTTGTTGGGGTATTGGGGATTTTTTTTAAAGTTTTTTTTTTTAAGGTGCATTACGGGGTCTGCTGTCCGGGGGGGGGGGGTACTGTCACATCCTGACCAGCAGAGGGAGCAATTGGATTAGTTTTGGTCAGGATGTGCAGGGTTTTTGTGTGTGTGAATGGTTGTGTTGGTGAATCGGACTCCCAATTGAAGGCAGGTGTGTTGAGTTCCCTTTGATTGGGAGTCCTATATAGGAGTGTGTGTTTTTCTTTGGGGTTGTGGGTAATTGTTTCTTGTTTAGTGTGGTTGCACCTGACAGGACTGTTGGCTGTCAGTTTCCTTGTTTTTGTTTTTGTATTGTGTTCTTTCTAATTAAATTGAAGGATGAATACTAACTCTGCTGCATTTTGGTCCATTTCTGAAGACAGCTGTGACAATTGTAATGGCTGGAATGGAATTAATGGAAGGTATCAAACACATCAAACATATGGAAAACACATGTTTGACTCCATTCCATTCATTTAATTCCAGCCATTACAATGAGCCTGTCCTCCTATAGCTCCTCCCACCAGCCTCCACTGGTGTACTTATAGTACTACATATTATTTGGGATTTACTGTTTAATAAAAATGTATTCAGCAAACAACAAATATCAACATTCCACTCATCCACACTGAGAAGGCATCATCTAATGCGCAATCGCGCTTGTTAATTTTTCATTCAGCTTTGAATGGACGATTCTCTTCCTCAATAGTGTGCAGTGAATTCTACTTCATGAAAAGCGAGTATGAGTATGACATCCTGGTATACTACGTTTTCTAAATGTATATTTTTGCATACCAAAAAAGCCTACTATTTAGCCTACAAGTATGGGTATTCTGACACGGCCTATGTGTGTCTGGTCTGTTACCTGAGTTTCTCTTTGGCATCTGTGAAGCTCTCAGAGACAAAGTATACAGACTGGTAATTCTGGTCTTGGTAGGGCTGAATGGCAGCAGCCTCTGGGTCAAACTCCCTCCTCTCTGGCTCATCTGACAGAGCATGCTGGGCAAGACAGGGGGAGAGTGAGAGATAGGGAGAGAGGGGGGACGGGGACGGGTGGTTAATGTCTGGACATCTGGATATTACTGTAATTCAACATTTAATTGAAATTAGGTTGGGGAGGTTTATTCTGTTCCATTATGTTGTCTATACGGTGGCTTATATCTAAGATGAACCTCTTAAGGATCTGACCTTTTTTTGTGCCTAAAATGACATACCCAAATCTAACTGCTAACTGCTCAGGACCTGAAGCAAGGATATGCATATTCTTGATACCATTTGAAAGGAAATGCTTTGAAGTTTGTGGAAATGTGAAATTAATGTAGGAGAATATAACACATTAGATCTGGTAAAAGATGCGTGCGTTTTTTTCATCATCTTTGAAAAATGTGAATTTTTTTCATCATCTTTGAAAAGCAAAGAAAGGCCACAATGTATTATTCCAGTTTAGGTACAATTTAGATTTAGGCCACCCGTTGGCAGCAGTGTATGTGCAAAGTTTTAGACTGATCCAATGAACCATTGCATTTCTGTTCAACATGTAGTATCAAGTCTGCCCAAATGTGCCTAATTGATTTATTGACACATTTTCAAGTTCATAACTGTGCACTCTCCTCAAACAATAGCACGGTATTCTTTCACTGTAATAGCTACTGTAAATTGGACAGTGCAGTTAGATTAACAAGAATTTAAGCTTTCTGCCCATATCAGATATGTCTATGTCCTGGGAAATGTTCTTGTTCCTTACAATGTCATGCTAATCACATTAGCGCACATTAGCTCAACCGTCCCGTGGGGGGGGGGGTCACCGATCCCGATGAGGTTTTAAGATATGGTATGATTTTAGAATGGAGAGAGAAAGAGAATACTCCATGTCTAAAACCATGTACTCACCACTAGCTCGCCATATGAGGAGAGGAGTCCTGCCCCGTAGGCTTTCACAATGCCACCCTGTTTACACAGACCAAACTCCACCGTGAACCAGTAGAGCTGAGACAGACACGCACACGCACACACACACACACACACACACACACACACACACACACACACACACACACACACACACACACACACACACACACACACACACACACACACACACACAGGAGACATGCTTTCTAAATTAGTTAGCTTCATATGTTTTGCATGTGTGGTAGGAAGCAAATAAGGAATCAGGAATAATCCAAGCCATGTTGCAACAACAAAACTTACCGTTGACAGTTTCTCAATATCTTCTTCTGAAGCCCCCAGTGAAGCAAGACCGATGTTCTACAAGACACATGTGATCTCTGTTAGTAAAGCATGACAGAGTATCATCTTTGGTTCATGGTATACAAAGCAGACAAGAGGCTGATGGGTGCAGACGGGTGCAGACCAGAGGTCCAACTCTCTTTCATTTTAGAACTGCTCCTTTTATAAATGTTATTGGGTTAAAAATGTCCATCTTCAGAATCAATAAATAAGAATCAATAAAGCCAATAAAGCCACAGAATTTGTCACCTGAGAAAACTGGGCGAACACCCGGTCAGCCAGAATGGGGACGTGGCCCAGGAGTTCGTGCACACAGTCCCTATGGCAACATCACAAAAATAATGACATGATTAAATGCTAAATGCACACAGTCACACAGGTGATGGAGACAGAGAGTGAGAGTAAGATGCCCAGTACATATTTCCTACAATTATCATACAGAAAGTGCATGATGCTGTCTCTATCTAAGGAGGTGCAGATAAGGAAGAGATTGGTATGGAAACAGAGAAATTAAGATAAATCAATTATACAGGACAGAGAGCTGTTTGGACTGCAGACCTGAGTTGAAATACTATTTGAAATCTTTCAAAATACCCTGCAAGAGATGCATAATAAGTAATGTCAAACTTTGTAGAATTGCAGAAACCCCCGCTGACAAGCGGTTTCAACTCGCTGTTCACATTTGAGGTTTGGTCTAACCGAATTATTCATAATGTGTTTCGGTGTCCATATTAACACATTGAGATATTATTTTACTGTAATAGAGGAGAAGTTTTCTGACAATCCCCTTTCTATGTCTCAAGTCCTCAAATTGCACGCAGAGCAGACACTACTAAAACAGCATTATCAATGAACATTGATTCTGGAAAATGTATGCTCAGTACTACGTACCACTAGCAGGATTTTATCCAAAGACTGTTATACTAGCTGTCTAGTCTGTGTTTTATAAATGTGCAATAAGCATAAAACACAATTATATAAGGAATTGGCAACACATTCTCATTCTGAGAAATAAGGTAGGCCACTCGATTTCAACATGAACAAAGTGGACAGGCTGTCATGCTGTGTTCAAACAGTTGGAGACGGACAGAAGGGTGTGTTCATACCAATTCAACTGTTCTACCTTGTTAGCTAGCAAATAGATCTAAGTTGGATAAACTTGAAATATAAAGATTAGTTGGCTGCTCACTAGCACGTGGGCTTGTGCTTGAGAGATTGTTGATGAGACCTGGGTTAATTTTCTATAATGCCTACAAGAAGTTAGTCAATATTAGTGAATTTGCATTATAAATGGTTTTGGTAGTGTTTTTACAAAATGGTATTGTCATAGACAGACTTGAAAGTCAGATCAGTTTTCTGCTCTACCTAACTCTAACCCTACATAAGGGATGCATGTGGCAGCTCCCTTACGATTGATGAGGACTTTCATAGGGCAAATGGACGGTCCCTTACTAGACGTCCACGGGTGCTATTAAAATAGGCAGACGACCTCAGGTCGCACCCCAAGGCCTGGTCTCCGGGAGGTAAAAAAATAAAGTTTCCAGGACACTCGGTTTCCGAGATATACATATTATTATTTTAAAAAAATGTAATGCTGTACCGGAAAATTCCACCAGATGGCGACTGACTGTATATGGCAAATAGACATTTAATAACCAAATGGACATGGCCGTTTCTTGTAAATGGAACAGACTTCAAAGATGAAACTCAGTGAGCATAGGGGTGGCCAAAAGTACTTCTAGCCCTGAAACAAGTTGGCGGCGAGGCCACAACGCTCTTTGAGTTAGTGCACATTTTGTCGGAATAAAGGTCGAAAATGGTAATACAGAGCTAATTTGACCACTTCACGTCAAAGTACATAAACCCACACTGTAAGGAAAAATAGAACAGCCATTTATCTATTGTAATTTACGAGAAATCGTACAATGTCCATTTCATGATACTAAAACAAATGTTTTTTAGTTTTTTTTAAGTTATAGATCCAGTTGAGGTGTGTTAAGGCGAATCCGTTAAGGCGGGTTTCGAAGCTCTACGTGATTTCTGTGATTTTCGGTACTCACACACACACACAGCCAACATGGAGTGACACAGTGTGGGGCTTACAGACACACAGAGCCTGCAATAGTTACCGGCGTTCGAACCATCAAAGAACCGTCAGACCTAGAGCTCTGAAATGTTATAAACCTGTTCTAGAGCTTAAGTCGGTAGTGCACGGTGAGTTATGTGGCTCTAGAAGGTTCTCAGGCCGAGAAACAGCCTAGTCCATTTGCAATATCTCCAATTAATTTTTAACGTCGCGAAAATGACAACGTTTAGAAAAGTCCCAGAATCACAAGACTAGGTGCATTGAAACCACCTCGGCCCATAGAGACGGACCCTACAAGTTTCTGTCCGAAAGCTCTTTCAGGGACCCTGTAGCAATGCCTGAAAAAAGTGAATTTTCAGCACTAATTAAGGTCGCTGCTCGGGCTTCGAATGACCTATCGAGCCAAAACTCGGGATTCGGGGTTGCCTCAGCTACGCCTACACATAATGTCAGAACTGGAACCACAGCTAGAACGTAACTATGTGTTTTAATTTTTTTATGGTTTTAACAGAAGGAGCTGTGAATTTTGGGCCGGCTCTGAAATATGTGATAGTTGGCTTCTAAACGAGTTGGAAAAAGGGGGTTTGGTGTTAGTATGTCTCAGTTTGGTGTCAGTATGATATCTTATTGACTGATGGATGGCTGACTTGATGGCTGACTTATTGTCCATTTCCAATAAGTTTAAACAGTGATGAACCATCACCAAATGGACAGGCTGAAATCAACACTGAAAGGATTGGCAAATGGCATCACCGTAGTCTCTGGGATGTGCCGAGTTCAACGAGGTGCGACCACTTGACCGTAGCTCGCTTGGTCTGACCGCAGCGACTGTGCAAAAAGTAGGCCCAGGATGAAGCCTGACAATTAGTGATTTCAACATGCTTTTGACATATTGTGGCCTCTGGGTCACACAGAGACACACCGTTTTCGATGGGGTCGTCGGGGGAAGGTTGGGGTGGATAAGCCACAGAGTTATTCTAACTGCGCTCGCAGGTTCATGTAGTTTGACACATCCGAGTTTCTGCCTAAGGATAACATGGGTTTACAGGTTATGCTCTAACTTTTTGCTACATTATCCTCTCTAGGGTAGGTGGGACGAAATCGTCCCACCTACTCAACAGCCAGTGGAATCTCGTGGCGCGTTATTCAAATACCTTAGAAATGCTATTACTTCAATTTCTCAAACATATGACTATTTTACACCATTTTAAAGACAAGACTCTCGTTAATCTAACCACACTGTCCGATTTCAAAAAGGCTTTACAACGAAAGCAAAACATTAGATTATGTCAGCAGAGTACCCAGCCAGAAATAATCAGACACCCATTTTTCAAGCTAGCATATAATGTCACATAAACCCAAACCACAGCTAAATGCAGCACTAACCTTTGATCTTCATCAGATGACAATCCTAGGACATTATGTTATACAATACATGCATGTTTTGTTCAATCAAGTTCATATTTATATCAAAAACCAGCTTTTTACATTAGCATGTGACGTTCAGAACTAGCATACCCACCGCAAACTTCCGGTGAATTTACTAAATTACTCACGATAAACGTTCACAAAAAACATAACAATTATTTTAAGAATTATAGATACAGAACTCCTTTATGCAATCGCTATGTCCGATTTTAAAATAGCTTTTCGGCAAAAGCACATTTTGCAATATTCTGAGTAGATAGCCCAGCCATCACGGGCTAGCTATTTAGACACCCACCAAGTTTGGCCCTCACCAAACTCCGATTTACTATTAGAAAAATGTGATTACCTTTGCTGTTCTTCGTCAGAATGCACTCCCAGGACTTCTACTTCAATAACAAATGTTGGTTTGGTTCAAAATAATCCATAGTTATGTTCAAATATCCTCTGTTTTGTTCGTGCGTTCAAGACACTATCCGAAGGGTGACGAAGGTTGACGAGCCCGACGCGTTTCGTGACAAAAAAATTCTAAATATTCCATTACCGTACTTTGAAGCATGTCAACCGCTGTTTAAAATCAATTTTTATGCAATTTTTCTCGTAAAAAAGCGATAATATTCTGACCGGGAAACCCTGTTTTAGTTCAAAGACGAAAAAATAAAAACATGGTGTCACCTCGTGCACGCGCCTCAGTCTCATTGTTCTCTGATCGACCATTATCCAAATGCGCTATTGTTTTTCAGCCAGGGCCTGCAAATACATCATTCACCGGTTTGCCGCCTTCTGAGAGCCTATGGGAGCCGTAGGAAGTGTCACGTTACAGCAGAGATCCTCAGTTTTCAATAAAGAGAGTGTAGAAGCCCAAGAAATGGTCAGACAGGCCACTTCCTGTAAGGAATCTTCTCAGGTTTTTGCCTGCCATATGAGTTCTGTTATACTCACAGACACCATTCAAACAGTTTTAGAAACTTTAGGGTGTTTTCTATCCAAAGCCAATAATTATATGCATATTCTAGTATCTGGGCAGTTGTAATAACCAGATTAAATCGGGTACGTTTTTTATCCGGCCGTGTAAATACTGCCCCCTATCCCTAACAGGTTAAATACATGCTTAATCATTTGGACAAGTATCCTGCCTCTATTGTATTGTGTTTTGGAGAAAATGGGGGTCATGTTAGCAGTAACTGCATAAGGTTACTATGAAACCAAGGTAAATAAAAACAATTGTTCTCAATTCCACGCTATGAACAGTTACTGCCTTTTTGCTTAGTAGGGCAGTATTGCAAAAAAACAGGCTCAATTATTTTGATGAAATAATGACATTATTATTGGGTCTTATGGTTGTGGAAGGCTTATATTTAGCTTAGGACTAGTTTCACAAGCCCTGAATTTATTAGATTATTGCTGACTGTTTGTATTTGACCTTTAATTGTACAGCAAAGCTTATTTAAAGAAACCCCCCCCAAAAAATTGAGATACACAGTTTATTAGGTAAAGCACCCCATTCACGAAAATGGTTTGCTCTTACAGAGAGTCACGTGGCCGTGGCTTGCTATATAAAGCAGGAGAGACAGGCATCGAGGTATTCAGAGACTGTTCGATTGAACGTTAGAATGGGCAAAACGAGTGACCTAAGCAACATTGAGTGTGGTATGATCGTCAGTGCCAGGCACTCCGGTTCCAGTATCTCAGAAACGGCCGGCCACCTGGGCATTTCACGCACGACAGTGTCTAGGGTTTACTGACAATGGTGCGACAAACAGAAAACATTTAGTCAGTGGCAGTCCTTTGGGCAAAAACAGCTCGTTGATGAGAGGTCAAAGGAGAATTGCAAGGGGGTATGCTCCAAAACGTTTTGTGTGGGTTCAAGTCCCCTACGCGACTCGAATCTCCTGCTGGTCCTCGAGTCAAATAATGCATATGTGATGTTTGTAGATCATTTTAATAATGTATGTACAACATTGTACAGTTAAATGTACACGTCTGTGCAATATATGTAATAAACATGATTATTAACAGTGTGTCTACAGGGCTGAAGAAAGATGCCTCATTAAATGTATTATTATTATTAATTATCAAGGTGTTGCACTTCCCTTTGCAACACAATGACACAAATGTAATTGTACATAAAAAAAATTAGAATAATCTAATCTGGGATTCAAACCCTTGCCGCAAACTGCGAAAATGATCAGGAGCTTGGCTCACTACACTGTGAGCTATTTAAACACACGGGATTTAGTAACTTTGATTAGCAGAACTTCTGTTAGGAACGCTTTCATGAAAAACTGGTCGATCACGTACAACTACAGCACGTCAACGTTTTTAATTGGCTGATGTGGAATTTGTTACATTATAGTTAGTTGCATGTCATTTGCGGCATACATGATCTTGAGCAAAGTCATTATAGCCTGTCATTTCACTTCCCCTGTGAGAACAATGAGCACAGGATGATTTGGCTTTGCTGTACCACAGCCGAAGCCTGACAGCAGACTACCTACCAAAGGTTGCACTGTATCCAAACAATGTAGAAAAATGCAGATCAGCTATCTTTTAACCCGGGTATGGAGAACTAGGATGTTGTGCAATGTTAAGATAGAAATATAGCATGTAGAATTAGGAATCACATCAGCTCTATTCATGACATCTCTATCTGCAACTTTCTACAATGTTTGCATACTGAATATGACCATGGTGAAACAGTAGTACTCACGGTTCAGGGGAGTGCATGGGAGAAGAGGCATGGCGTATATACTGGGTACACTGGAACACGCGGAAGGCCAGACTGGCTAAAAAGTCTCTGGCAGAGAGGAGACCTGCCACGGGACGCAGCTGGAACCCTGTACGCTCTGTGTGTGAGAGTGAGTGAGAGCGAGACAGAGAAAGAAAAAATAGAAAAAGCAGGGAGACAGTGACGATGACAATTGGTACTAATGACTATGCATCTACCAAGAGGTGGAACTTAGGTAGTGTTATTCAGCCGACAGAAAATGTATGACTGCGGTACGTAACCTTTGTCTCTAAACCCTAACCTTTACCATTTTCGACCCCTACGCAGGTTGAATATCTACTTCTTTGCACGTACACATATCTAATGTTCAATCAGGAGTGGGCTGTATTGAACATGCTATAGGCCAGTGGTAGACACTAATATTTCGGAGGGAGCTACTTTATTGGGGGGGGGGGGGAATCTGTACAGTCATTCTGTACAGATTCTCCTCTGTCTCTGCTACTGAGTCCTGCACAGCTTGTGTGATAGATAGAAACAGAAGACACAAACACATTGCTGAGAATCTTAGCTTTCGGGAATGGGGTCAAAAACTAGAGCCAAATGTGTAGGAATAGTTTGTTTTCAAGATGCACTAAAAGCACTAGAAACCGCTGTTACTGTTCCGTTTGTCCCAGACGCTAAAAGCAAGTGTTACTAACGTAACCATGATTCTATGAACTAAGCGGCGCACTGAGGAAAACAATTTTCACAGCACAGTCAATTGAAATTATTACTGGAGTTGCCAATGAAATTGCAGAGAGACGCACGCGTCTTGTGAGATGCTCAATGACAATGGCTGCTATAGGCGGCATGTATGAGTACCTCTGAGGAAGCGTGACACGTCCTCCAACTGGGGGATGTTTTCAGGGCTGTATCCACAATGTCTCTCCAGCAGGCGGAAGGCGTCCAGGTGCTCACTGCAGGCATGGGTGGTGTACAGGTCCCTCAGGGTGGAGTACACCTCTCTCCTATTCAACACACACACACATGTGGGAGAACACACAGACATGTATGCACGTACGCACACACACACACACCAGAAGATGAACACACATGATGGAAACAAATATAATGTTGTAGATAAAATTGCAGATGAAAATGTAGAAATCTTAAAACACAACTGTGAGTCGTTATGGGAAAAGGATTGATTTCTAGGCCTTTTCAAGACAGAACTGTTATAGAAGTCCAAATATATCCATTAAAAAAGAGAAGACTTCTGTATAACCCATTTCTAGAATGGTGAGCTGAATGTGTGGCCTCTCTTTGATTGAGTTATGGCAGCATATTGTCCTCTAGGTCAACTATAAATCTCTCCAAACAAAACTGTTTACTCTCTTATAATCGGGTTATCCATGAGCAAGTCTACGTCCCAAATGGCATCCTTTTCCCTATATAGTGCACTGATTTTGAACTGGGCCCATAGGACTCTGGTCAAAAGTAGTGCACTATATGGGAATAGGTTGTAATTTGGGATGCAGAACAAGTCGTGTACCAGATGGTTGACAGTCACTTCGGAGAAGTTCGGTCAAGGGACCTGAACGCTTTTTTGAAAATGTTTTTATATTGTTCAAACCCAATATTTCCGTTTGGTGGAGTGAGTCAAACAATGAACTGACATTTTAGACTGACATGATATCTGGGCAATTGACTTTAATCTGTGACATTTGCACATAAATGATCAAAAGCTTTTACTCTCGATTGCTTGATAGCACCCTCCATCCTGTGGCAAATCAGGAAAATAACCATTAAATAACCTTTACCACTCTGAGTCAAAATCACAAAATCATAAATAGTATGAAATAAACACGTCTTTGTGCAAATGGACATGTAAACAGAGGGCTGAAGCGTAACAGAAAGCATACAATAAACAACCCTTGCACGATAAGTATTGAGATGTGAAGAGTCATTGTAGTTCCAAAAGCTACTGCCTAAGCTTCAGTTCAATGGTCTAACACTATCTTAATTAGGACTAGACCCCTTTTTTCTCAATTTCCACCTGACTAACGTGCCGAAAGTAAACTGCCTGTTGCTCAGGTCCTGAAGCCAGGATATGCATATAATGGGTACCATTGGAAAGAAAACACTTTAAAGTTTATAGAAATGTTAAAATAATGTAGGAGACTATAACACAATAGATATGGTAGGAGAAAATCCAAAGAAAAACCAACCAGAATTGTCTTTTTTGAGAGCCCATGCTCTTACAATGGAAAGAATAGGGGCATACTGAATTCTAGCTCCCAGGATGCAATTCCT
Source organism: Salmo trutta (assembly GCF_901001165.1). NCBI lineage: Eukaryota > Metazoa > Chordata > Actinopteri > Salmoniformes > Salmonidae > Salmo > Salmo trutta. The sequence continues at coordinate 28,788,344 of NC_042963.1, forward strand.
ATGGCTTCCACAGGGTGTCAGCAGTCTATGTTTAAGGTTTCAGGCCTGTAACTTCCAAAACAAATAAGAAATATCAGTTTTAGTACAGGGACACTGTCTTGTAAATTCGTGTTTGGGCGCACAATGAAGACAAGATGCACCTTCTAAAATTGGTTTCCTATTGAACAAACTTCTTTCTGTAAGAAATATTATAGTTTGATTACATTTTAGAGTATCTGAGGAGTAAATAGAAACGTATTTTGACTTGATGAAACAAAGTTTAGCGGTAGATTTTCAGATTCCTTTCTCTGCACATTGAATGAGTGGATTATTCAAATCGATGGCGCCAACTTAACTGACTTTTTGGGATATAAAGAAGGATTTAATATAACAAAACGACAGTACGTGTTATAGCTGGGACCCTTTGGATGACAAATCAGAGGAACATTTTAAAAAGTAAGTGAATATTTAATCGCTATTTGTGAATTTATGAAACCTGTGCCAGTGGAAAAATATTTTGATCTGGGGCGCCGTCCTCAAACAATCGCATGGCATGCTTTCGCTGTAATAGCTACTGTAAATTGAACAGTGCAGTTAGATTAACAAGCATTTAAGCTTTCAACCGATGTAAGACACTTGTATGTACCTAAATGTTTAATATCCACACGTCTATCACTGATTAAGGTTTGAATACTTATCACTGATTTTACCAAAGAATATCATGCTAGTGCCACTCACCATGTACCGATCTCCTCCTCTGTGTATTCTACTCTGGGGATGGGCTCCCCTCTGACAAAGAGAAGAATGAAATTAGCAGATATACACCATTGTAGCTTAATATTCCTGGATAAACCATGTATCCACTTTCTTTATGATTTTTACATGACATTTTAAGTAGTCATTCGTCTCCATGTACTGTGAAAGTTTCATGACTCTTTGTATTTGTATTACTACATGGCAGACCTAGAATAACTATAGTTTTAACTATTCTTTGTGGAAAGTAACTATTTTTCCGGGGAAATAAACATTTACTTTTGAGGTGACCACTACTTGAATACAGATCCGAAAAAATACTACTTTTTAAAACAATTTGAAGAAAAATCTCAGAAAGTAACTACTTTAAAAAAATTATGGCAGTGCTGTATCTGGAACTGCATGTTAAGATAGAAATATAATGAATAGAGCACACCAAATCTAATAAACTACTCCAATCTAAAAGACAGTCATATTTGATATACACAATACATTTCTATCTGAACATTTTGTAAATGTCCATTGCCATAAAGTCTAACCATTTATATATACAGTACCAGTCAAAAGTTTGGACACACCTACTGATTCAAGGGTTTTTAGTGAAGACATCAAAACTATGAAATAACACATATGGAATCATGTAGTAACCAAAAAAGTGTTAAAAAATAAATAAAAATGTATCTTTGAAATTCTTAATTCAAAAGGCACTCGCACATCTGAGCTATCTTTTTTGCAGGTGCATGGTAACAGTTGAATAAAATGAGAAAAAAGAAGAATCCCGCACACTGCTCTTGATAGTGTCACTACTCTTTAATAAGCTTTTACGTATCGGCCTCACGGCCGTCTTCAGAGCTTTTTTGCACTCTTGGCATTCTCTCAACCAGCTTCATGAAGTAGTCACCTGGAATGCATTTCACAGGTGTGCCTTGTTAAAAGTTAATTTGTGGAATTTCTTTCCTTCGTAATGTGTTTTAGCCAGTCAGTTGTGTTGTGACAAGGTATGAATGGTATACAGAAGATAGCCCTTTTTGGTAAAATACCAAGTCCATATTATGCAAGAACAGCTCAAATAAGCAAAGAGAAAATGACAGTCCATCATTACTTTAAGACATGGACAGTCAATGCCTATGTGCCAACATTTCTTCAAGTGCAGTTGCAAAAACCATCAAGCGCTATGATGAAACTGGCTCTCATGAGGACCGCCACAGGAAAGGAAAACCAGAACGGCAGATTTTGACCTTGTCAGCTCGGGGATTTGATCTTGCAACCTTTCGGTTACTAGTCCAACCCTCTAACCACAAGGCTACCTGCCACCCTAGTATTGGTATTGTTTCCTTTTGACACTTAATAGGCATATTTTTTTAATGTTAGCGTTCTCATTAACACTTAACAAACTGTTCTGGCACCTGTGTAATAAAACTGTAATAACTTTGAGCAACATTTTATTAACATGTTACATAACACTTTGGTAATTGCATTTTAATTGCATAGCAATGAGCAATACAGTACTCTACAGGAATAGTAACTGCTCCTTATTTCACATGTTATAACTCCATTATTATGCAATTATAAAGCAATTTCCACAATCTTATGGAGGGGTTGGAACCTAAATTATTTTCCAATCGTTTCGTTCTGAACAGAACCCCTCAAAAAAATTGTTCGGTTCCACTGTTACTATACACACAATACCCCATAATGACAAAGCAAAAACAGATTTAAAAAAATGTTTGCTAATTTATTAAAAATAAAAAAATGAAATAACTTATTTACATACGTTCTCAGACCTTTTGCTATGAGACTCGAAATTGAGCTCAGGTGCATCCTGTTTTCATTGATCATCGTTGAGATGTTTCTACAACATGATTGGAAGCCACCTGTGGTAAATTCAATTGGTTGGACATGATTTGGAAAGGCACACACCTACCTACATAAGGTCCCACAGTTGACAGTGCATGTCAGAGCAAAAACCAAGCCATTAGATCAAAGGAATTGTCCGTAGAGCTCCGAGATAGGATTGTGTCGAGGCACAGATCTGGGAAGGGTACCAAAAAATGACTGCAGCATTGAAGGTCCCCCAGAACACAGTGGCCTCCATTATTCTTAAATGGAATAAGTTTGGAACCACCAAGACTCTTCCTTGAGCTGACCGCCCGGCCAAGCTGAGCAATCGGGGGAGATGGGCCTTTGTCAGGGAGGTGACCAAGAACCCGATGGTCACTCTGGCAGAGCTCCAGAGTTCCTCGGTGGAGATGAGAGAACGTTCCAGAAGGACAACCATCTCTGCAGCTCTCCACCAATCAGGCCTTTATGGTAGAGTAGCCAGATGGAAGCCACTCCTCAGTAAAAGGCACATGACAGCCCGCTTGGAGTTTTCCAAAAGGCATCTAAAGACTCTCAGACCATGAGAAAGGGTTCGGGTCAGGGTTAGGCTTCTCTGATCTGATGAAACCAAGATTGAACTCTTTGGCCTGAATGCCAAGCGTCACGTCTGGAAGAAACCTGGCACCATCCCTACGGTGAAGCATGGTGGTGGCAGCATCATGCTGTGGGGGTGTTTTTCAGCGGCAGGGACTGGGAAACTAGTCAGGATCGAGGGAAAGCTGAACGGAGCAAAGTACAGAGAGATCCTTGATGAAAACCTGCTCCAGAGAGCTGAGGACCTCAGACTGGGGCGAAGGTTCACCTTCCAACAGGACAATGACACTAAGCACACAGCCAAGAAGACAATGCAGGAGTGGCTTCGAGACAAGTCTCTGAATGTCCTTGAGTGGCCCAGCCAGAGCCCAGACTTGAACCCGATCAAACATCTCTGGAGAGACCTGAAAATAGCTGTGCAGCGACGCTCCCCATCCAACCTGACAGAGCTTGAGAGGATCTGCAGAGAAGAATGGGAGAAACTCCCCATATACAGGTGTGCGAAGCTTGTAACGTCATACCCAAGAAGACTCGAGGCTGTAATCGCTGCCCAAGGTGCTTCAACAAAGTACTAACTAAAGGGTCTGAATACTTATGTAAATGTGATATTTCTATTTTTAATAAATTAGCAAAAATGTCTAAAAACCTGTTTTTCCTTTGTCATTGTGGGGTATTGTGTGTAGATTGAAGGAAAAAAAACAATTAATACATTTTAGAATAAGGATGTAACCTAACAAAATATGCAATAAGTCAAGGGGTCTGAATACTTTTCGAATGCACTGCGTATTCAAGTTCCTTAAAATATTATTTGTTTTTCTGAGAGGTATTCCAAATACTATTTGTTTTTCTGAGACCTGTATTTGAATATCAAAGAAAATAGTTGCCTTTTTGTTAAAATTATATAAACTATATTCGACTACCTCCAGTTTGTACTGTATTTTCAAATAAACTACAAAATACAACTACAGTATTTTCTGCCCAGGTCTATATATATATTAGTGAAATGAGAAATCTAATTTCTTAAGGCTTATGTTTAAAATGAATAAATGTTGTAATGAGTTAAGGTATAATTATTTCTGGCTTACTGTTTATATCTGAAGGCAATGTCTCCAATCATCTTCCTCCTCTGCCTATAGACGGGATCTGTGAATCCCTGTACAAAACCGTCACACAAAACATGAGTAGAGACCCAATATCTATAGTTTCACATTTTATCTAGTGTAATTATACTGTTATTAGAAATATGGCAGCGTTTTAGCAATGTAATAAGATTATTATCTGATGTAGGCTCAACGACTGTCAAAACTTGTGAGTTGTGGCCAAAACGTTGTTTCACATTTAATAATAATAATGTAATAACAATGTAATAACAGTGTAATAGCAATGTAACAATGATATTCTCTCTCTCTCTCTCTCTCTCTCTCTCTCTCTCTCTCTCTCTCTCTCTCTCTCTACATAAGCAGCCTGAGTGATTGTTTCCATTCATTCACTCACTGGGTGTTCTTGGTCTAAATCTGGATCAAATTTTGTGATAAGGTGGTGACATCTGTCCAGCTCTGAGATTTTCTTTGGGAACCAGTGAACTGAAAAAAGACCGTAAAGACGTTTTATTTTTTACAAACATGCTCCCATTTTCATGTATATCTTTAATTCTTGTCACCGCAAAACACGTAATGCACACAAATGTTTGGACAAAGCCTGCCATCTATCGTAGATTAATAGCTTTGGTCAACTCAATAGCAGCTACAGTATGACTAAATACAATGCAAAGGTGGACTATATCTAAGGAGGTGACCAGCCAGTCAAGTCTTGAGAGTCAACAGGATCATTCAACTATACTTTTTGAGATTTTGTGAGTGTAAAGAAGGTTCAGCTAGGTTACATTTGGGTCATACATTGGCTATACAATATTAGATGGTCTTACACTTGACAGCTGCTTTTGTTTAAGCCTCAAGTTTCACAGCATTATGTGTTCTCACCTGTGCTCGTGAGACTAGTACAGTTTTAGTAAAGTGCATTATGCAGAAATATTGAAGGTTCTCACATTTGACTTCTTTGGTGGTTTTGACGTCCTCTGCTATCCTCTTGATGGAGCTGATGAGGGTGCTGACATCAGACAGGTGCACCTCGCAGCGGACAAAGTACTCCAGCCCCTCCAGGCTGTCCCGGGGCTTCCTGCACGGCCGTGTTTCCAGGTGGTGGATCTTAGCTTCAAACGTCTATCAGGCACAACATATATATCTCTTAGGCTCTTCTCAATTGCTCAAACATCTTTCCTTTCCTCATCTACTCCCCTTCATCTGCACAATGGTAGAAAAAGTACCCAACTGTCATACTTGAGTAAAAGTAAAGATTTCTTAATGGAAAATTACTCAAGTAAAATTCACCCAGGAAAATACTACTTAAGTAAAAGTCTAAAACTACTTGGTTTTAAATATACTTAAGTATTAAAAATAAATGTAATTTCTAAAATATACTTAAGTATCAACAGAAAAAGTATAAATAATTTTAAATTCCTTATGTCAAGCAAACCAGACGGCACCATTTTCATTTATTTATTTTTTACTGATAGCCAGAGGCACACTCCCACACTCGACCATTTATAAAAAAAAAAAACATGTGTTTAGTGAGTCCGCCAGATCAGAGGAAGTAGGGATGACCAGGGATCTTGTCTTGATAAGTGTGTGAATTGGACCCTTTTCCTGTCCCGCTAAACATTCAAAATGTAACAAGTACTTTTGGGTGTCAGGGGAAAATGTATGAAGTATGTAAGTGAAGTAAAAGTTGTAAAAAATATAAATAGTAAAGTACAGATACACCCCAAAAAACGACCTAACTCGTACTTTAAAGTATTTTTACTAAAGTTTACACCACCACTGCATCTGCACTAGAACATACTTGAAATGTCTGTCAGGCACAACATACTTCTCTTAGGCTCTTTCTCATTTGCTAAAAATGTTTCCTCGTCTCCACCCCTTCATCGGCACTACCTAGAAAAGACTTGAGAACATTATTTTATGGTGGAATTGTCACGCCCTGACCTGAGAGAGCCTTTTTATGTCTCTATTTAGGTTTGGTCAGGGTGTGATTTGGGTGGGCATTCTATGTCTGTATTTCTATGTTGGGGATTGCTTTGTTTTGGCCGGGTATGGCTCCAAATCAGGAACAGCTGTACATCATTGTTGCTGATTGGGAGTCATACTTAGGCAGCATGTTTTTCCTTTGGGTTTTGTGGGTAGATGTTTTCTGTTTAGTGTGTTAGGATACCTGACAGGACTGTTTGGCTGTCGTCTGTTTTTCTTTGTGAAGTACCTTTTTCATCTAAAATAAAAGATGAACAAATTCCCCGCTGCACCTTGGTCTACTACTTCAGACAGCCGTTACAGGAATCTCATCATTAGACTGGTTTTCATCTGGTTTGTTCTTGCAGTGAAGGAAAGGAAGTGAGGAGATGTTCCTACAATTGAGAACAAACCTTTATGATAGAATAAGAAGGGTTGGAGTGAAGGAGAGCGGAAGGGAGGGATGGGTGCTAGGTCTAGCCAAAGGTCTGAGGTCTGAACACATTTCTCCCGTAAACTGCATGGGCAGAACAACCTTTTACTGCAGTGGGCTAAATCAGGGTCACACAGAGTGTTTCGTGGTAGTTGTAAGCAAATCAACTTTGAAACAAAAGTATACACCTCACACACATGGTTATGAGCTAAAAGAAAGAAGACACCGGTACCATGTCAGATATAGAGTTGAAATGTATGACATTTTGAGTTTGCCTCCCAATATTACACTTTATATACATCACAGAAGACTGAAATATAACAACACCGTTTGACATAGAAACACTGGATTTTCGTAATTAAAAAAAGTTGATTAATTAGGAAAAATATGAATAAAGTTCCACCCATGAGGGCGCTTCTGGTCATTAGACTGCAGAAATTAGCTATCATGTCAGTGCAGGATTTCTTCACAAACGCAGGGCAACTAACGCCTCTATCAGACCTATCAGACCCACAGTGTAGATGCATCAATACTGCAGATTATTATTCTATTTTTTTTTCATTTTCATTATGTAATCCAACATTTGTCGATATGTGTGCAGCGTTCAATTGGAAATGAATGTACTTCTTGTGCACCAAAACGCAACGACACTGACGGTCTGATCGAGGCAGAAAGGGAGATGACATGCTCTTACGTGTTTTAACAAACTTGCAACACTTGATCTCATGCTGTGCTGTGATACCAGAAAGCTTCCTCTAGGTTCTCTACATCCACACCCAATGAAATAGCGACCTATCAGGAACATTAAAAATCGCAAGGCTGGTAATATAGGATTATATTTCCTACAAAGATTTCATCTTAAATGTCAACATAATTTATGTCATTTTAAATAACTTGATGAGACTACAATTGAATTAAAACAAGATTGTACTTTTACGCAATCGTGACCCACTGGGCATTGACATCAGTTCAACATCTAGTTTTGTTTTACATTTGGTTTAGTTGTCAACTAACGTGAATTCAGCGTGAAATCAACGAAAAATGTTACCCTGTCATTGGAATTTACGTTAAAAGTTGGGTGAAAAAATGACGAAATTCCTTGACATTGAAGACTTTTGGCAAATCAAATCAGTTTTCCACGTTGATTCAATATCCTCACTGATTTTTGGGGGGGTTGAAATGACGTTGAAATTAACTAGGTTTTGCCAGGTGGGGATTGGAATGATTAGATTAGCCTACACATTTTAAGATATGGACAGTTCAGGGATATTTTATTTTCCCTTGATAAGAAATTACTATACTTTAAAACAAGTTTTTGTTGATAGCATAGGCTACACCACGAAAATAATATCGTCATTGAATCATTCCCATTTAGGAAATCTATTTAGGCATAATCCTTGACACCTTTGTTCAAGGCTCCAACAATCTGCTCTGCATAATTTGCCAGAACATTCGAATTTACCTAGTTGCCTCTCCTGAACCATAATGACATATTAGACACAGTGATGTTGCCTTGTCGCCTGGAAAAATCAACAAGAAGAGCTGAGAGCAAGCACTAATAGGCTTAGGCTACAACATTTTCTCACACTTTACAACTCCGAATTAATTGCCTTCTTGAATATCTCCTATTTTCTCGTATATTCATACAAAATATAAGTTGTGCAAAATATGTATTCCACTCTCCATTTGAACAAAAAGAAGTGTTGGTTTGTGTTATTTGGCAGACTATTGGGTTAAATTCGATGTTGTTTATTTTCGAAGTTAAACGTTTCACTTTAAATCCTTTTTTTGAATGATCCCAAATCCTATTTAGGCTCTTTAATACAGAAAAGGCATAGCTCGTCGTTTGTACTTACCTCGAACACCTTAAGAGAGCGTGACAGTGCTGGTGTCTTGGAACTTCTCAGCGTGAAGAAGAGATTGAGCAGAGCTTTTCCATCCTCTTCCTCAAACACGATCTGTTCAGTCGCTTCAGCCGCCTCTGCCGCGGCTGCCGCTGCCTCTCGTTCTTTCCGCGCATCCTCGATCAAACTTTGTCGTCTCCCAATGAATCTTGGAGACTGCGCCAAAAAAGAGCAACATATTGGATTTAAAACAGCTTTACTGTTATGTCTGTGAACATATTTAAACTCGAACATATTTATCTCGACCACCGACAGCGCACAAGACACAGCCCATAGTAATTGAAGACTGGAGAGCCTTGCTTACCTCGATGGAAGCATTTTACATCTCCAAAAACGCATAAGAACACCAATGCAGTCTAAGTAAACCTGACGCATAGCTTAGTCTTAGTGATTTAAAAGCCGAGCTGCTAAACAACAATAAGTTATTTTCCTATAAAAAGTTACCATTTACCCAACCGCTCCTGCATAATAGTGCCCTCTCCAATGAGCCAGGCTCTCTGCGCGCATTGAGGCAACATAAAAAAAAAGTCTAAAAAAGATTAGCAAGTGACACTTATAACAATAGTTGTGACCATTTCAACTCAAAAGTTGAGTATGATAGGGCTAAATGAAATGGTAATAAGAACGTTACTCCTTACCGTAACAGAATCAGACCTCTCGAGCTCGGACGCTGCCCTGCGCATACTCTTCGTTGAGGAAGAAGAGCTGCTTGAAATCGGCATCATCAGATTCTGGAGGGTGTAAGATAGTGTCTTTGTATGCGTGTGTAATGTGAGTGTCTGTGTATCTGAGCGTATTTTATTGATGCTCCCTGCACTGCGTTGACTTTGCTTGGTGCGCCTGGTGTCTTTTTTCTCCACGCGGAAGAACTTGCCTGTCTTATTTATTGGGGAGGGGGGAGGATTTGTTTGTCCTTCCTGACGTCAAACATCCCGTTCTCTTTATCAAACAACACAGCATCCGACAGATGCTCCCATATTTGCCTTAATTATTATGTAACAGAGCAAGTGGAATTTTAAAAGCCATTTTCGTGTGGTTTCGTTTTGGTATCCTAATGTAGCAAGAAAATGTATATTGATTTCCAATCATAGCTGCGGGAAGTAGGGGTGTAGAAGGTTCTGCAGCATCTCCTGATAAATTGAAATAATGTGTACAAAATTATATGACTACTCTTGTCTGAACACTGATGAACATGGGCAGCACATGCACCAAATATAGAACAGTTTCTTGCATTGCTGCCATAGAAATATAATCCATAGCACCCAGCTAGCACATAATGTTCTGAGAACCATATGTTTCTTAGAGCTTGGTGAGAGCATGTTTGTCCAATGGTTATTTTGCATATAACCTTCCCATAAAGTCTCCTCCAGGTTTCTTCATGGTTCTATTTAAAGTAATATTCTCAAATTATTCAGAGACCGTAAAGAAACAACCTTCTTCTGTGGGAATTCTAATACTTCAGCATAATGTTTTCTGCGGGTTTCCTCATGGTTCAATTTAAAGTCCTGTTTTCAGAACATTAAGAACACTTTCCATCAAACCCCCCCAGAAATCCTTAGTAATGTTCAAAGAAGGTTCTAATAATATTGTTTAAAAACATATACATTTAGTTTTCAGCATCAACAAAAGTCTCTCTGTCCTTTATCTTGTTACGGGTTTTCAAGTGTTTTGGCCACATCCACTAATTGGCCACACCTGAATCAGTTCCTCTGTAGAGATGGGTGAACCTTCCAGAAGGACAACCATCTCTGCAGCCCTCCACCAATCAGGCCTTTATGGTAGAGTGGCCAGATGGCAGCCACTCCTCAGTAAAAGGCACATGACAGCCTGCTTGGAGTTTGCCAAAAGGCACCTAAAGGACTCTCAGACCATGAGATTCTCTGGTCTAATAAAACCAAGATTGAATTATATTTTTGTTCAGTATACAGTACCAGTCAAAAGTTTGGAGACCTTTTCATTCCAGGGTTTTTCTTTATTTTTACTATTTTCTACATTGTAGAATAACAGTGAAGACATCAAAACTATGAAATAACAATCATGTAGTAACCAAAAGAGTGTTTTTAAAATATTATATTACATATTTGAGATTCTTCAAAGTAGCCACCCTTTGCCTTGATGACAGCTTTGCACTCTCTCAACCAGCTTCATGAGGTAGTCACCTGGAATGCATTTCAATTAACCTGTGTGCCTTGTTAAAAGTTCATTTGTGGAATTTTTAATGCGAGCCAATCAGTTGTGTTGTGACAAGGTAGGGGGGGTGTAGCCCTATTTGCTAAAAGACCTTGTCCATATTATGGCAAGAACCGCTCAAATAAGCAAAGAGAAATGACAGTCCATCATTATTTTAAGACATGAAGGTCAGTCAATCCGGAACATTTCAAGAACTTTGAAAGTTTCTTCAAGTGCAGTCGCAAAAACCATCAAGCACTATGATGAAACTGGCTCTCACAAGGACTGCCACAGGAAAGGAAGACCCAGAGTAACCTCTGCCGCAGAGGATAAGTTCATTAGAGTTAACGGCACATCAGATTGCAGCCCAAAATAAATGCTTCATAGAGTTCAAGTAACAGACACATCTCAACATCAAATGTTCAGAGGAGACTGCGTGAATCAGGCCTTCATGGTCGAATTGCTGCAAAGAAACTCTTACTAAAGGACACCAATAAGAGGAAGAGACTTACACAGACCAAGAAACACGAGCAATGGACATTAGACCAGTGGAAATCTGTCCTTTGGTCTGATAAGTTAAATTTGAGATTTTTGGTTCCAACCGCTGTGTCTTTGTGAGACACAGAGTAGGTGAATGGATGATCTCCACATGTGTGGTTCCCACCGTGAAGCATGGAGGAGGACATGTGATGTGTGGGGGTGGGGGTGCTTTGCTGGTGACACTGTCTGTGATTTATTTAGTCTTCAAGGCACACTTAACCAGCATGGCTACCACCGCATTATGCAGCGATACGCCATCCCATCTGGTTTGCACTTAGTGGGACTATCATTTGTTTTTCAACAGGACAATGACCCAACACACCTCCACGCGCTATGTGACCAAGAAGAAAAGTGACGGAGTGGTCCATCAGATGACCTGGCCTCCACAATCACCCAACCTCAACCCAATTGAGATGGTTTGGGATGAGTTGGACCGCAGAGTGAAGGAAAAGCAGCCAAGAATTGCTCAGAATACGTGGGAACTCTTTCAATTCTGTTGGAAAAGCAATCCAGATGCTGGTTTAGAGAATGCAAAAGTGTGCAATGCTGTCATCAAGGCAAAGGGTGGCTACTTTGAAGAATCATAAATATATTTTGATTTGTTTAAATTTTTTTTGGTTACTTCATGACTCCATATGTGTTACAGTATTTCATAGTTTTGATGTCTTCACTATTATTCTACAATGTAGGAAATAGTAAAAATAAAGAAAAACCCTTCAATGAGTAGTTGTGTCCAAACCTTTGACTGGTACTGTATATATATAGGCCTGGCTCGCAGTCGGCGTTTGAGTTAATTCCAAGAGTGTTTGATGGGGTTTAGGTCAGGGTTCTGTGCAGGACAGTCAAGTTGTTCCACACCGATCTCGACAAACCATTTCTGTATGGACCTCGCTTTCTGCACAGGAGCATTGTCATACTGAAACAGGAAAGAGCCTTCCTCAAACTGTTGCCACAAAGTTGCAAGCACAGAATAATCTAGAATGTCATTGGAACTAAGGGGTCTAGCCTGAACCATGAAAGACCGCTTTACAGTTGGCACTATGCATTGGGGCAGGTAGCGTTCTCCTGGCATCCGCCAAACCCAGATTTGTCCTTCGTACTGCGTGATTTATCACTCCAGAGAACGCGTTTCCACCACTCCGGCCAATGTTTGGCAATGTTCATGGTGATCTTAGGCTTGTGTGAGGCTGCTTGCCCCTTGAAAACAGATTTCATGAAGCTCCTGACAAACAATTATTGTGCTGACGTTCCTTCCAGAGGCAGTTTAGAACTCAGTAGTGGGATGGCTGCCGTTTAACGGGCTCCTAACCAACTGTGCTATTTTGTGTATTTTTTTGCATAGTTTGTAACATTTGTTTGTAACATATTTGGTACAAAATGTTGCTGCTACCGTATCTTATGACCGAAAGAGCTTCTGGAAATTAGAACCGTGATTACTCACCTCGAACTGGACAACGTTCTTTTCTTTAATGAGTCCGATGCGGAGGATATACTGTTTCTCCGAGACAGGCCCAAATCCCCGTCATCCGCATGAATAAAAGACGGAGATACAGGGGGTGGAGATCGGGGTGCATTGTGAGAATTCATCGGCGAGTGGGTAACTCGCCTCTACCATCAGTTCTATTGGCCAACGTCCAATCACTGGAGAATAAACTGAATGAGCTCCGTTCGAGACTATCCAACCAAACGGGACATTAAAAACGGTAATATCTTATATTTCACCAATTCGTGGCTGAACGACAACACAGATAATATACAGTTGGCTGGGTTTTCCGTGCATCAGCAGGACAGAACAGCTACATCGAGTAAGACGAGGGCTGGTGGTGTGTGTCTATTGGTCAATAACAGCTGGTCTCTAATATTATGGAAGTCTCGAGGTATTGCTTGCCTGAGGTAGAGTACCTCATGATACGCTCTAGAGCACACTATCTACCAAGAGAGTTTTCAACTATATTTTTTGTAGCCATCTACTTACCACCACAATGTATGTAAGTTGTTTTGTCTGAAATGTTGTTCCTCCTGCTGCTATTGGACCAGGTCTCTCTTGGAAAAGAGATGTTATCTCAGTGAGAAAAACCTGTATAAATAAAGGTTAAATAAAAAATATATAAAAAAACAAACTGATGCTGGCACTAAGACCGCACTCAACGAGCTGTATAAGGCCATAAGCAAAAAAGAAAATGCTCATCCAGAAGCTGCACTCCTAGTGGCCGGGGACTTTAATGCAGGCAAACTTAAATCTTTTAACCTAATTTCTACCAGTGTGTCACATGTGCAACCAAAGGGAAAAAAACTCTAGACCGCCTTTACTCCACACACAGAGATGTATACAAAGCTCTCCCTCACCATCCATTTGGCAAATCTGACCATAATTATATCCTCCTTATTCCTGCTTACAAGAAAAAACTAAAGCAGGAAGTACCAGTGACTCACTCAATACGGAAGTGGTCAGATGACGTGGATGCTACGCTAGAGGACTGTTTTGCTAGCACAGATTGGAATACGTTCTGTGATTCATCCACTGGCATCGAGGAGTATACAACCTCAGTCACCGGCGTCATCAATACGTGCATTGACGACGTCGTCCCCACATATCCCAACCAGAAGCCATGGATTACAGTTAACATCCACACCAAGCTAAAGTCTAGAGCTGCCACTTTCAAGTAGAGTGACACTAATCCGGACGCTTATAAGAAATTCCGCTATGCCCTCAGACGAACCATCAAACAGGCAAAGCATCAATACAGGACTAAGATTGAATCCTCTTACTACACCTGACACTCGTCGGATGTGGCAGGGCTTGCAAACTATTACGGACTACATACGGACACCCAGCTGCGAGCTGCTCAGTGGCGCTAGCCTACCAGATGGGCGAAATGCCTTTTATGATCGTTTCAAGGCAAGCAACACTGAAGCATGCGTGAGAGCACCAGCTGTTCAGGACGACTGTGTGATCATGCCAGTGGTGGTCAGTGCTGTTAATGATGAGAGAGGACAATACATTTTTTTCATGAGCATGGCCTTATTTCTATTGCAGCCTGTTGGATGACTGTAATTCATATTCCATTCACCCAGTTCAATGTAACATCGATAGGTTTAGGCTACTACATGATACTCACATTTTCTCTATACCCATCATGAGGTTGCTAAAACCTAACCTATGAATTAAAGTTTACAATGTAGGTGCACACAGGTCGAGAGAAAAATTTGAGATGACAGACAGTGACACATGGACAGACAGTGACACATTCAATACCGCTTTGCACACTCTTGCCCGCATCTAGCTTATCTAGGGTGTAATCATTAGTCCAACAGTTGCAAACGTGAATTTTTATTCTATTCAGGTATTTTTACCCCGTTTTGTTTGCTTCCGTTTAAGAAACATTTTTCAAAAGAATTGGTGGAATGAATACACCCCTGATCACTTATAAACACAGTTCACTTTCATAGCAGCCACATTGAATTCAGTATAGCCTCTGTGCACTCCTCCTCTCATCTTTTCCCTTTGTTTGTGGACTTCAATGAACAACACATCAGCTGTATGTGACCAGGCAAAAAATACACAATCATGCAGTAACATTACAGTGTATAGTCAGTAAGCAGTTAGACCGGTGGGCCCCGATTGCAATTAATAAAACCAAAAGCTTACCATGACCTGGAAGAGTTCCAGTGTTGGATAGTCATAGCCAGCTAGCTAATATAGCATCCCTCTGTTAGAACCGGGTGTTTGAGTAATTCAACTAGCCAGCTGCATTTGCTAACTAAGTAATTGAAACTGAAAGTTTAAACAAAATGACACACTCTCTCTCTCTGTCTTGCTTCTCCTTCATTTTTGAAGAAATTAATTTGTTGAAAACTGTTCAACTTTTGTCTTCCTCTCTCTGAGTCAACTTCTCGCCACATTTTATGCACTGCAGTAGTAGCTAGCTGTAGCTTATGCTTTCACTACTAGATTCATTTCTGATACTTTGATTGGGTGGATAACATGTCAGTTCATGCTGCAAGAGCTCTGATAGGTTGGAAGACGTCCTCCAGAAGTAATTACTGTGTAAGTCTATGGAAGGGGGTGAGAACCAAGAGCCTCCTAGGTTTTGTATTAAAGTCAATGTACCAATAGGAGGATGGAAGCTAGCTGTCCTCTGGCTACACCACGGTGCTGTTGAGGCTACTGTAGACCTTCATTGCAAAACAGTGTGTTGTAATCAATTATTTGATAACGTGAATATATTAGAGAGTAGAGTTTTATCTAAAAATGATAACTTTTTCATTGTTCTACTATTTTCATTTTTATGAAATTCACTGTGGAGGATGGTCCTCCCCTTCCACCACTGAGGAGCCTCCACTGGATCACACTCTCAGTAGACGATGTGAGCAAGACCTTTAAACAGGTCAACATTCACAAGGCCGCAGGGTCTTCACTGATATTTTCAACCTCCCTGACCGAGTCTGTAATACCTACATGTTTGAAGCAGAACACCATAGTCCCTGTGCCCAAGAAATCGAAGGTAACCTGCCTAAATTACTACCGCCCTACTGCACTCACTTTGAAAGGCTGATCATGGCACACATTGACACCTTTATCCCGGAAACCCTCGACCCACTCCAATTCGCATACCGCTCCAACAGATCCACAGATGACGCAATCTCAATTGCACTACACACTGCCCTTTCCCACCTGGACAAAAGGAACACCTATGTGAGAATGCTGTTCATTGACTACAGCTCAGCGTTCAACACCAGAGTGCCCATGAAGCTCATCATTAAGCTACGGACCCTGGGACTAAACACCTCCCTCTGCAACTGGATCCTGGACTTCCTGACGGGCCGCCCCCAGGTGGTAAGAGTAGGCAAAAACACATCTGCCATGCTGATCCTCAACACAGGGGCGCCTCAGGGGTGCGTGCTTAGTCCCCTCCTGTACTCCCTGTTCACGCACGACTGTGTGGCCAAGCACAACTCCAACACCATCATTAAGTTTGCCGAGGACACAACAGTGGTAGGCCTGATAACCGACAATGAGTTTACATGTATTACATTTTTAACTTGAATCCCAATATTACACTTTATATACATCACAGAACACTGAACACTGAAATAAAACAAAAACGTTTGACATAGGAAAACCATATTTAAAAAGAAACATGGATGAGAAAACTTCCCACTTCAAATCCCCACCCCCAGTTTAAACACCACCTTCGCCCAATCCTGATTCTAATCAGGATTGGGCGAGCGAAGGTGGTGCTTAAACTGGGGGTGGGAATCTGATGTGGAAAGTTTTCTTGTCCAAGTTTAAAAACATACGGATGAGCTAGTTAAGAAGGTGAGATTTAAAGTAGGCTTCTTTTATAGAAATAGATCATGCCTCTCCCTAAACATCAGGAAGTAGATTGTACAGTCAGCTTTCCTGCAAGTTCTTGACTATGACTATGGTGACACCATTTATTGGAAAGCAGTAGTCTTTCCAGCAGGCAAATGACTAATAACCTCATGGGTGGAATATTATAAATATTTTTCATAATTAAGTTTTCTAGTGTGCCCCTGGAAGGACCCCCCAACCTTAACGGACCCCTCCTCCTTCATCATTTTAATTAAATGAACAGGTCACAACAGTCCCCTGGTAAAAAAACTTTGCCAATGACCCCATCCAAAGTGCTGGAAGTGTGTTGAGTTTGTGGATCTACTTTCAACACGTCTCCCCCAGAACACAAACTTAATTGAGTATCTGACCAAATGACCTGAGATTTTAATTCCGTGTTAACCGAGATTAGGCCCATGTTATGCACAACCAAGATGAGTAAACCACATGTTCTAACCATACCATGTTGCTTAAATAAGGTCCCCTCATGCTACGGTATGGAAATATAATGATAAGGAGATACAGTACGTCAATGGAGTAGATTGAGGTCCTGGCTATTGCAGCCTCGTGTGGTTTTCGTGTGGCCCCAGGGCAGGTGGTGGATGGAGGATAGGGGACCATTAGAGAAAAGGTAAATCTAATCACCATTCTGTAGAGTGACAGGGCTTTGTGTTACTGCTGGAGGGAACACTAACCAATGCATCAATACACTGCTCCTCTGACCTCAGCACAGAGTTGTGTAATATAAAAAAAACAGAAAGCAAATCTTCGTTTTAAAAATAAGAGCTGATTTTTTTTCGGAAACAGCAGGTAAATTAGGGTCAGGTAGTTGCTGACTGTCTAAAAGACAATGGAGACCTGCTGTATGGTTTTTAAGGTAAGCGTTTAATAGAATATTAGTCTATCAAAGTGTTCTGTGAAAATGTTTTCGTCAAGAGGTTGTGAGATATAGTTGTATAATCATCACGCATGACAATGGGGTTTACTTTTTAACATATTACACATCACTGAGTGTAAAACTCTGAAATGTTACTGCGCTCTCTGGACGTTTCGTGTTTGTTACGTTTCATTTTGTGTGTTTCTTATTGGTGAGAAAGCACCTACGAGGCATGCAACCAAAGTGAGACAAATTACTTATCAAAACAATTATCCTGATTGATGAAAAACATTCCTAAAGTGATTTTTTTTGGCTCAGACCAGCTCTTCTCCAGGGAAGACGCTTTACTGTTCCAGATAAAACATGACACTGAGGGTGTTTTTCAATATGCATTCAATATGCAATATGCAATAAGGCATTCTCTTGAGCTTGGTGTCGAGCTTGGAGGGTTCAATAGTGTTGAATGCTGAACTGTAATCAATGAACAGCATTCTCACATACAGTTGAAGTCAGAAGTTTACATACACCTTAGCCAAATAAATTTTAACTCAGTTTTTCACAATTCCTGACATTTAATCCTAGTAAAAATTCCCTGTCTTATGTCAGTTAGGATCAACACTTTATTTTAAGAATGTGAAATATCAGAATAACAGCTTTTATTTCTTTCATCACATTCCCAGAGGGTCAGAAGTTTACATACACTCAATTAGTATTTGGTAGCATTGCCTTTAAATTGTTTAACTTGGGTCAAATGTTTCAGGTAGCCTTCCACAAGCTTCCCACAATAAGTTGGGTGCATTTTGGCCCATTCCTCCTGACAGAGCTGGTGTAACTGAGTCAGGTTTGTAGGCCTCCTTGCTCGCACATTTTCAGTTCTGCCCACAAATTTTCGATAGGAATTGAGGTCAGGGCTTTGTGATGGCCACTCCAAACACTTGACTTTTTTGTCCTTAAGCTATAACTTTGGAAGTATGCTTGGGGTCATTGTCCATTTGGAAGACTCATTTGCGACCAAGCTTTAACTTCCTGACTGATGTCTTGAGATGTTGCTTCAATATATCCACATAATTTTCCTTCCTCATAAGGCCATCTATTTTGTGAAGTGCACAAGTCCCTCCTGCAGCAAAGCACCCCCACAACATGATGCTGCCACACCCGTGCTTCACGGTTGGGATGGTGTTCTTCAGCTTGCAAGCCTCCCCCTTTTTCCTCCAAACATAACGATGGTCATTATGACCAAGCAGTTCTATTTTTGTTTCATCAGACCAGAGGGCATTTCTCCAAAAAGTACGATCTTTGTCCCCATGTGCAGTTGCAAACCGCAGTCTGGCTTTTTTATGGCAGTTTTTGGAGCAGTGGCTTCTTCCTTGCTGAGCGGCCTTTCAGGTTATGTCGATATAAGACTTGTTTTACTGTGGATATAGATACTTTTGTACCTGTTTCCTCCAGCATCTTCACAAGGTCCTTTGCTGTTGTTCTGGGATTGATTTGCACTTTTCACACCAATGTACATTCATTTTTAAGAGGCAGAACGCGTCTCCTTCCTGAGCGGTATGACGGCTGCATGATCCCATGGTGATTATACTTGCATACTATTGTTTGTACAGATGAATGTGGTACCTTCAGGTGTTTGGAAATATCTCCCAAGGATGAACCAGACTTGTGGAGGTCTACAGTTTTGTTTCTGAGGTCTTGGCTGATTTCTTTTGATTTTCTCATGATGTCAAGCAAAGAAACGCTGAGTTTGAAGGTAGGCCTTGAAATACATCCACAGGTACACATCCAATTGACTCAAAAGATGTCAATTAGCCTATCAGAAGCTTCTAAAGTCATGACATCAATTTCTGGAATTTTCCAAGCTGTTTAAAGGCACAGTCAACTTAGTGTATGTAAACTTCTGACCCACTGGAATTGTGATACAGTGATTAAGTGAAATAATCTGTCTGTAAACAATTGTTGGAAAAATTACTTGTGTCATGCACAAAGTAGATGTCCTAACCGACTTGTTAAAACTATAGTTTGTTAACAAGAAATTTGTGGAGTGGTTGAAAAACGAGTTTTAATGACTCCAACCTAAGTGTATGAAAACTTCTGACTTCAACTGTAGGTGTTCCTCTAGTCCAGATGTGTTGAAGCTGTGTGAATAGCGATGGAAATGGCATCTTTTGTGAATCTGTTGGAGCGCTAGGCAAATTGGAGTGGGTCCAATGTGCCTGGCATGCAGGTCTTTATGTGGGCCATGAACAGCTTCTAGAAGCACTTCATGATGACCGGGGTGAGTGCGACAAGGGCGATAGTCATTTGGGCAAAAGCAAAAGCACCTGGTTATCCTGTGCAGAGAGTGTTTTCCTGGATGGCTTGGTAATGTCTGTCTCAAAATGAGCATAAAATGTCTTAAGCTCGTCTGGGAAGGAGGCTTCGGTGGGCACCACACAGCTGGATTTGCCTTTGTAGTCCATGTTAGTCTGTAGTCCTTGCGACAGTCTGTTTTGTCTTTTTGCCTCCCTAATGGATTTGTGGAGCTTGAACCTGCTTGCCTTGTACTCGTTGTGAGTTCCTTCTGATGACATTGCAGTACGGGCCCTCAGCATGGTACAGATATCTCCATTCATCCAGGGTTTTTGGTTGGGGTATGTTCGAATTGTTATTGTGGGTACCTCATCAACACATTTCCTAGAAGCCTGTGACTGGCAATGTATATTCCTCAGTGTTGATGGATGAGTCCAGGGTGGATGAAACTTAGAACATTTTCCAATCAGTATTCTTAAAACAGTCCTGCAGCTTTGAGGCTGCCTCTGGTTATAGTTCAAAAAGTATTAAATAATGTATATTATTTCAGATGTATTATTGGGACAGCAAAACTACTACTTTATTAGTGGGACTAGTGGGACTAGCGTAGGCAAAAAACATTATTATTTGGAATGCTCTTTTTTTCATTCTCTGTATAAGCTAGACAAGTCATTCAAACTTTAAAATGTGCAGACTGGTCAGGAATAGTGAGCTTGTCTACAACTTTTTAAAAACATTGATACTTTTTAAACTATTAAGCTTTTTGTCCTCCTAAAAAACGAACTCATCCACTTTCACACTAGAGAAGTAGAGAGCGTCATGTGGACGCAAAACAAATGTAACAAGCGTCGTATAAAGGGGACCAAGGCGCGGCGTATAGAGTGCTCATATTTACTTTAATGATAACACTGGAAACAAAACAACAAAACGACAACCAACAGTTCCATCAGGTAACACATACAAAACGGAAAACAACTACCCACAAAAACCACATAGACAAACCCCAACTTAAATATGATCTCCAATTAGAGACAACACCAACCAGCTGCCTCTAATTGGAGATCATCAATTCTCAACCTAGAACTAGAAAACCAGAACAAAACATAGAAACAAAAAACATAGACTGCCCACCCATATCACACCCTGACCTAAATAAACAGAAAAACACAACTCTCCTAGGTCAGAGCGTGACAGTACCCCCCCCCCCCAAAGGTGCAGACTCCCGGCCGCAAACCTGAACCTATTGGGGAGGGTCCGGGTGGGCATCCATACTTAGCGGCGGCTCTGGTTCCAGGCGTAGAACCCTCCCCCCGCCCACTGATCCCCCCGCTTCTGTGTGTCCGGCGGAACCAAACCGTGGGTCATCGCCGGAGGCTCTGAAACGCCACACACCGCTGAAGGCTTCGGGCTGCAGACCGCCGCTGAAGACTCCGGACTGGGGTGCGCCGCTGGAGGCTCCAGGCTGAGGTGCGTCGCTGGAGGCTCCAGGCTGAGGTGCGTTGCTGGAGGCTCCAGACTGGGAAGTGTCACTGGAGGCTTCGTACTGGTGAGCGTCGCTAGAGGCTCTGGACTGAGGAGCGTCGTTGGAGGCTCCGGACTGAAGAGCGTCGCTGGAGGCTCCGGACTGAGGAGCGTCGCTGGAGGCTCCGGACTGAGGAGTGTCGCTGGAGACTCCGGATGGAGAAGCGTCGCCGGAGGCTTCGGACTGGGAGGTGTCATAATAGGTTCCGGACTAGTGACCGTTGCTCCTGGCTGCATGCCATGGATCATCTCTACAGGTTCCGCGCCATGGATCATCACTGGAGGCTTCTTACCATGGATTATCTCTACAGGTGCCGGGCCATGGATTATTCCTACAGGCTTTGTGCCATGGTTTATCCCTACAGGCTCCGGACCATTTATAGTCCTTCCAGGCTTTTTGCCAAGGATTATCTCTACAGGTTCCGGGCCATTGATCATCACTAGAGGATTAGTGCCATGGATCATCTCTACAGGCGTCGGACCATCGATTATCACTGGAGGCTTTGTACGTGGAGCTGGAACTGGTCTTACCGGACTGGGGAGACGCACTGAGAACCGAGTGCTCAAAGCAGGCACCGGCCGTACTGGGCTATGGATGCGAACTGGAGGGAGAGTGTGAAGAACAGGCACAGGACGTACTGGATGATGGAGGCGCACTGGAGGGAGAGCGCGAGGAGCAGGCACAGGACGTACTGTGCTATGGAGGCGCACTGGAGAGAGAGTGCGAGAGGCAGGCACATGCTCACCACAAAAGGCACGGGGAGTTGACTCAGGCCTCACCCCTGGCCCAGCCAAACTACCTGTGTGCCCCCCCATACCCCCCAAAAAAATGACATACCCAAATCGAACTGCCTGTAGCTCAGGACCTGAAGCAAGGATATGCATATTCTTGATACCATTTGACAGGAAACACTTTGAAGTTTGTATTATCTTTTACCAGATCTAATGGGTTACATTCTCCTACAGTAATTTCACATTTCCACAAACAAAAAAACATGTGTCTTCTATTTTTTTGAAATGCTAGAGAAAGGCCATAATAGGGGAAGGCGCCGGAGGGGAAGGCTGCCGTCTTATCGGCTCTTAACAATCATGCTATTTTGTTTGTTTTTTAGCGTTGTTCGTAACTTGTTTTGTACATAATGTTGCTGCTACAGTCTCTTATGACCGAAATGAGCTTCTTCAATTAGTCGGATGGGAGGGATATAATACAGACACCCGACCACGCCCAGATCCCTGTTAATCGCTGGAGAAGGAAACGGAGATCCCGCGGAAAGAGATCAGGGTGCCTTGTGAGGATCAGGCGATGAGTGGCTAATATACCCTTGCCTTCTGTCCTTCTAGCTAACATTCAATCGCTGGAAAATAAATGGGCCGAACTGAAAGTACGTTTATCCTACCAACAGGACATTAAAAACTGTGATATCTCATGTTCCACCGAGTCGTGCCTGAACAACAACATTAAGAACACACAGCTGGCGGGTTAAACACTCTATCGGCAGGACAGAACAGCAGCCTCTGGTAAGACACGGGGCGGGGGCCTATGCATTTATGTAAACATCAGCTGGTGCACAATATCTAAGGACGTCTCGAGGTTTTGCTCGCTGGAGCTAGAATATCTCATAAGCTGTAGACCACACTATCTACCTAGAGAGTTTTCATCTGTATTTTTCGTAGCTGTCTTACATACCAGCACAGACCGATGCTGGCACTAAAACCGCACTCAATGAGCTGTATACCGCCATAAGCAAACAGGAAAACGCTCATTCAAAGGTGGCGCTCCTAGAATTAGTTTTACTTAATTTCTATCAGCATTTTAAATATGCCACCAGAGGAAAAAAAATTCTTGACCACCTTTACTTCACACACAGAGACACGAACAAAGCTCTTCCTCACCCTCCATTTGGCAAATCTGACCATAATTCCGCCTGATTCCTGCTTACAAGCAATAATTAAAGCAGGAAGCACCAGTGACTTGGTCTATAAAAAGTGGTCAGATGAAGCAGATGCTAAACTACAGGACTGTTTGTCAGCACAGACTGGAATATGTTCTGGGATTATTCCGATGGCATTGAGGAGTACACCACATCAGTCGCAGGCTTTATCAATAAGTGCATCGAGGACGTCGTCCCCACCTTGACTGTACGTACATACCCCAACCAGAAGCGAATGATTACAGGCAACATACACACTGAGCTAAAGGGTAGAGCTGCCACTTTCAAAGAGTGGGACTCTAACCCGAAAGAAGAAGAAAACCCGTTATGCCCTACAACGAACCATCAAACAGGCAAAGAGTCAATACTGGACTACGATCGAACCGTACTACACCACTCCAACGCTCGTCGGATGTGGTAGGGCCTGCAAACTATTCCAGACTACAAAGGGAAGCACTGCCGAGAGCTGCCCAGTGACACGAGCCTACCAGACAAGCTAAATAACTTCTATGCTCGCTTTGAGGCAAGTAACACTGAAACATAGATGAGAGTATCAGCTGTTCCGGATGACTGTGTGATCACGCTCTCCGCAGCCGATGTGAGTAAGACCTTTAAACAGGTCAACATTCACAAGGCCTCAAGGCCAGACGGATTACCAGGACATGTACTCCGAACATGCGCTGACCAACTGGCAAGTGTCTTCACGGACATTTTCAACCTCTTGACGTCTGAGTCTGTAATACCAACATGTTTCAAGCAGACCGCCATAGTCCTTGTGCTCAAGAACACTAAGGTGCCTAAATGACTACCGACCCGTAGCTCTCATGTCTGTAGCCATGAAATGATTTGAAAGGCTGGACATGGCTCACATCAACATTATCCCAGAAACTCCATAACCACTCCAATTTGCATACCGCACCAACAGATCCACAGATGATGCAATCTCTATTGCACTCCACACTGCCCTTTCACATCTGGACAAAAGGAGCACCTATGTGAAAATGCAATTCATTGACTACAGCTCTGCGTTCAACACCATAGTGCCCTCAAAGCTCATCACTACGCTAAGGACCCTGGGACTAAGCACCTCCCTCTGCAACTGGATTCTGGACTTCCTGATGGGCCGCCCCCAGGTGGTAAAGGTAGGTAACAACACATCCTCCACGCTGATCCTCAACACGGGGGCCCCTCAGGGGTGCGTGCTCAGTCCCCTCCTGTACTCCCTGTTCACTCATGACTGCACGGCCAGGCACGACTCTAACACCATCATTAAGTTTGCTGATGACACAACGATGAGACAGCCTGTAGGGAGGTCAGAGACCTGACCGTGTGGTGCAAGGACAACAACCTCTCTCTCAATGTGATCAAGACAAAGGAGATGATTGTGGACTACAGGAAAAGGAGGACGCCCCCATTCTCATCTATGGGGCTGTAATGGAGCAGGTTGAGAACTTCAGGTTCCTTTGTCGTCCACATCACCAACAAACTAACATGGCCCAAGCACACCAAGACAGTCGTGAAGAGGGAACAACAAAACCTATTCCCCCCCAGGAGGCTGAAAAGATTTGGCATGGGACCTCAGATTCTCAAAAGGTTTTACAGCTGTACCATCGAGAGTATCCTGACAGGTTGCATCACTGCCTGGTATGGCAACTGCTCGGCCTCCGACCGCAAGGCAATACAGAGGGTAGTGCGTCCGGCTCAATACATCACTGGGGCCAAGCTTCCTGACATTCAGGACCTCTATACCAGGTGGTGTCAGAGGAAGGCCCTAAAAATTGTCAAAGACTCCAGCCACCCTAGTCATAGACTGTTGTTTCTGCTACCGCACGGCAAGCGGTACCAGATTGCCAAGTCTAGGTCCAATAGGCTCCTAAATGCTTCTACCCCCAAGCCATAAGACTCCTGAAAAGCTAATCAAATGGCTACCCAGACTATTTGCATTGCCCCCCCCCCCCCCTCCTCTGGAACACTGCTGCAACTCTCTGTTATTATCTATGCATAGTCACTTTAATAACTCTACCTACATGTACATATTACCTCAATTATCTTGACACCAGTGCCCCCGCACATTGACTCTGTACCGGTACCCCCTGTATATAGCCCCGCTATTGTTATTTACTGCTGCTCTTCAATCATTTGTTATTCTTATCTCTTACTTTTTTTAGGTGTTTTTTTTTAAACTGCATTGTTGGTTAAGGACTTGTAAGTAAGCATTTCACTGTAAGGTTGTAACAAATATGATTTTATTTGATTAATATAATATTGCAGTTTAGGCACAATTTAGATTTTGGCCAGTAGATGACAGCAGTGCGCAAAGTTTCAAATTGATCCAGTGAAGCATTGCAATACTGCACATTATTTTGTATCGTCTACACAAATGTGCCAAATTGGTAAATTGATACATTTTCAAGTACATAACTATAGAGAACATACAACAATGATATGGTAATACAACATTTAAGTTTACACACTCCCAGGAATGTCATACAGGATGGATCATCAGCTTTTACACTAACTTTCCCACGTCTAGATGTCGAGGATGGGGTGAGAGTGGAGCCAGAGACAGCAGGGGTTCAAACTGTAGAACCCAGTTCTTACATTTGAATATAAAAATGGCTTTTATCAAACAAAACTATGCTACATTTTATCTCTGGGACCCTCAGGATGACAAATCAGAGAGAGATTGCTGAATGTAAGTACATTATTTACCTTCAGAGGTGAATGTATCAAACCAGTTGCTGTGATAAAAGTTATTTGTTGTTGTGCACTCTCCTCAAACAATAGCATGGTATTTTTTCACTGTAACAGCTGTACTGTAAATTGGACAGTGCAGTTAGATTAACAAGAATGTAAGCTTTCTGCCCATATAAGACATGTCTATGTCCTGGAATGTTTACTGTTACTTACAATGTCATTCATGTCACATTAGCGCACGTTAGCATTAACCGTCCCAGTTTAGGGACACCAATGTCGTAGAGCTTAAACACCTGGCCAAGTCCTAAAACAATGGGACTCCCTAAATCTCTCTCAGATCATTACCAATCCCACAAGGTATGACCTCAAACACCCAGAAAAGGCTACTCTCCTTGATGTTATCCTCACAAATAGGTATCACTTTGGTGTTTTCTGTAATGACCTTAGTGGTCACTGTTCGTAATGGCTGCTCAGATAAACAACCTGTCCTGATTTGTCATAGACACTTGCTGAAAAACTTTAACCTCTCTAGGGTAGGGGGCAGTATTTGCACGGCCGGATAAAAAACGTACACGATTTAATCTGGTTATTACTACTGCCCAGATACTAGAATATGCATATAATTATTGACTTTGGATAGACAACACCCTAAAGTTTCTAAAACTGTTTGAATGGTGTCTGTGAGTATAACAGAACTCATATGGCAGGCAAAAACCTGAGAAGATTCCTTACAGGAAGTGGCCTGTCTGACCATTTCTTGGGCTTCTACACTCTCTTTATTGAAAACTGAGGATCTCTGCTGTAACGTGACACTTCCTACGGCTCCCATAGGCTCTCAGAAGGCGGCAAACCGGTGAATGATGTCTTTGCAGGCCCTGGCTGAAAAACACAAGCGCATTTGAATAAAGGTCAATCAGAGAACAATGAGACTGAGGCGCGTGCACAAGGCGACACCATGTTTTTATTTTTTCGTCTTTGAACTAAAACAGGGTTTCCCAGTCGGAATATTATCGCTTTTTTACGAGAAAAATTGCATAAAAATTGATTTTAAACAGCGGTTGACATGCTTCAATGGAATATTTAGATTTTTTTTGTCACGAAACACGTCGGGCGCGTCACCCTTCGTCACCCTTCGGATAGTGTCTTGAACACATGAACAAAACAGAGGATATTTGAACATAACTATGGATTATTTTGAACCAAACCAACATTTGTTATTGAAGTAGAAGTCCTGGGAGTGCATTCTGACGAAGAACAGCAAAGGTAATCCAATTTTTCTTATAGTAAATCTGAGTATGGTGAGGGACAAACTTGGTGGGTGTCAAATTAGCAAGCCGTGATGACCGGGCTATCTACTCAGAATATTGGAAAATGTGCTTTCGCCGAAAAGCTATTTTAAAATCTTACACCGCGATTGCATAAAGGAGGTCTGTATCTATAATTATTAAAATCATTGTTATGTATTTTGTGAACGTTTATCATGAGTAATGTAGTAAATTCACCGGAAGTTTGCGGTGGGTATGCTAGTTCTGAACATCACATGCTAATGTAAAAAGCTGTTTTTTGATATAAATATGAACTTCATTGAACAAAACATGCATGTATTGTATAACATAATGTCCTAGGAGTGTCATCTGATGAAGATCATCAAAGGTTAGTGCTGCATTTAGCTGTGGTTTTGGTTTTTGTGACATATATGCTTGCTTTGAAAATGGCTGTGTGATTATTTTTGGCTTTTCTGCTTTTCTGATGTATCAAATACTTATGTCAAGGCAATAAAATGCAAATTAATTACTTAAAAATCACACAATGTGATTTTCTGGATTTTTGTTTTAGATTCCGTCTCTCACAGTTGAAGTGTACATATGATAAAAATTACAGACCTCTACATGCTTTGTAAGTAGGAAAACCTGCAAAATCGTCAGTGTATCAAATACTTGTTCTCCCCACTGTACATGTATTGTGTAACATGAAGTCCTATGAGTGCCATCTGATGAAGATCATCAAAGGTTTGTGATTAATTTTAGCTGTATTTCTGGTTTTTGTGACGCCTCTCCTTGCTTGGAAAATGGCTCTGTGGTTTTTCTTGTCAAGGTGATGTCCTAACATAATCTAATGCAATGCTTTCGCCATAAAGCCTTTTTGAAATCGGACAATGTGGTTGGATTAACGAGAAGTGTATCTTTAAAATGGGATATAATAGTTGTATGTTTAAGAAATTTGAATTATGAGATTTTTGTTGTTTTGAATTTGGCGCCCTGCTATTTGGCGCCCTCACTGGCTGTTGAATAGTGTGTCCCGCAGGTGGGACAGTCACGTCCCACATACCCAAGAGAGGATATGTTATTTTCTGCTTGAATATCTCTCCTTCTTTTTGCAATTTCTACAAATAAAGAAAAATAACAAAAGCTTCTAAGGGTAGATCAGAACAATTCATTTAACCTTTATTTAATTTTAACTAGGCAAGTCAGTTAAGAACAAATTCTTATTTACAATGACAGCCTACCCCAGCCAAACCCAGACGACACTGGGCCAATTGTGCACCACCCTATGGGACTCCAAATCAAGACTGGATGTGATGCAGCTTGGATTTGAACCAGGTACTGCAGTAACACCTCCTGCACTGAGATGCAGTGTCTTAGACCACTGTGCCACTCGGGAGCAGTGGTCTACAACTGTTGTGTCCTCAACAAACTTAATGATGGCGTCGGAGTCTTGCTTGGCCACGCAGTTGTGGGAGAACAGGGAGTACCGGAGGGGACTAAGCGTCGCACCCCGTGTTGAGGATCAGTGTGGCAGATGTGTTGTTGCCTACTCTGACCACCTGGGGGCGGCCCGTCATGAAGTCCAGGATCCAGTTACAAATGGAGGTGTTTAGTCCCAGGGTCCTTAGCTTAGTGATGAGCTTTGTGTGCACTATGGTGTTGAACGCTGAGCTGTAGTCAGGGAACAGTATTCTCACATAGGTGTTCCTTTTTTCCAGGTGTGAAAGGGCAGTGTGGAGCACGATTGAGATTGCGTCATCTGTGGATCTGTTGGGGTGGTATGCGAATTGTAGTGAGTCAAGGGTTTCTGGGATGATGAAGTTGATGTGCACTTCATGGCTACCGACGTGAGTGCTACGGGCGGTAATCATTTAAGCAGGTTACCTTCGCTTCCTTGGGCACAGGGACTATGGTGGTCTGCTTGAAACATGTAGGTATTACAGACCCCGGCCAGGGAGAGGTTGAAAATGTCAGTGAAGACACTTGCCAGTTGGTCCGTGCATGTCTGGCCCTGCGGCCTTGTGAATGTTGACGTGTTTAAAGGTCTTGCTCACATCAGCTATGGAGAGCGTGATCATGCTGTTTAATCAGCTTCTTAATATGTCACACTTGTCAGGTGGATGGAATATCTTGACAAAGAATAAATGTTTTTTAAAAAAAATATAAGATGTCTTAGGTATATAATTGGTCTAGCCTATTCTACAAAATTAAACAAATTCTAGTAATCGCCTTTGAGTGTGGACTGTATGGACTGCATACAGGATGGACTGGTTAACTAATGCTACACTCCAAACTTTCTATCCTTGAGTCTGGGAGAGAGCGTATACGCTTAGGCGATGCTGTTGGTTCATTGGTTGTGCAAGACAGCTTATAGAATTAGCCTACAATTATAGTGTATTTGATTTAGAACAACCTACAAATTTTGATTTTAATATTTTTATAATGAATAGGCTGACACATTACCTTTAGCTACAGAATATCTCACCAACATGCGTTTCCATATACTCCTCTCTCTCCTTCATTCCTTTCTGGAGCATGCAGAGAGAGGGGCTATCAACAGTTTAATAAAATATGTTTGGTTGCTTAAAACATGTTACTATTGATGTTCCTGAACATATTTCCCTTGATTTTCCAAATTAAGCACTGGGTAGCTGCAGGAACAGGGTTGGAGAGCCCATGTCATACAGAGTTTGGGCAAGGAGACAGTGGTTGATGCTTGGAGGGAAATATTTGTAGCCTACCTGGCATAATTGAAAAAAAACGAACCATTCACTATTCCAGTGCATACAGATGATACGTATTTTTGCTCCTGCCCCTGTTCCTGCCCCTTTGATAATGGGCCATTCTAAATTAAAACTAATTGTACATATTAGCAAAGACAAGATTAAATTGAGAATAGTCTGATGGGTGAACATATGATCACTCAATGAGAGAACAGCATGTGCAGCTTGAGCAAGGAGAAGAGCGCAAGCTTTTTTTGCAACTTTCTCAAATCATCAATAGCCTATAGTCGCATCATGCAGCCCATATATGTTTTGATTTCTAAGACATTCGAAACATTATCATTCACAACTAAAGTTGCCAAATAGTTATATTGTATAGGACCTGCTTCATGTCAACATAGCCACTTCATATGCACACTCGTTCCGTAATGGGAAAAATATCATTGGTATTTTATTCAGCTAAGTTCAATTATATTTTTCTTATTATAAAATCATACAATATAATAGAATGGCATTGGACTTATAAGCATATCTTGTTCGCTAAATGAACAAACCTATGGTGTGGCGTATAGCCAGATAGGCTAACATACAGTATGCCAACTCTACTCTGTTCTTCGTCATATCAAGGCTAACATACAGTAGGCCAACTCTACTCTGTTCTTTGTCATATCAAGGCTAACATACAGTATGCCAACTCTACTCTGTTCTTCGTCATATCAAGGCTAACATACAGTAGGCCAACTCTACTCTGTTCTTCGTCATATCAAGGCTAACATACAGTATGCCAACTCTACTCTGTTCTTCGTCATATCAAGGCTAACATACAGTAGGCCAACTCTATTCTGTTCTTCGTCATATCATAATAAATAAAATACATAATGGATTTATTGGGATGGTGTATATTAAATTGATGTATTCTACTTTTTAAAATGTAGATGTTCCAAGGGCACACATCAGTGGAGGCCTGGAGATGCTAAACATGTTTATGTTTATGTCTTTTACATGACAATAACTGGCTGACAAGTACAGTACGAGTCAAATGTTTGGACACACCTACTCATACAAGGGTTTTTCTTAATATTCTACGTTGAAGAATAATAGTAAAGACATCAAAACTATGAAATAGCATATATGAAATCATGTAGTAACCAAAAATATATTTTAGATTCTTCAAAGTAGCCACCCTTTGCCTTGATGACAACTTTGCACACGCTTGCACACGCACTTTCTCAACCAGCTTAACCTGGAATGCTTTTCCAAAAGTCTTGAAGTTCCCGCATATGCTGAGCACTTGTTGGCTGCCTTTCCTTAACTCTACGGTCCAACTCATCCCAAACCATCTTAATTGGGTTGAGAACGGGTGATTGTGGAGGCCAGCTCATCTGATGCAGAACTCCATCAATCTCCTTCTTGGTCAAATAACCCTTACACAGCCTGGAGGTGTGTTGGGTCAATGTCCTGTTGAAAAACAAATGATATGCTTCGGTAGCCATGCTGATTAAGTGTGCCTTGAATTCTAAATAAATCATTGACAGTGTCACCAGCAAAGCACCCCAACACCAT
The DNA here is from genome assembly GCF_901001165.1 of Salmo trutta. Lineage (NCBI taxonomy): Eukaryota > Metazoa > Chordata > Actinopteri > Salmoniformes > Salmonidae > Salmo > Salmo trutta. Next base: position 28,819,821 of record NC_042963.1, read on the forward strand.
CACACCTCCTCCACCATGCTTCAGGGTGGGAACTACACATGCGGAGATCATCCATTCACCTGTCTCACAAAGACACGGTGGTTGGAACAAAAAATCTCACATTTGGGCTCATCAGACTAAAGGACAGATTTCTAATGTCCATTGCTCAGGTTTCTTGGCCTAAGCAAGTCTCTTCTTATTATTGGTGTCCTTTAGTAGTGGTTTCTTTGCAACAATTCGACCATGAAGGCCTGTGAAGCATTTACTCTGTGAAGCATTTATTTGGGCTGCAATTTCTGAGGCTGCTAACTCTAATGAACTTATCCTCTACAGCAGAGGTAACTCTGGGTCTTCCTTTCCTGTGGCGGTCCTCATGAGATCCAGTTTCATCGTAGCGCTTGATGTTTTTTTTGAGACTGCACTTCAAAGTTCTTGAAATGTTCCGGATTGACTGACCTTCATGTCTTTAAGTAATGATGGACTGTCATTTCTCTTCACTTATCTGAGCTGTTCTTGCCATAATATGGACTTGGTCTTGTACTAAATAGGGCTATCTTCTGTATAGCACCCCTACCTTGTCAGAACACAACTGATGGGCTCAAACGAAAGACATTTCACAAATGAACTTTTAACAAGGCACACCTGTTAATTGAAATGCATTCCAGGTATGTCAAGTGTGCAAAGCTGTCATCAAGGCAAAGGGTGGCTACTTTGAAGAATCTCAAATAAAAAATATATTTTGATTTGTTTAACACTCTTTTGGTTACTACATGATTCCATAAATGTTATTTCTTAATTATGATGTCTTCACTATTATTCTACATTGTGGAAAATAGTAAAAATAAAGAAAAACCCTTGAATGAGTAGGTGTGTCCAAATTTTTGACCGGTACTGTAGCCCTTACACTGCCTGGGGCGTCAAAGTAGTGTCAAAAGTCGATTTGTGTCAAAAGTTGCATTGTTGAATTTACAGTGAATCGAATGTTGGTAGTCATGATTGGGAGATTTTTAATGTTGCAAAGTGTCCCATGAAAGTGAATAAAGATGGGCAAAAATTACAAAAAGTTGAGTAGTTTAAAAAGTATTAAATATATCAAAATCTGTCTCTATTTCTCTGCTTTTCAAATCTGAATGTGGAACAAAAACCATTATGGCGGTTTTAGTAACCGCCATAACATTTTCTGTAACTTTTTATAAACAGATATTTTTACCACTTCCCCAAGTTAGGCAAAAAGGTACTGGGTATGATATCTTCGTCCACTTCTCTGGTATTCAAATCTGTTCAAGGAACAAAAATATCCGCTACGGATCTAACAATACAGCTGTTTCAGTAACTGAATGAACACATTTTCGTCTACTTCTTTGCCTACAAATCTGAAAACAGATTAGGAATAGCTTCTACCAATTAACAAATTAAGCTGTTTTAGTAAGCCATCAGATGCAGGAAGTCATGTCAGAAGCTGACAGATCCATTACTTACCAACAAAAACTGCAAATTCCAATGGATCTACATCACGCTTTGAAGTTTACTTTCCTTGCTTTTTCTAACACTATTATGAATCTAGCAAAGATGTTTTGGGCTCTAAATAACGAAACTGACTGGGAGACTGGTCAGTATTGAGGGAAAAATGAATGGAGCAAAGTACAGGGAGATCATTGATGAAAACCTGCCCCAGAGCGCTTAGGACCTAAGATTGGGGCGAAGGTTCACCTTCCAACAGGACAACGACCCTAAGCACACAGCCAAGACAAAGCAGGAGTGGCTTCGGGACAAGTCCCTGAATGTCCTTGAGTGGCCCAGCAAATTCAAGGCCCTCCCCCGCCTTTGGCAAATGAGATCACGACTCACTTTTGCTCCTCCCTTCCTATAGGCAGAAACTCAAACAAGAAGTACCCATGCTAAGGTCTATTTAACGCTGGTCTGACCATTTGGAATCCATGCTTCAATCCATGCTTTGATCACGCGGACTGGGATATGTTCCAGGTAGCCTCGGAGAATAACATTGCTGTATACACGGACAAGGTGACTGAGTTCATCAGGAAGTGTATAGGGGATGTTGTTCTCATTGTGACTCTTAAAACCTACCAAAACCAGAAAGCGTGGATAGATGGCAGCATTCGCGCTAAACTGAAAGTGCGAACCATCACATTTAACCATGGCAAGGTGACTGGGAAAATGGTTGAATACAAACAGTGTAGTTATTCCCTCCATAAGGCAATCAAACAGGCAAAACGTCAGTAGAGAGAGAAAGTGGAGTTGCAATTCAACGGCTCAGACACGAGACGTGAGCGGCACGATCTACAGACAATCACGGACTACAAAGGGACAACCAGCCACGTTGCGGACACCATCTTGTTCCTGGACAAGCTAAACACCTTCTTCACCTGCTTTGAGGATAACACAGTGCCATCGACGCGGCCCACTCCAAATGGACTGTGGGCTCTCGTTCTCCGTGGCCGACTTGAGTAAGACATTTAAGCATGTTAACCATCGCAAAGCTGCCAGCCGAGACTGCATCCCTAGCGGCGTCCTCGGAGCATGCACAGAGCAGCTGGCTGGAGTGTTTACAGACATATTCAATATCTCCCTATCCCAGTCTGCTGTCCCCACTTGCTTCAAGAGTCCCACCATTGTTCCAGTTCCCAAGAAAGCTAAGGTAACTGAGCTAAATGACTATCGCCCCGTAACACTCACCTCCGTCATCATGAAGTGCTTTGAGAGACTAGTCAAGGATCATATCACCTCCACCCTACCTGACACCCTAGACCCACTCCAATTTGCTTACCGCCCCAATAGGTCCACAGATGACGCAATCGCAATCACACTGCACACTGCCCTAACCCATCTGGAAGAGAGGAATACCTATGTAAGAATGCTGTTCATCGACTACAGCTCAGCATTTAACACCATAGTACCCTCCAAACTCGTCATTAAGCTCGAGACCCTGGGTCTCAACCCCGCCCTGTGCAACTGGGTCCTGGACTTCCTGACGGGCCGCCCCCAGGTGGTGAGGGAAGGAAACAACATCTCCACCCCGCTGATCCTCAATACTGGGGCCCCACACGGTGCATTCTCAGCCCTCTCCTGCACTCCCTGTTCACCCATGGCTGCGTGGCCATGCACGCCTCCAACTCAATCATCAAGTTTGCAGACGACACTATGGTGGTAGGCTTGATTACCAACAACGACGAGACGGCCTACAGGGAGGAGGTGAGGGCCCTCGGAGTGTGGTGTCAGGAAAATAACCTCCCACTCAATGTCAACAAAACAAAGGAGATGATCGTGGACTTCAGGAAACAGCAGATGGAGCAGCCCCCTATCCACATTGACAGGACAGTAGTGGAGGGGGTGGAAAGTTTTAAGTTCCTCGGCGTACACATCACGGACAAACTGAAATGGTCCACCCACACAGACAGCGTGGTGAAGAAGGCGTAACAGCGCCTTCTTCATTTTCATGGGTATAGCAACTGCTCCGCCCACAACCGTAAGGCTCTCCAGGGGATAGTGAGGTCTGCACAACACATCACCGGTGGAAAACTACCTGCTCTCCAGGACACCTACACCACCCGATGTCACAGGAAGGCCAAAAAGACCACCAAGGACAACAACCACCCGAGCCACTGCCTGTTCACCCCGCTATCATCCAGAAGGCGAGGTCAGTACAGGTGCATCAAAGCTGGGACCGAGAGACTGAAAAACAGCTTCTATCTCAAGGCCATCAGACTGTTAAACAGCCATCACTAACATTGAGTGGCTGCTGCCAACATACTGACTCAATCTCTAGCCACTTTAATAATAAAAAATTGGATGTAATAAATGTATCACTAGTCACTTTAAACTATGCCACTTTATATAATGTTTACATACCCTACACTACTCATCTCATATGTATATACTGTACTCTATACCATCTACTGCATCTTGCCTATGCCATTCGGCCATCGCTCATCCATATATTTATATGTACATAGTCTTATTCATTCCTTTACACTTGTGTGTATAAGGTAGTTGTTGTGAAATTGTTAGATTACTTGTTAGATATTACTGCGTGGTCGGAACTAGAAGCACAAGCATTTCGCTACACTCACATTAAGATCTGCTAACGATGTGTATGTGACAAATAAAATTTGATTTGATTTGGCTAAAATACAGTAGAATAGGACAGAACACAGTATATACATATTAGATGAGTAATGCAAAATATGTAGACATTATTAAAGTGACTAGTGTTCCATTATTAAAGTGACCAGTGATTCTAAGTCTATGTATATAGGGCAGCAGGCTCTAATGTGCTAGTGATGGCTATTTAACCATCTGATGGCCTTGAGATAGAAGCTGTTTTTCAGTCTCTTGGTCCCAGCTTTGATACACCTGTACTGACCTCGCCTTCTGGATGATAGCGGGGTGAACAGGCAGTGGCTCAGGTGGTTGTTGTCCTTGATCTTTTTGTCCTTCCTGTGACATCGAGTGGTTGTTATCCTTGATCTTTTTGTCCTTCCTGTGATATCGGGTGGTTGTTGTCCTTGATGATCTTTTTGTCCTTCCTGTGATATCGGGTGGTTGTTGTCCTTGATCTTTTTGTCCTTCCTGTGATATCGGATGGTTGTTGTCCTTGATGATCTTTTTGTCCTTCTTGTGATATCGGGTGGTTGTTGTCCTTGATGATCTTTTTGTCCTTCCTGTGATATCGGGTGGTTGTTGTCCTTGATCTTTTTGTCCTTCCTGTGACATCGGATGGTTGTTGTCCTTTGATGATCTTTTTGTCCTTCTTGTGATATCGGGTGGTTGTTGTCCTTGATGATCTTTTTGTCCTTCCTGTGATATCGGGTGGTTGTTGTCCTTGAACTTTTTGTCCTTCCTGTGACATCGGGTGGTTGTTGTCCTTGATCTTTTTGTCCTTCCTGTGATATCGGGTGGTTGTTGTCCTTGATCTTTTTGTCATTCCTGTGATATTGGGTGGTTGTTGTCCTTGATCTTTTTGTCCTTCCTGTGATATTGGGTGGTTGTTGTCCTTGATCATTTTGTCCTTCCTGTGATATCGGGTGATGTAGGTGTCATGAAACATTGTTTAAAGCGGGACCGGAAAGGTTATTATGTTCTGTCAAATATTTACATTTTGTTTTGTAATGTTACCTAAGACCTTCATAAACACAACCAAATTACATTGGCAAGAAGGGGGGTCCAATGAGGCCAGGCTTTTCTAGTTAAATGGATTTATTAGACTGGCGGCTAGTGGTACTCCTCGAGGCCCGGCTATTCTACTGTTCAATATGCATATGGTCATTTTGACCGTCATGACGCTTTGAAGATGAACTGCTCAGATTTATTTAGTCCTTTATGAGAATTAATCTCTACTGTAAAATAGAGTGTAAAATACTAATATTTAGGAAAAGTCAGGGAGAGGTGAGTTCAAAGTTTATATTGAAATTAAGTTATTGAAATTGCTAAATAAAAAACGGTCAGATTGACCGTCTTGGCGGTGCTAGTGTTGCAAATACTTTTGTTATCTTACAAAAAAATGCTTAGGAAAAACATTAATAATGGCAAGGTGAGGTAATCTATATTTTAAAATGAATTTGAATAAATGCCAAAGCATTTCTGTGAATCTTTGTGATTGGTAAACCCAAGTGAGCGTCGCGCTTCAGAACGCCTAAAGCTAGTACATGTTGCATGGCTCGATTTTCATAGCCGTAGGTGGAATTTTTTACGTAGGTTTTAAGGTACCATGTTTTTTACCCCCTACCCCTTTCAGATATAAAGAAAATATGGTAGAAAAAATATGGTATATAAAGGAAACAAACCCAAGTTGTCAAGTCAACTTATCAGAAATTACAGGTCTACAAAACCTCTGGATGGAGGCATTGGGTGTCGTGGCCACCTACCACAATGGTCAATGGGGACAGAGAGGGCATACTGTATATATTTTTCGGAACGGAAGGGTTGGGAGGGTCAATTCAGTTTTCAAAATTAGTCAATTTAGGAAAGTGACTTGAAAATTGTCAGTTGTATTCAATGTGGATTTTTCAATTAATGGATTGAATCTAAATTAACTTCATGAAAGGACTGAATGTAGAACTGAATTGACGTGTAGAGCTGGCTAGTACACTCGTGTGCCAGGTCATGGGGATGCTACGGTCATGACAATGGCAGTTAACGTGGCTGACTGAGCATTGCTTGCCTGCCCTCCACCAAAAACACAGCCAATCGGCTGACAAATTACCCATGTGGAGACAAGATCGAGGCAATGGAGGAGCACTCTGTGTGATTACCCATTTCTCTTGGCAGCTGTATTTTGACACATTCAGAAGCAATCACGACAATCTGTGGTTATAGCCCCTCGACTAAAAAGTACAGGAGAGAAAAAAACACAGAAAGGACATGTTGTGATTGTTGTTGTGATCATTTGGCTAGAACAGTACCCAGTGAGCACCAACTGACACAGGACGTCCATGGACGTTGATTATTAGTTGGTCCGCCCTGGCCTTGATTTTTGGGCCAGTCCAGATGGATTAAATCTGGACCAATCATAGACAACTTTTTTCGGGGCCAAATCAAGGACAGGCTTGACTGGCCCAATAGTTATCGTCTAATATTGGTCCAGACTTAGTCCATTTTGACTGACCTTGATTTGGCCTAAAAGTAGACGTCTATGATTAGTTCAGATTTCTTACTGGGTAGGCTTGCGTAATGACAGAATATTACCAGGTCAGTTTTCGTGTCATTTTCATGGGACAAAATATATAAAGGTCTTTATGGTGACGAGATTAAATGACAATTGCAAAATCCAGGATTGTTTCTTTTCATGACTTTCAATCTGTCTTCACTCTCTCTTTCTTTCTCTCTGTTTTCATACACTCAATCGCCCAATGAAAAAGTGTTGTGTGTGTGTGTGTGTGTGTGTGTGTGTGTGTGTACACTTAGTTTTCCCTTACAGAAATAGTTCATCCTCAGCAAACAATTTAAGTAACTAATTTATATTATTACCATTTGGAGAAACTATTTAACTGGATTTAAAGGAGGGATGGGTGTTTATGTTGTCTCATTTTCCCTGCCCCACTATATCACTAATCATACATCAACAACTATAGAGCTACAGTGCCACCTCAACAACTACAGAGCAATAATGACAGTAATGTATTATAGCCCACTGATATGCTTATTGTGATACTTATGCAACCTGATTGGAATGAAAAGAGTATTTATTTGTTTCCTTCTCTTCTCATCCAATGAACGCTTCTAATGAGCGCCACAAAGACGACTGGCAGCATTCAATAGAGAGGGAGAAAAGAAATGTGGAGGATGGACAAATAATCGCCCAGCTGGTCGCCCCTGCTGCAATTACCTCGTCTGAAGTCCGACAATTACACTGACGCGCACAATGCCACGATGCTGCTGTCGAATCAATACATAATTGTCATAATTATCGTCCCTGTGTCTGTTGTCGGTCCATCGGGGACTTCCAGAAAAGGAGAGGTGATTGAACAAACACGACAGGGTGAATGAAAGAGGGATATCACCTCGCCAGACTGCGACTTTTCAAACAAAAGGTGGGCTCGATACCTGGCGTGAGGCGCGGTGGCGATGAGTCAGAAGGCTTATGGGAGGTATTAGCTGAGGTCTCCTCCTCAACGCTATACTGCCAGACCTTCAATGCAATTGAATAAGAAAGAAAGGGTTAAATTGGAACGTTTGGTGATGGTGGAACTTTATGTCTGTATTTTGCCTGATGTAAGAGGCTAAGACTGATCATATAATTTAATTGTTGGTAGCACTTTATGATAACTCCACGTAATAAATCAATTATAGTTGAATTATTACTCCATTCATAAGATATTTAATATAGGTCATTATAAACCATTTACTACTCATTTTATTTGTGGCCTCATCTCAAGTATAGGCTATTTATACTTTATAAATACTTTATAAATGTTTTGAGTGACCATGGTCATTTTACTGGTAGACATTCCACCTGTACCTGATGCTCCTTAGGGTCTCAAAATAGGCTACTTGAGTATTTCATATCTATTGCTTCTGGTATTGTTCTGTAGCCCAGACTGTTGTCTCGTTCTAATTATATGTGACATATGAATTGTCCATTTTTAATACTCTTATATATATTCCTTGTTAATATGCATTGACTCCCTATTCTCTAATCAACTATCTGCTTGTACCTGTTATGCACAGCAGGTGTCTTAATTTGTTTGTACAGCACTGATGAAGGCATAAGGCCGAAACATATGCTCCGTTCCTTTTTTATTTTTATATAGCACCTTGCACGTTCACTTTTTGTATTCTTTCAAGCGTGGATGAAATTAATGATATTAGTTTTGCACCCCGGACTCTTTCGGTTATTCCTTTTCATGGTTTTGACTGCGAGTACTTTTTGAACTCTACTGTCAACCTCGTGAACACATAAAAATCATAAAACAGAGTGATGTAGCCTACACACAATCCCTTTAGAATAACGATCCTATGGTTCTAGCAATGAACTTAGCCTAAGATGCTTTTGGCAAACCAAGCCCAGGTTGTTTATATTTATCTGTTTGACAGTGTCATTTTGGTCATTTGTGTAGTATTAAAATATCGGCCGTACGGATGTGGAATGCGAGTGGAAGAAGCCAGCCATGCGAAACTAGGTGCAGTCAGTGCAGGACTTGTACCCGGCCGAAGACTACAACCCTCTGTCCAGAGAGTCCACAGAGGATCTTCAGTGGCTATGGCACCATCTCTGGTGTAGGTTCAGCGGAATGGCATGTCTCCTTGAACCTGAGCCAGAACAACCGCTACCCTCCCTGTCAGTACTGGACATTGTTAAAAAACAAGGGCACAGGGGGCATGCAGGCATCCTGGCTGACATGGTGCTGTTGGTGGAGCAGCAGGAGGCTATATGGCAGGCAACAGTTGGACAGCACACCAACCCCAACTGGTACACCATCAAGAAAGGGAGGTAGACGGTGTCATGACTTCCCTCCTGGGTGAGGATCAGAGAGGAAGGGGGAGGTTGGACAGTTTTATGACGGCCGTAAATACCTTGCAGGAACTCTCTATCCCAGTCTGCAGAAATGGAAGTTAAAATCCCTTTGTTACAACAGAGAGAGATTTTGCAGTACTGTAATATCAAAAGGTAGGACATTGAAATAATATTTCTAATGTAAATAATGTGGTAAATGGTTTGTGGGGCTCAAAACAATAATCATGTCAAATAAGTTGTTGTTTTGTGATATCATTAAAACTTCTTAGGGCTAGGGGGCAGTATTGAGAATTTTGAAAAAAATATGTGCCCATTTTTAACTGCTTCCTACACCAACTCATAAGCTAGAATCTGCATATTATTGTTCAGGTTTGGATAGAAAACACTCTGAATTTTCTAAAACTGTTTGAATGGTGTCTGTAAGTATAACAGAACTCATATGGCATTCAAAACCCTGAGACAAATTCTGACAGGAAGTGGATACATGATGTGTTGAATTACCTTTAAGCCTATGACATTGAAACACACAGGGGCTTATTAATCTTTGAGCACTTCCTATGGCTTCCACTAGATGTCACCAGTCTTTACAAAGTGTTTTGAGTCTTCTACTGTGAGATCTGACCGAACAAGAGCCATGGAACGGTGGTGGCCGATTAGACTCTGGCGCGCGAGTTCATGTTGGGTACTCTCGTTCCAATACGTTTTAAAAGAGAATGCAATCGTCCGCCTTGAATATTATTCATGTTCTGGTTAAAAAAGGCACTAATGATTTATGCTATACAACGTTTGACATGTTTGAACGAACGTAAATATTTTTTTCCCCCTCGTTCATGAAGTGAAGTCCGGCGGGCATAGATCATGTGCTAACAACACAGAGCTTTTTGGACATAAATTATGAGCTTTTTCGAACAAAACTACATTCGTTATGGACCTGGGATTCCTGGAAGTGACATCTGATGAAGAGAATCAAAGGTAATGGATTATTTACATAGTATTTTCGATTTTAGATCTCTCCAACATGGCGGTTAGTCTGTATCGCAAAGCGTATTTTTCTGGGCGCAGTGCTCAGATTATTGCAAAGTGTGATTTCCCAGTAAGGTTATTTTTAAATCTGGCAATCCGGTTGTGTTCAAGAGATGTAAATCTATAATTCTTTGAATGACAATATAATATTTTACCAATGTTTTCGAATAGTAATTATTTAATTTGTTGTGCTGATTTGACTGGCGGTTATTGGAGGGAAACGATTTCCTGAACATCAACACCATAGTAAAACACTATTTTTGGATATAAATATGAACTTGATAGAACTAAAAATGCATGTATTGTCTAACATAATGTCCTAGGAGTGTCATCTGATGGAGATTGTCAAAGGTTAGTGCATAATTTTAGCTGGTTTTCTGCTTTTGGTGACGCCTGTCTTTGAATTGACAAAACATTACACACAGCTATTGTCAATGTACTCTCCTAACATAATCTAACTTTATGCTTTCGCCGTAAAGCCTTTTTGGTCAATGTGGTTAGATTAAGGAGATGTTTATCTTTCAAAGGGTGTAAGATAGTTGTATGTTTGAGAAATTTGAATTATGACATTTAATTGTTTTCAAATTTGGCGCTCTTGATATTTCACCTGTTGTTGATAGGGTGTACCAGGGGTGGCACGCTTGCGTCCCACATAGCCCCTAGAGGTTAAGGACAGTATAACCAAATAACGGTAACTACAAATGTATACGTCCCAGTTATCAGATTTACATCTAAATGTTGTGGAACTTATATGATTAAATATGAAACTATTTGTGAGAAGTTGAAATGGGATTTTGGCCTTCTAAATGAGATAATGCTTTTTTATATGAACTTTTGCCAAGTCAGTAACCACGCCCATGTGAGCCCAGACATTATGGCAACAGGATGGAACCGCCCTCCAAGGCGAGTGCTTAAAAGGACTCGCTGAAGAATTAACATATTGGACCAGACAGTGTGAAGCGGTGGCTACACGGCTGAGAAATGGTTTAAAACTAAAGACCAGCCGAAAAACAGCGCGAGCTGGATATGGCAAAATGGTTTGAAACTACAATACCAGAAACTGGTAAGACCCCCTGAAAGAAGAAGAAGACTTCACAGGAACATTCAGTCTGCAGCTGTTTATGCACTGTTAGCCTAGGAAACTCGACCGAAGATGAGAGACAAAGAACAATTTCCTCTCACCACTATAGGTATCTCTAGGATATCTATTCTAAACAAACAGAGAGAAGGACAAGGCCTGCTGAACACCGCGTGGTACACCTCTGGAAGATATGTAATAACAGACACTCCAAGACCAACAAGCTATGACTACAAAGGACATGGTGACCTCCAGTGGACAACCAGAGACTTACACAACCAGAGACTTTCTGTCAAACTATTCGCCGCAGACTGATCGGGCGATTTCAACAGAGCGAGACGACAAAGACATACAAGCATAAATATGTACTTTGCACTTCTAAATCCGAATTAGGCGGTTGTTAGGGTGCTAAATATCCACATTTACAATGAGCGTATTATTCAACTGTATGTACGATAGTTGAATTTCTTTGTCTCATTGTGTAACCAGCCGTCATATCGGGTTAGTCCACTAGGGACTTTTCATTGCATCATGTTAATATTCAGTGTATAATCTATCCTGTGTGTGTGTTTATGTATTTCTGTGTGATTATTTCATTAGTTAGTAAATAAATAATTAAGCCAATTTGTGTATAGCTGATTCATCATGGAGACTAGGCTCCATGCAGATTTATAGGATATTACAACGTTCAGAATGAGATTGATGAAGTAGATAAGTATTCATGAATTGTCTGTGACTGATGTAAGAGATATTTTTATATTTTATAAGGAATCAAGGTAAGACCCAGATGCAGACTTTCAAAGTAACAAAGTTTATTGTAGCAACAGGGTGTTAGGGTTTAACCAACTATTTGTTAGCATAACCTATATAAAATAACAGAGAAGCTATGCCACAATATTAAGTATATAAACTTTAGATAATTGAATACTGCTATATGTTAGAGTAAGTGGCTCATGTGATGGTGGGTCATGTGGACAAAATGTTGATGCTTTAACTTGTTGGGGCTAGGGGGCAGTATTTACACGGCCGGATAAAAAACGTACCCGATTTAATCTGGTTACTAATCCTACCCAGTAACTAGAATATGCATATACTTATTATATATGGATAGAAAACACCCTAAAGTTTCTAAAACTGTTTGAATGGTGTCTGTGAGTATAACAGAACTCATTTGGCAGGCAAAAACCTGAGAGATTTCTTTACAGGAAGTGGCCTGTTTGACCATTTATTTGCTTTCTTTGACATCTCTTCCAAAAACTCAGGATCTCTGCTGTTACGTGACACTTCCCACGTCTCCAATGGGGTCTCAGAGCCCGGGAAAAACCTGAATGACGTAATTCAAAGCCCTGGCTGAAACACAGGAGCCCTTTTGCTAAGTGGTCTATCAGAGGACAAAGGACTTCATGCTCGTGCACTGTCCGCCCCCGTCTTTTTGTTTTTCCCTCTGTTTACAGACAGGCAGATTCCCGGTCAGAATATTATCGCTTTTCTACGAGATAAATTGCATAAAAACTGATTTTAAACAGCGGTTGACATGCTTCGAAGTACGGTAATGGAATATTTAGAATTTTTTTGTCACGTTCTGCACCATGCGCTCGACCGTGATTTAGCATTCTGATAGTGTCTAGAACGCACGAACAAAACGCCGCTGTTTGGATATAACGATGGATTATTTGGGACCAAACCTACATTTGTTATTGAAGTAGAAGTCCTGGGAGTGCATTCTGATGAAGAACAGGAAAGGTAAGACCATTTTTCTTATAGTAAATATGATTTTGGTGAAGGCTAAACTTGCCGGGTGTCTAAATAGCTAGCCCGTGATGGCTGGGCTATGTACTTAGAATATTGCAAAATGTGCTTCATCCGAAGAGCTATTTTAAAATCGGACATATCGAGTGCATAGAGGAGTAATGTATCTGTCGGTCCCATAGAGGTTAACCTCTTATGGCTAGGGGGCAGTATTTTCACGGCTGGATAAAAAACGTACCCGATTTAATCTGATTATTAGTCCTGCCCAGAAACTAGAATATGCATATAATTATTAGCTTTGGAGAGAAAACACTCCAAAGTTTCTAAAACTGTTTGAATGGTGTCTGTGAGTATAACAGAACTCCTATGGCAGGCAAAAACCTGAGATGGTTCTGTTCAGGAAGTACCCTGTATGACCATTTATTTGCTTTCTTTGACATCTCTTCCAAAAACTAAGGATCTCTGCTGTTACGTGACACTTCCCACGTCTCCAATGGAGTCTCAGAGCCCGGGAAAAACAGGAATGACGTAATTCAAAGCCCTGGCTGAAACAAAGGAGAGCAAAAGCTAAGTGGTCACTCAGTGGACTAAGCCTTACGCTCGCGACCCGCCCCGCCCCCGGCTTTCGGTTTTTCCCTCAGTATACAGACAGGCAGATTCCCGGTCGGAATATTATCGCTTTTCTACGAGATAAATTGCATAAAAATTGGTTTTAAACAGCGGTTGACATGCTTCGAAGTACGGTAATGAAATATTTAGAAATTTTTTGTCACATTCTGCGCCATGCTCGTGGCCGAGATTTAGCATTGGGATAGTGTCTAGAACTCACGAACAAAACGTCGCTGTTTGGATATAACGATGGATTATTTGGGACCAAACCTACATTTGTTATTGAAGTAGAAGTCCTGGGACTGCATTCTGATGAAGAACAGGAAAGGTAGGAACATTTTTCTTATAGGAAATGTGATTTTGGTGAAGGCTAAACTGGTTGGGTGTCTAAATAGCTAGCCCGTGATGGCTGGGCTATGTACTTAGATTATTGCAAAATGTGCTTCATCCGAAAAGCTATTTTAAAATCGGACATATCGAGTGCATAGAGGAGTTCTGTATCTATAATTCTTAAAATAATTGTTATGCTTTTTGTGAACGTTTATCGTGAGTAATTTAGTAAAATCACCGGAAGTGTTCGGTGGGAATGCTAGTTCTGAACGTCACATGCTAATGTAAAAAGCTGGTTTTTGATATAAATATGAACTTGATTGAACAGACATGCATGTATTGTATAACATAATGTCCTAGGTGTGTCATCTGATGAAGATCATCAAAGGTTAGTGCTGCATTTAGCTGTGGTTTGGGTTTATGTGACATGATATGCTAGCTTGAAAAATGGGTGTCTGATTATTTCTGGCTGGATACTCTGCTGACATAATCTAATGTTTTGTTTTAGCTGTAAAGCCTTTTTGAAATCGGACAGTGTGGTTAGATAAAGGAGCGTCTTGTCTTTAAGGAGGGAGGGTCTTACAGCCTCCATGAAGATCATCCTTACTGGCACCAGGTCCAAGGTTAGTTCCACATCACTGGAAGGGACACCTGCTTCTTCGTTGTGATGACCACCAAAGCCTCCTTCACCATCCACATCCAGTGTGACAACCTCTGACAGACTCAAAGTGCTCCTCCTGTCAGTACCTCTTTTCAGGGAAGCCAATGGTCCAAAAATATTCATACACACACACTAGACTCCCAGAATAGGTTACATTACATACAAGTTTGGCTCAAAGCAGCCAACTAAAGTAATGTAGTTAATGTAAGTTCAATCACAAAGGCTGGTCTGAGTACCTCTCCTCAGTTTCATTTAGTATTACAACACAATCCACATCGCATGTTATTATGGGCACAGTGGAAATGTACATCTGTTATGTTCAAATAACAGATATACATGTTATGTAGATGTGTTATATTATGCTTCTTACCCCGTGTCTTACTTGCTGAAGGCCCCAGTCATCCCTGCTTATACCTGACATTGTTGAAAACAAGTGAACAAACAATAAAGATCATACACAAACAACAGGCTCCCAGAATAGGATATATTACATTCAAGTTTTGCTCAAAGCAGCCAACTAACAAAGTTAACATAATTTCAATCACAAAGACTGGTCTGACACATTGGCACAGGATGTCCATGCACTGGATGGCCTAAGGGATGCACTACCATTGTACTGGAAAACAAAGAGACATTTGGTCAGTGGTAGATCTTTTTCGATCCTGTATCACCATCTTTATCTGGACAGAAAATGCATTGTTTACCATACTCAACACCCAATCCTCATGTCTTATTGTTTGTTCTTGTTTCCCAATCAACAGTCTGGATCTTCGTCTTCTGCCGTGGTGGATGAGCTACCTTCTCTGGTAAATACAGGGCCATATCTCTTTCCCACCGGAAAATGGTAGCTACAGACCCAAATGTTGTCACTCGGGTCTGTAGCTAGTAAAAGTTACTTTTACTAGCTAGCTAAGTTGATTACTGACATGGTAACATCTATATGAAAATACCATAACCCACAGACTTGACTATAGTAATGGTATAATAGACTGGGCTTTGGTCTATCTGCATGTGTAAAACCCTACTATGTGGATGGGACATTTCTGCAGGGATGGAGGAATTATCTGGAATGCTCAACTAGATGATCAGGATAGTCTAGGGTACTATTTTCCCGAAGAGGTGAAGTATTGTGATGAGCTATACGACTGTACTTGTGATTCTAATTCTCAAGAGGAAAGTTAAAATCCTCAGCCGTCAAGTCACTGAGGAGGAACAACAGCGATAGGGGGAACGTCTGAAAGGGATTGACATGCAGGGATGTAACATAGAGATTTTGGGCACTGACCAGCAGACCACAATTTCTACATTCAGGCCCTATATCTGTGGCAGGCGATGTTAGGAAAGGCAACATTTTACTGCTGTGTCAGGGTAGTTGGGCACACTGTCTACTAGCCCAGTCTGAAAAGTAAATGCCTCGGGCTAGCTTAATTTCCCTGCTGACATTTCTAACTGACTTCACAGGTCATTTGATTAGTCAAATACAATGCACCCATGGAACAAAACCGTTTCTGTGTTTTGTATGGGGAAAACATTGAGCCCACAAGTCCTTTGTGAGCTAGCTAGCCAATATTAGCTAATTTAGCTAACTAGCCAACCAAGGTGCCTAACTTGGTAGACCACCGTTCGTGTAGTCAGACTTTTCTAAGTGGTGACATGCTAGCTAACCAACTATCCTTGCCATGGTGCCGGCCTAACGTTAGCTAGCAAGTCTCATTACACGAACGATGAGTTAATGTCAACTAGCTAGCTAAATATCCCTTCCCTGGTGGGCTAACGCTAGCTGGCATGTCACCAAATGAAAAAATAGCTGGCTAGCTCACTAAACACATGTCAATAAAAAGATCACAACAGTCTTTGTGCTAGTCTATGCTGGTTTTCTTTTTACTTGTAAGGAAGGTAACGTGTTGTACGCGTAACTACAATCGGTGGTAATCTAGCTAATTTTCATAAACACCTTGTTAACCACAGATCTTTGACCTAACCAAAATTGATTGTTAGCAGCTAGCAAACAGAGCTTACCTCATCACATGACCACAGAGAAGCCTCTCACCTACAGAGGTTGGAAAATGATAAAATGTGCTTATTGGAATAGGGGTTTTCAATCCAATACATTGCACAGAACCATCCTTGATTCTGATTGACAGAGAGACCCAAGGTTAGCTAGTTTGCTACAAAGGCAGGGGGTCATTAAAAAAGTAATTATACAAAAATGCTAAGGTAGCTATCTATGTGGTGTAAACCTTGCCGCCATTGGACTCTGGAGCAGTGGAAACGTGTTCTCTGGAGTGATGAATCCCTCTTCACCATCTGGCAGGCCAACGGATGAATCTGGATTTGGTGGATGCCAAGTGAGCGCTACCTGCCCAATGCATAGTGCCAACTGTAAAGTTTGGTACAGGAGGAATAATGGTCTGGGCCCCTTAGTTCCAGTGAAGGGAAATCGTAACGCTACAGCATACAATGACATTTTAGACGATTCTGTGCTTCCAACTTTGTGGCAACAGTTTGGGGAAGGCCCTTTCCTCTTTCAGCATGGCAATGACCCTGTGCACAAAGCGAGGTCCATAGAGAAATGGTTTGTAATCGAGATCAGTGTGGAAGAACGAGATCAGTGTGGAAGAACTTGACTGGCCTGCACAGAGCCTTGAACTCAACCCCATCGAACACCTTTGGGATGAAGTGGAACACCGACCGCGAGCCAGGCGTAATCACCCAACATCAGTGCCCGACCTCACTAATGCTCTTGTGGCTGAATGGAAGAAAGTGAAAAGCCTTCTCAGAACAGTGAAGGCTGTTATAGCATCAAAGGGGGGACCAAATTCATATTAATGCCCATGATTTTGGAATGAGATGTTTGAAGAGCAGATGTCCACATACTTTTGGTCATGTAGTGTACCTTGTCCGAGAAAGATTTACACAGTTATCAAAACGTCACGCCAGTGTAAGCCGACACAAAACACAGACCTCATAAGAAGTAACTCTAAAATGAAAAAAAAATTGAATTATTGGAACCATTTCCAGGTTGGAACCATTTCCAGGTTTCCAGAGGACACATTGAAATGAATTTGCTTAGGCATTAATCATGTAAACACATGCATTGTTGTATTGTAGTATGGCATCAGTGAGATTCAAACATATGATCTTCTACTCTTTATCCATGGAATTAGTCCACTGCGCCACCAGGATGGAGCTCCAGTAGCTTAGTATGTTGGTTTTTTTACACACACAAAGCTGTTCATTTCAGTCCATTCAAACAGACCCATATTCAGAATTCTCTCTAATTGTCAAGTCGAATTGTCACACGGGTCGTAAAATGGAGACCAAGACGCAGTGTGGATAGTGCTCATTTTCAAACTCTTTAATGAACACACTTGACAAAATAACAAATGACCAACACAGTCCCGTCAGGTACACTAGACTAGAACGGAAAACAACTACCCACAAACCCCAAAGGAAAACAGGCTGCCTAAGTATGGCTTCCAATCAGAGACAACGAAAGACACCTGCCTCTGATTGGAAACCATACCCGGCCAAAACATGGAAAACAAAACATTGAAATAGAATACTAGAAAAACCCCACATATAAACAGAAAACCCAAAACCACCCAACACAACCACCTGTCACGCTCTGACCGCTCTACTATGGAAAATGACCTCTTACAAGGGTCAGGACGTGACATGAATAGGTTAGCAACTTACAGTAATAGTATGAGAAATATCCAGTGAACCAAAAATCTAGCTCCATGCTACAGTAGAATCCCTGTGACTTGGGTCATTCCACGAATAGAGTGCCTTTTATGTCTCTCAAGCATTATGTGTGTACATATTGATGAAACAGTCAATTTAAGTTGGATCACATACAGTACCAGTCAAAAGTTTGGACACACCTATTCATTCCTGGGTTTTTCTTTATGTTTACTATTTTCAAATTGTAGAATAACAGTGAAGACATCAAAACTATGAAATAACACATATGGAATCATGTAGTAACCAAAAAAGTGTTAATCAAATCAAAATATATTTAATATTTGAGATTCTTCAAAGTAGCCACCCTTTGCCTCATGGCAAGAAAATCTCTAAAATAAGCAAATAGAAACAAATAAATGTTTCACAGAGTTCAAGTAACAGATACATCAACTGTTCAGAAGAAACTGCATGAATCAGGCCTTCATGGTGGAATTGCTGCAAAGAAACCACTACTAAAGGACACCAATAAGAAGAAGGGACTTGCTTGGGCCAATATACACGAGAAATGGACATTAGACTGGTGGAAATCAGTCCTTTGTTCTGATGAGTCCAAATGTGACATTTTTGGTTCCAACCGCTGTGTCTTTGTGAGACGCAGAGTAGGTGAACGGATAATTTCCGCATGTGTGGTTCCCACCGTGAAGCATGGAGGAGGAGATGTGATGGTGTGGGGGTGCTTTGCTGGTGACACTGTCTGTGATTTATTTTGAATTCAAGGGACACTTAAACAGCATGCTACAACAGCATTCTGCAGCAAAATGCCATCGCATCTGGTTTGCGCTTAGTGGGACTATCATTTGTTTTTCAACAGGACAATGACCCAACCCATCTTCAGGCTGTGAAAGGGCTATTTTACCAAGAAGGAGAGTGATGGCCTCCACAATTACCAGACCTCTACCCAATTGAGATGGTTTGGGATAAATTGGACCGCAGAATGAAGGAAAAGCAGCCAACAAGTGCTCAGCATATGTGGGAACTCCTTCAAGACTGTTGGACAAGCCTTCTATGTGAAGCTGGTTGAGAGAATGCCAAGAGTGTGCAAAACTGTCATCAAGGCAAAGCTGTCATCAATATAAAATATATTTTGATTTGTTTAACACTTTTTTGGTTAGTACATGATTCCATTTGTGTTATTTCATAGTTTTGATGTCTTCACTATTATTCTACAATGTAGAAAGTAATACAAACAAAGAGAAACCCTTGAATGAGTAGGTGTGTGACTGGTAATGTGCATTATAACAACCTCCATCCCTGACATGTTCGTATTACTGAGGTCCTACTTAGTACATGGGAAAAGGTAGGCAGGACATTTAAAGCTCTCTCTGAGCAGTTTCAAAACGTCATCTTTGTCTAGTTCTAGTAATGGATTTTGGTTGGAGAGAAATGGGGGGAGGGTGGACCAATATCAGTTTATTTCTCATTCAGCGTCTTCTTTAGAGAGAAGATTCTTTTGAACCCTATCAAACACAGGCTGTTTTCATTTTCTGGGATTGAATCACAGAGGCTATTTCCAGTCAGAATCAGTAAATGGCTACTAGGCCACTGCAGTGCTCTCTTCTTTTCTTGTACAACTTGTATTTAATAACAGCTTCATCGAAGAGTGAACGCAGAGTTCATGCACTTATAGCTAATCAAATATGCTGAGACTCTGTTGTAGACCTCCTTGTAGACTTCCAGTTCTTCTCCAAATGAACTAATCAATGAATTCTACCAGCCTCCGGAGCCACAAATGGATCCCATGTATAATACTGTAAATGTCAACCTCTTTATTGCCCGTCCTTTTATGCCATACTGGTTTGGAAGGAACAAAAAGAAGAAGAAGAAGAAAAAACAAGATGCCACATCTCTGAAGATACCAATTTCATGTGGAAAATTAGCCCAAACAGGGTGGAAAATCTCTGTGGTTTATGTCTTAATGTCAATTTGTGTTTTATCTCTTTCCTTCCGTTCATCTGTCCCTCCAAATAAAGGAAAGGCCTTTCGTTTCTTCCGCCTCTAGCTACACAGCGCTGCTCTTTAACATTTCCATTCTGTGTGTTCGGGGGGGAGGACTTAACCCCTTTGCCCCGAGCCGCACCAGGACTCTGGCTGTGGCAGGCAGCATGGGAGTCGAGCAACATGGATAATCCCTTTACTCCCCTCAGTGCCTCTGGGCAGTATACATCACGTCCTAATCACATTAGCCATTAAACTGTTAGCGGCTGGGGGTACAAAAACCACTTGATGTTTCTGCTTTGGTTGGGGGACAGAACAGAAATCAACCTGTAGGGTTTTTGCTTGGTGTGTGTCTTTTTTCCAACCACAATCTAATTTGCAAAGGGCTGTGAGGGCAGATTGGATTGGAGCTGATAAAGTGACTAAATTTTCCCCAGCTGACTTTTGGTCGATCTAACCTTTTGTTTGAACTCTGCAGGTGAGTGGGATCTTCTTTTATCTTGTGCAGAATGATATCTTGCTTAGTGGTGGATAGCTGACTAATGGCTGAAGCTGTGGCCGACGTGGCTGTGCCTCTGTAGAGATTGTGTGTGTGCACCTGTGTGTGTCTGATGGCCTTTCAGTGTGTGTTTGTATTTTGTATTACCCTGCGTGGAGTGTGTGTGTCTCTGATTAGAGTGCACAGCCAGACCATTACCAGCGCGTTACGAGTAGGGAGCCTAATGGAAGGCTGGGGATGCGCAGGCAGGCAGCCCAGTGAACCCAGCACCTGTCACCCTCGCCATATCAATACTGCCATCTGGGAGTCTGGCCACTTCATTCACAAAGCCAATACCCCAGTGGGATTGAGGTGGCCGAGGGAAGGAAGGTGATAAGGGGCTAGAGACGTGTTGACCATCTCCAATGGTGAATTTATTTGTAGGTGTGTGTGTGTTTGAGAGAGGAAGAGAGACAGGAAATATGAAAGAAACTGTGTGTGAGCCTGCACACCCGTTTGTGTAGTGTTTGTGTTTGTGCGTGTGTGTATATATGTGTGTGTGAGAGAAACAGACAGAGAGAGATAATGTCTCTCTTCGACCTTTGCAGGTTGAAGTCAAGCAGAAAATGGAGATGCCTGCAGGCTCTATGGGCCCTGGATTATATCAGCAAGGCAGAAGAACCATACAGGGTTATGAACTCTGTGATGCAGCCCACGATTCCTCTCCTTTTCTCTCCTCTTGTTTCATTTCCTTTGCTCTCCTCCCCTCTCAAAGTAAAGTATCTGCTGTGTAAATGTAAACTTGACCACATTGAGACCAATGAACAGCGTCCAACATTTTAAAAACACATCCCCTTCTTTAGTGATGCCCCTGTGAATTACACACACACACACACACACACACACACACACACACACACACACACACACACACACACACACACACACACACACACACACACACACACACACACACACACACACACACACACACACACACACACACACCATATATGCCAAACTAGCCCAGAGAGACCATCACCTCACTCAGAAACCCCAGCACTCCATCGAGAGTCCAGCACTCCGCCTAGAGAGACCAGCACTCCGCCCAGAGAGAATAGCACGCCATCCAGAGAGACCAGCACTCCGCCCAGAGAGACCAGCACTCCGCCCAGAGAGACCAGCACTCCGCCCAGAGAGACCAGCACTCCGCTCAGAGAGACCAGCACTCCGCCCAGAGAGACCAGCACTCCGCCCAGAGAGACCAGCACTCCGCCCAGAGAGTCCAGCTGTAAGGCGTCTAAGTGTAGCAGGTAAGGCGGAGTCAGGTGCAGGACACAGAGATTAGTAATACACGTAACTTTACTCAAAACAACAAATATTCCAAGAAGGAAAATAACCAAGCTCACAAACACAGTCGAACTTGCAATGAACAAACACGCACAAAACCATGGGGGAACCAGAGGGTTAAATAAGGAACATATAAATATGGGAATGGAAACCAGGTGTGTACAATGAAGACAAAACAAATGGAAAATCTAGTGGTGGCTAGAAAACCGGTGATGTCGACCGCCGAACGAACAAGGAGAGGGACCAACTTTGGCGGAAGTCGTGACAGTACCCCCCTTGACGCACGGCTCCAGCAGCGAGCCGGCACCGGCCTCGGGGACGAACCGGAGGACGAGGCTCAATTCGGATGGAGACGGTGAAACTCCCGTAGCAACAAAGGGTCCAGGATGTCCTCCACCGGCACTCAGCATCTCTCCTCCAGACCGTACCCCTCCCGCTCCATGAGGTACTGAAGGACTCTCGCCCGACGCCTTGAGTCCATGATGGCTCGAACAGCGTTCGATGTCCAGAGGGGGTGGAGGAACCTCCTGCACCTCAGATTCCTGGAGTGGACAAGCCACCACCAGCCTGAGGATGGACACATGGAACGAGGGGTTAATACGATAATCGGGGGGAGCTGTAACCATGTAACAAACCTCCTTCAATCTCCTCAGGACTTTAAATGGCCCCACAAACCGCGGACCCAGCTTCCGGCAGGGCAGGCGGAGGGGCAGGTTTCGGGTCAAGAGCCAGACCCGGTCCCCCAGTGCGAACACCAGGGCCTCACTGTGGTGGCGGTCGGCGCTCGCCTTCTGCCGCCTTATGGCCCGTTGCAGGTGCACATGAGCAGCGTCCCAGGTCTCCTCCAAGCGCCTAAACCATTCATCAACTGCAGGTGCCTCGATCTGGCTCTGATGCCATATTGCCAGAACTGGCTGTTAACCTAGTACGCACTGGAAGGGAGATAGGTTAGTGGAGGAGTGGCAGAGTGAGTTCTGGGCCATCTCTGCCCAGGGGATGAAAACCGCCCACTCCCCCGGCCGGTCCTGGCAATAGGACCGAAGAAACCCACCCACATCCTCGTTAACTCTTTCCACCTGCCCGTTACTCTCGGGGTGAAAACCTGAGGTGAGGCTGACCGAGACATCCAGACGTTCCATAAACGCACTCCAGACCCTGGACGTGAACTGGGGACCCCGATCAGAAACTATGTCCTCAGGCACCCCGTAGTGCTGGAAGACGTGGGTGAACAGGGCCTCCACAGTCTGTAGGGCCGTAGGGAGACCGGGCAAAGGAAGGAGACGGCAGGACTTAGAAAACCGATCCACAACGACCAGGGATCATGGTGTTTCCCTGTGACGGAGGGAGATCCATCAAGAAATCCACCGAAGGGTGTGACCACGGCCGTTGTGGAACGGGTAGGGGTTGTAATTTCCCTCTGGGCAGGTGTCTAGGTGCCTTGCACCACCTTAGCCAAGGTGGACCACCAGTACTTCCCACTAAGACAGCGCACTGTCCGACCGATGCCAGGATGATCAGAGGAGGGTGACGTGTGGGCCCAATAGATTAAATGGTCGCGGACAGCAGATGGAACGTACAGACGCCCAGCTGGACACTGGGTGGGAGTGGGATCTGTACATAACGCCCGCTCAATGTCCGCGTCCAGCTCCGACACCACCGGTGCCACCAGGCAAGAAGCCGGAAGTATGGGAGTAGGATCCATGGGCCGCTCCTCTGTGTCATACATCCGGGACAGTGCATCTGCCTTAGCGTTTTGGGAACCTGGTCTGTAGGATAGGGTGAAAACAAAACGGGTGAAAAACATGGCCCACCTTGCCTGGCGAGGGTCCAGTCTCCTCGCCGCCCGGATGTACTCCAGATTGCGGTGGTCAGTCCGGAAGTCCAGCCCCCTCAAGCCAATGCCTCCACGCCTTCAGAGCGTTTACGACAGCCAACAGCTCCCGGTCCCCCACATCATAGTTTCGCTCCGCCGGGCTGAGCTTCTTCGAAAAGAAGGCACAGGGGCGGAGCTTTGATGGCATACCCGAGCGCTGAGACAGCACAGCTCCTATCCCAGCCTCGGACGTGTCCACCTCCACTATGAATGCCAAGGAGGGATCCGGATGAGCCAGCACGGAAGCCGAGGTAAACAGAGCCCTCAGGTGACCAAAAGCCCTGTCCGCTTCAGCTGACCACTGCAGTCGCACCGGTCCCCCCTTCAGCAGTGAGGTAATGGGAGCCGCTACCTGACCAAAGCCCCGGATAAACCTCCGGTAGTAGTTGGCAAACCCTAAGAACCGCTGCACCTCCTTTACCGTGGTTGGAGTCGGCCAATTACGCACGGCTGAAATGAGGTCACTTTTCATCTCCACCCCTGAAGTGGAAATGCGGTACCCTAGGAAGGAGACGGACTGTTGGAAGAACAGACATTTCTCAGCCTTGATGTACAGGTCATGCTCCAACAGTCGACCAAGCACCTTGCGCACCAGGGACACATGCTCGGCGCGTGTAGCGGAGTATATCAGAATGGCATCGATATACACCACTACACCCTGCCCGTGCAGGTCCCGGAAAATCTTGTCTACAAATGCCTGGAAGACTAATGGAGCATTCATCAACCCGTACGGCATGACGAGGTACTCATAGTGCCCTGAGGTGGTACTAAATGTTGTCTTCTACTCGTCCCCTCCCGGATACACACCAGATTGTAAGCGCTCCTGAGATCCAATTTTGTGAAGAAGTGCGCCCCGTGCATTGACTCGATCGCACTGGCTATGAGAGGCAGCGGGTAGCTGTACCTCACAGTGATCTGATTGATACCTCGATAGTCAATACACGGGCGCAGACCTCCATCCTTCTTCTTCACAAAAAAGAAACTTGAGGAGGCAGGTGAAGTGGAAGGCCGAATGTATCCCTGCCCCAAAGATTCAGAGACATATGTTTCCATAGCCGCCGTCTCCTCCTGTGACAGAGGATACACATGACTCCTGGGAAGTGCTGCGTCTACCAGGAGATTTATCGCACAATCCCCTCGTCGATGAGGTGGTAGTTGAGTCGCCTTCTTCTTACAGAAGGCATTTTTTACATTTTTACATTACATTTTAGTCATTTAGCAGACGCCCTTATCCAGAGCGACTTACAGTAGTGAATGCATACATTTCATTTCATTTAATACATTATTTTTCTGTGCTGGCCCCCCGTGGGAATGGAACCCACAACCCTGGTGTTGCAAACACCATGATCTACCAACTGAGCTACAGGGAAGGCTAAGGCGAGAGCCAAATCGGCATATTCTGAGGGGATGTGCATGGTGGAGACCTGGTCTGGACTTTCCACCGTAGTCGCACTGATGGAAACACCTACACACCTCCCTGAGCACTTACGTGACCATCCCTTGAGAGCCCTCTGTTGCCATGAAATAGTGGGGTCATGACAGGCCAACCAGGGTAGGCCCAGCACCACGGGAAACGCAGGAGCTTCAATAAGGAAGAGACTGATTCTCTCCTCATGACCCTCCTGGGTAACCATGCATAGCGGAGCGGTGGCCTCCCTAATCAGCCCTGACCCTAATGGTCGACTATCTAAGGTGTGCACAGGGAAGGGCATATCAACAGGAACAATGGGGATCCCTAAACTATGTGCAAATGAATAGTCAATAAAGTTCCCAGCTGCGCCTGAATCTACTAGCGCCTTGTGCCGGGAATGCGGGAAAACTCAGGAAATTCTATAAACACAAACATGTGAGCAACAGGGAGCTCTGGGTGAGTCTGGTGCCTACTCACCTGGGGTGACACGACAGTGCCCTGCCTGCTGCCTTGACTCCCTAAGGAACCTCCCCAGCACCGACCAGCAGTGTGCCCTCTGCGGCCACAGATGGTGCATGACATGGCCACCCTCCGGTCACCCTAAGAGCAGCACCTCCTAGCTCCATAGGTGTCAGTGCTGGGGGATGGAACTGACGGACCCCGATCCGGACGTCCGCGGGTGGCCAAGAGGTTATCCATCCAGATGGACAGGTCCACCAGCTGGTCAAATGTAAGGGTGGTGTCCTTGCAGGCCAGCTCCAGACAGACGTCCTCGCGCAGACTGCACTAGTAATGGTCGATCAGAGCCCTGCAATTCCATCCCGCGCTGGCGGCCAAGGTTCGGAAGTCCAAAGCAAAGTCCTGTGTGCTCCTCGTCCCCTGCCTTAGGTGAAACAAGCATTCCCCCGCCGCTCCGCCCTAAGGCGGATGGTTGAAAACCGCCCGGAAGCGACAGGTGAAATCCTCATAGTGGTCCACTCCAGAGCCTTCCCGGATAGACAGGAGACGAAGGCGGACACGCTCTCGCGTCCCAGCTGGAGTAGGAACCCCTGGCACCCGGCAGCCGTCCCATCATATTCCCTCGAGAGCGCGAGCCGAATCCCACTGGGACCAGGTGAAGTAGGGGTGGACAGTGGTGTGGGTTGTTGTGATGATGATGGGGCACTGGAAAACCTCCTCTCTCCCATCGCTCCATTGTTTGCAGCACGCGATCCATGGCTGTGCCGAGACTATGCAACATGGTTGCGTGCTGCTCAACGCACTCCTCCACTAGCAAAGGAGGGCTGTGTGCACCTGCTGACTACATTAGGTGGTGCGTGTTTCTGTAAAGCGTCTAGGTGTAGCAGGTAAGGCGGAGTCAGGCAGAGGACATAGAGATGTGTAATACACGTAACTTTACTCAAAACAACAAATATTCTATGAAGGAAAATAATCAAGCTCACAAATACAGACCAACTAACAAAGAACAAACACGTACACAACCATGGGGGAACCAGAGGGTTAAATAAGGAACATATAATTATGGGAATGGAAACCAGGTGTGTACAATGAAGACAAAACAAATGGAAAATGAAAAGTGGATCGGTGGCGGCTAGAAAACCGGTGACGTCGACTGCCGAACGCCGCCCGAACAAGGAGAGGGACCAATTTTGGCGGAAGTCATGACACCAGCACTCCGCCCAGAGACCAGCACTCCGCCCAGAGAGAACAGCACTCCATCCAGAGTCTAGCACTCTGCCCAGAGAGACCAGCACTCCGCCCAGAGAGACCAGCACTCCGCCCAGAGAGAACAGCACTCCATCCAGAGTCTAGCACTCCGCCCAGAGAGACCAGCACTCCGCCCAGAGAGACCAGCACTCCGCCCAGAGAGAACAGCACTCCATCCAGAGTCTAGCACTCCGCCCAGAGAGACCAGCACTCCGCCCAGAGAGACCAGCACTCCGCCCAGAGAGACCATCCCCTCAACCAGAGAGCCCAGTTCTCCACCCAGAGAGAGCAACACATCCCCCAGAGACGCCAGCAATCCCCCACTCCATTGGCCCCCACTCAATACCCCACTCCACTACCCCTCATGCTGACAGGACAGTGCACCCCCCCACCCCATTAACTCCCATGCTGATAACACAGCACCCCCCCCACCGCATTACCTCCCCTGCTGACTAGACAGCACCACCCCCACACCACTACCCCTCCGCACCATTGAAACCAACAGTCCAGCAAGACAGCTATGCAGAAGTGGCACGAAGAATAGAGCACCCTGCTGCAGCCGAGCTAAACCAGATAAGGCTTTGGCTGAACATAATCTGCTCAAAAATCAATAAATCGATTATTTGTTATATGTGTGTGTGTGATGTTAGATAAGGTCTCTGATGCTAACAGAGACATGTATTTTCCTGGTGACCTGAACATTGACTGGTTATTATCTACAAGGAATGCCAAAATACCAAAGGCAGGGATTAAAGTTATAAGAGATCATATAAAATGTTTTCTCAGGACTCTTTTGTTGAAGATGTAAAAAATGTATGTTGGTCTGATGTTTATAAGGAGGAGAATCCAAATGCAGCACTTAGAGTATTTGTAAAATTATTATATTATTATTCATTTTTTAAAGTTTATTGGTTGGATCACCTTGGATCACCTGCCATGACATGGTTAGAAGGTTACTTATCCAATAGAACTCAGAGAGTATTCTTCAATGAAAGCTTCTCTAACATCAGATATGTACAGTGCGGTATCCCTCAGGGCAGTTGTCTTGGGCCGTTACTCTTCTCAATTTTTTTCTTCTCAGCATCTATAGCCAGTGAGCTCACTGAGACTTTTAGCAAGGAGTTACAGTCAGTATCAGAATGGGTAATTAACAATAAACTCATCTTAAATGCATCTAAAACCAAAAGCATCTAAAACCAAAAGCATTAGACCTAAACCTCAGCTGGAGGTTTATAAAAGGTGTGACTATTGAACAAGTTGAAGACGTTGAACTCCTAGGAGTAACATTCAATAGTTATCATAGTCAAGTCATATTGACAAAGTTGTTGTGAAGATAGGAAGAGGCATGTCTGTTATACAAAGATGATCTGTGTTTTTGACACAAAGACCAACTGTACTAGTTGTTCAGGGTTTGATCTTGTCCCATCTTGATTACTGTCCGGTAATATGTTCGGGTGCAGCAAAGAAAGACCTAGCAAAGCTGCAGCTGGCTCAAAACAAAGCAGCATGCCTTGACCTTCACTGCAAATCAAATCAAATCAAATCATATTTATTTATATAGCCCTTCTTACATCAGCTGATATCTCAAAGTGCTGTACAGAAACCCAGCCTAAAACCCCAAACAGCAAGCAATGCAGGTGTAGAAGCACGGTGGCTAGGAAAAACTCCCTAGAAAGGCCAAAACCTAGGAAGAAACCTAGAGAGGAACCAGGCTATGAGGGGTGGCCAGTCCTCTTCTGGCTGTGCCGGGTGGAGATTATAACAGCTCATGGCCTAGATGTTCAAATGTTCATAAATGACCAGCATGGTCAAATAATAATAATCATAGTAGTTGTCGAGGGTGCAACAAGTCAGTAACACAAGAGTAAGTGTCAGTTGGCTTTTTCATAGCTGATCTTTGAGAGTGTCTCTACCGCTCCTGCTGTCTCTAGAGAGTTGAAAACAGCAGGTCTGGGACAGGTAGCACGTCCGGTGAATAGGTCAGGGTTACAGCAGGTCTGGGACAGCAGGTCTGGGACAGGTAGCACGTCCGGTGAACAGGTCAGGGTTCCATAGCTGCAGGCAGAACAGTTGGAACTGGAGCAGCAGCACGGCCAGGTGAACTGGGGACAGCAAGGAGTCATCAAGCCAGGTAGTCCTGAGGCATGGTCCTAGGGCTCAGGTCCTCCGAGAAAGATAGAAAGAAAGAGAGAAAGAGAGAATTAGAGAGCATATTTAAATTCACACAGGACACCGGAAAAGACAAGAGAAATACTCCAGACTGACCCTAGCCCCCCGACACATAAACTACTGCAGCATAAGTACTGGAGGCTGAGACAGGAGGGGTCAGAAGACACTGTGGCCCCATCCGATGAAACCCCCGGACAGGGCCAAACTGGTAGGATATAACCCCACCCACATTGCCAAAGCACAGCCTCCACACCACTGGAGGGATATCTCCAACCACCAACATACCATCCCGGGACAAGGCCGAGTATAGCCCACAAAGATCTCCGCCACGGCACAGCCCAAGGGGGGCGCCAACCCAGACAGGAAGACCACGTCAGTGACTCAACCCACTCAAGTGACGCACCCCTCCCAGGGACGGCATGGAAGAACACCAGTAAGCCAGTGACTCAGCCCCCGTAATAGGGGTAGAGGCAGAGAATCCCAGTGGAAAGAGGGGAAACCGGCCAGGCAGAGACAGCAAGGGCGGTTCGTTGCTCCAGCCTTTCCGTTCACCTTCACACCCCTGGGCCAGACTACACTTAATCATAGGACCAACTGAAGAGATGTGTCTTCAGTAAAGACTTAAAGGTTGAGACTGAGTCTGCGTCTCTCACATGGGTAGGCAGACCATTCCATAAAAATGGAGCTCTATAGGAGAAAGCCCGGCCTCCAGCTGTTTGCTTAGAAATTCTAGGAACAATTAGGAGGCCCGCGTCTTGTGACCGTAGCGTACGTGTAGGTATGTACGGCAGGACCAAATCGGAAAGATAGGTAGGAGCAAGCCCATGTAATGCTTTGTAGTAAAACCTTGAAATCAGCCCTTGCCTTAACAGGAAGCCAGTGTAGGGAGGCTAGCACTGGAGTAATTATGATCACATTTTTTGGTTCTAGTCAGGATTCTAGCAGCCGTATTTAGCACTAACTGAAGTTTATTTAGTGCTTTACCCGGGTAGCCGGAAAGTAGAGCATTGCAGTAGTCCAACCTAGAAGTAACAAAGGCATGGATACATTTTTCTGTGTCACGTTTGGACAGAATGTTTATGATTTTTGCAATGTTACAAAGATGGAAAAAAGCTGTCCTTGAAACAGTCTTGATATGTTCTTCAAAAGAGAGATCAGGGTCCAGAGTAACGCCGAGGTCCTTCACAGTTTTATTTGAGACGACTGTACAACCATCCAGATTAATTGTCAGATTCAACAGAAGATTTCTTTGTTTCTTGGGACCTAGAACAAGCATCTCTGTTTTGTCAGGACTACCTGGCATGATGACTCCTTGCTGTCCCCAGTCCACCTGGCCGTGCTGCTGCTCCAGTTCCAACTGTTCTGCCTGCAGCTATGGAACCCTGACCTGTTCACCGGACGTGCTACCTGTCCCAGACCTGTTGTCCCAGACCTGCTGTAACCCTTTAGTGTCTCCCTTGATCCTAGGTCCTGGCAGGGTTGTGCAGACTCAGGACAACGGAGCTTTGGAGGAATGCGCAGATTTAAAGAGGAGTGCGTAATTTGCTTTCAAATGATCATGATCTTTTCCTCAAAGAAGTTCATGAATTCATTACTGCTGAAGTGAGAGCCATCCTCTCTTGGGGATGGCTCTCATATATGGCTCACACATATAACTAACATCAAAAACATGCACGATAGTCTTTCATGTTTGAGTGTTGAGGGTAAATTGACTACTTCTCTTGTAGTCTTTTTAAGAAACATTTGTTTGTTGAAAATGCCTAAACACTTGTATAATCTATTTGTATACACTTCAAACAGACATACATACCCCACAAGACACGCCACTATTGGTTTCTTCACTATACCCAAAACAAAAACTGATTTAATACGTCACTCAGTTATGTATAGAGCCATCGTGGAATGCTCTGCCACCAGAGGTTACTCAGTCAAAATGCAAGTTTAGCTTTAAAAACAGATAACAAATGCTATTTTTTTGTTGTCTCTTGGTGTCTTTTCAATATCAAACTTTATATTAATGTATATATATATATATATATATATATCATTTTTGGGGGGGGGTTAATGTCCTTGTCTATAACTGTTCTGTACTTTGTAATGTATTTGTATGTTTTATGTGGACCACAGGAAGAGTAGCTGCTGCATGTGCAGTAGCTAATGGGGATCCTAATAAACTAAATTAAACCAGAGATACAGATAAATACAATATAGGGTGTTGGACTGCCTGGAACATCATCCGGCCGCAGACATTTATCTCCAATCGCCACATGTGCGAAGCAAACAATCCCCCACTGAGCTTGCAAAGTATCTGCTGTATCTGACAGATAAATCTAAACTTGGCCACATTGAGACCAATCGGATGAATGACGTCTAACATTTTAAAAACACATCCCCATCTTTAGTGACATCCCTGTGAATCACACACACACACACACACACACACACACACACACACACACACACAAGTTACAGGTGGACCTTGTAACACAGCCCCCTCTTGTCCTTTCACTTAGCCCATGGTGCTGCACTCAGCTAATATTTGCACAACCAGCTGTTCAGCTCTGCCAGCCCAGGGAGGATGCAGGGGTGGCGGGGACAGAGAGGCGGGAGGGAGCCGTGGGCTGTGGAGCTTGGCTAGCTGTAAAGTGCTGTTTTGTGCATTGCAGGTGTCTCCTATTGTCTCTCAGGTGTCACGCTGATCAAGCTCATTGCGTGGGTCGCAAATGTGTCGAATAATGTGACGTTTGTCCATGGACCCTTCCCCAATTCTGTATGCTAAAACACTGTCGTTTTTACAGTAAACATAGATGTACACATAGGTTTGATGTACTGTATTTAACTGATTGATGTTATAATACAGAGTCTCAATCGGGGAGACGTGCCAAATCATGGTCCGGTACCAACATACACTTTCTCATACTCACACACTGTCATTCCTTCCATTCTACAGTACCTCTGCTTCAGTCGCTACCCCAATGTTCATGTAAAACATACTGGCACTTTTTACCCATGGCACGTTATTTCCAAAACAGCCATTAAATGTTCGATACTAGACCCAGGCTCTTCCTAAATGCTACAAAATCACATTTGACTCTCTCTGAGTGCAGACCCTGCTGGTAAATGTCACGCCTTGACATGCACAAGCCTGGACAACACAATCGTGCCCCAAGGGCTCCTGGTCCTGTCACTTCCTGTCTTGAGAGAGTACCCAGCCAGTCCATATAAAAAAATACTATAATATACTATGCTCTAAATACTGTAGCCTTACTGTATTTATATACTATAGTATTCACTGTAGTGTTTTTGCTGAAGTATACTATACTATTCACTATAGTATTAGTTTTTGTTGACTTTACTGTAGTATTCATTCAGATCCTAAAAAGTTCTACAGCTGTACCATTGACAGCATTTTGACTTACTGCTCTTGAACAGCCTCTATCGCCCAAGCCATAAGACTGCTGAACAGTTAATCAAATGGTTACCCTGACTATTTGCATTGACCCCCTTTTTATTTGCACTGACTCTCTTGCACCAGCTCTATAAGACTCTACGCACACAATCACACATACTACACTGACACTCCATACACACACATAGACTACATATAGTGCCTTCGAAAAGTATTCAGACCCCTTGACTTTTTCCACATTTTGTTACGTTACAGCCTTATTCTAAAATGGATCAAATTAAATAAAATCAACATCAATCTATACACGATACCCCATAATGACAAAGCAAAAAACGTTTTTTATAAATTTTTGCTAATGTATTAAAAACACATAACAGAAATACCTTATTTACATAAGTATTCAGACCCTTTGCTATAAGACTATACATTGAGCTCAGGTGCATCCTGTTTCCATTGATCATCCTTAAGATGTTTCTACAACATGACTGGAGTCCAATTGATTGATACACATATAGACACACCTGTCTATATAAAGGTCCCACAGTTGACAGTGCATGTCAGAGCAAAAACCAAGCCATGAGGTCGATGGAATTATACATGGAGCTCCGAGACAGTATTGTTCAGAGGTACAGATCTGGGGAAGGGTACCAAAACATTTCTGCAGCATTGAAGGTACACAAGAACACAGTGGCCTCCATCATTCTTAAATGGAAGAAGTTTGGAACCACCAAGACTCTTTCTAGAGCTGGCCGCCCGGCCAAAATGAACAATCGGGGGAGAAGGGCCTTGGTCAGGGAGGTGATCAAGAACCCAATGGTTACTCTGACAGAGCTCCAGAATTCCTCTGTTGAGATGGGGGAACCTTCCAGAAGGAAAACCATCTCTGCAGCACTCCCCCAATCAGGCCTTTATGGTAGAATGGCCAGACTGATGCCACTCCCCAGTAAAAGGCACATGACTGCCTGGTTGGAATTTGCCAAAAGGCACCTCAAGACTCTCAGATGATGAAACCAAGATTGAACTCTTTAGCCTGAATGCCAAGCATCACATCTGGAGGAAACCTGCCACCATCCCTACAGGGAAGCATGGTAGTGGTAGCATCAGACTGATGTTTTTCAGCGGCAGGGACTGGAAGACTAGTCAGGATCGAGGAAAGATAAACAGAGCAAAGTACAGAGAGATCCTTGATGAAAACCTGCTCCAGACCACACAGGATATGAGACTGGAGTGAAAGTTCACCTTCCAACAGGACAATGACCCTAAGCACATAGCCAAGACAACACAGGAGTGGATTCGAGACAAGTCTCTGTAGCCCAGCCAGAGCTTGAACCCAATCGAACATCTCTGGAGAGACCTGAAAATAGCTGTGCAGCAACACTCCCCATCCAACCTGACAGAGCTTGAGAGGATCTGCAGAGATGAATGGGAGTAACTCCCCAAATACAGGTGTGCCAAGCTTCTAGCGTTGTACCCAAGAAGACTCGAGGCTGTAATCGCTGCCAAAGGTGCTTGGTCACCAAAGGTTCTGAATACTTATGGAAATGTAATATTTCAGTTGTTTATTCTTTATAAATGTACAACATTTAATAAAAACTAGTTTTTGCTTTGTCATTATAGGGTATTGTGTGTAGATTGATGTCATGCATTTATTTTAGAATAAGGCTGTAACCTAACAAAATGTGGAATAAGTCAAGGGGTCTGAATACTTTCCGAATGCACTGCACGTAATACATACACTCACACGCACAAAACACACACGCATGCATATTGACGGCACACACCACACACTCACACATAGACACACTTTCACACTCTTTACATATGCTGTTGCTACTCTGTTTATTATCTACCCTGATTGCCTAGTCACTTTTACCCCTACCTACATTTAGATATTTTCTCAATTACCTCAACTACCTCGTACCCCTCCCTGCACATTGACTCGGTACCGGTACTCCTTGTATATAGTCACGTTATTGTTATTTTTTGTGTCACTATTTCCTTCGTACTTTCTAACTCCACGTTGTTGGGATATGGCTCGTATCTCAGGATAAAGTCTACAGCTGTTTTATTCGGCGCATAAGTGGCAAATAAAATTGAAGTTGATTTTATTATATTTTATTCACCGTAGTGTTTTGTGGACATGACTGTAGTATACTGTAGTAAAGTTTATTATAGTATAAATACTGTAGTATTACTATAGTAAAAACTATAGTATACACTATAGTAATTACTGTAGTGTTTTTGTGGATATTATTGTAGTATTTAATATAGTGTTTTTTTATTTATTATCTTTGACAGAATTGGGGGCTTTCTCCTTGAGGAAATGTACTTGTCAAATACTAAGAGCAAATTTTCCTTAACCTGTATGACAGCAGACGCTTCTGCTCTTTTCTATAACCTGTAGAGAACACAATATACAGTATGGTCTGTACTTGGCATGCAGGTTTCTAACTAATGGGTGGCACAAATTGGGATATAGGGGATGGGAATGGGTGGAGCATATGCAAATGAAATAATGTAGTATTACTATAGTTAAAAAAACGTAGCGTTTTTGCAGACATTACTGTAGTATTGACTACAGTGTTTTATGCAGATAAAACTGTAGCATTTAATGTAGTATTCTACAGTATACTACAACATTGTATAGTAAGTGCTAGACGATCAAGGGATACTACAGAATGTAGTATATTATTCTACAGTATATTACAGTTCACTATAGAATTCTATAGTAAGTGCTATATTATTCTATAGTAAACTGTAGTATATTTTTATGTGGGAGTGCCTGACAGCAAACAGAAGGAAAGCCAGTGTGAGTGACATTCAGCCTCTGTAAACCTGGGTGACTTCTTCTTACTGTACACATACTGACTCACCACTAATTAAAAAAAAGTAACTCTTACATCAGATAGAGCATACATACTATTAATAGATAGATTGACAGATAATAACAGCCACTGTTGCTATGTGTAGGCTAGCTCGAGAGTTCTTGGTTTGTTCATTGTGTGGAAACGTGCATAATGTCAAAACATGAACTCATTAATTGTACCTGAAACCTGAAACTAGATCGGACAAAATGTGTATGTTTTAACCTCTGATTGATTAAAATTACATTTATAACAAGTTGCTAGTTAGGTTTAAATGCACACTTCATGAGATTATCCCACCTGTGTTTTAGAGTCAAGGTAGCAAACTTCTACGACATTTCCATATGTCAGTATACGCTGGGAAAGTGGAATTTGTCAGTCTCCACTTATGTATCCACCTTTTCTGTGCTTCACTGAACTTTAAGATTGTTTCATCAAAATCATGAAAATGTGTCCCCTTAACCTGGTCATGTTATATTCATATTTGTGGATTAAATTATTTCTACACGATGCCTTTTATGAAGGTTTTCAGTTTTGTTTTCATGCCATTTGCGCTTGAAGTCAATAAAAAAAGTGAATATGTCACACTTTCCCAACACTATATAAGATTCTCTATTGAGGGTAGGTCATTCTGATGCAAAACTTGTCATACTGGCTGTATTTCTGCCTGCTTGAACCGCAATAGCTCAGATACACAAGAAAACATTAAATGACCCTGGGAATTGATAGAACATCGCTCAGAGATGCACAAAAATGATATAAGGTTCAAAAGTCAACAAAGTAACACAAAAACTTTTCAGCGCTAATTGAACCACAGAAAAGACAAGGCTATTACCACTTCCTCCTAAAGCGCTCTGTCACACATGCTCAAACCTCTTTCCATTGACATCACTGTCTCGTTAACACTGATATCATCTGACAAAGCAAGTAAATGATAGCTCTGGTCTCTGTACCTTGGCCTTGCCACGGTAACTTCCTATCAAATCATGCTGTCACAAGCATCATTTTGATTCCTCCGTTTCGCCACTTTGCTCAGTGTCCCTCGCTTATGGCTCTCAGAGTAATGATGATGCGGTGCTTCGTAGCATAAAGAGGCCTTTCATTCTCTGTCGATGCACAAACACACAAACAATATCAACATGATGAGATTATCTACTGACAGAGAACAACAAAGTCAAAAGAAGAGTTTTCTTGTGTTTTCCGTGTAATTTTAATACAAGCCCTGTTACGGAAAGCCCTGTATTGTAAACAATGCATGTAATGCAATAACAATACTTGGCCTAAAACATCTTAAAATAGCTCATAGACATAAATTAAATGTATCACTTGAGAACATCACTTGAGAACATCTGTGTTGTTGACTCAGAATTCAAAGTTTTGGAACAGAGCTGTTTTCAACGGAACAGGCCTCTGTCTTTTTCAAACCCCATTACCTGCCCTGAGAATTTGGGCAGATTACTGTCCAGATTACTGATTACTGATGATCACGTGATTAGGCACTCACAGCTGAACATATAGCCTCCTGCAGTCTAAAAAGTTAAGGTATTGTCCCTAGGGTACAAAAGGGTCAAAAAAACAATTTTCATTCAGCGGTACATATATGATCTGATTGTTCAGTACCTTTTATAGTTCATGTGTGGATAATCTAGTATAATGGTACATTTATGTACTCACTATTTTGAATATTAGGTACAATCATTACTGCCCTATGAAATGTAGGTGGGGCAATGTGTTGGCGAGGTTATATTAGCATATATGGGGGCATGGTTTACACTGATTTATTTCTGCCAATCATTAGTGGAAGTGTTGTACTAGTTTAAGTGGTCTATGGTTATTTAAAAGCACAATATGTGAAATTTTTCAATCAAATAGCTCTAAATGCCAGTTTGGCCTCGGTGGCCGCAGCTGAAATTCCATTGGTCGGGTCGCCTTTCACGGGAAAATTGGCCTGCGTGCTCTAAAAGGGAAATATACATAATAGGCGTGGCCACTTGCCTTTTCTGAGGACCCCAGTTAAACAAAAAAATCATCACATCAAATTTTATTGGTCACATATACATGGTTAGCAGATGTTATTGCAAGTGTAGCAAAATACTTATGCTTCTAGATCCGACAGTGCAGCAGTAGCTAATATCTAAGAAATTCCACAACAATACCTAATACAAACAATCTAGTAAAGGAATGGGATAAGAATCTATAAGTATAAAATATATGGATGAGCAGTGATAGTAAAGAATAGACAGTGAAGGATACTCGACCGACGCATGTCCCCCAATACTCTACCAGGGTTTTTCTACAAAATAACTAAGTTCAAATCAAATCAAATCAAATTTATTTATATAGCCCTTCGTACATCAGCTGAAATCTCAAAGTGCTGTACAGAAACCCAGCCTAAAACCCCAAACAGCAAGCAATGCATGTGAAAGAAGCACGGTGGCTGGGAAAAACTCCCTAGGAAAAACTCCTGAGAAAGGCCAAAAACCTAGGAAGAAACCTAGAGAGGAACCAGGCTATGAGGGGTGGCCAGTCCTCTTCTGGCTGTGCCGGGTGGATATTATAACAGAACATGGTCAAGATGTTAAAATGTTCGTAAATGACCAGCATGGTCAAATAATAATAATCATAGTAATTGTCGAGGGTGCAACAAGCACGTCCGGTGAAACAGGTCAGGGTTCCGTAGCCGCAGGCAGAACAGTTGAAACTGGAGCAGCAGCATGGCCAGGTGGACTGGGGACAGCAAGGAGTCATCATGCCAGGTAGTCCTGAGGCATGGTCCTAGGGCTCAGGTCCTCCGAGACAAAGAAAGAAAGAGAGAAGAGAGAATTAGAGAGAGCATATTTACATTCACACAGGACACCGGATAAGACAAGAGAATACTCCAGATGTAACAGACTGACCCTAGCCCCCCGACACATAAACTACTGCAGCATAAATACTGGAGGCTGAGACAGGAGGGATCAGAAGACACTGTGGCCCCATCCGATGATACCCCCGGACAGGGCCAAACAGGTAGGATATAACCCCACCCACTTTGCCAAAGCACAGCCCCCACACCACTAGAGGGATATCTACAACCACCAACTTACCGTCCGAAGACAAGGCCGAGTATAGCCCACAAAGATCTCCGCCACGGCACAACCCAAGGGGGGGCGCCAACCCAGACAGGAAGACCACGTCAGTGGCTCAACCTACTCAAGTGACGCACCCGTCCCATGGATGGCATGGAAGAACACCAGTAAGTCAGTGACTCAGCCCCTGTAAAAGGGTTAGAGGCAGAGAATCCCAGTGGGAAGAGGGGAACCGACAAGGCAGAGACAGCAAGGGCGGTTCGTTGCTCCAGCCTTTCCGTTCACCTTCACACTCCTGGGCCAGACTATACTTAATCATAGGACCTACTGAAGAGATAAGTCTTCAGTAAAGACTTACAGGTTGAGACTGAGTCTGCGTCTCTCACATGGGTAGGCAGACCATTCCATAAAAATGGAGCTCTATAGGAGAAAGCCCTACCTCCAGCCGTTTGCTTAGAAATTCTAGGGACAATTAGGAGGCCTGCGTCTTGTGACCGTAGCGTACGTGTAGGTATGTACGGCAGGACCAAATCGGAAAGATAGGTAGGAGCAAGCCCATGTAATGCTTTGTAGGTTAGCAGTAAAACCTTGAAATCAGCCCTTGCCTTAACAGGAAGCCAGTGTAGGGAGGCAAGCACTGGAGTAATATGATCAAATTTTTTGGTTCTAGTCAGGATTCTAGCAGCCGTATTTAGCACTAACTGAAGTTTGTTTAGTGCTTTATCCGGGTAGCCGGAAAGTAGAGCATTGCAGTAGTCGAGCCTAGAAGTAACAAAAGCATGGATTAATTTTTCTGCGTCATTTTTGGACAGAAAGTTTCTGATTTTTGCAATGTTACGTAGATGGAAAAAAGCTGTCCTTGAAGCAGTCTTGATATGTTCTTCAAAAGAGAGATCAGGGTCCAGAGTAACGCCGAGGTCCTTCACAGTTTTATTTGAGACGACTGTACAACCATCCAGATTAATTGTCAGATTCAACAGAAGATCTCTTTGTTTCTTGGGACCTAGGACAAGCATCTCTGTTTTGTCCGAGTTTAAAAGTAGAAAATTTGCAGCCATCCACTTCCTTATGTCTGAAACACAGGCTTCTAGCGAGGGCAATTTTGGGGCTTCACCATGTTTCATTGAAATGTACAGCTGTGTGTCGTCCGCATAGCAGTGAAATTTAACATTATGTTTTCGAATAACATCCCCAAGAGGTAAAATATATAGTGAAAACAATAGTGGTCCTAGAACGGAACCTTGAGGAACACCGAAATTTACAATTGATTTGTCAGAGGACGAACCATACCGAGACAAACTGAAATCTTTCCGACAGATAAGATCTAAACCAGGCCAGAACTTGTCCATGTAGACCAATTTGGGTTTCCAATCTCTCCAAAAGAATGTGGTGATCGATGGTATCAAAAGCGGCACTAAGATCTAGGAGCATGAGGACAGATGCAGAACCTCGGTCTGACGTCATTAAAAGGTCATTTACCACCTTCACAAGTGCAGTCTCAGTGCTATGATGGGGTCTAAAACCAGACTGAAGCGTTTCGTATACATTGTTTGTCTTCAGGAAGGCAGTGAGTTGCTGCGCAACAACTTTTTCTAAAATTTTTGAGAGGAATGGAAGATTCGATATAGGCCGATAGTTTTTTATAATTTCTGGGTCAAGATTCGGCTTTTTCAAGAGAGGCTTTATTACTGCCACTTTTAGTGAGCTTGGTACACATCCGGTGGATAGAGAGCCGTTTATTATGTTCAACAAAGGAGGGCCAAGCACAGGAAGCAGCTCTTTCAGTAGTTTAGTTGGAATAGGGTCCAGTATGCAGCTTGAGGGTTTGGAGGCCATGATTATTTTCATCATTATGTCAAGAGATATAGTACTAAAACACTTTAGTATCTCCCTTGATCCTAGGTCCTGGCAGAGTTGTGCAGACTCAGGACAATGGAGCCCTGGAGGAATACCCAGATTTAAAGAGGAGTCCGTAATTTGCTTTCTAATGATCATGATCTTTTCCTCAAAGAAGTTCATAAATTTATTACTGCTGAAGTGAAAGCCATCCTCCATTTGCGAATGCTGCTTTTTAGTTAGCTTTGCGACAGTGTCAAAAAGAAATTTCGGATTGTTCTTATTTTCCTCAATTAAGTTGGAAAAATAGGATGATCGTGCAGCAGTGAGGGCTCTTCGATACTGCACGGTACTGTCTTTCCAAGCTAGTCGGAAGACTTCCAGTTTAGTGTGGCGCCATTTCCGTTCCAATTTTCTGGAAGCTTGCTTCAGAGCTCGTGTATTTTCTGTATACCAGGGAGCTAGTTTCTTATGACAGATGTTTTTAATTTTTAGGGGTGCAACTGCATCTAGGGTATTGCGCAAGGTTAAATTGAGTTCCTCGGTTAGGTGGTTAACTGATTCTTGTCCTCTGACGTCCTTGGGTAGGCAGAGGGAGTCTGGAAGGGCATCAAGGAATCTTTGGGTTGTCTGAGAATTTATAGCACGACTTTTAATCTTCCTTGGTTGGGGTCTGAGCAGATTATTTGTTGCAATTGTAAACGCAATAAAATGGTGGTCCGATAATCCAGGATTATGAGGAAAAACATTAAGATCCACAACATTTATTCCATGGGACAAAACTAGGTCCAGAGTATGACTGTGGCAGTGAGTAGGTCCAGAGACATGTTGGACAAAACCCACTGAGTCGATGATGGCTCCGAAAGCCTTTTGGAGTGGGTCTGTGGACTTTTCCATGTGAATGTTAAAGTCACCAAAAATTTGAATATTATCTGCTATGACTACAAGATCCGATAGGAATTCAGGGAACTCAGTAAGGAACACTGCATATGGCCCAGGAGGCCTGTAAACAGTAGCTATAAAAAGTGATTGAGTAGGCTGCATAGATTTCATGACTAGAAGCTCAAAAGACGAAAACGTCATTGTTTTTTTTTTTGTAAATTGAAATTTGCTATCGTAAATGTTAGCAACACCTCCGCCTTTGCCGGATGCACGGGGGGTATGGTCACTAGTGTAACCAGGGGGTGAGGCCTCATTTAACACAGTAAATTCATCAAGCTTAAGCCATGTTTCAGTCAGGCCAATCACATCAAGATTATGATCAGTGATTAGTTCATTGACTATAACTGCCTTGGAAGTGAGGGATCTAACATTAAGTAACCCAATTTTGAGATGTGAAGTATCACAATCTCTTTCAATAATGGCAGGAATGGAGGAGGTCTTTATACTAGTAAGATTACTGAAGCGAACACCGCCATTTTTAATTTTGCCCAACCTAGATCGAGGCACAGACACGGTCTCAATGGGGAAAGCTGAGCTGACTACGCTAACTGTGCTAGTGGCAGACTCCACTAAGCTGGCAGGCTGGCTAACAGCCTGTTGCCTGGCCTGCACCCTATTTCATTGTGGAGCTAGAGGAGTTAGAGCCCTGTCTATGTTCGTAGATAAGATGAGAGCACCCCTCCAGCTAGGATGGAGTCCGTCACTCCTCAGCAGGCCAGGCTTGGTCCTGTTTGTGGGTGAATCCCAGAAAGAGGGCCAGTTATCTACAAATTCTATCTTTTGGGAGGGGCAGAAAACAGTTTTCATCCAGCGATTGAGTTGTGAGACTGCTGTAGAGCTCATCACTCCCCCTAACTGGGAGGGGCCAGAGACAATTAATCGATGCCGACACATCTTTCTAGCTGATTTACATGCTGAAGCTATGTTGCGCTTGGTGACCTCTGACTGTTTCATCCTAACATCGTTGGTGCCGACGTGGATAACAATATCTCTATACTCTCTACACTCGCCAGTTTTAGCTTTAGCCAGCACCGTCTTTAGATTAGCCTTAACGTCGGTAGCCCTGCCCCCTGGTAAACAGTGTATGATCGCTGGATGATTAGTTTTAAGTCTATTACTGCGGGTAATGGAGTCGCCAATGACTAGGGTTTTCAATTTGTCAGAGCTAATGGTGGGAGCCGTCGGCGTCTCAGACGCCACAACGGGAGGAGCAGAGACCAGAGAAGTCTCGGCCTCCGACTCCGACTCGCTTAACGGGGAGAACCGGTTGAAAGTTTCTGTCGGCTGAATAAGCGACACCGGTTGAGCATTCCTACAGCGTTTCCCTCCAGACGCCATGAGAAAGATGTCCGGCTGCGGGGACCGTGCGAGGGGGTTTATACTAACGTTACTATCTGTACTTGCTGGTGGCACAGACGCTGTTTCATCCTTTCCTACACTGAAATGACCCTTGCCTAACGATTGCGTCTGAAGCTGGGCTTGCAGCACAGCTATCCTTGCCGTAAGGCGATCGTTCTCCTGTATATTATGAGTACAACGACTGCAATTAGAAGGCATCATGTTAATGTTACTTAGCTTCGGCTGTTTGAAGTCCTGACGAACCATGTCCAGATAAAACCTCCGGGGTAGGAAAGTTGAATGAAAAAAAAGTTGAGTGAGGGAAAAAGTAAAAATATACGGTAATGAAAAAGTAAAAACCGTCAGGTAGCAAAGTAAAAACGGCAACAAAAACGCACAGCAGTGTAAACAGTGTAACCCTTTGTTACATTTTATCTTATACAGTATATACCTATCAGATGAGTAATATGAGATATGTAAACATTCTTAAAGAGGCATTATTAAAGTGACTAGTGTTCCATTTATTAAAGTGGAAAATTATATCAAGTCTGTAGGTAGGCAGCTGCCTCACTGTGCTAGTGGTGGCTGTTTAACAATCTGATGGCCTTGAGATAGAAGCTGTTTTTCAATCTCTCGGTCCCAGCTTTAATGCACCTGCCCATAAAAACAACATCCTCTCTGGGCAGCTTTAAAAATAAAGTAAAAATATGTTTGATGTCTTCTGTGCCCATATGAATAACCCCTATGATGTAACTGGAATGATGCGAAAGATGTTCTTCTTCTCTGTTTTTGTTGTATTATTTCACTGCCATACTGTGTTCGATCTTGTCAAGCATTGTCTCAAGAAGACCACAATGGAAATAAGTCCCAGACTTTATTGTGTGTTATCCTCGATGATTTTACTCATGTATATATATATATGTATGGCGTTTTCAAGTTTTATGTTTGCTTCTTTTTTTAAATGGTTAAATTAATAAACTAAGCTAAACTAAACCTGTACTG
This sequence comes from Salmo trutta, assembly GCF_901001165.1. Taxonomy (NCBI): domain Eukaryota; kingdom Metazoa; phylum Chordata; class Actinopteri; order Salmoniformes; family Salmonidae; genus Salmo; species Salmo trutta. Next base: position 28,863,350 of record NC_042963.1, read on the forward strand.
ACCTCACCTTCTGGATGGAAGCAGGGTGAACAGGCAGTGGCTCGGGTGGTTATTGCCCTTGATGATATTTTTTGCCTTCCTGTGACATCGGGTGTTGTAGGTGTCCTGCAGGGCAGGTAGTTTGCCCCCGGTGATGCGTTGTGCAGACCGCACCACCCTCTGGAGAGCCTTGCAGTTGTGGGTGGTGCAGTTGCCATACCAGGGGATGATACAGTCCGACAGGATGCTCTCAATTGTGCACCTGTAAAAGTTAGTGAGGGTTTTGTGGTGACAAGCCACATTTTTTTCAGCCTCCTGAGGTTGAAGAGGCGCTGTTGCGCCTTCTTCCCCACAGTCTGTGTGCGTGGACCATTTCAGAGGCGATGAGGAACGGGCAGTGGCTGGGCACATACCGTTATTCTGGGCACATACCGTGCATGCGGTGATGAAGGCAGAGGCGTCAGGGACCATAGTGGGCCACCAGAAGCGTTGTCGGAGGAAGGCCAGGGTTCGACGGGGCCCCAGATGACATGTAAGCCCGGAGGAATGAGCCCATTCCAGGACTTGGGACCGGGCCAAATCAGGAATGAACATCCGGTTAGCCGGGCACCCTCGACAGTCCGGCTGTCACAACAGTCCGGCTGGGACTGTTGTGCCTTGCGGACCAGGGTCTCAATACCCCAGACAACTGAAGCTGCAAGGCATGAGGTAGGGAGGATAGTCTCAGAGGATTTGACAGTTGAACTGTACAGGCGAGCGAGAGCATCCGGCTTCACATTCTTAGTGTGATGCCCGGGAGGAGGTCGATGGCACAATCGCAGGGGCGATGCAGAGGAAGAGAGGTAGCACGAGCATTGTTGAATACCTCCAGGAGATCATGGTACTCCGCGGGAACAGTAGAGAAATCCAAGGCTTTACTTAAACCCCGAGGAGGACATCTCGGGGGCGGCTGCGCCGCTTTAAGGCAGTGGGAGTGACAGAATGGGCTCCAACCCAGGATGGAACCTGTGGACCAGTCAATAACGGGATTGTGCTTTTGGAGCCAAGAAATTCCCAACACAACAGAGACGTGAGGGGATTCAATGAGGAGAAGCTGTATAGACTCACTGTGATTGCCAGATACCCGCAGATTAACAGGAACAGTGCTGTGGGTAACTCTGCCAATGGAGCGGCCATCCAGTGCCCTAGCTTCCATGGGAACAGAGAGGAGTTGAGTGGGGATACCTAATTCAGAAACTAGAGTAGCATCCATAAAACTCTCATCCGCCCCAGAGTCAATTAGCACCCAGAGAGACTTAGACTGGTCTTCCCACAGCAGGATCACAAGAAAAGGAGTACGAGTAATTGGAATTAAAGAATTCCCAGTCTGACTCACCAGTGTACTTGTACCTACTAATGAGTCAGGTATCTTTACTGGGCAGGTGGCTATGTAATGCCCCACAGCACCACAATACAGACAACAGTTGTAGCTCAGCCTACGTGAACATTCCCTAGGCGATAATCTAGCTCTGCCCAGTTGCATAGGCTCCAGTGTGACGACCCTCCCACTCTGTCTGCTGATTTCTTTCTCTTTGCTGTTATCCTTAATAGGATCTCTGTGGGCGGAGCCGGGAGGGTCATCAGAGAAATGGGACACACCTGGGCTCGGGTGTGTCCCAAGATAAATGCACCTCTTCCCCATTCATTGGGAAGACTCTCTCCATGCAGACACAGATTTTGGTTGTGGCATTTTTGTGGCTGTTTTTGGTTGTTTGCGTTGGCACCTTTCAACACCCCTCATTATCACATTTATGCACGCAACCACTCACTTACACTACTGATTACTGACTACACACACACCATTGTTAATTATATTTAGTTTACTTTAGTTAATAAATATATTTTGTTATTCCTTATCTCCACGTTGTCTCCCTTTTTGTTACGCACTTTGAGCCGGTTCGTGACACCAGTGTGTCTGACTCACACGTCGCCTATGATTCTCAAGGGAACTCGGGTGGCTTCGGATCTTCTCGGAAATGCAGCCTTTGGGGACTTCAGGATTCCTTTGGAGGTGAGCAAGCAGAAGCGGATGAACGAGTGTGACCCAGACCCGACCTCCTCTCACTCCTGTGTTCATGTAGATGCCCATCAATCCTAACGGTAAGGGCGATGAAGGAATCGAGGCCGAAAGGTAACTCCCGAGCTGCAAGCTCGTCTTTTATCTCCCCTGATAGTCCTTAAAGGAAGGTATCGAACAGGGTCTCTGGATTCCAGGCACTCTCGGTGGCCAATGTCCAAAAATCTACAGCGTAGTCTGTCACACTATGGGAGTTATGAATTAATTTCAGTAGTTTTCCTGCCGCCTCTCTTCCGGGCATCGGAGAATCGAACACCTTCCTCACCTCCCCCATGAAATCTTCCAGATTATAGCAAACACCAGATTGTTGCTCTCAAACAGCCGTAGCCCAGGAGAGCGACCTTCCAGACATTAGCGTAATAAGATACGCTATCTTTGACTGATCTGAAGGGAACGATGATGGCTGTAGTTCAAAAATAAGGGATCCCTGGGAAAGAAACGACCGGCAGGTTCCAGGATCCCCAGCATATTGCTCCGGAGGAGGTAAGCGGGGTTCTCGGGTAGCCGAGGTAGGCTGAACAAACCCACCACTGGTAGGGGGGTTATTGAGCGACTGGGAGGTCTCAGATGTGGCATGCTGCCTGTGAGAAAATTCACGGAACTGCTCCATTAATGCCTTGAACCTCTGGACAGGCAAGAGTTCATAACCAGGTCAGAGTCCAAACGGTACAGGGCAGGCTCGAGGTCAGGGGCAGGCAGAATGAACAGGCAGGTGGGCTAAGTGTCAGGGCAGGCAAAAGGTCAGAACCCAGGAGGACTAAAAAAGAGAGACTAGGAAAAACAGGAGCTTGGAAAAACGCTGGTTGACTTGACAAGACAAGACTAACTGGCAACAGACAAACAGAGAAAACAGGTATAAATACACTACTACTAATAATAATAGGTAATAGGGAAGATGGGTGACACCTGGAGGGAGGTGGAGACAATCACAAGGACAGGTGGAACAGATCAGGGTGTGACAGCTGGTGACACTGTCTGTGATTCATTTAGAATTCAATGCACACTTATCCAGCATGGCTACCACAGCATTCTGCAGTGATATGCCATCCCATCTGGTTTGCGCTTAGTGGGACTATCATTTGTTTTTCAACAGGACAATGACCCAACACACCTTCAGGCTGTGTAAGGGCTATTTGACCAAGAAGGAGAGTGATGGAGTTCTGCATCAGATGACCTGGCCTCCACAATCACCCGACCTCTACCCAAATGCGATGGTTTGTGATGAGTTGGACCACAGATTGAAGGAAAAGCAGCCAACAAGTGCCCAGCATATGTGGGAACTCCTTCAAAACTGTTGGAAAAGCATTCCAAGTGAAGCTTGTTGATAGAATGCCAAGAGTGTGCAAAGCTGTCATCAAGGCAAAGGGTGGCTACTTTGAAGAATGTAAAATCTAAAATATATTTTGATTAAAAAAAAATGGTTACTACATGATTCCATATGTGTTATTTCATAGTTTTGATGTCTTCAATATTATTCCACAATGTAGAAAATAGTAAAAAGAAAGAAAAACCCTTGAATGAGCAGGTGTGTCCAAACTTTTGACTGGTACTGTATATAAAATATATTTGGATTTGTTTAAATCGGGTAAGTTTTTTATCCGGCCGTGAAAATACTGCCCCCTATCCCAAACAGTTAACACTTTTTTGGTTACTACATGATTCCATATGTGTTATTTCATAGTTTTGAAGTCTTCACTATTAATCTTCAATGTAGAAAATAATAAAAAATAAAGAAAAACTCTGGAATGAGTAGATGTGTCCAAACTTTTGACTGGTACTGTATATATTTATACTCTGGTTCTGACATTGCTCATCCTATTATTCCATTCTTTTACTTTTAGATTTGTGTGCCTTGTTAGATATTACTGAACTGTTGGAGCTAGGAATACAGGCATTTCGCTACACCGGCAATAACATTTTACATTACATTTTAGTCTTTTTTTTGTCATTTAGCAGACGCTCTTATCCAGAGCGACTTACAGTAGTGAATGCATACATTTCATTAAAACAATTTTTTTTTTCCTCCATACTGGTCCCCCGTGGGAATAACATCTGCTAAACGTGTATGCGACCAATAACATTTGATTTGATTAGTCGCTACTCAGCAATGTTGATTCTAATATCTAGCCTGCTAATTTTAAATCTAAGCACTTTAGCTGACACTCTTATCCAGAGCGACTTATATTGCATATATTTTCATACTGGTCCCCTGTAGGAATCAAACCCACAATCTTTGTTAGAAGCACAACGCTCTACCAACTGAGCCACATGGGACTCAGACTACATTGTGAAGACGGCATCATCAAGTATGGATGTCTCTCAGTTCACACACTGCCTCACTGTCCTGGAGGTCCCACTCAGGCAACATACACATGAAACCAGTGGTGGAAAAAGTACCCAATTTTTATACTTGAGTAAAAGTAAGGCTACCTTAATAGAAACTTACTCAAGTAAAAGTGAAAGTCACTGACCAAAATACTAGTCGACTAAAAGTCTAAAAGTATTTGTTTTTACATATACTTAAATATCAAAAGTAAATATATACTGACCAAAAATATGAATGGAACAATTTCATCGATTTTACTGAGTTACAGTTCATGTAAGGAAATCAGTCAATTTAAGTGAATTCATTAGGCCCTAATCTATGGATTTCACATGACTGGGCAGGGGTGCAGCCTTGGGTGGGCCTGGGAGAGCATAGGCCCACCCACTGGGGAGCCAGGCCCAGCCAATCAGAATGAGTTTTTCTCTACAAAAGGGCTTTATTAAAGAACAGAAACACTCCTTGATTTCATCAGCTGTCCGGGTGGCTGGTCTCGGACGATCCCGCAGGTGAACAAGCCAGATGTGGAGGTCCTGGGCTGGTGTGGTCACACGTTTCTGTGGTTGTGAGGCCAGTTGGACATACTGCCAAATTATTTAAACCGACGTTGGAGGTGGCTTATGGTAGAGAAATTAACATTAAATTCTCTGGCAACAGCTCTGGTGGACATTCTTGCAGTCAGCATGTCAATTGCATGCTCCCTCAAAATTTGACATATCTGTGGCATTGTGTTGTGTGACATAACTGAACATTTTAGAATGGCCTTTCATTGTCCCCTAGCACAAGGTGCACCTGTGTAATGATCAGTGGCGTGTACTCATGGACGCCAAGGGAAGCCAGGCTTCCCCAAAAACACCAAAAAAGTTATAATTTATCTTTCGTCGTGTTTCATAATTTTCCTTCAATTCACAAGAGGCTGAATGTATCTCACAGGAGAAAGCATCCGAGCGAGCGAAACAGTGCCCCTCTATCTCTCTATGTGTAGGCCATCTATCTGATACTGTCTGGTCAAAACAACATTGTTTCCACCTATAGCATTGAATGCAAAAGGAGCCAGCGAGCATGTGGCTTCCCTTGACAAAAAATAAGTATAAATAATGTACCAATCAGCATTGAGCTAAACTGAGCAAGCTCAACTGTGAATGGTCCTGGTGAAAGAAAAAAAAGAAGCCAACTTGGATTTGGCATCTCTCCTATCAAATCGCTTTGAGAATATACATCATTAACAAAAACAACTTGAATTGTTGCATCTTGTTGAGTTGTTGTCCTCCGGTGGCTAGCTAGCTATCTAAAATTGACCCTTTCCTAAATTAGCCATGGATGGAGATAGGGATTTGGACTTGTGGTTTTACTTAATTCTCCGTACTGTCCAATGATTATAACGGCGATTCTGATAAAACCATTAATTCATTCATTGTTGTGCCCCTGGCCTGAGAGGGTGAAAGTTCAATATACAGTAGCTAGATATAGTAGCAATATACAGTAGCTAGATATAAAAGGCTAATGTTAACTAGCTAACGTTGCCCATTAATGGAAGTTCGGCTAGCGAGCAAACATTTTAGCCAGGTAGCTTAGGACAACAAAAAATAATAGCGTGTACTGTATGACAGAGTGAAAGACCGTTTCATCAACATGAAAGAGAGGAGGATGGTATTGACGTTTCTCTACAAGTAGGGTGAGTCAACATGGTTTTCTACTTGTACGAATGCGCACACAAACAGAAATCAGAACCACGGACAGCCACATATTTAGCTTATGTTGATTGGACTAAATTGTTTTTGGTATCTTTTAGTTGTCACTGTATTAGACTAAGCATAGGTGGTTTGATGATGTTGAAATGTTGAAGTTGAAATGGTGCTGGAAAAGTGGAGGCAGCTTCTGTTTTCTTGACAACTTGCGGTAACTCTGTGGTTCCAAATCAATAGTTGTTTAGTGGTCCGAAAATATCAGAAACATTAAACTTGCTTAACCATGCTGTAGGTCATATAACTGTCTGTTACATGCAATAAGCGTTGTGGACTTCACAGAGGTTGCTATCTGGTTTTGTGATAAAACAAAGTGTGTGTGATGGAGAAGTCCGTCACTGTCCGCGGGCAGCATTTGGTAAGCTAACAGATCAACAAGCACACTCATCTCCCCTCCCTGCTTTGTTGTCAGCTAAGTTAGCAATGTGGGTCGACACACGAGTTAACTTAGAGATGTCAGTTCATACATTACACACATTATTCTTACCTCCCTTCAGTAACAGTTTGGTATGGTATAAGGAATAGGCAGACAAGCTTTCATGTTTAATTTAAGTCACTTTTATTGTACTCCCGTGGCTTATTTTTCAAATTGGCATGTTTTGTTTCTAAACGTCGGCGCAAGAGTGAAGGTTTCATCGAGTTGTGAGATAGTACTTTAGCACATATACACACTGTGACTGAGGAAAGGCACTACTCCCAATATAAGTGAACCCCAAATCAATGTAGTTCATATTTGTGCCGCTTCGATGGTCCAACGTCCATCAAACAACAAAAGTAGAATTACTGATGCTAGCATTGGATGTGCTCGTGGAAGCAGAACAACTTGTGTTGTCGACAGGTGCAGGTGGAGTACTGCTGGTAGTAGCAGTACTACCAGTAGAGCTAGTATGTGTCTCTATGGTTGCGGGCCTTACTTTTTTTAACCATTTATCAATTTTCGTGCAAACGGAATAAGCAGCAGCTACGTTTGGCTACATATGGACTGTTAGTGGAATTCCTGCAAGAGAATAACAGTTAATGTGATTGGATGTTAATTATTTGACTAGGCTTCGTGTGTTTGACATTGTGTTGTTATTTCGCTGAACACTAGATGGCATTGTGCCTACCCCTGGGGGTACCCAGTTTTACAATACATGTTCTACAGGAAGAACTCGATTCAGCCAAAAATAAATATGATGAAGTCCACGCAAAACTAGATCAATCTGACAACCTAGTAAAAGACAGGGACGCACAACTTGATACCCTGCTGTCACGACCGTCGTATGAACGTGACAGAATATCCCACCTAAACCGGACCAAGCAGTGTGCCCAGGAAGTGAAGGAGAGTTGGTCATGGGAAGAGATACTAGGTGAATGCGAGACCCTTCCTTGGCGGGTGTCGCCGAGGAGTAAAGGAGGACAGCGACGACGCCGGGGTCCGCGGTCACAAACAACCCAAGGGCAACCCCAAGTTTTTTTTGGGGGGGGGGCACAAGGGGCGGTCGGCTGAGCCGAGGAGAGAGCCAGAGACCGTCTGGGAGTCGATGGAGCAGTTTGAGGAGGGATATCGGAGAGAGATGTTGGCTAGGAGTATACTGCAGCTCAGGTGTTTTGAGGAGCGTGTCATCAGTCCGGTGCAGCCTGTGCCGGGCTCCATGCACCAGGCCTCCAGTGCGCCTCCCCAGCCCAGTACATCCTGTTGTCCACCCTAACCCTCCCCATCTAGTTTCAGGTTTTGCGGTCGGAGTCCGCACCTTTGGGAGGGGGGGGGGGTGGTACTGTCACGCCCTGACCATAGAGAGCCCTCGGGGTTCTCTATGGTGTTTTAGGTCAGGGCGTGACTAGGAGGGTTTATAGGTATTATATTTCTATGTTGGTGTGTGTGTATGGTTCCCAATTAGAGGCAGCTGAATATCGTTGCCTCTAATTGGGGATCATACTTAGTGTGTCCTTTTTCCCACCTGCTATGTGGGATATTGTTTTGTATGAGTGCCTATGTGCGCTACGTATTTCACGATCGTTATATCTTTGTTGTTTTGGAAGTTCCACTATCATTAAAATGTGGAACTCTACTCATGCTGCACCTTGGTCCAATTATTCATGCGACGGTCGTTACACCTGCAAGCAGTTTTGAATGACACCACTCAAAGCAATAATGTTTTAGTCAAATGAATGATGAGAAAACCCAGGTGTGGAATGTGGAAAACTTGAACTCTAAGCAAGCAGAGGAAATCTCATCACTGAATCTCTCACTCTGCACTCAAGACCTCTCCCTTCAAACCATGACAGATAAGTATGAGGCAGAACGGAGCAAGTGTGACACTCACGTGTCTAAAATAAATACTATAAGCGCCCAAGTGGACTCCGCGATGCAGCAGAATACCACCCGTCTGGAGGAACTCCAAAACAGTCACACGCTGCAGCGTGACTACCCGGAACTAGCCCTCATTAGATCTGGTAAAAGATAATACAAACAAAAAATCATGAGTTTTCTATTTTTTGAAATGCAAGAGAAAGGCCATAACGTAATATTGCAGTTTAGGCACAATTTAGATTTTGGCCACTAGATGGCAGCAGTGTATGTGCAAAGTTTCAGACTGATCCAGTGAAGCATTGCAATACTGCACAAATGTTTTCATCAAGTCTGTCTAAATGTGCTGAATTGATCAATTGATACATTTTCAAGTACATAACTATAGAGAACATACAAAAATTATATGGTAATAAAACATGTAAGTTTACACACTCTGAGGAAGGTCATACTTCATGGAAAATTAGCTTCCCTATTGTTGTGCACTCTCCTCAAACAATAGAATGGTATTGTTTCACTGTAATAGCTACTGTAAATTGGACAGTGCAGTTAGATTAACAAGAATTTAACCTTTCTGCACATATAAGACATGTCTAAGTCCTGGAAAGTTGGATGTTACTTACAACGTCATTCTAGTCACATTAGCGCACCTTAGCAACAACCGCCCTCGTTTGATGCCTCCCCTACGCCGCGCATTGTTGACTTACTGGAGAGAATACATCACCACATTGGATCTCTGCAAAGGATACTGGCATGAAGAATCCAAGGCCTACACTGCCTTCTGGACGCCGACGATCCTTTACCAGTTCAAGGTTATGCCGTTTGGCCTTCATGGGGCCCCTGCAACTTTCCAGAGGCTGATGGACAAGGTCCTCCAGGACGACGTGGTGATCTACAGCCACTCCTGGGAGGAGCACATCCAGCATCTTAGCAGAGTCCTGCGGAAGATCCATTATGCGGGCCTCACGCTTAACCTCCTGAAGTGTGAGTGGGCAAAACAGGAGACAAAGTACCTGGGTTACCAGCTAGGTAAGGGTGAAGTTCGGCCTCAGAACAAAGTGGAGTCCATCAGGAACAGCCCTCAACCCAGAACCAAGATACAGGTGAAGTCCTTCCTAGGTCTGGCGGGGTGGTACCAGAGATTCATTCCCCAGTTCTCGACCATCGCGGTTCCTCTGGCCAACCTCACTTCAAAAGGTGGTCGGCAACCCTGTGAAGTGAACTGAAATGCTGAAAAAACGCCTGTGCTCGTCACCTGACCATCGAGAAGGAGTGCCTGGCTATAAAGTGGGCACTAGATAGCCTCCGGTACTACCTTCTTGGGAGAGAATTTGACCTGCATATGGACCACAGAGCCCTGACCTGGATCCAGACCATGAAGGACCGGAATTCTCGCTTGACCAGGTGTTATCTGGAGCTCCAGCCCTTCTGGTTCTGTGTCCGTCACAAGGCAGGAAAAGAAAACGACCTGTCCCGTGGCCAGTGACGGATTTGCATTTGGTAAAGTAACACACCCACCCACACACTCATCTCCCTGTCCCTCCTCCGTTTTCAGATACAGTAGCGATGTGGGTCGACACACAAGCTGACTTAGCAGTCTCAGTTCACATTATTCTTACCTCCTTCAGTAACAGTTTGGTATGGTTTAAGGAATATGCAGACAAGCTTTCATGTTAAATTTAATTTACGTTTATTGTACTTATCAATGTTATTGATGAGTTTTATTTATTTATTTTTTATTTCACCTTTATTTAACCAGGTAGGCTAGTTTAGAACAAGTTCTCATTTGCAACTGCGACCTGGCCAAGATAAAGTAAAGCAGCTCGACAGATACGACAACACAGAGTTACACATGGAATAAACAAACATACAATCAATAATATAGTAGAAAAGTCTATATACAGCATGTGCAAGAGTGTGCTGTTTGTTTGTTTCTGTTCCTCTCTCTCCGTCTCTGTAGTTTCCTGGCGCATTCATGTGAACGTCAGTAGTGATGGGATTTTATAAATGTGTTATATTGTGCTATATTGTATTATGATAAACCAATTGCAAAGGTTCAATGAAGATAATCCATTAAATGTTTAGCTGAGTGGAAAATGTAGGCTTTGATGTTTGTAATGGAATTCATTAATTCATCAGTTTGGTATGTTCTGATGGGAGGGACTTCCCCTATAAAAGAAGCCTCTCTTCAGTTCAAAGGGGGGTCGAGGTTGATGGGGCAGCACTGTTTAGCTGTCCCCATAATGTATACTTTTGGTGGCAGTACTGTTTTTCTTCCGGAATCACTATGTAAATAAACACCCTTGCACTGAAGTACTTTTGCGGCTCCGCCATTGTTTTATTTGGTAGAGGATAGGTTTTTTAGTTTTGCCTTCTGGCCTACTCTATGCGATTGTGTGGTTGAATTTATTCTGCCACTGTAGATTTCTTATTTCTGATTACAGTAGATTTCTGGTAAAAGTCATATTGATGGATTTTATTGTTGACATTGTCATTGAATAGAATGACAATACAATACAGAGCCCAGCAGTTCCCATTCTAAGCTGTTTTGCTGTCAGATTCTACAAGAGTAGATTATTGAGCCAAAAATGATTTTATCGTCATCCCATGATGATAGCAATGAGTTATAATAAGGAAATATACACTCGTCCCTTTTTCAGGACCCCGTCTTTCAAAGATCATTTGTAAAAAAACAAATAACTTCACAGATCTTCATTGTAAAAGGTTTAAACACTGTTTCCCATGCTTGTTCAAGGAACCATAAACAATTAATGAACATGCACCTGTGGAACAGTCGTTAAGACTAACAGCTTACGGATGGTAGGCAATTAAGGTCACAGTTATGAAAACTTAGGACACTAAAGAGGCCTTTCTACTGACTCTGAAAAACACCAAAACAAACGTCGCCTATGGGCACAAACCCACCGTCGCTGGAACAGACAGGACTGGCAAAAAGTGCTCTTCACTGACGAGTCGCGTTTTTGAATCACCAGGGGTGATGGTCGGATTCACGTTTATCGTCGAAGGAATGAGCGTTACACCGAGGCCTGTACTCTGGAGCGGGATCGATTTGGAGGTGGTGGGTCCGTCATAGTCTGGGGCGTTGTGTCACAGCATCATCGGACTGAGCTTGTTGTCATTGCAGGCAATCTCAACACTGTGCATTACAGGGAAGACATCCTCCTCCCTCATGTGGTACCCTTCCTGCAGGCTCATCCTGACATGACCCTCCAGCATGACAATGCCACCAGCCATACGGTTCATTCTGTGCGTGATTTCCTGCAAGTTCTGCCATGGCCAGCGAAGAGCCCGGATCTCAATCCCATTGAGCATGTCAGGGACCTGTTGGATCGGAAGGTGAGAGCTAGGGCCATTCCCCCCAGAAATATCCGGGAACTTGCAGGTGCCTTGGGGGAAGAGTGGGGTAACATCTCACAGCAAGAACTGCCAAATCTGGTGCAGTCCATGATGAGGAGATGCACTGCAGTACTTAATGCAGCTGGTGGCCACACCAGATAGTGACTGTTACTTTTGATTTTGAACACTTTTGTTCAGGGACTCTTAATTCCATTTCTGTTAGTCACATGTCTGTGGAACTTGTTCAGTTTATGTCTCAGTTGTTGAATCTTGTTATGTTCATACAAATATTTACACATGTTAAGTTTGTTGAAAATAAACGCAGTTGACAGCGAGAGGACGTTTCTTTTTTTGAGTTTAGATTTACTGGTAAATGAAAAACCTGTATAGTCTGTTTGGTGCCTAATAATAAACCTACAACAGTAATTATAATAAGCCTTACTAACGAAACTATTTTATTGTCATCATATGATAGCCAAACAGATGTCATAATGAGTTCTAGACCTAATATGTATTGGTAAAAAGTGACATAAAATTTGTTTTATTTTAATTTAGCTGAGATAGGTGTTTGTTATATGTGTTTCGTTAAAATTAAACTGAAACAGTATGATTCTATCAAGATTAGGTGAAGCCTTTTTAGCTCTCCCAGTCATGTTTCACACGACAACTTAGTACCCAGGCTGGCTAGAAGTGACACACAGTCGAGAACACCGCTCAATCAAAACCGTAACCAGTCACGGAGAAATCATCCAGTGCCTGATCCTCCCATGATCCTCCCATCAGTTCTTCCTATCCTCCCACTTCTCTCCATACGCCAATTAAGGGTCATTCCAGCATGCAGCTGCCTATACTTTACCAGACCAGGCACTGATATGGTGTCATTTCCTTCTCACAATTTGAAAGTGCAAGGGGGCATGTCCAGAACATGGAAGATAATGTTGAGAGCAGGTGGAGAGTTGAGAATTCCCTCCAAAAAATCAAGCCGTAGAGGATCATATTGACTAGCTGAGAGAGAGTAAAGAGCTCAAACAAACATGTGTGCCCAGAAAATGGAATTGAGCGCACAAAATTAAGTGTGGAGCATATGAAAAGCCAAAAGGTTCAAATCGTCTTACCCGGGACCTATCTTAACACTTGTAATTATTATTTTCCACTTGCTTTTTTCAAGTGTCAAATGTAATTTTTTTTACTTGTGTTTTTTTTCACTCGTCCATTGTGTGTTTTTATAGTCATTTTTACATATATTCATTACACCTGTCCAGTGTGTATTTACAGGTGATTAGAACACTTGTTATAGTCATTTTTACATATATTCATTACACCTGTCCAGTGTGTATTTACAGGTGATTAGAACGCTTGTTATAGTCATTTTGACATATATTCATTACACCTGTCCAGTGTGTATTTACAGGTGATTGGAACGCTTGTTATAGTCATTTTGACATATATTCATAAAACCTGTCCAGTGTGTATTTACAGGTGATTAGAACGCTTGTATTAGTCATTTTGACATATATTCATTACACCTGTCCAGTGTGTATTTACAGGTGATTAGAACACTTGTTATAGTCATTTTGACATATATTCATTACACCTGTCCAGTGTGTATTTACAGGTGATTGGAACGCTTGTTATAGTCATTTTGACATATATTCATTACACCTGTCCAGTGTGTATTTACAGGTGATTAGAACACTTGTTATGGTCATTATTACATATATTCATTACACCTGTCCAGTGTGTATTTACAGGTGATTAGAACGCTTGTTATGGTCATTTTTACATATATTCATTACACCTGTCCAGTGTGTATTTACAGGTGATTAGAACGCTGTAATCCAGAGACTCCACCCAGAGACTGGGTGGGCCGACCACTAGGGACGAGGGCTGACGGGGACGGGGGCAAGGCCACCAGAGGGCTCCATTACATCCAGCCAGCTCCCTTCCCCAGCGATATGGGGGAGAGGGCCAGAGAGCCAGAGAGGGCTGCCTACCACTGCCCAAGGCCACCAGGGGGCACCATTACATCCAGCCAGCTCCCTGCGCCAGGGAGATGAGGTGAGAGCGCTGAGGTCAACCAAGACAGGGGGGTTATCCCCCACCAACGGCAACCAGGGGCGCCAATACATCCACCCAGCTCCCTTCCACAGGGATATGGGGGTTGAGGGCCAGAGAGAGCTGAGGCCGACCCAGGAAAGGGGACGACCCCTGGCCACTAGGGGGAGTCACTGCATCCACCCAACTCCCTGCACCAGAGAAAGGGGGGGAAGATTGCAGGAGAGGGCTGGGCCAAACTCAGGTAAGGGGGGCCGACCCCCGGATATGGTGCCCAATCTCCGCACTCTGCCAAGGCAGCAAGGGGGCGCCACTCCATCCAGACAGCTCACTGCACTCGGGAGATTGGGGGAGAGTGCCAGAGAGGAATGGGGCCTACCCAGGGAGAGAGAGACCAACACCTGGAGAGGGGGGCTGACCCCCTGTCCCCGACCACCAGGTGGCACCACAACACCCACCCTGCTCTCTGCACCATGGAAGAGGGGGGAGAATGCCAGGGAGGGGTGGCCGACCACCAGAGAGAGCCCGACCCCTACCAGTGGCCACCAGGGGACACCACTAAATACACCCAGAGAGGGCGGGGGCCGACCCAGAGAACGGGAGCTGACAGGGAAGGCCGACCCCCTGCCCGCGGCCACCAGGAGGCGCTACTTCATCCAGCCAGCTCCCTGCCGCAAGGAGATAGCCCAGTGAGTGGGGGCCTCCGGAAGGGTCCTAATAAAGCACACCCCAATACTGCCTCAATATACCCCAAAATGCATACAGGTATGACCTTTGACCCCGCAAGGTGGACCCATGGATTGTAAAAATTATTTCGTAACTTAATAATACAACACAAATTAAGGTAACATATCAATGGCCTTATTTTGGTACTGGTACTCCTTATATATGCCTCGTTATTGTTATTATTTTGTTTTTTATATAGCAAATATTTTTCTAACTTTTTAACTCTGCTTTGGTGGGAAATGGGCTCGTAAGTAAAGACACCTGTCGTATTCTTTTATTTTGCAACGATTGTTCCCTGATAATACAAAGTTGCATTTCATACCCTCTATCCTCTTGACCCAAACAACCAATGCCAGTGATAACCACATTTAGATATGTCACATGCACAGGGTCTCAGGTGTAGTTGCAGGGTACAGTGAAATACTTCAGCTCTGAGCTTCAACAGTGCATCTGAGTGAAACAATAAAACATTGAATAATAATAATTTAGCTACCTCCCATAAGTGTTTATCATACCAGAATATGACCCTCATAATGATTTTCACCAAGGTCCATGTATAAAACTTTGCCACCCCAAAGTGGACAAATATGTCAAACTAATTTGAGATGCTTACAGTGACTCAAATTAAGAAGAAAATGTTTAACCATGTTCATCCTTGTCCTGCATTGTGTAGTCCACATGTTGCTTTAAGTGTGTTTTCTATGCATTTTTCTGCTGTTAATTCAGAATCCATTCCGTTTCTGTATAATGTGAGCGATACAATCAAAGTCTGTCATTGATATCATAAAAGTGTCATAGTGGTTAGCTGACTAATGAATGACTGACTAATAGACTACACAGACTCCCAGTGACGACAACAATGCAATTCTAGAGCTCCATGCCAAGATTATAGTTTATATTTTTCATTTTAATTAGCTATCCATAATTGTTCCTTGTCTGAAGTATTAAGCTGTACATGTGAAAACACATTTTAATGGCACTTTCTATTCACCGTATGGGGTTGTTTTGAGAAAAGTACCTACTTTTTTAAAAACTCCATGTGTTTGATGGATAAATTAAAGCAATATTAGTCACCATACTTTCCAACCCAGAAAAGCTGGATAAAAGAATTTCCTAAAAAGGAAATTATAAACTGCTAAGGAGACAGCGGAGAAAGGACCAGGGTGCACAACATTTGAGAGACATAAGCTTTTTTGTGCGTATGGAAAATGTCTGGGATCTTTTATTTCACTTTACATGTTGCATTTATAATTTTGTTCAGTGTGTATACGTCCACGTGAAAACGTGCTGCAAACTGAAACGTCATTGCTCAAGTTGGTAATCCAATGTTTTGAGAATTGCTGGCTAGCCCTGTGTCCGGTACATAAAATGCAAATATCTCATGTAATCTTAAGGCTCTCTCTGCACCGTTTCTATTGTCACTGATAGGCTGTACATTTACCTGCTTATTCCCTGACATTGTCCAAGTTCTGATTTCTCATAAATCTCCCTTCCTCCTCTGATGTATTTATTCCATGTTGCCCACTTCCCCACCAGAGAGTAGCAACAAACTATTAAAAATTGTGCTAATTTCATTCATCAACAACTTTTTTTAAAGGGTAGTAGACATTTACAGAATATATTTACAGATCAATGTCTAGCCCAAAACTAATGAGACTGTTTCAGCATGTAAACGGTAACAGTAAAAAACAAATATCATTTTTGCAAACATTAAAAAAGGCAACATAAAATAATGAGTGAGTTGTGACTGAATAGATATGTAATAAACATTTCAAAAAAATACATTATACTATAGACCTGCTAAATTACTCACATCCAGCATAAAACACTTTAGAAACAGAATTAACTAAAATACCCGCAAAACACCAGTCTCAACATCAACAGTGAAGAGGCGACTCCAGGATGCTGGCCTTCTAGGCAGAGTACCTCTGTCCGGTGTCGGTGTTCTTTTGCCCATCTTAATCTTTTATTTTTTTGGCCAGTCTGAGATATGGCTTTTTCTTTGCAACTCTGCCTAGAAGGCCAGCATCCTGGAGTGGCTTCTTCACTGTTGACGCTGAGACAGGTGTTTTGCGGGTACTATTTAATGAAGCTGCCAGTTGATGACTTGTGAGGCGTCTGTTTCTCAAACTATACACTCTAATGTACTTGTCCTCTTGATCAGTTGGGCACCGGGGCCTCCCACTCCTCTTTCTATTCTGGTTAGAGCCAGTATGGGCTGTTCTGTGAAGGGAGTAGTACACAGCGTTGTACGAGGTCTTCAGTTTCTGGGCAATTTCTAGCATTGAATAGCCTTCATTTCTCAGAACAAGAACAGACTGATGAGTTTCAGAAGAAAGGTCTTTGTTTCCGGCCATTTTGTGCCTGTAATTGAACCCACAAATGCTGATGCTCCAGATACTCAACTAGTCTAAAGGCCAGTTTTATTGCTTCTTTTATCAGCAGAACAGTTTTCAGCTGTGCTATCATAATTGAAAAAGGGTTTTCTAATGATCAATTAGCCTGTTAAAATTATACACTTGGATTAGCTAACACAACGTGTCATTGGAACACAGGAGTGATGGTTGCTGATAATGGGCCTCTGTACGCCTATGTAGGTATTCCATTAAAAATCAGCAGTTTCCAGCTACAATAGTCATTTAAAACATTAACAATGTCTACACTGTATTTGTGATCAATTTGATGTTATTTTAATGGACAAAAAATGTGCTTTTCTTTCAAAAACAAGGACATTTCAGAGTGACCCCAAACTTTTGAACGGTAGTGTATGTAAATTAGATATTTCGGTATTTTATTTTCAATACATTGCAAACATTTCTAAAAACATGTTTTCACTTTGTCATTATGGGGTATTGTGTGTAGATGAATAAATGTTTTATTCAGGCAGTAACACAAAAAAAATGTATATCTGATATAACTAGCTAGTAGTTATTGTTCTATTGGCTTTCCTCATCCTCGCTGGTCTGCAGATGTTTGAGTACTTGATGTTGTGGCTGTAAAACTTCCTGGACATTGCATAAGAACAACAATTTTAACTAACAACTTTATCGGATAGACATTTTCAGGAAAACCAGCTCATTTAGCAAGCCAATAAAATATATCTATTGCGTTGGTTCAACCTTGAAATCTAGCTACTCAAGATAGAGATCTTAATTTTTTATCTCAGTAGCAGTTTGCTCTCACCTCATCTGGGCACGACAACAGCCAGATAGAAGCAGCTGCACATCAGATCTTATTCCCTATTCTCTATTGTCTAGATTCTACAGGGAGCTAGCCTGTTCTCCTAAAACATTAGCGACTAGCTAGCCAATTTGAGTGAATACATCTCAGCTTGCTAACTAGCAAAGCCAACCAATTACACAACAAATATACACAAAGTAAAGAATTACTTTCTAAACCAATGTTAGTCTCAACCAAAAAATGGCAAGTACAAAGATCTATTGCTCTGTTCCACAACATAACAACCATTAGTTTCAGGCTAGACAGAAGACTCTATTTAAGTGATAATGCCTGAGAAGACGGTGTTTGGAGGATATATTGGCACGGGTGTTGTTAGGCCCTAGACGACGGGATACCAACATAATCAAATAATGATTGACATATTATCATTAAAATACAAGATATAGTCCCGAAACAAATCTAGGGTTGCTACCCAAGCCAGCTGGTTGTTTGTTCTATTGGTTCGGTTGCCAGAGACGTGACCCAGTCGTTCAGTCGTTGCTTCCAGAGGCAGTTTGGAACTCAGTAGTGAGTGTTACAACCGAGGACAGGCAATTTTTTACGCACTACGAGCTTCAGTACTCGTGGTCCCATTCTGTGAGCTTGTGTGGCCTACCACTTAGCAGCTGAGCCATTGTGGCTCCTAGACGTTTCCACTTCACAATAACAGCATGGCAGAAATTTGACAAACTAATTTGTTGGAAAGATGGCATCCTATAACGGTGCCACGTTGAAAGTCACTGAGCTCTTCAGTAAGCCCATTCTACTGCCAATGTTTGTCTATGGAGATTGCATGGCTGTGTGCTCGATTTTATACACCTGTCAGCAACAGGTGTGGCTGAAATAGCCGAATACACTAATTTGAAGGAGTGTCCACATACTTTTGTATATGCATGTTTAGTGTATGTCACAGAGGGGACAATGTAGCTGGAAGCTGCCCCCATACATTGCATTACATGCCCATAACCTAATTCACCTGGTACATGTTTCACCCAGACAAATATAAGGTGCATACCTCTTTTGCACCTGGTAAAC
The DNA here is from genome assembly GCF_901001165.1 of Salmo trutta. Taxonomy (NCBI): domain Eukaryota; kingdom Metazoa; phylum Chordata; class Actinopteri; order Salmoniformes; family Salmonidae; genus Salmo; species Salmo trutta. The sequence continues at coordinate 28,882,195 of NC_042963.1, forward strand.
TCTTCCCCCTTGTTGATCACAGGAGTTATTAATTGACGCACCACTGATTGGGACCTGGGAGTTGCTTGCACCTTTTCTTTATTTATGGCTAAGGGAAGACCCCCATGAAATGGACAAAAATTAATGGCAATGGGCGAACCATACACACAATCGCAAATACCACTCAAATGGACGGCAGTTCATAAAAACCATATTGCAACCGGAACATTACAAATGCCAAGTGTAATAAACCAAAATCCCATAGGGGGAGAGAGCACTCCACCGTAGATTTTCATATAGGAAATCAACCAAATTTATTCATAAAGCCCTTACATCAGCTGACGTCACAAAGTGCTGGACAGAAACCCAGCCTAAAACCCCAAACAGCAAGCAATGCAGGTGTAGAAGCACGGTGGTTAGGAAAAACTCCCTAGAAAGGCCAGAACCTAGGAAGAAACCTAGAGAGGAACCAGGCTATGAGGGGTGGCCAGTCCTCTTCTGGCTGTGCCGGTTGGAGATTATAACAGAACATGGCCAGATGTTCAAATGGTCATAGATGACCAGCAGTGTCAAATAATAATAATCACAGTGGTTGTAGAGGGTGCAACAGGTCAGCACCTCAGGAGTAAATGTCAGTTGGCTTTTCATAGCCGATCATTAAAGAGTCTCTCTCTCTCTCTATCTATCTATCCATCTATTCACACAGGACACCAGATACGACAGGAGCAATACTCCAGATATAATCCCCCGACACAAACTATTGCAGCGTACATACTGGAGGCTGAGACAGGAGGGGTCAGGAGACACTGTGGCCCCGTCCAACAATACCGCTGGACAGGGCCAAACAGGCAGGATATAACCCCACCCACTTTGCCAAAGCACAGCCCCCACACAACTAGAGGGATATCGCCAACCACCAATTTACCATCCTGAGACAAGGCCGAGTATAGCCCACAAAGATCTCCCCCACGGCACAACCCAAGGGGGGGCACCAACCCAGACAGGAAGATCACGTCAGTGACTCAACCCACTCAAGTGACACACCCCTCCTAGGGATGGCATGGAAGAGAACCCGTAAATCCAGTGACTCAGCCCCTGTAGTAGGGTTTGAGGCAGATAATCCCAGTGGAGAGAGGGGAACCGGCCAGGCAGAGACAGCAAGGGCGGTTCGTTGCTCTAGTGCCTTTCCGTTCACCTTCACACTCCTGGGCCATACTACACTCAATCATAGGACCTACTGAAGAGATGAGTCTTCAATAAAGACTTAAAGGTTGAGATCGAGTCTGTCTCTCTCACATGGATAGACAGACCATTCCATAAAAATGGAGCTCTATAGGAGAAATGGTCACAAAGTTAGGTCCCAAGGGTGACATTTTATTTGGTCAATTATACATATGCAGTAACCGTATGTACATACATTTGTCTTATTATATTGATTTTGTCCATAAGGCCAATGTTTTGACCATTTGCCATATATGATCATAGGAAGTCGGCTTCCGAACCCAAAAGTCAGTGAGTCATGTCCAAATGGCATAAGAAACGTCCAAATGCCATTTATATTGACCGAATTATATATAATTTATGACAATGTTAAGCTCTGAATCAACCTAGAAGGTCTACATGAAGTCATAGGAAGTAAGAATTTCTCATTGATGTTGATTCAGCATGTCCATTTCATAATGGGAAGTTCTTATGGAGATACACTGGCAATGGACACTGTCAACTTGCAGAAGAGCTGTTCACACCGACAATATAGCATATGTGTAATGGACACTGTCCAATCGCTCGTTGGTGTTGATTTCAGCCTTTCCACTTGGTGATGTTACAGTTGAAGTCGAGGTTTAAATCAGCAGGGGATCAAATACTTTGATGGAAATCAATTTATAACATTTTTGACATGCATTTTTCTGGATATTTTTGTTGTTATTCTGTCGCTCACTGTTCAAATAAACCTACCATTAAAATTATAGACTGATCCTTTCTTTGTCAGTGGGCAAAAGTACAAAATCAGCAGGGGATCAAATACTTTTTCCCCCCACCATAGCTAATATGAAGTTAGGTAGCTGGTGATATTTAATTCACTTAGCTAGCTAGAGTGAGGGTGGGGCACAATTGCCTCAGCATCGTCCGGTAGGGGAAGGTTTGGCTGGGGTATGCCGTGATTGTAAAATAAGAATTGGTTCTAAACTGACTTGACTAGTTAAATAAAGGTTAAATAAAAAATACAATAAAATTAATGCTGTATGTCAAGTTGGCTGGATAGCTAGCTAGCTATGTTAGTCACTCATTTGAGTTAGCCTGCACTGTAGCTAGTTAGCAAATAATACATTGTTATTATTTATTTTTTAAATACACCTTAGCCAAATACATTTAAACTCAATTTCACAATTAATGACATTTAATCCTAGTAAAAAAAACCTGTCTGAGGTCAGTTAGGATCACCACTTTATTTTAAGAATGTGAAATGTCAGAATAATAGTAGAGAGAATGATTTATTTCAGCATTTATTTTGTTTCATCACATTCCCAGTGGGTCAGAAGTTTACACACACTCAATTAGTATTTGGTAGCATTGCCTTTAAATTGTTTAACCAAACATTTCAGGTAGCCTTCCACAAGCTTCCCACAATAAGTTGGGTGAATTTTGGCCCATTCCTCCTGACAGAGCTGGTGTAACTGAGTCAGGTTGGTAGGCCTCCTTGCTCACACACACTTTTTCAGTTCTGCCCACAGATTTTCTGTAGGATTTGAGGTCAGGGCTTTGTGATGGCCACTCCAATACCTTGACTTTGTTGTCCTTAAGACATTATGCCACAACTTTGGAAGTATGCTTGGGGTCATTGTCCATTTGGAAGACCCATTTGCGACCAAGCTTTAACTTCCTGACTGATGTCTTGAGATGTTGCTTCAAAATATCCACATAATTTTCCTATCTCATGATGCCATCTATTTTGCAAAGTGCACCAGTCCCTCCTGCAGCAAAGCACCCCCACAACATGATGCTGCCACCCCCATGCTTCACGGTTGGGATGGTGTTCTTCGGCTTGCAAGCCTCCCCCTTTTTCCTCCAAACATAACGATGGTCATTATGGCCAAACAGTTCAATTTTTGTTTCATCAGATCAGAGGACATTTCTCCAAAAAGTATGACCTTTGTCCCCATGTGCAGTTGCAAACCGTAGTCTGGCTTTTTTTATGGCAGTTTTTGGAGCAGTGGCTTCTTCCTTGCTGAACGGCCTTTCAGGTTATGTCGATATAGGACTCGTTTTACTGTGGATATAGATACTTTTGTACCCGTTTCCTCCAGCATCTTCACAAGGTCCTTTGCAGTTGTTCTGGGATTGATTTGCACTTTTCGCAACATCTCTAGAAGACAGAACTCGTCTCCTTCCTGTGCTGTATGATGGTTGCGTGGTTCCATTGTGTTTATACTTGCGTACTATTGTTTGAACAGATGAACCTTCAGGTGTTTGGAAATTGCTCCCAAGGATGAACCCGACTTGTGGAGGTCTACAATTTTTTTCTGAGGTCTTGGCTGATTTCTTTTGATTTTCCCATGATGTCAAGCAAAGAGGCACTGAGTTTGAAGGTAGGCCTTGAAATACATCCACAGGTACACCTCCAATTGACTCAAATTATGTCAATTAACCTGTCAGAAGCTTATAAAGCCATGACATCATTTTCTGGAATTTTCAAAGCTGTTTAAAGGTACAGTCAACTTAGTGTATGTAAACTTCTGACCGACTGGAATTGCGATACAGTGAATTCTCAGTGAAATAATTTGTCTGTAAACAATTGTTGGAAAAATGACTTGTGTGTCATGCACAAAGTAGATGTCCTAACCGACTTGCCAAAACAATAGTTCGTTAACAAGAAATTTGTGGAGTGGTTGAAAAACAAGTTTTAATGACTAAGTGTATGTAAACTTCTGACAACTGTTAATCCCTCATTAAATACATTGGAAATGTACAATTGAACACTGTCCATTTGCAATGTCTTACAATGGGCATTTACCATCACGAATTGGACATGCTCTAATATACTCAGAAATGCCCAATTGACTGGCCAGTTGAACTCGGGATGGCCGAACAGTGACAGTGGTTTCTCTCCACAGCTCGCTGGTGTTGATTTCAGCCTGTCCATTTGGTGATGTAAATCCCTCATTAAATACATTGGAAATGTACACTGTCCATTTACGATGTCTTACAATTGGCATTTACCAACACGAATTGGACACGCTCTAATATACTGCTGAAATGCCCAATTGACTGGCCAGTTAATCTCGGGATGGCCGAGCAGTTATGGTGGTTTCTCTGCATCGCTCGTTGGTGTTGATTTCAGCCTGTCCATTTTGTGATGTAAATCCCTCATTAAATATATTGCAAATGGACAATGTACATTTCCAATGAAAAATGTACAATGACAATATATTATATTTCCATCAAGTTAGCCATTTAAGATATCATACTGACACCAAACGTATACATACTGAAACCAAACTCATTTTGACCAACTCTTTTAGAAGCCAACTCACATATTTCAGAGCCGGCCCACCATTCATAGCACCTTCTGTTAAAACCATATAAAAACTTTCAAAAACATAGTTACATTCGAGCTGCGGGTCCATGTGTAGGCCAAGCTGAGGCAACCCCGAATCCCGAGTTTCGGGTCAATAGGTCATTCGGAGCCTGAGCAGCGACCTTAATTAGTGATGAAAATTCACTTATTTCGGGGGTTGCTACGGGGTCCCTGGACGAGCTACCAGCCAGAAACGTGTAGGGTCAGTCTCTATGGGCCGAGGCGGTTTCAATGCACCTAGTTTTGTGATTCTGGGACTTTTCATGTAGGCTACTGTGGCTATTTGATCATAATATAGGCATAACAGTGGCCTACCATCAAAAACAATGGAGAAAATGCATCCAATAACACTTTAAAATGGAAAGAGCAGTTCTATCGTTCAGCCTACAGTATCAGCCAATGTCTGGTGTTCAACGTAGGCCTACATTCCATGAGACTTTTGAAAAAAACATGCAGAGCTTGACATTAACCTGTTCATCCACTTGTCCTTCGGACAAGGAGGTGACTGAAAATGTTTTTGTTTGATACAAGAAACCACAAAATAAAATGCATTATTATTCCCATACCATTATTAGAGAATCAGACAAATTATGCTACCCTCTGCCTATTGGCTACTTAGCTTATTCAAGCCTGACTCAAAATACAACACTGCCCCTTTAATACAAAAAAAGCTCTTTACCTGACTCACTTTTCAAAAATGTCTAGAAATACATGTTGTGCTCTTGTAGGAAGCAATCTCTCCCCCATTGCTGACGACAAATGATCTATAACTGGGCTAATAACTCACTAACTAGCGAAGGATATCAACAAATGTGCACACGTGGCAACATGCAGCTCTCGCTTTGATCTCAAAACAAGCGCATCTACTCTCAACCGCTGATGCTGTAAACAATAAAGTTCAAAGTGAATGGCACAGATCCATATATGGCAATGGTTTATTTGCATATAGTCCTACTAAAGCTCCGATTGGGTATGGCGCACCGGTCTGCGTAGAGCCCTCAAACTGGACCTCGAAGCCAGTTCCACTGCATTTTTTCATTGTCAACCTCTAATCAGGGACTGATTTAGACCTGGGACACCAGGCATATGCAATTATCAGGTAGAACAGAAAACCAGCAGGCTCCAGACCTTGTAGGGTAAGAGTTGTGCTTGAGTCGCGCCTGTCAATGCAATAGAATCCTACTCCGATGCATTCTGCTTACAACAAAATATCTTGTATAGTTAGTTTAACATACTAAGTTTTGCATAGTCGTTTTGGTTCGGTATGTTGCATTGAAAGTTGCTAATATTGCGTTGATTCGATCACAATTCCCACAGTATAGGGAAACGTTAACAGTGTTAACAGGGAAAACTCCAGAAAGTTGAGTTCAATCTTGTGCTTCTCTGAACATTATGATATTTCTACTGTGCCGCAGGCAGCTTAGAGGGAACATTGGACACCCCGGCAACTTTGATAAAAGAAAAACACTATCAGTTGTATCGAGATGGCTATGCATATTCATGGCATGAGGCTAGTAGCATAGCATCTCTCTATATTGAATGCAGGCGGTTGACGTCAACAACCCTCGTTTAATTTTCAAAAAAGGATTTCAATAATGAGATGACTCCACCAATCCAAAGAAAGGATAGGTGGGAACTAGACAGCCCGCTGTTCCGCTTTGTGGACAACGAATCCCATTATTAGGGAGGAGAGACATGCATCTTGTCAGTATATCCATAATCTTTGGGTATAATAAGAACTAAAGACTGCCTCCATGATGGCTGACCTTTGTTTTCAACGTAATCTACTCACGTTCGCACACACCATTTCATGGTTGCTGACATCTTTCTTACTGGGATTACCTTGCCTGCGCTGGATAGCAGTATCGTGGGAACATACTCTGTCAGAGCATGTGGACAACTGGCACTTCCCCTGGCTAGCTGGGGTCTTGACCTCAGAGCATGAATATAAAATGTAAATATCTTTGGCTGAGAGCGATAAAAAAAAAACATCTTCGGTGACAAAAATTTGAATAATTAAATGGCTGTTTTGTGCACTAAGGTGATGACTAAAGTGTCTTATTAGGAATTTTCAAATTTGACTTATCTATGGGGTCATCAATAGGAATTGTCTTTCTCGGAAGAGATTCAGTTAAACTGCAGTACCTATAAGCGTGCTGAAAGTCGATCAATTTATTTACTGTAAAATATCATTGTATCTGGTCAAACACAATTTTTTCCAAAAGTTTACTAAGGTTTGGCAACATTTGTATCATCTATTTGAGCCAATTAAGGGGGCTTTACTATTCTTAGGTAGAGGAAAAACTTTTGCTTCCCTCCAGGCCTGAGGGCACACCCTTTCTAGTAGGGTTAAATTGATGATATGGAAAATAGGAGTGGCAATATCGTCCGCTATTATCCTCAGTAATTTTCCATCCAAATTGTCAGACCCTGTTGGCTTGTCATTGTTGATACACAACAACAAAAATTCACCTCTTCCACACTCACTTTACATAATTCAAAATTACAATGCTTGTCTTTCATAATTTGGTCAGATAGTGTCAGCGTTTGTTGCTGGCATGTCATGCCAAAGTTTGCTAATCTTGCCAATGAAAAAAGCATTAAAGCAGTTGGGAATATCAGTGGATTTTGTGATTAATGAGCCATCTGATTCAATGAATGATGGATCGGAGTTTGCCTTTTTGCTCAAAATTTAAGGTACTCCAAAGCTTTTTACTATCATTCTTTGTCATTTATCTTTATTTCATAGTGTAGTTTCTTCTTTTTATTCAGTTTAGTCACATGATTTCTCAATTTGCAGTACGTTTGCCAAATCGGTTCTACAGCCAGCCCTATTTGCCATCTTTTTTGCCTGATCCCTCTCAACCATACAATTTTTCAATTCCTCATCAATCCACATCGATTTAACAGTTTTTACAGTAATTTTCCTAATGGGTGCATGCTTATTAGTAAACTGGGATAAGCAATTTCATAAATGTGTCAAGTGCAGGGTCTGGTTGCTCGTCATTACACACCACAGACCAACAAATATTATTCACATCAACAACATAGGAATCACTACATAACTTATTGTATGATCTTTGGAACTTTGGTTATGCTAGATATGGCTACAATATTGTGATCACTGCATCCGATGGATTTGGATACTGCTTCAAACAAATTTCTGCAGCATTAGTAAAGATATGATGAATACATGTTGATGATTTCATTCCTGTACTGTTTGTAGGTTGACTGAACCAGGTTGCAGGCACTGGGTACAGTTTGAAGCTTTCTCTTGGATGGGCAGGCTGATGAAAGCCAATCAATATTTAAATCAACCAGAAAGTATAACTCTATTGACGTCACATACATTATCAAGCATTTCACACTTTATCCAGATACTGACTGTTAGCACTTGGTGGTCTATAGCAGCTTCCTACCAGAATGGGCTTCAGGTGAGGCAGATGAACCTGTATACATATTACTTCAACAGTATTTAATATGAGATCCTCTTAGCTTTACAGGAATGTGGTTCTGAATATAAACATCCACACCTCCACCTTTGGAATTTCTGTCTTTTCTGTAGATCTTATAACCATGTATTGCTACCACTGTATCATCAAAGGTATTATCTAAGTGAGTTTCAGAGATTGTCAAAATATGAATGTCATCTGTTAGCAAATGATTGATTTCATGAACCTTGTTTCTTAAGCTACATATGTTAATGTGGTCTATTTTAACTCTTTTCTGGGATGCTTGATTATTTTTCTTGCTTTACTGGGAAGCTTAGAAGAGATAGACATACTCTGGTTATTTATGTTAGTGCATGGTGAGCTGCACACAGTGGACTTCCTGGTAGGGCACACCACCTCAATGCTAACAGTATAACTCTGGTTCATAGGCTCATGATTACGGCATACAATAGCTGTAGGATCAGCAGAGGCATTCAGGGCAGTAAGAGGGACATAAATGTGGTTATTTACATTGTGTCTTCCAACGCCCCTGGGATAATGTACATTTGCTGAAGCATTATGGCAACTCAGCGACACAATGGTAGGGATTGAATGAGCTGGACTTGGGTCATTGATAAGTCATTGTCTCAACGCAGCTTTATAATGCTGTGAAAGGATCCAGGAACCCAAATGATTTGGGTGGATCCTATCCTTTTTATAATACAAGCTTTGTTTGTAGAAGGTATCAAAATTGTTAATGAATGTTACACGCACGAAGCTGCAATAGTCTCCTAGCCAGTTAAGGGGGGCTAAAGGTTTGCTGAACCGTTCAATGCCACGATTTAGGGAGGGCAGAGGGCCAGTATAGTATTTTGGGCCGTTTGTTGGTGTTAAGTAAGGACTTTAAAATCCATCTTCAGCTGTTCTGAGCTGACCTTCATAATGTAATTTGACCCCACAATAACCATGACAGTATCAGCTCCCAGTGACTGAATCACAGCCTCGGGAAGCAACCAGGTGATATCCTGAACTTTTGCCACAGGTTAAAAACACAAAGTCTTTGCCCCCAGGTACAGCTATATGCCTCACCATCGAACTCCGTATCACAATCGCCGGAATGATCCAGCCTCTGCCGTGTCTCGAAGCAGAGGACAGATCCACAGAACTCACCTGAGTTGGAATTGTCCATAGAGCTCTGAGACAGTATTGTGTCGAGGCACAGATTTGGGGAAGAGTACCAAAAAATGTCTTCAGTATTGAAGGTCCCCAAGAACACAGTGGCCTCCATCAGTCTTAAATGGAAGCAAGTTGGAACCACCAAGATTCTTCCTAGAGCTGGCCACCCGGCCAAACTGAGAAGGGCCTTAGTCAGGGAGGTGTCCAAGAACCTGATGGTCACTCTGAAAGAGCTCCAGAGTTCCTCTGTGGCGATGGGAGAATCTTCCAGAAGGACAACCATCTATGCAGCACTCCACCTGTAACGCAGACGCTGGGAGTCAGGAAGTAAGTACAGGGGGTGAATTTAACAATAAATAGAACATGGAACAATACAAAACAAGAGTAGCGTCGGGACATGAGAAACTTAACTAATACTGCCTGGGGAAAGAACCAAAGGGAGTGACAGATATAGGAGAGGTAATCACAGAAGTGATGGAGTACAGGTGAGTCTCATGAGGAGCAGGTGCGCGTAACGATGGTGGCAGGTGTGCGTAATAATAAGACAACTGTCGACAACAAGTGCCAGAGGGGGAGCGGGAGTAGACGTGACACCACCAATCAGGACTTTATGGCAGAGTGGCAAGACGGAAGCCACTCCTCAGTAAAAAAGGCACGTGACAGGCTGCTTGGAGTTTGCCAAAAGGCACCTAAAGACTCTCAGACCATGAGAAACAAGATTCTCTGGTCTGATGAAACCAAGATTGAACTCTTTAGGCTGAATGCTAAGCGTCACGTCTGGAGGAAACCTGGCACCATCCCTACAGTGAAGCATGGTGGTGACAGCATCATGCTGTGGGGATGTTTTTCAGCGGCAGGGACAGGGAGACTAGTCAGGATCGAGGGAAAGATGAATGGAGCAAAGTACAGAGAGATCCTTGATGAAAACCTGCTCCAGAGCGCTCCAGACTGGGGTGAAGGTTTACCTTCAACAGGACAACGATCCTAAGCACATGGCCAAGACAACGCAGGAGTAGCTTTGAGACAATGTCCTTGAGTGGTCCAAACAGAGCCCTGACTTGAAACTGATCAAACATCTCTGGAGATGCCTGAAAATATCTGTGCAGCAACGCTCCCCATCCAACCTGACAGCTTGAGATGATCTGCAGAGAAGAATGGGAGAAAATCCCCAAATACAGGTGTGCCGAGCTTGTAGCGTCATACCCAAGAAGACGAGTCTGTAATTGCTGCCAAAGTTGCTTCAACAAAGTACTGAGTAAAGAGTTTGTAAATGTAATATCACATTTAATAGATTTTAGAATAAGGCTGTAACATAATTTTGAAAAAGCACTGCATTCGGAAAGTATTCAGACTCCCATGCACTGTTAACTGTGGGACCTTATATAGACAGGTGTGTGCCTTTCCAAATCATGTCCTATCAATTGCATTTACCACAGGTGGACTCCAATCAAGTTATAGAAACATCAAGGATGGTCAATGGAAACAGGGTGCACCTGAGATCAATTTCGAGTCTCATAGCAAAGGGTCTGAATACTTTTTTTATTTTTAATAAAATTGCAGAATTTCTAAACCTGTTTTCGCTTTGTCATTATGGGTATTGTGTGTAGATTGATTTAAACAAATATATCATCCATTTTAGTATAGGCTGTAATGTAACAAAATGAGGAGAAGACAAGGGGCCTGAATACTTTCCGAATGCACTGCATGTCTGACTCTGGCATTAAAACTGAGAAGAATGGGATATGTGGTCGTCATTTTATCTCAGCAGGCTTTGAGAAACAGTGGGGTAGTTGACCTTGGTCAGTTAATCGACTGCTCTTCCCTCTGCCAGCCTCTAGCTGACTTGTCGGTTTAACCCCTTCAACTTCTGGTGAATCTTTGTTTTCATTTCAAGAATTTACTATCTGTGATGTGCTAGATCCCTGCCCCTGCATTAATGCAAATAAAAATCCACTGGAGCTGATATGCTTGATCCATTTTTGCTGCAGCTCTCTGCCCCCGATTGCTGAATTATTAACCCATATGTTTTACCTGACGATTATATATCTGGTACTATCCCCAAGGTTTGGAAGGCACCCTATGTACTCCCATTCACAAAGGTGGTGACTCGTGACCAACCTGACAGAGCTTGAGAGGATCTAAAGAGAATGGGAGAAACTCCCCAAATACAGGTGTGCCAAGCTTGTAGCATCGTACTCAAGTAGACTCAAGGCTGTAACAAAGTACTGAGTGAAGGGTCTGAATACTTCTGTAAATGTGATGTTTTTTTTGTTTTTTTTAATTTGTAATAAATTCGCACAATTTTGAAAAACCTGTTTTTGCTTTGTCATTACGGGGTATTGTGTGTAGATGGGTGAGGAAAAACAATTAAATCCATTTTAGAATAAGGCTGTAAAACATAACAAAATGCGTAAAAAGTCAAAGGTTCTGAATACTTTGATGCATATGTTCTAATATGCATGAGTGTTTTGAATGAATCATCACCTTTGAAAGGCTGTGCATTTCTTTGTGTTAGGCTTTGAAACAACATCCACAACAATGTTTTACCTGCTATTGAACTTCTTTCTTCAAAACTGATCATCACAGCGAGGTGAGTTGTAAAATGTTCGATAGGCCTACTGTTTTGATAAGTGTTTGATGTGATTTTCAATTGCATTTGCAATGATGTCAAAGTGGTTAGAGGGACAATAGAGCCCTGAGTACGAGGCCATTAGGACCTGATGGTAGTTACAGTAGCAAGTTGGGTACTACCAAAGTATGTCCAGAGTGCATAAAAGGAGATTATCGTGACTCAACGGTCACCTGTAATTTGGATCACGTGGAATTTTACTGCAATCATGACTCATGACTGCCGGTAATATGGTCACTGCAACAGCCCTACAGCCAACCGGCCTCACAACTGCAGACCATGTGTAAAAGCCAGCCCAGGACCTCCACATCCGACTCCTCCTTCACTTGCGGGATCATCTGACACCAGCCACCCGGACAACTGATGAAACTGTGGGTTTGCACAACCAAATAATTTCTGCACAAACTGTCAGAAACAGTCTCAGGGAAGCTCTTTTGTGTATTCGTCGTCCTCATGTCTGCAGTTCGGCGTCAAAACAGACTTCAGTGGGCAAATGCTCACCTTCGATGGCCACTGAAGAAGTGTGCTCTTTGGGTATGAATCCTGGTTTCAACTGTACCGGGTAGATGGCAGACAGTGTAGCGCGTGTGGGTGAGCGGTTTGTTAACGTCAACATTGTGAAGAGTGCCCCATGGAGGTGGGGTTATTGGTATGGGCAGGCATAAGCTACGGACAACGCACAAGTGATTTCCTTATATGAACTGTAACTCAGTAAAATCTTTGAAATTGTTGTTTATATTTTTGTTCAGTGAAGATGTTCCTTCTGGTTTATGAACATCTACAACCAGGAGCTCAAATTACTTGGGAACAGAAAGATTTGGACACCATGAAATTTGATTTTACATATGGCCCCTCCTTCCTTTAATCTGTCACATCTAAATACATGAATCACTTACTTCAATGTCTATCGGAGAAGAAACCATTTAACCATGTTTCCTAGAGAACCAGAATGTCAGTCATGAGCCCTAAACCCGAGTGTCAATTGTGTCCATTTTTTCTATCATACTTGTCACATTTAGTTGCATAAGCATGAGCCCCCCTATGAAGTGTAAAGTCAGAGAGGGTATTAATAACCTGTTTGGGATAGGGGGCAGTATTGAGAATTTTGGAAAAAATATGTGCCCATTTTTAACTGCCTCCTACACCAACTCAGAAGCTAGAATATGCATATTATTGTTCAGGTTTGGATAGAAAACACTCTGAATTTTCTAAAACTGTTTGAATGGTGTCTGTGAATATAACAGAACTCCTATGGCAGGCAAAAACCTGACAAGGTTTCAAGCAGGAAGTACCCTGTCTGACAAGGAGTCGTGCGTCTTGCATCTGTTTATTGAAAAGTAAGGATCTTAGCTGTAACGTGACAATTCCCAGGGCTCCGATAGGCTCTCAGAACCCGGGAAATACCTGAAGGTTGACGAGACAGCCTCAGGCTGAAACACATTATCGCCTTTGGTAAGTGGCGGCTCAGAGGACCTTTGAATGAGGCGCTTGCACGATTCGCTCCTGAGGAGAAATTTTATTCGGCTGTTTAGGCTCAATGCATATTCCCGGTCGGAATATTATCACTTTTCTACGAGATAAATGGCATAAAAATTGGTTTTAAACAGCGGTTGACATGCTTCGAAGTACGGTAATGGAATATTTAGAAATTTTTTGTCACGCCAATGCGCCATGCGCGAGACCGTGATGTAGCATTCTGATAGTGTCTAGAACTCACGAACAAAACGTCGCTGTTTGGATATAACGATGGATTATTTGGGACCAAACCAACATTTGTTATTGAAGTAGAAGTCCTGGCAGTGTATTCTGACGAAGAACAAGCAAGGTAAGAACATTTTTCTTATAGGAAATGTGATTTTGGTGGAGGCTGACCTGGGTGGGTGTCTAAATAGCTAGCCCTGTGATGCCGGGCTATGTACTTAGAGTATTGCAAAATGTGCTTCATCCGAAAAGCTATTTTAAAATCGGACATATCGAGTGCATAGAGGAGTAATGTATCTATAATTCTTAAAATAATTGTTATGCTTTTTGTGAACGTTTATCGTGAGTAATTTAGCAAACTGTTAGTAAATTCCCCGGAAGTTTGCGGGGGTTATGCTTTTTCTGAACGTCACATGCTAATGTAAAAAGCTGTTTTTTGATATAAATATTAACTTGATTGAACAGACATGCATGTATTGTATAACACAATGTCCTAGGTGTGTCATCTGATGAAGATCATAAAAGGTTAGTGCTGCATTTAGCTGTGGTTTGGGTTTATGTGACATGATATGCTAGCTTGAAAAATGGGTGTCTGATTATTTCTGGCTGGGCACTCTGCTGACATAATCTAATGTTTTGCTTTCGTTGTAAAGCCTTTTTGAAATCGGACAGTGGGGTTAGATTAACGAGATTCTTGTCTTTAAATAGCTGTAAAATAGTCATATGTTTGAGAAATTGAAGTAATAGTATTTCTAACGATTCAAAAATCGCGCCACTGGATTTCAGTGGCTGTTACGTAGGTGGGACGAGTTCGTCCCACATGCGCCAGAGAGGTTAAGGTCATTCCCATAAGAGCTAACAGGCATAGGGTCATCTGCAGCTATTTGTTGAGTGAGATGAGACTTCGATAAAGTCCCTGGCCAACCACGTGACAGCAGAGCAGTCTGAACATTTGACAGACCTCCCTCAAGTTGCTGGATGCAGGGGAGAGAACTGGGAGAGCAGTGTTGGTGGAGTTGCTTTGTGAGATGGTGTAAACCGTGAAAGGTGTGAACCCATGTTCACAGTTATTCCAGTGTTATATCAATGCCAGCTGAAAAGTACCAGCGACCCCGCTTTGGTCATGTCAGAGCAGGTCCGCTGAGGCCATGGCCAAATGTGTCACTGGAGCCGGGCCGTATAGGTGGTAACACAAACGTCTGTGCCTTTTTGGTAAAACACCGGTGTAAATTCTCTGTGGAAATTTGCCATGTGAGCTGCACCATGCATAATCGATGAGTCACAAATAAAGCCAGGATAACAAATGTTCACATTTTTCATTAGATTTTATTGAAAACTTTATAAAATAACATGCTACAGCAGCATTTCATTTTTAGTTTACTATCCTTTACATGTTCACATTTATTCAAACTGTAGAAAATGGCATTAACAGCCCTCTCAGACCAACTGCACAGGCAGAGGCTGTGACAGAAGGGATCTGCTGCCCTCTTGTGGCTAAGAGTGGGAGTTCACTTACCCAACACCACGCTATAGGCCTTTTTTAATTTTTTACCTTTATTTAACTTGGCAAGTCAAACAGATTTTAGTCTCAGAAACCCCACCCTAGGTAGCACAGTGACCAAATGTACATGCGCACAGTATTCCGGATAGTAGCTCATATCCCGCTTAAGGTCTTAATCTGAAATGAATAAACTGAATATTCCTCATTTAAGTTATAGGTTAAATGGAATTGTAACAGAAACACGGACTGACAGTAGGCCCTATAACCTCTCACATGCAGTGTAATATAATACTAACACTAGCAGTAAAATTATACAACAAAAGCCCGTGTGGCTCAGTTGGTAGAGCATGGTGTGTGCAACGCCAGGGTTGTGGGTTCGATTCCCACGGGGGACCAGTACGGAGAAGAATTTTTTTTAAATGAAATGTATGCATTCACTATTGTAAGTCGCTCTGGATAAGAGCGTCTACTAAATGACTAAAATGTAAATGTTAATATTATACTACTTTCCTTTTTTTCTTCTCTCTCAAGTCCAGTACGGAGAATCAGCTAAATAAACAATTATTGAATTATTTTGGTTGTACGAACTGTGCAGGTAGACTACATTTTGGAAGTGACTTGTTTGACAAATCAAATGAAAATATCACACAACACCCATGATTTGCAAAATTGAGCCTGCGCACTCCATGAAAAACAACAGTAAACGGGATACATGCCACAGTATCCCGTCTAAGATCAGCATATCCCAGACATCTTATCCGGGTTTCTCATAACCGGGATACAAGCCTTTTCAGGTTATTATAAATGGGATATGATGTTCATATGCATAAACTCAAAAACAGTATACTTCAATATACCGAATAATAACGGGATATTGGTGTGCATGTAAATGTGGTCAATGACTAGGTTCTGGTTTCAATGATGGACTCGTTTGGCATAGAGGAACTACATCACTGCTTATGCCACTACTTCATCCACTTGAATAAAATACTAAATATATTTTGGCTGCAACCTTGGATTTACAAGGTTTTGGCATGTCTGCCTCGTGATTTGTTGGGAGAGTCACCAGACCAACCCCCCCCCCTCCTATCAACGTAGGCAGTGACATAGTTCCTCTATGCCAAAAGAGTCCATCATTGAAACCAGACTCTAGTCTCTGTTGCTTGGGGTCAGGTTTTGGAGAATAAGCAGGTTAGGGGATCAATCCCATTTCAGTGCCGTCAGCTCGAAAAGTAAAAGAAAACAATGAACAATTATCAAGCAAATACTTTGAATTTCAAATCATCAGTTTCCTGAATTGAAATAGAATTGGCCCGAAATCCTGATCCTTCAACGGGCACGGTAGACTGAATTCCCAGGCCCATGTCTTAAATAATAAAAAATAAAACAAAATTCTTAGTGTCATCTTCAAGACACTCCAACATATAACATAGTACAAGAAAACAGGTACAGACTTAGGGATACTTCACCTAAACAGTATTTTGTTGTTGTACTTTGTACAGGCAGCCTGCACATTCAAAGGGGGCAAAATGTTCTGAAACCAATTTAAAAACATCCCCCCCCCCCAATTTGGAAAGTATTCAGAGCCCTTGACTTTTTTCACATTGATGAAGGCTGTAATGTAACAATCTACACACACACTCACAATACCCCTTAATGACAGTCAAAACAGGTTTTCAGAAATGTTTGCAAATGTATTACAAATAAAAAACAAAATACCTTATTTACATAACTATTTAGACCATTTGCTACGAGACACGAAATTGAGCTCAGCTGAATCCTGTTTCCATTGATCATCCTCAATGTTTCTACAACTTGATTGGAGTCCACCTGTGGTAAATTCAATTGATTGGACATGATTTGAAGAAGGCACACACCTGTCTATATAAGGTCCCACAGTTGACAGTGCATGTCAGAGCAAAAACCAAGCCATGAGGTCAAAGGAATTGTCTGTAGAGCTCCGAGACAGGATTGTGTCAAGGCACAGATCTAGGGAAGGGTACCAAAACATTTCTGCAGCATTTAAGGTCCCCAAGAACACAGTGGCCTCCATCATTCTCAAATGGAAGAAGTTTGGAACCACCAAGAGTCTTACAAGAGCTGGCCACCCAACCAAACTGAGCAATTGGGGGAGAAGGGCCTTGGTCAGGGAGGTGAACAAGAACCCGACAGTCACTCTGACAGAGCTCCAAAGTACCTCTGGAGATGGGAGAACCTTCCAGAAGGACAACCATCTCTGAAGCACTCCACCAATCAGGCATATATGATAGCGCGGCCAGACGGAAGCCCCTCCTCAGTAAAAGGCACGACAGCCCGCTTGGAGTTTGCCAAAAGGCACCTAAAGATTCTCTGGTCTGATGAAACCAAAATGGCACTCTTTGGGCTGAATGCCGAGCATCACGTCTGGAGGAAACCTGGCACCATCATTACGGTGAAGCATGGTGGTGACAGCATCATGCTGTAGGATGTTCTTCTGCGGCAAGGACTGGGAGTCTCGTTAGGATCAAGGCAAAGATGAACAGAGCAAAGTACAGAGATCCTTGATGAAACCCTGCTCCAGAGCGATTATGGCCTCAGATTGGGGGTGAAGGTTCACCATCTAACAGGACAACAACCCTAAGCACACAGCCAAGACAACGCAGGAGTGGCTTTGGGACAAGTATCTAAATGTCCTTGAGTAGCTCAGCCAGAGCCTGGACTTGAACCTGATCGAACATCTCTGAAGAGACCTAAAAATAGCTGTGCCGTGATGCTCCCCATCCAACCTGACAGAGCTTTAGATCTGCAGAGAGGAAGAAACTCCCAAAATACAGGTGTGTCAAGCTTGTTGCGTCATACCAAAAAAGACTTGAGGCTGTAATTGCTGCCAAAGCTGCTTCAACAAAGTACTGAGTAAAGGGTCAATCTTGGTTCAATCAGACCAGATAATCTTGTTTCTCATGGTCTGACAGCAGGCTGTTATGTGCCTTTTACTGAGGAGTGGCTTCTGTCTGGCCACTCTACCATAAAAGTCTGATTGGTGGAGTGCTGCAGAGATGGTTGTCCTTCTGGAAGGTTCTCCCATCTCCACAGAGGAACTCTAGAGCCTCTAGGAAATCTGGGTGGTTCCAAACTTTCTCCATTTAAGAATGATGGAGGTCACTGTGTTCTTGGGGATCTACAATCCTCCAAACATTTTTTGATACTCTTCCACCAGATCTGTGCCTTGACACAATCCTGTCTCGGAGCTCTACGGACAATTACTTCGACCTCATGGTTTGGTTTTTTCTCTGACATGCACTGTCAACTATGGGACCTTATATAGACAGGTGTGCGCCTTTCCAAATCATATCCAATCAATTTAAATTTACCACAGGTGGACTCCAATCAAGTTGTAGAAATATCAAGGATGATCAATGGAAACAGAATGCACCTGAGCTCAATTTCGAATCTCATAGAAAAGGGTCTGAATACTTAGGTAAATAAGGCAGTTTTTTTATTCGCAAAAAACAAAAACAAAAACACGTTTCGCCTTGACATTATGAGGTATTGTGTGTAGATTGCAAAATAAAAATGTTTAATCCATTTTAGAATAGGGCCGTAACACAAAATGTGGAAAAGGTCAAGGGGTCTGAATACTTTCCAAAGGCACTGTACACACACTACCGGTAAAAAGTTTTAGAACATTACTCATTCAAGGGTTTTTCTTTATTTTTTACATTGTAGAATAATAATTAAGACATCAAAACTATGAAATAACACATGGAATCATGTAGTAACCAAAACTGTCAAACAAATCAAAATATATTTTATATTTGAGACTCTTCAAAGTAGCCACCCTTTGCCTTGATGACAGCTTTGCACACTCTTGGCATTCTCTCAACCAGCTTCATGAGGTAGTCACCTGGAATGCATTTACATTAACAGGGGTGCCTTGTTAAAAGTTAATTTGTGGAATCTCTTTCCTTTTTAATGCCTTTGAGCCAATCAGTTGTGTTGTGACAAGGTAGGGGTGGTATACAAAAGATAGCCCTATTTGGTAAAAGACCAAGTCCATATTATGGCAAGAACAGCTCAAATAAGCAAAGAGAAACGACAGTCCATCATTACTTTAAGACATGAAGGTCAGTCAATACGGAACATTTCAAGAACTTTAAAAGTTTCTTCAAGTGCAGTCGTAAAAACCATCAAGATCTATGATGAAACTGGCTCTCATGAGGACCGCCACAGGAATGGACGACCCTGAGTGTTACCAGCTTCAGAAATTGCAGCCCAAATAAATGCTTCAGAGTTCAAGTAACAGACATCTCAACATCAACTGTTTCAGGCCTTCATGGTCAAATTGGTGTCAATAAACCACTACTAAAGGACACTAATACAAACTAGAAACTTGCTTGGGCCAAGAAACACGAACAATGGACATTAGACCCGTAGAAATGTGTCCTTTGGTCTGGAGTCCAAATTGGAGATTTTTGATTCCAACCGCCGTGTCTTTGTGAGACGCGGTGTGGGTGAACGGATTATCTACGAATGTGTATTTCCCACTGTAAAGCACAGAACTGGTGTTATGGTGCTTTGCTGGTGACACTGTCCGATTTATTTAAAATTCAAGGCACACTTAACCAGCATGGCTACAACAGCATTCTGCAGTGATACGCCATCCCATCTTGTTTGGGCTTAGCGGGACTATCATTTGTTTTTCAACAGGACAAACGACCCAACACACCTCCAGGTTGTGTAAGGACTATTTGACCAAGAAGAAGAGTGATGGCGTGCTGCATCAGATGACCTGGCCTCCACAATTACCCGACCTCAACCCAATTGAGATGGTTTGGGATGAGTTGGACCGCAGAGTGAAGGAAAAGCAGCCAACAAGTGCTCAGCATATGTGGGAACTCCTTCAAAACTGTTGGAAAAGCTGGTTGAGAGAATGCCAAGAGTGTGCAAAGCTGTCATCAAGGCAAAGGGTGGCTACTTTGAAGAATCTAAAATATATTTAGATTTGTTAAAAGAAAAAAAATGGGTTACTACATGATTCCATATGCGTTAATTCATAGTTCGATGTCTTCACTATTATTCTACAATGTAGAAAATGGTAAAAATAAAGAAAAACCCTTGACTGAGTAGGTGTGTCCAAACTTTTGACTGGTACTGTGCACAGACAGAGACAGACAGTATGTATGATTGATATTATATACACACACACACACACATTTATATATGCCATAATTTTCAGAAACATTTCTGGAAGGAGAGAGGAAAAGCATTACAATTAAAAAAGGAAACTTTTGAGAAATATATATGTAGACTTCAATGGCAATAAACTCCTCTCTGATTCTACGTTGTACTACAGCCCAGTTTATAACCACCACATAACATGTTAAATAATTGGTGTTTAATGAGAAGCCGCCTTCTTTTAAGGTTTAGAGCTGCTGGTTTCCATTCACAATATATTAGAAATGGCATTAAGCATGTTCTAGGTCACATCAGGTAGCTTGGAACTATTTAGCACAAGTCTTCTACTCTCCATCCAGTGACATACACACTGTAATACCTACTGCGACTCACAACTAGTTATTTTACATTGGATGGTGCTTGTAATTACACATGGAATCAAGGTGCCGAAGTTCATGTCACAGCAAGAGTCACCAGCCCTGAGCAGTGCGGCCCTGAGCAGTGCCCATTTTAGTCTCATCTTTGTGATGTGCTTTTTTTTCTCCCTTATTTATTGGGAGGGTGATCACCAACACAAGTGGATTAAGTCTGTAGCCAACATCCACAATGTGGACAACTCTCCAACGCAAAAGAAGTCCCGTCATGTCATCTAGGCTTGATATTCGCCCATGATGAACAGTGCGGTGAGGGGCAAAGGGTTATGTAATACTGTAGCTACTACTTCAACTTCAAAGCCCACACTTATTGTTACCTGGCTTTTGGCTATTCTGAGACGCATTTCCCATGAATGACGCCAGTGTGATGAATTAACACGTAAAAGAGCCTATTAAAAACAGGTGTCAGACGTGGGTAACATTTCTCCGGTGGCTATGCGTGCCCTGCATTCTTTAAGCATATTTACAATTGCACAGATGTTCATTCTGTATTTAAAGCTTTTTTTGGCCGGCTTTGCATCCCTCCTTTGCATCCAATTTGGTTTGAAAACCATCATCTGTCATGTTACAGCCATCATTACCACATGTTGCTAGGATATAACGATTGCATTGGACCTCCACGGCATTGGGACTTTGTAAACTTAATTGCCCTAGCGCAGGTTAAGTGGCACAGCCCAAATGGTTTAGCATAGGGATCCCAAACTCGATCCTGGTGCGCCCCCCGATTTGTTTTTGCCTTAGCACTACACAGCTGATTCAAATAACCAACTCATCATCAAGCTGTGATCATTTGAGTCAGCTGTGTAGTGTTAGGGGGAAAAACTAAACATGCACCCAGGGGGGTCCCGGGACCGAGTTTGGGAAACCCTGCTTTAGCAGGGATGAGTTCAAAGCTTTGGCTGTTATTTAGCTTGTAAGTAAGCATGTCTGCTGGACCCTTGGGGGTTCGGTTCCTCTCCCTCCCAACCATTGCTTCATCCTGATTACATTTAAGTTAACATAATTCTGCCATGGTGAAAACAAAATCTATCATCTGTCCCAACCCAATACCCTTTGTGATCCCAGTTTTGCAACAAAAAAAAAATCATATTTGACCCAATTAAATTTCAACACATAACAGAATAATAAATCGTCCCCGTAAAGTTCCCAGCACAATTACACAATAAACGTACATGAGGTAAATCCCTGTAGTATGGGATAGCTAGCTGACACCACAACCCCAAATCCCTGTTCAGTGTTTTGTTCTGTGATTAGTGTTAACAGTGAAAAGCCAGCACAGGAATGACTATGACACTGTTCAGGTAGGCACAAGAACAACATCCCCCTTCCCCCAGACACACCTCCCCACTTGTGATCCAGGTGACCTACATGTGTATGGCGCTGCAGCGCTTTGCGGCTCTTTTTTTTGTCCCTTTCCCCACCCCCTACCAGCGGCGCAGCGGCAGGCTCCGCCTCTCAGGACTTCCTGTGTCGGAGTGACTCGGAGATGCCGTTGAGTTTGCTGCGTCCCGACGGGGTTGCCGTGCCACCATTGCCATGGGGACGGCCGCAGTCCCCTGTGACCTCCTGCTTCCGTCGGCGAGCGTCTTTGTAGCGGAGAGTGATGTCACTGCGGGTAGAGCAGAGGAAGAGAGTCAAGGGGGACACAGTGGCACACACACACACACGTGTAAGGATGTTCACCAGCCTATATAGGCCTAAACGTTAGCACGTCTTCACACAAACTTACAAATATCCTGATTCTAAAGCACCCCCAATGGTTATGAACACGCTCACCCCCATCCTCCCTAAGGGACAGTGTAGAATAGTAAGACATACATAGGTTGTGTGTTTGTCAAACAGCTGAGGAGGAGGACACCACTTTTCAAGTCTCTGTTTAAAGATGGCATGTCCAGACTACATGTGGCTATATTCCTCTGTGCACTTCAGAACCATGACTGAAGACAGTTGGTGGAAGGTGCAGGGTGAGGAGCTGTTGATCTGATTGGCTATCAGAGGATGGCGGGCGGGGTGGGGTCAGCATGCTGACTGACAGGTTGAAGGGCAACAGTCTCATAGCAACAATATCCCTATTTTCATAGCAACAGTTCCCTGTGAAGAAACCCTTGGCCACACTTTAAAAACGGCCAATAATACAGCCAGGACGGCGAACCCTCTTCTAGAGAGCTACTGGGTGTGTTCCGGCCCTGTTTTAACACACCTGATTCAGTTAATCAAGCTTACCCGACTCCTGAGCTAATGATTAGTACAATTATGTGTGTTCAAGCTAAAATGTTGACTGCTGAGAGTACTAAAGGACTAGAGTTGAGAAACTGCATGCACCCAAGGAGGGTAGCTCTCCAGAAGGAGGGTAGGTAGCTCTCCAGAAGGAGGGTAGGTAGCTCTCCAGAAGGAGGGTAGGTAGCTCTCCAGAAGGAGGGTAGCTCTCCAGAAGGAGGGTAGCTCTCCAGAAGGAGGGTAGCTCTCCAGAAGGAGGGTAGCTCTCCAGAAGGAGGGTAGAGGAGGGTAGCTCTCCAGAAGGAGGGTAGGCCACACTGGATTTGCCAGGGAGAATCGTTAGAAAAGCCCTCAGAGATAACATGACACGTCTTGCAGGGTGACATGGCACAGGAAATAATCATTGACACAGCATCTCACACCACCAGCTCATGCCATGTAATACTTTATAAACTGTGTTGGTGGCTGAGGTATGAGTCATACAGTGCATTCGGAAAGTATTCAGACCCCTTCACTTTTTCCACATTTCATTAAGTTACAGCCTTATTCTAAAATTGATTAAATTGTCCCCCCCATCAATCCACACACAATAACCCATAATGACAAAGCAAAAACAGGTTTAGAATTTGTTGTACATGTATAAAAAAAAAATAATGAAATATCACATATACATATACATAAGTATTCAGACCCTTTAGTCAGTACTTTGTTGAAGCACCTTTGGCAGCGATTACAGCCTCAAGTCTTCTTGGGTATGACGCTACAAGCTTGGCACTTGGCACTGGGGATTTGGGGATTTTCTCCCATTCTTCTCTGCAGATCCTCTCAAGCTCCATCAGGTTGGATAGGGAGCGTCACTGCACAGATATTTTCAGACCTCTCCAGAGATGTTCGATCGGGCTCAAGTCCGGACTCTGGCTGGGCCACTCAAGGACATTCAGAGACTTGTCCCGAAGCCACTCCTGCATTGTCGTGGCTGTGTGCTTAGGGTCATTGTCCTGTTGGAAGGTTAACCTTTATCCCAGCCTGAGGTCCTGAGTGCTCTGGAGCAGGTTTTCATCAAGGATCTCTCTGTACACTTTGCTCCGTTCATCTTTCCTTCGATCCTGACTAGTCTCCCTGTCCCTGCCGCTGAAAAACATCCCCACAGCATGATGCTGCCACCACCATGCTTCACCGTAGGGATGGTGCCAGGTTTCCTGCAGACGTGACACTTGGTATTCAACCCAAAGAGTTCAAGCTTGGTTTAACCAGACCAGAGAATCTTGTTTCTCATGGTCTGAGAGTCCTTTAGTGCCTTTTAGCAAACTCCAAGCAGGCTGTCGTGTCTTTTACTGAGGGGCTTCCGTCTGGCCACTCTAAAAATAAAGACCTGATTGCTGCTGAGATGGTTGTCCTTCTGGAAGGTTCTCCCATATCCACAGAGGAACTCTGGAGCTCTGTCAGAGTGACTATCAGGTTCCTGGTCACCTCCCTAACCAAGGCCCTTCTCCCCCAATTGCTCAGTTTGGCCGGGCAGCCAGATCTAGGAAGTCTTGGTGGTTCCAATCTTCTTCCATTTAAGACTGATGGAGGCCACTGTGTTCTTGGGGACCTTAAATGCTGCAGAAATGTTTTGGTACCCTTCCCTAGATCTGTGCCTTGACACAATCCTGTCTCGGCACTCTACAGACAATTTCTTTGACCTTATGGCTTGGGTTTTCCTCTGACATGCACTGTCAACTGTGGGACCTTATATAAACAGGTGTGTGCCTTTCCAAATCATGTCTAATCAATTGAATTTACCACAGGTGGACTCCAATCAAGTTGTAGAAACATCTCAAGGATGATCAATAGAAACAGGATGCACCTGAGCTCAATTTCGAGGCTAATAGCCAAGGTTCTGAATACTTACATAAATAAGGTATGTTTTTGTTTTTTTTAATTATAAATTTGCCAAAATTACTAAACCCGTTTTCACTTTGTCATTATGGCCCATTGTGTGTAAATTGATGAGGATTTATTATTTTATCAATTTTAGAAGTAAGCTGTAACGTAACAAATTGTGGAAAAGGGGGTCTGAATACTTTCCGAATGCACTGCAGTCATAGCTTTCCAAATGTTCCAGAACGGCACTTTGAAGTGTGCAGTTGACAACTTCCACTTCATTTAAAGTGTGTTCACTGATCAAACCCTTTTCTACTTGAGGAACAATCTGAGAGAGAAAAGAAAAAGGAGTGTGAGGTCAGAAAACAAAACAAAAAAAACAGGAAGAGGATAGTAGTACGACACGGCATAACCGAAAACAACATGCATCATGAGATGGATTGATTCGGAAGAGGAAAACATGGATCTATTTTGGATCCAGAGAAGGTGAGGTGGCGGGTGATGATGATGGCACCACAGCAGACCACAGCTACGTAGGAGAAGAGAGACAGCCTCGCTCCTACACCTACCTCACTGGACATGAACATTGCCGCTAAGAACGAGAAGGGACAGGAGGAGGGTTGGAGAAAAAAGACGAGAAGCTTTAACATGCAGGGCTAATATACCCAGTCACGTCCTGCATGGGGGAGGGGGGCAACATAAAAGAAAACTTGCCACATAAAAAAACAAACATACAACGACCATGATGGGGAGGTGGGAGGAAAAAAAAGGAAACCAAAAAAAATCTACAAAAAAAAAGATACATATTAAAGAAATAGATAAACATATTAAATTACTAAAATAATAAATGGGCAACTACTGAACATAAGGTTCCATGAAGAATCAACATAACTATGTCTTCATAAACATGAATTTCATGCAAGGCATTTCTTATCAATTAACAATTCATTAATGTTGATGGAATCGGAATGTTAAGTGTTGCCAAAGCATGTCTGCATGGCACAGGTAACAGAAGAGACCAGAACGACTCCAGTTCATGACCCTAACACTGCTGAAGACCTCTTTTACTCCAAACATGTTACAGTATATCCACATTCCTGTCATTATTGCTATGTTCTACAACAGAGAACTCAGAGGAGGAGACAGGCAGACTGGTTGGCAGCTTACCGGATGAAGAAGCGCCACAATGTCCAGCTGAGGATGAGGACGATGCCCAGGAACCAGCATTGGGTGACGAAGAAGGGGATGGGCAGCATGATGGTCCTGGGGTCGTATTTGACCACGATGAGGAACTCGGTCACTGTGATGGCTGCCACCAGCCACGCCTGCTGCCCCAGCTTCCTATAGAACTTCCTGAGGGAGGAAGGAGGAGACAGATGATTGAATTGCTAGAAAGGGAAAGGGGGATACCTAGTCAGTTGTAAAGACACACTGTACACAATACATAGTGTTACTAATACTCACGGGTCGTCCATGAAGTCGTAGATCTCCCTCATGGCCACTCCGCCCACGTTGACAAAGAAGACGAGGCGAAGCAACACCAGGTAGTGCTCCGGAGGCATCCACAGCACAAACTTCAGGTAGAAGGTGTTCAGCTCCGCCAGCAGGAACTAACAGAGAGCAAGAGAGAAGGGAGAGCGAGATGGAGACAGGCAGGGAGATTGCAGAGAGATTACAGGTCAGAGGGGAGAAAAACTTGAGTAGAGAGATAAGCGACAGATTAGTGTGGGCGAGAGTGAAAGTGAGAGCGCAACATAGACAGCGTGACAGTCGACAAAGAGAGTTAAGTGAGAGAGAAATGAGAGAGACAGCAACAGTGAGAGAGAGAGAGATTGAGTCTCACCATGAAGATGATTCCCAGGACAGCCAGCCACCTGCGTAGGTTGGAGGCAGGCTTCCACTCAAACTTGACCCAGCTGTAGGGTGTGAACTGGAAGGCCATGCGCTTGATCTTCCCCCTGATTAACAGACACACACATATCGTACACAATCCATCCCTAATAAGAAATGAGAACATTCTATAAAAAAAAAAATACTACTACAAACTCTTTGATAGGAGAATATTAGTTAAGTAAACAATGGCCATATCTATAACTTATGACATTGGGACTTGGAAC
The DNA here is from genome assembly GCF_901001165.1 of Salmo trutta. Lineage (NCBI taxonomy): Eukaryota > Metazoa > Chordata > Actinopteri > Salmoniformes > Salmonidae > Salmo > Salmo trutta. The sequence goes on from NC_042963.1 coordinate 28,908,976, forward strand.
TTCTTTGTGTACAAGCTTAATGAAGCGTAACCAAGGTGGCAGGAGATGGGCAGCGTACTTGTATGTGGGGATGTTCCACAGTCCCTGCCACTGGTAGGGCTTCATAGACAGCCAGCCTAAGGTCTTCATCCCAGCGTAGATCCCCAGGCCATTACACACCAGCACATCCATTATCCACTGAAAGACAGACATGACATTTAGGATTCAAAGAACAAGACATGGCATTCAGCAGTCTCTAAAGACAAAATCCTAACTCAAGCTTTCTGCACATAACATTCAGTATCTACTTACAGGGAGACATAGCATTCAACATCAACTGACAGGCACATCATTCAGTATCTACTGACAGCGAGACAGATCTACTGACGGGGCGGCAGGTAGCCTAGTGGTTAGAGTGTTGGGCCAGTAGCCGAATGGTTGCTAGATAGAAGCCCCGAGCTGACAAGGTAAAAATCTGTCGTTCTGCCCCTGAACAAGGCAGTTAACCCACTGTTCCTAGGCCGTCATTGTAAATAAGAATTTGTTCTTAACTTGCCTAGTTAAATAAAAAAGGTAAAAAGAATAATTAGCATTCCCTGTAGCTCAATTGGTAGAGCATGGTGTTTGCAACACCAGGGTTGTGGGTTCGATTCCCACGGGGGGCCAGCACAGGGAAAAAAATTAAATAAATGTATGAAATGTATGTATTCACTACTGTAAGTCGCTCTGGATAAGAGTGTCTGCTAAATGACTAAAATGTAAAATGTAAATTCAACTGACAGACACTTGAAATTCAATAAAGTCAGTTGCTTTTAAATTGCCTCCCAGTATCAAACCTGACCAAACATCTATTATCCAAACTGTAATCAATAACAAAATCAACAGGGAACAAACATATCCTTGTCAGACACAACTGTGTGTTATGAAGAAGAGGTACATACATGGTCCCACCAGCACTCAGAGAAGTTGGGGAGCTGGTGCTCCAGACTGTACTCCAGGAACTCAAACATCACGCTGATGATCATACACATCCACCAGTCTCTGATCACAAGTGTCTGACAGAAGAAGAGGGAGATGGAGACGTGAATTCGGTTGTTGTGGATTTCTGTAAGCAGTTGCCCACCACTGTGTATGATGTCATATTTCTAACTCTACCTTTAATCCAGTATTAATGCTAATCAAGTATGAAATATAGGCTTAAAATACAGTACACTACTCAGACCCACCTTAATATACCAGCCAAGAAAGTGAGCGGGGACAAAGCCATCCATCTTGTCCTGCAAAAATAGCATTCATGTAATATTTTTTAACCTTTGTCAGCAGTGACCTTTGGGACAGCCCTTTTACAACCATGTTAACAAATAACTGAGAACCTTGTTTGACGCAGACAACAGTGGATTGAAATATCTGTGGAAATTAGAGTGATTAATGAGAGGAATTTATGGTTACAAAATTAACAAGCCCACAGAAAGCCAGCATTTTGGAGTGTACAGTCCACTAGGGCAGTCTGTTGGCTTAAGGGAACCCAGTAGGAGCCCTGAGTGAAGTATTACTCTGTCGAGCAAGACACCGAGAAAGCGAGCGAGACACAGAGACACACCGAGAGAGCGAGAGACACACACACACACACACACACACAGAGAGAGCGAGAAAGAGCGAGACACACACACACCAAGAGAGCGAGAGAGCGCAAGAGAAAGCGAGAGAGAAATGTCTTTAGTGTCACAACCCCTGCAGGTGCCACCATTGCTGTTGTGCTACAGGTTAATGTGTGCGCACGTGTCTTACCCAGATGTTATGCCAGGGGTCGGTGGTGTTCCCCGGGTCGTATATGAGGCAGTTGCCGCCATAGTCCCTCTCCGGCAGGGCTACCCCCAGTTTGGGGTCAATGTACTTCATAAACTGTCTCCCATCACGGACCGTCTAAAGAATGAGGGCAAATTAAGTATACACAAATAGATAGTATTTAGTGCTTGTCTATATGTACTTGTCTATGTACACTGAACAAAAACAAAAACGCAGCATGTAAAGTGTTGGTCCCATGTTTCATGAGCTGAAATAAAAGATCCCAGAAATGTTTCAGACACACAAAAAGCTTACTTCTCTCAAATGTAGTGCACACATTTTATTTTTTACATTCCTGTGTGTGAACATTTCTCCTTTGCCAAGATAATCCATCCACCTGACAGGTGTGGCATATGAAGAAGCTGATTAAACAGCATGATCATTACACAGGTGCACCTTGTGCTGGGGACAATAAAAGGCCACTTTAAAATGTACAGTTTTGTCACACAGCACAATGCCACAGGTGTCTCAAGTTTTGCGGAAGCGTGCAATTGGCATGCAGACTGAACGAATGTCCACCAGAGCTGTTGACAGAGAATTGAATGTTAATTTCTCTACCATAAACCGTCTCCAATGTCGTTTTAGAAAATTTGGCAGTACGTCCAACCGGCCTCACAACCGCAGACCACGTGTAACCACGCCAGCCCAGGACCTCCACATCTGGTTTCTTTACCTCCGGGATCATCTGAGACTAGCCTCCCAGACGGCTGATGATACTGAGGAGCAATGCTATCTGTAATCAAGCCCTTTTGTGGGGAAAAACTCATTCCGATTGGCTGGGCCTGACTCCCAGGCCCACCCATGCCTGCACACCTGCCTTGTCATGTGAAATCCATAGATTAGGGCCTAATTTATTTATTTCAAGTGACTGATTTCCTTATATGAACTTTAACTCAGTAAAATAATTGAAATTGCTGCAGTTGCGTTTAGATTTCTGTTCCGTATACTTTGAACATAACTTCTCAATGTACATAGATAGAGAAGTTAACTAGTTTCTGGAAGATGTGTTTTCTTTCATTCCCTTTAAGTCCCTTCAGATCCATTCTGCATCTAATCGTTTCATTGATCCTTTTCCCTTTTGATTGTCCCTCTTTACTAAAAAGACCTAGTTGTCAGTGCTCCCAGAGAGAACTTGCCTCTGTATTTCAAAGCTGATTGGAGTGATTATTCATTCAAACAACAATTATATTGCAACTATAATAGCACAAACAATTCAGTGCTCGGGTGTGTGTGTGTGTGTGTGTGTGTTGGTGCAATCGACCCACCTGGAACAGCACAAAGATAAGGAATAGCTCGTAGACAACGGAGACACATAGCCAGAAGCGCCAGTATGCTGGAGAAAAAGAGAGAGATATCAAAATATTATACATTTTAGCATAATCTACACTCCTGGGACATCCACAAGGTGCTTTCCTTGTTAATTGTTTAGAGTCTAAAACGGAGGAGGCGGGAGCGCTAAGCTGACATATGGAATTGTTTTAAGATGGTCATACTATCGATCATTAAGCGATTTGATTTAGAATTTTAGGACCCCCCTCAGGTATCCCAAAAAATATATAGATTTTGGCCTTTACTACTAAATCCCACAGAAACACATTGAATAACACATTCATAAATGGCAAAAAGGACAGCCCAAAAATGTATCATAAGAAACCAGGTTAACACATCTGTCCTAAATCTAGCAGATATAAAAATAACTCACAAAACTACCTTCATACTTCCATTCCTTCTTTTTACCGGTACCGGTTACCTTCAGATGAGTCCCGTGACAGATATCTTCAGTTTAAACTGACAGATTTTGATGGGATTTTTTTTATGTAACTTAGATTGATGCACTAGTGAGTCAATCGACTCTAGGGGGTTAACGGAAAACAGTAAACCACCACAAAACTGAGTCAATAATAAGGACCGCAAGGAAACATATTACTGCACAGCATCCATTTTGTTTGTTTTGTTTATTGACAGTGTAGTGGGGCTGGGATACATACCGCAGCTCCAGTTTCTCCAGTCTAAAACCCTGCAGTAACCTTCACACCATCCAGTCCTATACAAGACTTTAGTCTCCAACAATGGGCCATTTGTTTTGCAAAATAGAAACACCTGGCAACAAGATGACAATGCCTGCAAACCACAAGTAGTGTTGTAGCATGACAAGTGTTGTTGTGTTTGCACTTTACTATCCATCACCTGTAGGAAACGAATGGGCAGGTATGAGTAGGACTGCTTAAATAGCTAACAAAATGGTTAAATGGACCATCTGCATTGACCATTTTATTTTTAGTTGACTGCACACTCAACTTCACACACACGCATACTGACTACACACACGCACTCACATAGTGAGCTACTGTTTATCATATATCCTGATGCCTTGTCACCTTAGCCCTATACATATCTAACCCTACCACTCCAGTATCCCTTCACATTGGAAATATGTTATTGGCATCGACCCTGGAACTGACCCTTTATATAGCTTACTTACTTTCTTGTGTTCTTCTCATTTCGATTTCTTGGGACTTTTTGTTTAACTTTCCTTTATAGTACTACAGATACAGTCGGGCAAAAAAGTATTTAGTCAGCCACCAATTGTGCAAGTTCTCCCACTTAAAAAGATGAGAGAGGCCTGTAATTTTCATCATAGGTACACGTCAACTATGACAGACAAAATGAGGGGGAAAAAATCCAGAAAATCACATTGTAGGATTTTTAATGAATTTATTTGCAAATTATGGTGGAAAATAAGTATTTGGTCACCTACAAACAAGCAAGATTTCTGGCTCTTACAGACCTGTAACTTCTTCTTTAAGAGGCTCCTCTGTCCTCCACTCGTTACCTGTATTAATGGCACCTGTTTGAACTTGTTATCAGTATAAAAGACACCTGTCCACAACCTCAAACAGTCACACTCCAAACTCCACTATGGCCAAGACCAAAGAGCTGTCAAAGGACACCAGAAACAAAATTGTAGACCTGCACCAGGCTGGGAAGACTGAATCTGCAATAGGTAACGAGCTTGGTTTGAAGAAATCAACTGTGGGAGCAATTATTAGGAAATGGAAGACATACAAGACCACTGATAATCTCCCTCGATCTGGGGCTCCACGCAAGATCTCACCTTGTGGGGTCAAAATGATCACAAGAACGGTGAGCAAAAATCCAGACGCACACGGGGGGACCTAGTGAATGACCTGCAGAGAGCTGGGACCAAAGTAACAAAGCCTACCATCAGTAACACACTACGCCGCCAGGGACTCAAATCCTGCAGTGCAAGACGTGTCCCCCTGCTTAAGCCAGTACATGTCCAGGCCTGTCTGAAGTTTGCTAGAGAGCATTTGGATGATGCAGAAGAGGATTGGGAGAATGTCATATGGTCAGATGAAACCAAAATATAACTTTTTGGTAAAAACTCAACTCTTCGTGTTTGGAGGACAAAGAATGCTGAGTTGCATCCAAAGAACACCATACCTACTGTGAAGCATGGGGGTGGAAACATCATGCTTTGGGGCTGTTTTTCTGCAAAGGGACCAGGACGACTGAACCGTGTAAAGGAAAGAATGAATGGGGCCATGTATCGTGAGATTTTGAGTGAAAACCTCCTTCCATTAGCAAGGGCATTGAAGATGAAACGTGGCTGGGTCTTTCAGCATGACAATGATCCCAAACACACCGCCCGGGCAACAAAGGAGTGGCTTCATAAGAAGCATTTCAAGGTCCTGGACTGGCCTAGCCAGTCTCCAGATCTCAACCCCATAGAAAAATCTTTGGAGGGAGTTGAAAGTCCGTGTTGCCCAGCGACAGCCCCAAAACATCACTGCTCTAGAGGAGATCTGCATGGAGGAATGGGCCAAAATACCAGCAACAGTGTGTGAAAACCTTGTGAAGACTTACAGAAAACGTTTGACCTGTGTCATTGCCAACAAAGGGTATATAACAAAGTATTGAGATAAATAAGTATTTGGTCAATAACAAAAGTTTTCCACCATAATTTGCAAATAAATTCATTACAAATCCTACAATGTGATTTTCTGGATTTTCTTTTCTAATTTTGTCTGTCATAGTTGACGTGTACCTATGATGTTAATTACAGGCCTCTCTCATCTTTTTAAGTGGGAGAACTTGCACAATTGGTGGCTGACTAAATACTTTTTTGACCCATTGTATTGATAACTGCATTTTTGGGAAAGCGCTTGCAAGGCATTTAACTTCCCCAAAAGGCTTGCAGTCAAGCATCTGCTCTCCTCTCCCTCACTAGGAAGCCTGCTATGGTTGTGACAGTCATTTCACGGCCCTAAGGAACATGGCATACACATGGGCATAATGCACACTTCCATGATAAAAGGAAGTCGTACTCTACTCAGAACTATCTGAAGAGGCAAGATGGCGTTGTAGAATCTGGATAAGAGCCATCGGGTTAAAATTATCCAGTCTGAGAATCTGAGCATTTCTGATAAACATCCACAAATGACAACTGTTGATTGAAAATAAAGCTTATCTGAGGGCTTCTTGACTACAGTACGAAAGATCAGTCTATGTTAAAGGATGAGAAATGTGCTGTGCAAACAAAAGGTGGTACTGCTGGTCGCTATCTAAAATGCTAAACCGTAGCTAAATCCATCATACATGGTGAATATACACAGAAAAAGGGGGTGAGAAACCATTCTCTAACCAGTCCCATTGGTGTGACCTAGCCCTGCCGACATCCCGCTGGCAGTGCAGTGAGAGCTCAGATTTAGGCATTACATTGGTGCTTGAAGGACTCTGCTTCCAGTAATGGATACGGGATTTAAACACTAATACAGTGCCTTCAGAAAGTACTCACACCCCTCGACCTAAATTATTTTGTTGTGTTACAGCCAGTTACAGTGCATACGGAAAGTATTAACACCCTATGACTTTTTCCACATCGTTACACCCTTCCCCTAAAATGTTATTTTAAAAAAATCCTCAATCTACCCACAATACCCCATAATGACGAAGCAAAAAACAGGTTTCAAATTTTAGCAAATTTGGAAAAAATACAAAAACATGACTCAAATTGAGCTCAGGTGCATCCTGTTTCCATTGACCATCCTTGATGTTTCTACAACTTGATTATAGTCCACCTATGGTAAATTCAAATTCATTTGGAATTGGTCTACAGTACCAGTCAAAAGTTTGACACTTATTCATTCCGGTGTTTAATTTATTTTTTACCATTTTCTACATTTTTGAATAATAGTGAATACAAAAACTAATGAAATAACACATTTGGAATCATGTAGTAACCAAAAAGGTTTTAAACAAATGAAAATATTTTACTTTTGAGATTCTTCAAAGTAGCCACCCTTTGCCTTGACAGCTTTGCACGCTCTTGGCATTCTCTCAACCAGCTTCACGTGGTAGTCAATTGGAATGCATTTCAATTAACCTGTTGGGGATAGGGGGCAGTATTTGCACGGCCGGAAAAAAAAGTACCCGATTTAATCTGGTTACTACTCCTGCCCAGTAACTAGAATATGCATATAATTGTTTGATTTGGATAGAAAACACCCTAAAGTTTCTAAAACTGTTTGAATGGTGTCTGTGAGTATAACAGAACTCATTTGGCAGGCCAAAACCTGAGAAGATTCCAAACAGGAAGCTCTGACTTTTTCTTGGCCTTCTTGATCATCTCTAACCAAAACAGGGGATCTCTGGCATGACGTGACATTTTCTAATGCTCCCATAGGCTCTCAGAAGGCGCCAGAACGATGAATGGTGGCTTTGCAGGCCCTGGCTGAAAAACATTAGCGCATTTTGTAAGTGGTCGATCTGAGGACAATGAGACTGGAGGCGCGTGCACGAGCCAACACCATGTTTACTTTCTCTCTCTTTGAATGAAAACAACGACTCCCAGGCGGAATATTATTGCTTTTTTACGAGAAAAATAGCATAAAAATTGATTTTTAAACAGCGTTTGACATGCTTCGAAGTACGGTAATGGAATATTTTGAATTTTTTTGTCACGAAACGCGTCGGGCACGTCACCCTTCTTTACCCTTCGGATAGTGTCTTTAACGCACGAACAAAACGCCGCTATTTGGATATAACTATGGATTATTTGGAACCAAATCAACATTTGTTATTGAAGTAGAAGTCCTGGGAGTGCATTCTGACGAAGAACAGCAAAGGTAATCAAACTTTTCTAATAGTAAATCGGAGTTTGGTGAGTACCACACTTGGTGGGTGTCAAAATAGCTAGCCTGTAACGGCCGGGCTATCTACTCAGAATATTGCAAAATGTGCTTTCACCGAAAAGCTATTTTAAAATCGGACATAGCGAGTGCATAAAGGAGTTCTGTATCTATAATTCTTAAAATAATTATGTTTTTTGTGAACGTTTATCGTGAGTAATTTAGTAAATTTACCAGAAGTGTTCGGTGGGAATGCTAGTCACATGCTAATGTAAAAAGCTGGTTTTTGATATAAATATGAACTTGATTGAACAAAACATGCATGTATTGTATAACATAATGTCCTAGGATTGTCATCTGATGAAGATCATCAAAGGTTAGTGCTGCATTTAGCTGTGGTTTGGGTTTATGTGACATATGCTAGCTTGGAAAATGGGTGTCTGATTATTTCTGGCTGGGTACTCTGCTGACATTGGCTTCCTGTTAAGGCAAGGTCTGATTTCAAGGTTTTACTACTAACCAACAAAGCATTACATGGGCTTGCTCCTACCCATCTTTCCGATTTGGTCCTGCCGTACATACCTACACGTACGCTACGGTCACAAGACGCAGGCCTCCTAATTGTCCCTAGAATTTCTAAGCAAACGGCTGGAGGTAGGGCTTTCTCCTATAGAGCTCCATTTTTATGGAATGGTCTGCCTACCCATGTGAGAGACGCAGACTCAGTCTCAACCTTTAAGTCTTTACTGAAGACTTCTCTTCAGTAGGTCCTATGATTAAGTATAGTCTGGCCCAGGAGTGTGAAGGTGAACGGAAAGGCTGGAGCAACGAACCGCCCTTGCTGTCTCTGCCTTGCCGGTTCCCCTCTTTCCACTGGGATTCTCTGCCTCTAACCCTATTACAGGGACTGAGTCACTGGCTTACTGGTGTTCTTCCATGCCGTCCATGGGAGGGGTGCGTCACTTGAGTGGGTTGAGTCACTAATGTGGTCTTCCTGTCTGGGTTGGCGCCCCCCCCTTGGGTTGTGCCATGGCGGAGATCTTTGTGGGCTATACTCGGCCTTGTCTTAGGACGGTAAGTTGGTGGTTGTAGACATCCCTCTAGTGGTGTGGGGGCTGTGCTTTGGCAAAGTGTGTGGGGTTATATCCTGCCTGTTTGGCCCTGTCCGGGGGTATCATCGGATGGGGCCACAGTGTCTTCTGAAACCTCCTGGCTCAGCCTCCAGTATTTATGCTGCAGTAGTTTGTGTCGGGGGGCTAGGGTCAGTCTGTTACATCTGGAGTATTTCTCTTGTCTTATCCGGTGTCCTGTGTGAATTTATATATGCTCTCTCTAATTCTGTCTTTCTTTCTTTCTCTCGGAGGACCTGAGCCCTAGGACCATGCCTCAGGACTACCTGGCATAATGACTCCTTGCTGTCCCCAGTCCACCTGGCCATGCTGCTGCTCCAGTTTCAACTGTTCTGCCTGCAGCTATGGAACCCTGACCTGTTCACCGGACGTGCTTGCTGCACCCTCGACAACTACTATGATTATTATTATTTGACCATGCTGGTCATTTATGAACATTAAAACATCTTGACCATGTTCTGTTATAATATCCACCTGGCACAGCCAGAAGAGGACTGGCCACCCCTCATAGCCTGGTTCCTCTCTAGGTTTCTTCCTAGGTTTTTTGCCTTTCTAGGGAGTTTTTCCTAGGGAGTTTTTCCTAGCCACCGTGCTTCTTTCACATGCATTGCTTGCTGTTTGGGGTTTTAGGCTGGGTTTCTGTACAGCACTTTGAGATTTCAGCTGATGTACGAAGGGCTATATAAATACATTTGATTTGATTTTGACATCTAATGTTTTGCTTTCGTTGTAAAGCCTTTTTGAAATCGGACAGTGTGGTTAGATTAACGAGAGTCTTGCAAGCGTCCCACCTAGCCCAGAGAGGTTAAAACCCCTTCATTCGTTAAACAGGTGTGCCTTGTTAAAAGTTCATTTGTGGAATTTATTTCCTTCTTAATGCGTTTCAACCAATTAGTTGTGTTGCGACAATATAAGGGTGGTATACAGAAGATAGACCTATTTGGTAAAAGACCAAGTCCATATTATGGCAAGAACAGCTCAAAAAAGAAAAGAAACAGTCCATCATAACATGAAGGTCAATCAGGAACATTAAGAACTTTTAAAGTTGTGTTAAAGTGCAGTCGCAAAAACCAAGCGCTATGATGAAAAAGGACGACCCAGAGTCACCTCTGCTGCAGAGGATAAGTTCATTAGAGTTAACGGCATGTCAGAAATTGCAGCCCAAATAAATGCTTCAGAGTTCAAGTAACGGACACATCTCAACATCAAATGTTCAGAGACTGCGTGAATCAGGCCTTCATGGTCAAATTCCTGCAAAGAAACCACTACTAAAGGACACCAATAAGAAGAAGAGACTTGCTTGGGCCAAGAAACACGAGCAATGGACAGACCGGTGGAAATCTGTCCTTTGGTTTGATGAGTCTAAATTTGAGATTTTTGGGTCCAACTGCCATGTCTTTGTGAGACACAGAGTAGGTGAAAGGATGATCTCCGCATGTGTAGTTCCCACCGTGAAGCATGGAGGTGGTGAGATGGTGTGAGGGGTGCTTTGCTGGTGACACTGATTTATTTAGAATTCAAGACAAACTTAACCAGCATGGCTAACACAGCATTCTGCAGCGATACGCCATTCCATCTGGTTTGCGCTTAGTTGGACTATCATTTGTTTTTCAACAGGACAATGACCCTAGGGTTGCACATTTTGGGGACTACTCAGAGGTGGAAACTTTCCGTGGGAATTAACGGGAATATATCCAAATGAATATTAATACCATTTAAATGTAGATGTTTTTTGCAGTGGATATATTTACCATATCATAAGTAGACAGAAACTGTTTACATTATCATAAGTAGACATTGCAAATGATTAATACCTCCAAAAGAAATAAAAAACAAATTTAGTTACAAATTGAACTTTAATTAAATGAATTGATTCTTCACATGGGATAATTTCACTGAACAATAAAATAAATGGGATATTGAATGATCCCCAATTATCCATCGCATCTCCCAAAAACGTTTTCAACATGCATCTGTAAAACGATAGTCTAGAAACTAAAGCTTTGGTTGTCTTACTCTCAGGCTTCCATGTCTTCTCCCTGATCCTCCTCAATGTCCAACTCTTGGCCATCAGACTCTGAGGCCTCATCTTCACTGTCACTTTCCAACCTTGAGGATGGCTCACTGGCAGGCTCAAAAAGCCTCAAATTCACCCAGATGGCCACCAATTTTTCAACCCTTGTATTGATCAGCCTGTTGCATGCTTTGGTGTGTGTGTGTGTGTGTGTGTGTGTATGTGTTCCCAAACAAGGACCAGTTGCGCTCCAAGGCGGCTGATGTTGGTGGGATTTGGAGGATGACGCAACAGGGGAAAGAGCTTCAGATCCACAAAGTCCCTTCCACCAGGTGGTTGATGAGATGTGTTGGCACGACTGCCATATTGCATCTCCATCCCAAAGCCCTTGCTTGGAAGTGTACTTTGCCAGAATGCCAAGAACATTGCCCTCATCCAGGCCAAGGTGGCGAGACATGGTAGTGATGACACCATAGGCCTTGTTGATCTCTGCACCAGACAGGATGCTCTTGGTAGCATACTTGGAGCATACTTGGGGTCCAACATGTACACTGCGGAGTGTATGGGCTTCAGGCAGAAGTCTTCATGCGTTTTGATGCATTTCAGAACTGCAGTTTCCTCTGCTTGGAGCAACAGTGAAGTGGGCAGGGCAGTACGGATTTCTCCTTTTACATCTGCAAGCAGAGTCTGAACATCAGACAGGATGGCATTGTCTCCCTCAATCCGTGCAATGGCTACTGCTATAGGATTCAGAAGTTTTAGGCTGGATCCTCTTGGTGGGGCTGTCCATATCAGCAGACTGATATGGCCATTTCTTGGAGACTCCTTCCCCTCCAGGATACTGTGAAACATGATGACAACACCACCCCAACGGGTGTTGCTGGGCAGCTTCAATGTGGTGCTCTTACTCTTCTCACATTGCTTGGTGAGGTAGATTGCTGCTATAAATTGATGACCCTTCACATATGAGGGTAGGACTCCTCCACTTTAGACCAAGCAGCCTTCATGTTTGCAGCATTGTCTGTCACCAGTGTAAATACCTTCTGTGGTCTAAGGTCATTGATGACTGCCTTCAGCTCATCAGCAATGTAGAGACCAGTGTGTCTTGTCCCTTGTCTGTGCTCTGGTAGAATACTGGTTGAGATGTAGTTAATTATTCCTTGCCCACAAACATTTGACCACCCATCAGAGATGATTGCAATACAGTCTGCTTTCTCTATGATTTGCTTGACCTTCACTTTAACTCAGCTGAACTCTGCATCCGGCAAATGAGTAGATAAAGCATGTCTGGTTGGAGGGGTGTATGCTGGGCGAAGAACATTCAGAAATCTCTTCCAATACACATTGCCTGTGAGAATCAGAGACAAACCAGTTGCATACACGGCTCGAGCAAGACATTTATCAGCATTTCTCTGACTACGTTCCTCCATTGAGTGAAACAAACTTCTGATTCCAGGAGGACCATGAGCTGTTGCTATCGATAAGGTGTCCGATTCATCATTTTCACCTCAAATAGAAGTAGAGGGACTTTTGTCAGAGGTTGCTTGTTGTGAGTGCTGAGGGACCTTTATGCATTTGGCCAGATGACTCTGCATCTTTGTTGCATTCTTCACATATGATTTGGCACAGTATTTGCAAATGTACACAGCATTTCCTTCTATATTAGCTGCAGTGAAATGTCTCCACATCAGATAGTGCCCATTGCCTTTTCCTGTAAAGATTAGGGGGAAAAAAATTGCAAAAAAATGTAAATACAATTCCATGTGCAGATAAATAGTTAAGCAGTTAGATTAAACAACTCCTTTGTAAGATAATGTTTTAAAATGAAACATGTATGGAAACAGGTGAAATACCACTCCTCAGTTAGCAGGCTCAAGCAAGCTAAAACCCACAAGGTAGCAACAACTAACTAACAGAAATTGTTAACAAGTTATAAATGATTTAAACACACTTTGATGTAGGCAACTATTTACTAGTTAACAAAAAATTGTCATATAAAATATATTCACCCCACCCAGTATTGTAATCAAATCTTACCAGAAAGCATGTAGTCCTTGACTCAGACAGTGTAGTAGTGTGGGATCAATAGCATCTCATCAGTGTGCAAGATCTTGAGAATCAGCTGTACATGTGATGGAAGAATGCACTGTGCATGCAGAGGGTTGCAATTCCATTGAATTAGGGATAGTTTAACCAAAATACCTACAATTGCCTTGTGTATCCCACAAAAAAAAGGTCCCGTTCTAAGATAACTTTTTGATGAATATAGGAAAAATTCCCAGGCTTAACTTCCCATCGAAGATTTACCGGAAAGTTTCCGACCCTTTGCAAGCCTAGACCCAACACACCTCCAGGCTGTGTAAGGACTATTTGACCAAGAAGGAGAGCTGCATCAGGTGACCTGGTCTCCACAATCACCCGACCTCAAACCAATTAAGATGTTTTGGGATGAGTTGTACCACAGAGTGAAGGAAAAACACTCAACAAGTGCTCAGCATGTGGGAACTCCTTCAAGACTATCGAAAATAGTAAAATTAAAGAAAAACACTTGAATGAGTAGGTGTGTCCAAACTTATTACTGGTACTGCATAAGGTCCCACAGTTGACAGTGCAAGTCAGAGTAAAAACCAAGCCATGAGGTCGAATAAATTGTCTGTAGACCTCAGAGACAGGATTGTGTCAAGTCACAGATCTGGGGAAGGGTAGCAAAAAATGTTTGCAGCATTTAAGGTTCCCAAGAACACATTGGCCTCCATTCTTAAATGGAAGAATTTTGGAACCACCAAGACTCTTCTTAGAGCGGCCCTCCTGGCCAAACTGAGCAATCAGGGGAGAAGGGCATTGGTCAGGGAGGTGACCAAGAACCTGGTCACTCTGACAGAGCTCCAGAATTCCTCTGTGGAGATAGGAGAACCTTCCAGAAGGACAACCACCTCTGCAGAACTCCACCAAATCAGGCCTTTATGGTAGAGTGGCCAGATGGATGCCACTCCTTAGTAAAAGGCACAAGAGCCTGCTTGGAGTTTGCCAAAAGGCACCTAAAGGACCAAGATTGAACTCTTTGGCTTGAATGCCAAGCATCATGTCTGGAGGAAACCTGGCACCATCCCTGCGGCGAAGCATGGGTGGCAGCATCATGCTGTGGGGATGTTTTCAGAGGCAGGGACTGGGAGACTAGTCAGGATCGAGGGAAAGATGAACAACGTAAAGTACAGCGATATCCTTGATGAAAACCTACTCCAGAGCCCTCAGGGGCAAAGGTTCACCTTCCAACAGGACAACGACCCTAAGTACACAACCAAGACAACGCAGGAGTGGCTTCGGGACAAGTCTCTGAATGCCCAGCCAGAGCCCAGACTTGAACATCTCTGGAGACATGAAAATAGCTTTTCAGCAACTCTCCCCATGCAACCTGAGCACTTGACATGATCTGCAGAGAAGAAATGGAAGAAACTCCCTAAATACAGGTGTGCCAAGCTTATAGCGTCATACCCAAAAAGACATGCTGCCGAAGGTGCTTCAACAGAGTACTGATTAAAAGGGTCTGAATATTAATTTTTAAACACTTTCAAAAATGTCAAAAGACCTGTTTTTGCTGTGTCATTATGGGTTATTGTGTGTAGATTGATAAGGAAAAAAAAAGATTTAGAATAAGGCTGTAACTTAAAATGTGGAAAAAGGCAAGGGGTCTGAATACTTTCTGAATGCACTGGACATATTGGTATTCTTATCTACAGTACAGTTCAATTAGATCTTTAGAAAGAGCAGAGGCATTGTGATACAATATGTTATTTTTTTAGAAGCTCCCCAGCTCAGTTGTTGGGCTCCAAGCAACGCTAAACAAAGTCAAGACCAAACAAAGCAACAGTCGATGAAAAAAAATACGTTTGAAATGCATTGTCCAGCTGTACTGACTGCTAGTCAGTCACTTTGGATAAAAGCATTTGCCAAAGGACTGAAAGGTAACGTAATGCAATGTACTCTGAACAGAAATAAACATGCTAGTTACAGTTCATATGAGGAAATCAGTCAACCGAAAGAAATAGATTTGGCCCTAATCTATGGATTTCACTTGACAGAATACAGATATGCATCCGTTGGTCACAGATAAATAAATAAAAAAGTAGGGGCATGGATCAGTCAGTATCTGGTGTAACCACCATTTGCCTCATGCAGCACGACATCTCCTTTGCATAGAGTTGATCAGGCTGTTGATTGTGGCCTGTGGAATGTTGTCCCACTCCTCTTCAATGGCTGTGCGAAGTTGCTGGATATTGGCGGGAACTGGAACATGCTGCTGTACACGTCGATTCAGAGCATCCAAAACGTACTCAATAGGTGACATGTCTGGAATCAGGATTCGTCTGTAAAGAGCACACTTCTCCAGCGTACCAGTGGCCATTGAAGGTGAGCATTTGCCCACGGAAGTTGGTTACGACGCCAATCTGCAGTCAGGTCAAGACCCTGGTGGGGATGACTAGCACGCAGATGAACTTCCCAGAGACGGTTCCTGACAGTTTGTGCAGAAATTTTTGGTGTGCAAACCCACAGTTTCATCAGCTGTCCGGGTGGCTGGTCTCAGACCATGCCGCAGGTGAAGAAGCCAGAAGTGGATGTCCTGGGCTGGCTTGGTTACACTGCGGTTGAACATATTGCCAAATTCTCAAAAACGACATTGGAGGCAACTTATGGTAGAGAAATGAACATTAAATTCTCTGGCAACAGTTCTGGTGGACATTCCTGCAGTCAGCATGCTAATTCCCTCAAAACATCTGTGGCATTGTCTTGTGTGCACCTGCACATTTTAGAGTAGCCTTTTATTGTCCCCAGCACTCGGTGCACCTGTGTAATGATAATGTGTTTAATCAGCTTCTTGATATGCCACACCTGTCAGGTGGATGGATTATCTTGGTAAAGGAGAAATGCTCACTAACAGGAATATAAAACAAATTTGTGCACAAGATTTGAGGGAAATAACATTTTTGTTCAGCATACATACATACATACATACATACATACATACATACGCATGTGAACACCCCTTAAAATTAGTGGATTTGGCCATTTCAGCCACACCCGTCGTTGACAAGTGTATAAAATTGAGCACACCGCCATGCAATCTCCATAAATCCATGCCACCTTTCCAACAAGTCAGTTTGTAAAATGTCTGCCCTGCTAGAGCTGCCTCGGTCAACTGTAAGTGCTGTTATTGTGAAATGGAAACATCTAGGTGCAACAACAGCTCAACCGCAAAGTGGTAGGTAACAAGCTCACAGGACGGGACCGCAGAGTGCTGAAGCGTGTAAAAATTGGCTGTCCTCGGTTGCAGCACTCACTACCACACAGTCGGGATAGTCTTCATGGCCCACTCCATTGTAATGTAATCTGATGCAGTGTATGTAATCTGTATGTACTTCACACACAAATCGGGATGGTCTTCATTGCCCACTCCATTGCTGTGCCTCCAAACATCTATATTGATCTAAAAGCAGACAGGCATTCTTTCTCTCCCCACTAAAGACATTTTCAGAGGAAGAAGAACAGACCTGCTCTTTACACCCCAGTATCTCTACTTGCACATTCATCTTCTGCACATCTATCACTTCACTGTTTAATTGCTAAATTGTAATTACTTCGCCACTACGACCTATTTATTGCCTTACCTCCCTAATCTTACTACATTTGGACACACTATATAGATTTTTCTATTGTGTTATTGACTATGTTTGTTTATACCATGTGTAACTCTGTTGTTGTGTCGCACTGCTTTGCTTTATCTTGTCCAGGTCCCAGTTGTAAATGAGAACTTGTTCTCAACTGGCCTACCTGGTTAAATAAAGGTGAAATAGAAAAATAAAAGACCGGAGAGCAATACTCCATTCCAGAGTTTGATTTGACACCTGTGCGTGCCACGGCAGTTGACAACTTTTTATGTTCGACATGTACACAGTGCTGCTGCAGAACCCCCACCTTTGAAAGCAGTGATTCACCGCAAGCCATATCTTGGGATGAATATTATAGGGATGCCGCTTTTCGGTTTCACAAAACCATTAACTCCCTCTTTTCTTCTTTCAAAGTGTAAAAGTGACCATGTTGACTCACTAATGGTGTCTCTTTGGACAGGATGTAGTTTTGCTGAGAGCATGTCCCATATCATGTCAATGCACTTAGCCTACGTATCAAAAAGGCTTACACTGTCTGCAACTTCGAAGGACTGGCAGGCTCGTATTAACTGAAGCACAACAGCACAAAGAAGCAGAAATGTGAAGAGTATTTGCACTGCAGGTGGAGGTTGTGTTACCTGGATGTGGTCTGGTGAATGGGCCATCTTTGGCTTGTGTCACTCCAAAGCAGAGGAACACTAGGATGCTGGCCACAATCCCTCTGGTAGAAAACACAAGCAGACTTAAGTAAATATAATAACTAATGATAAACTCACACACAGCTCAGTCCTCTTTACAGGACGACTAAAATATACAATAGCCTGGGAATATACATAAGATTATGACATCTATATACATGGACTGGAATTCATGGTTTGCATTGAAATATCATTATTTGACCAATGTTTTGGCTAAAGAGCATAAATCATAATTTTACTTTCAACCCTCCTTAGAGGTTGTTCTGTAGGTCAAGGTGGGTGAAAGAGCAAGTTTTAGAGGTCGAAGACCAGGCAAGTTAAGGACAGGGCCCAGGCAAGCTGAGTATACGTGACATGCTAGCTATAAGGTCTTCTGGGTTGTATCTCAATCTACACAGCCTCCTCTCCTTTCACCACACTCATCTAAGAGACCTAAATCAACACAAACAATATTGCAAACGGCATTATGCCTAGGAGGGCATGGGTGCTTTTACCTATCATGTCTTTTCAGAGCAGTGCACATGACTGAAGAGGCGATAAGGTGAGAAAGCCAAGGTGAGTGAGACAACCACCCCCAGGGGATCAGTACATTCAGGTGAAGGCGTTCAGCCAGGCATACAGTAGGGCAGTGCCGTCGGTTGTGACCCGGGGGGGAAGAAGATGTAGTGGGCTCTAATCTCCCAGGCGAGCTGGGCCTCGCTGACAACGGCAAATCCCGTTAATGACCGTCGGATTGTCAGTACAGATAACAGGAATAGCTGGTTGGGATTAATGCCTTCCTAAGTAACGCCAACACACAGAAACAAGCGTGCAAACACACTTCGTCTGAAGACTCCCCAATGCTGCCAAATTCCTCTGCTCGCAAAACTCACTGAAATGGCTTAAGACCTTGCAAAGGCGCTTAAAGTTCTTACTTCCATTATAGTCCCAAAATGTACAAAAAAAAGTATATGTTAATGACTAGTACAAAAGCAGGGGGGAATAGAAACAGTCCTTTGCTCTCCAAAGCATCCATTAGTCAATACCTAGCTTTTTCCTACATTATATCTATGTCTTGCAATCTTAGATGTATTCTCCAACAGCCGTTAATATTTAATTTGCTTAAGTGCTGGCCATCTCTTTCATAATAGTGCGATTTCTACTAGGCTTCACAGCATCTTTACGCTACAGAACTTAGTAAGAGTTGAGCACTTATTACCGTGCAATATATATTTTGACATTTCAAAAAAGTGCTCAAGAATGGAACAGTCAAAGCTAAAAATAAAGGAGGAACCTAAAAGTCTGTGTGCTGACTGTGCTACAAGCCAGCTGGGCTGAAGGTGACTGGCTGTTGGAGGTGGAAGCGATTCATTTCACACAAGCAGTCATGACTAAGTGTGTGTGTGCGCGTGTGTGTGTGTGTGTGTGTGCTGCATGATTATATAACACGTCATGGAAGAGACATCGTGAGTGCGTAACTGAATGGCTGACCTTTTAGTGTTGTACGTCGTATCCTGGGGTGTCTCCTCCAACAGAGTGACATAGACCAACACGCATGTGAGAATGAAAAGCACAGTGACTGTATGTGCTCTCCTGCAATGAGAGAGAGAGAATGGTAATCAATGACAGTGTGGCAAGAAGAATCAGCAACATTCATTAGCTGGACATGCAATGAGCAGAAGTGACTAAGAGTGTAGTGTATGTGTGAAAGAGAGAGTTGAGATTCTTGGGCGAATTCAGTTCAATGACAACAGATAGTTAATCTCCACTTTGCCATGCATGTGCTGATACTGGGCTGTTATACCATTCCTCCATACAGCATCCTAGTTTGAGTACACTTAAGAGAGTTCCCTTTTCTCCACAGTTCAGTGTGCTACATATGAACAGGCCACATTGCATGTTTCAAGAATGTACCTACCACACACACACAATCTACAGACACTGATTAACTAAAAAGCCTGGTAGGGGCAGAGAAGAGAAAAAACACTGAGGGAATGTGAATGATCGGTTGGAGGTTGTTCAAGAGGGTAAATGGTGTGAAAGAGCGATAGGGGAAGGAGGGAGAAGGGTGGAAGAATAGGAGAGGACATTGAGCGCAGGGGTCACAGAATCCCTCTGAGATAGGATGCCTGCCTGCCAGCATTCTTGAGCGAGAGGGGGTGAGAATAGGGCTAGGCGATATATCGAATTCATTTGGACTTATGTTTTAGCGCGATATTCCAAACACGAAAAAAAATTGAGCGTTTATGCCCGCTTGTTCTCATGTGGTCTTTTTGGTCTCATCTCCTTCTGTGCTAGGTGCACCTTCCCCATTTACACCAGAGATCTGCATACACAGTACCTTCAGAAAGTATTCACACCCCTAGATTTTTTCCACATTTTGTTGTGTAACAGCCTTAACTTAAAATCGACTGAATTGAGATTGTGTCACTGATCTATACACAACACCCCAGAATGTCAAAGTGGATTTAAATATTTATTTTAAAATTGTGTTTACAAATGAAAAGCTGAAATATCTTGAGTCAATAAGTATTCAATCTTATGGCAAGCCTAAATAAGTTCAAGAGTAAAACAAAAGTCTAAATAAGTTGCATGGACTCACTCGGTGTGCATTAATAGTGTTTAACATGCTTTTGAATGACTACCTCAGCTCTACACCTCACACATACTGATAATTGTAAAGGTTCCTCAGTCAAGCAGTGAATTTCAAGCACAGCTTAAACCACAAAGACCAGGGAGGTTTTCCACAAAGGGCATCTATTGATAGATGGGTTAAAAAAAAAAGCAGACATTGAATATCCCTTTGAGCATGGTGCAGTTAATTAGACTTTGGATGGTGTATCAACACACCCAGTCACTACAAAGACAGGCGCCCTTCCTAACTCAGTTGCCGGAGGAGGAGGAAACCGCTCAGGGATTTCCCCATGAGGCCAATGATGATTAAAACGGTTAGAGTTTAATGGCTGTGTTAAGAGATAAAGGAGGATAAACAACCATTGGGGTGCCAGAGCAGCGAATAGTTTGGACTGGGCTGAGCGGGAACCGTGCTTCCTCAGAGGTAGGGGGGCCAGCAGGCCAGAGGTGGATGAACGCAGTGCCCTTGTTTGGGTGTAGGGCCTGATCAGAGCCTGAAGGTATGGAGGTGCCGTTCCCCTCACAGCTCCGTAGGCAAGCACCATGGTCTTAACCAACAGACACTGGGGAGACAAATTCACCTTTCAGCAGGACACCTTTCACGGTAAAAGTTTGCACTTGTATTCGGCGCAGGTGGCAAATAAAGTTTGATTTGAACTACCTAAAACACAAAGCCAAATCTACGCTGGAGCTGCTTACCAAGACAACATTGAATGTTCCTGAGTAGCCTAGTTACAGTTTTGACTTAAAATCGTCTTGCAAATCTATGGCAAGACTATAAAATAACTGTTTCGCAATGATAACAACCAACTTGACAGATCTTGAATAATTTTTTAAAGAATGGGCAAATATTGTACAATCAAGGTCTGCAAAACACAGACTTACCCAGAAAGACTCGCAGCAGTAATCTCTGCCAAAGGTGATTCTAACATGTATTGGCTCACAGGCTGAATACTTATCAAATAAAGATGGGGTCTACTTTTCCATAAAGAAAACAAAAATAAACATTTTCTCCACTTTGACAGAGTATTGAGTGTAGATCATTGACAAAAGAGACAATCAAATTCATTTTTATCCCACTTTGTAACAAAACGTGGAAAAAGTCAAGGGGTGTGAATACTTTCTGAAGGCACTGTATACTGACAAGATGCTCATGTCTTCGCCCAAACAATGGGAATCATTGCCCCAAAGGCAGGCGACAAGCTTAGGTCCAAAATAAGCCCATTGAAACACATTGGATCTGTCAAGCACATTGGACAGAATAAGCCCAATGAAACACATTGGACAGATTTTGGCAAGAGTGAAATCCTTTCGCCTCTTCACACACACAGCCCCTCCCTGTGCCACTCAAAACAACAAAGATGAGAACACTTCGTCCTCACTGACAAGTGGTTTCAACTGGCTATTTGCATTTGAGGTTTGGTCTCATATGGACACCGGAACACATTGAGACATTTTACTGTAACAGAGAAGATAACCTTTCTAACGATACTCCTCAAAGCAGACACTACTAAAAGGGAAGAATCAATGAACATTGATTCTGGAAAATTAATGCTTAATTTGTCACACATGGCATTGCTGTACCACGTACCGCTAGAAGCATTTTAGCCAAAAACTGTTATACTACCTGTCAAGTCTGTTTTATAAATGTGCAATCATTGTGAGAAATAAGGTAGGCCACTTGATTTCAAATCTGAACAAAGTGGACAGGCTAGCATGCTATTCAAACAGAAGGGTGTGTATTCAACTATTCTGCCTTGTTAGCTAGCAAAAATGTCTAAGTTGGCTAAACTTGAAATATAAAGATCAGCTAGCTACTGATTAGCATGTGGGCTTGTGATTGAGAGATTGTTTCGAGAACTGTCTATTTTCTATAATGCCTGATGCAAGAAGTGAGTCAATATTAGAGGTCGACCGATTAATCGGAATGGTCGATTAATTGGGGCCGATTTCAAGTTTTCATAACAATCGGTAATCGGTATTTTTGGCCACCGATTTGCTGTTTTTTTAAAATATTTTTTTCATATTATTATTATAATTTTTTTTTTTACACCTTTATTTAACTAGGCAAGTCAGATTAAGAACACATTCTTATTTACAATGACGGCCTAGAAACGGGGGTTAACTGCCTTGTTCAGGGGGGATTGGTTTTTGCAACCTTCGGTTACCAGTCCAACGCTCTAACCACCTGCCTTACATTACACTCCACAAGGGTTAACAGGCTGACTACCTGTAACGCGAGGGCAGCAAGAAGCAAAGGTAAGTTGCTAGCTAGCATTATACTTATAAAAAAACTATCAACCTTAACATAATCACTAGTTAACTACACATGGTTGATGATATTACTAGTTTATCTAACGTGTCCTGCGTTGCATATAATCGATGCGGTGCCTGTTAATTTTCATTGAATCACAGCCAACTTCGACAGACGGGTGTTGATTTAACAAGCGCATTTGCGAAAAAAGTACTGTCGTTGCACCAACGTACCTAACCATAAACACCAATGCCTAACAGGAATATTTAGACTTAGCCACCCGTTAGATAAAATACGGAACGGTTCCATATGTCACTGAAAGAAAAAAACTTTTGTTTTCGAGATGATAGGTCATTAATATGGTCGAATCCGGAAACTAAGGCACGTATTTCTGTGTGTTTATTATATTATAATTAAGTCTATGATTTGATAGAACAGTCTGACTGAGCGGTGGTAGGCAGCAGCAGGCTCGTAAGCATTCATTCAAACAGCCCTTCGCTGTGCTTCAAGCATTGCGCTGTTTATGACTTCAACCTGGGTGGGTATAATTTGTGGAACGTTCCAACAGGAATCTATTCCAAAAACTTCGTAAATAACAAGGTTTCCAAAAAACAACGCATACAAAGTTGTATAGCGGCAGAATAAGATACCGGGTAGTGAGTGGTGTCACATGTCTGTTTGCCTATTGACAAACATTAAGAATAAGCTACGTGGTGAGTTGATGCCTATTCGGCAGCTAGTTAGCTAGGTTTGTATGCGTTGTTGGTTGGCAACCTTTCACTTTACGGTTTTTGGAACAGATTCCTGTTGAAACGTTCCACAAATTATACCCACCCCTTCAAGCCTATCAACTCCCAAGATTAGGCTGGTGTAACCGATGTGAAATGGCTAGCTAGTTAGCCGGGTGCACGGTAATAGCGTTTCAAACGTCACTCGCTCTGAGACTTGGAGTAGTTGTTTCCCTTCCTCTGCATGGGTAACGCTGCGTCGAGGGTGGCTGTTGTCGATGTGTTCCTGGTTTGAGCGAGGAGAGGGACGGAAGCTATACTGTTACACTGGCAATACTAAAGTGCTTATAAGAACATCCAATAGTCAAAGGTATATGAAATACAAATCGTAGAGAGAAATAGTCCTATAATAACTACAACCTAAAACTTCTTACCTGGGAATATTGAAGACTCATGTTAAAAGGAACCACCAGCTTTCATATGTTCTCATGTTCTGAGCAAGGCACTTAAACATTAGCTTTCTTACATGGCACATATTGCACTTTTACTTTCTTTTCCAACACTTTGTTTTGCATTATTTAAACCAAATTGAACATGTTTCATTATTTATTTGAGGCTAAATTGATTTTATTGATGTATTATATTAAGTTAAAATAAGTGTTCATTCAGTATTGTTGTAATTGTCATTACAAAAAAATAAATAAAAAAATAAAAAAATAAAAACAAATAAAAATAAATAAAAATAAAAAAATAAAATAAAAATAAAATTGCCCGATTAAAATCGGTAGCGGCTTTTTTGGCCCTCCAATAATCGGTATCGGCGTTGAAAAATCATAATCGGTCAACCTCTAGTCAATATTAGTGAATGTGGCAGGGCTTGAAAATGAATAGACTACGAAGGGAAACCCAGCCGGGAGCTGCCCAGTGAAACGAACCTACCAGACGAGCTAAATACGACAATCAACACTGAAGCATGCATGAGAGCACCAGCTGTTCCGGCCGACTGCGTGATCACGCTCTCCGTAGCCGATGTGGGCAAGACCTTTAAACAGGTCAAAATTCAAAGCTGTGGGGCCAGACGGATTACCAGTACGTGTACTCAAAGCATGTGCGGACCAACTGGCATGTGTCTTCACTGACATTTTTCAACCTCTCCCTGACCAAGTCTATAATACCTACATGTTTCAAGCAGACCACCATAGTCCATGTGCCCAAGGAAGCGAAGATAACCTGCCTAAATGATTACCGCCCGTAGCACTCACGTCGGTAGCCATGAAGTGCTTTGAAAAGCTGGTCATGGCTCACATCAACAGCATCCTCCCGGAACCCTAGACCCACTCCAATTCACATACCGCCCCAACAGATCCACAGATGAGGCAATCACTCCACACTGCCCTTTCCCAGCTGGACAAAAGAAAACACCAATGTGAGAATGCTGTTCATTGACTACAGCTCAGCATTCAACACCATAGTGACAACAAAACTCATCACTAAGCTAAGGACCCTTTGACCAAACACCTCCCTCTGCAACTGGATCCTGGACTTCCTGACAGGCCACCACCAGGTGGTAATGGTAGACCACTCTAATCCTCAACACTGGGGCCCCTCAGGGGTGCATGCTTAGTCCACTCCCGTACTCCCTAATCACCCACGACTGCGTGGCCAAACATGACTCCAACACCATCATTAAGATTTCTGACGACACAACATTGGTAGGCCGGATTACCAACAATGACGACGGCCTGTAGGGAGGTCAGAGACCTGCAGTGTGGTGCCAGGAAAACGACCTGTCCCTCAACGTGAGCAAGACAAAGGAGCTGATCGTGGACCATAGGGAAAAAAAGAAAGCCAGCTGGGTTAAGATTGCTAGCTAACAGTACGCTTTAACTTGAAACGAAAACGACTGACAAAATTAGATAAGTATAATATCTTACAAGGACAGACGCTTCTCCCTCTGTCACGGATGACCTTAGTTTGAAGATGTAATCCGGACACAGGTGATTTACACAACAGCCTTGTGTGTTCTGACTCCCTTTGCATTTTTGCAATCAAAACGGCAGAATTTTCTCCATCTCCTTGGCTATCATACAAAAAATTCCACTGATTCCAGAACTCGGTCCTCCAGAAAGTGACGAGCTACATTTTTGCAGTTCTACTACATGATATCTTTAAAAAAAAGACCCATTAGAAAGGATGACCTACACATTCTGACCAGCTCATGTTATAGACAGAAGTGTGATACATGGCATATCAATCCAAACTCATCTTTGCATGTCCAGTCAATGCATTCTCAGCCAATCATGGGCTAGCGGGAAGATTCCTGTCTTTCTCCGTGGCTAAATCAACTAGGCTCAATTAAAAAATGTAATTCATATTTCCAGATGGAATACAAGTTTGTTATAAGGCACATGAAAGTTCATGTTCCAGAAGGCATTTCTGGAAAAAAATAAGTTTACGTTCAAAATGGCTCTCCTGTGAAGTAGACACGCAACATATGCCTAGTTTTCTGAAACGGGTCACATTTACATAAGTAATCTGACCATTTACTCAGAACTTTGAAGAAGCACCTTTGGCAGCGATTACAGCCTTCAGTCTTCTTGGATATGACACTAAAAGCTTGGCACACCTGTAGTTGGGGAATTTCTCCCATTCTTCTCTGCAGATCCTCTCAAGCTCTGTCAGGTTGGATGGGGAACGCCTCCAGAGATGTTTGATTGGGTTCAAGTCCGGGCTCTGGCTAGGCCACTCAAGGACATTTAGCTCTCCACAAGATATCATGTAGTAGAACTGCAAATATTTAGCTCTTCACTTTCTGGAGGACCGAGATTTGAAATCAGTGGAATATTTTGTCCCGAAGCCACTCCTGCATTGTCTTAGGGTCGTTGTCCTGTTGGAAGGTGAACCTTCGCCCCAGTTGGAGGTCTTCATCAATGATCTCTCAGTTCTTTGATCAGTTAATCTTTCCTGACTAGACTCCCAGTCCCTGCCACTGAAAAACATCCCACAGCATGATACTGCTACCACCATGCTTCACCATAGGGATGGTGCCAGGTTTCCTCCAGACGTGACGCTTGGCATTCAAGCCATTGAGTTCAATCAGACCAGAGAATTTGGTTTCTCATGGTCAAAGTCCTTTAGGTAGCTTTTGGCAAACTCCAAGCAGGCTATCATGTCCCTTTTACTGAGTGGCTTCCGTCTGGCCACTCTACCACAAAGGCCTGATAGGTGGAGTGGTGCAGAGATGGGAGAAACTTACAGAAGGACAACCATCTCCACAGAGGAACTCTGAAGATATGTCAGAGTGACCATTGGACTCTTGGTTATCTCCCTGACCAAAGTCCTTCTCCCCCGATTGCTCAGTTTGGCAGGGCAGCCAGCACTAGGAAGCGTCTTGGTGGTTCCAAACTTCTTCCATTCAAGAATGGAGGCCACTGTGTTCTTGGGGACCTTAAATGATGCAGAAATGTTAATGGTACCCTTCCCCAGATCTGTGCCTCGACACAATCATGTCTCGTAGCTCTACGGACAATTCCTTCAACCTCATGGCTTGGTTTTTGCTCTGACGTGCACTGTCAACTGTGGGACCTTATTTAGACAGGTGTGCGCCTTTCCAAAATCATGTCCAATAAATGTACTTTACCACAGGTGGACCCCAATAAAATTGTAGAAACTGAAAGGATGATTAATTGAAAACAGGATGCACCTGAGCTCAATTTCAAGTCTTATAGCAAAGGGTCTGAATACTTATGTAAATAATGTATGTTTTTATATTTTTAATACATTTGCAAAAAATAAAAATGTTTTTGCTTTGTCATTATGGGGTATTGTATGTACAGTCGTGGCCAAAAGGTTTGAGAATGACACAAATATACATTTCAAAGTCTGCATGATGGCAATTTGCATATACTCCAGAATGTTATGTAGAGTGATCAGATGAATTGCAAACTCCCTCTTTTCCATGAAAATGAACTGAATCCCAACAAAAACATTTCCACTGCATTTCAGCCCTGCCACAAAAGGACCAGCTGACATGTCAGTGATTCTCTCGTTAACACAGGTGTGAGTGTTGATGAGGACAAGGCTGGAGATCACTCTCTCATGCTGATTGAGTTCGAATAACAGACTGGAAGCTTGAAAAGGAGGGTGGTGCATGGAATCATTGTTCTTCCTCTGTCAATCATGGTTACCTGCAAGGAAACACGTGCCGTCATCATTGCTTTGCACACAAAAAAGCTTCACAGGAAAGGATATTGCTGCCAGTAAGATTGCACCTAAATCAACCATTTATCGGATCATCAAGAACTTCAAGGAGAGCAGTTCAATTGTTGTGAAGGCAGCTTCAGGGCGCCCAAGAAAGTCCAGCAAGCTCCTAAAGTTGATTCAGCTGCGGGATCGGAGCACCACCAGTACAGAGCTTGCTCAGGAATGGCAGCAGGCAGGTGTGAGTGCATCTGCATGCACAGTGAGGCGAAGACTTTTGGAGGATGGCCTGGTGTCAAGAAGGGCAGCAAAGAAGCCACTTCTCTCCAGGAAAAACATCAGGGACAGACTGATTCTGCAAAAGGTACAGGGATTGGACTGCTGAGGACTGGGGTAAAGTCATTCCATCTGATGAATCCCCTTTCCGATTGTTTGGGGCATCCGGAAAAAAGCTTGCCCGGAGAAGACAAGTTGAGCGCTACTATCAGTCCTGTGTCATGCCAACAGTAAAGCATCCTGAGACCATTCATGTGTGGGGTTGCTTCTCAGCCAAGGGAGTGGGCTCACTCACAATTTTGCCTAAGAACACAGCCATGAATAAAGAATGGTACCAACACATCCTCCGAGAGCAACTTCTCCCAACCATCCAGGAACAGTTTGGTGACGAACAATTCCAGCATGATGGAGCACCTTGCCATAAGGCAAAATTGATAACTTAGTGGCTCGGGGAACAAAACATTGATATTTTGGGTCCATGGCCAGGAAACTCCCCAGACCTTAATCCCATTGAGAACTTGTGGTCAATCCTCAAGAGGCGGGTGGACAAACAAAAACCCACAAATTCTGACAAACTCCAAGCATTGATTATGCAAGAATGGGCTGCCATCAGTCAGGATGTGGCCCAGAAGTTAATTGACAGCATGCCAGGGCAGATTGCAGAGGTCTTGAAAAATAAGTGTCAACACTGCAAATAGACTCTTTGCATCAACTTCATGCAATTGTCAATAAAACCCTATGACACTTATGAAATGCTTGTAATTATACTTCAGTATTCCATAGTAACATCTGACAAAAATATCTAAAGACACTGAGGCAGCAGACTTTCTGTAAATTATTATTTTTGTCATTCTCAAAACTTTTGGCCACAACTGTAGATTGATGAGGATTTTTTGGTGTGTAATCCATTTTAGAACAAGGCTGTAACGTAACAAAATGTGGAAAAGAGGAAGGGGTCCCGTGTGGCTCAGTTGGTAGAGCATGGTGTTTGCAACGCCAGGGTTGTGGGTTCGATTCCCACGGGGGACCAGTACGAAGAAAACATTTATGAAATGTATGCATTCACTACTGTAAGTCGCTCTGGATAAGAGCGTCTGCTAAATGACTAAAATGTAAAATGTAATACTATACAAATGCACTGCATATCGTAAGTCGCCCATAAGTTTGAAAAGAAAATTGATCTGATTTTTAGGCCAAATCGCCCAGCCCTAGGTGAGCTAGTGAGTTTGTGAGAGACACGGAGAGAAAAATAACAAACGAGTTGGCTTTGGCAATATTTACAAAAATGTTCTATCAATAGAGTATCCTTGAATTGGACATGTAAAGTGATAGAAGGAGAGGGAGGGAAAGGGATAACAATAAATCTACATGGAGGGGAGTAAAGAGAGCTGCCGCATGCCATAAAGAAGGTGTTGTATGCAGATCGCATAGGTCTGATATGACAAGATGGTGATGTTGAGTCATGGAGCGGGCATGTGGTTTTGTTGTTCTCCCTCTGTAATCCACTTGGCAGGAGAGAGCCTCATATGACTCCTGCCTAACAACAAACCACTGGGGAGAAAAGCTTGCTGGGACATCCTTCCATGCAGGCACCAAACAAAGATCAGCACACTCCAATTGACTAGCTTTAAGGCCTAGCCTATCTCACATTCCACTATTCACTAAGTAGTGTTGCGTCTTTGGCTATCATTAATGTGATGACGATAATTAATCGAATTGATAAAACAATGTTTAATTATAACAATGATTAAATTACTCATGTAACAATTAATACATAAGCAATCTTGGGGCACCAGGAAAAAGTTTGTTTCATGAGTTACCGTTTTCGAATTAACTCTAAAAGATCTCTCCTACAATTCAGCCATCAAGGCATTGTTATCTTCTATAAGTCTCATTTTGAATTTCGCGAAATCTTTGGATATCTGCAAGAACCCGAGCATAAATGAATCAGCGATACAAATTGGTTTAATTATTTATTTACTAGCTAACTAAATAATCACACAGAATTACATACACACAGTATAGTTATAGGTTACTAATCCAATGCAATGAAAGGTCCCTAGCGGACTAAACCGATATGACAGCATGTAAAACCAAATTAAGAGAGAGGGCCATGTAAGAAAGAGCATGAGAAAAGACAAAGGACTTCACCATCACACATACAGCTTGTAACTATGCTCATGGAAATGCTAATACTTTGCACATGATCAGCTGCTCATTCGAAAGGAATCGCAATGTATATACAGTGCCTTGCAAAACTATTCATCCCCCTAGGTGTTTTTCCTATTTTGTCACATTACAACCTGTAATTTAAATAGATTTTTATTTGGATTTCATGTAATGGACACACAAAATAGTCAAAATTGGTGAAGTGAAAAAAGTTACTTTCTAAAAAATAAAAAAACGAAAAGTGGTGCGTGCATATGTATTCACCCCCATTGCTATGAAGCTCCTCAATAAGATCTGGTGCAAACAATTACCTTCAGAAGTCACAGAATTAGTTAAATAATGTCCAACTGTGTACAATCTAAGTGTCACATTATCTCATATACATAATATAGACCGCACACAGGTACAATTGAAGTCAGAAGTTTACATACACCATAGCCAAATACATTTCAACTCAGTTTCACAATTCCTGACATTTAATCATAGTAAAAATGTCCTGCCTTAGGTCAGTTAGGAACACCACTTTATTTTAAGTGAAATGTCAGAATAGTAGAGAATAATTTCTTTCATCACATTCCCAGTGGGTGAGAAGTTTACATACAGTACACTCAATTAGTATTTGGTAACATTGCCTTTAAATTGTTTAACTTGGATCAAACATCGTTTCGGGTAGCCTTCCACAATAAGTTGGGTGAATTTTGGCCCATTCCTCCTGACAGAGCAGGTGTAACTGAGTCAGGTTTGTAGGCCTCCTTGCTCACACACGCCTTTTCAGTTATGCCCACAAATGTCCTATAGGCTTGAGGTCAGGGCTTTGTGATGGCCACTCCAATACCTTGACTGTTGTCCATAAGCCATTTTGCCACAACTTTGGAAGTATGCTTGGGGTCATTGTCCATTGGGAGACCCATTTGCGACCAAGCTTTAACTTCTTGACTGATGTCTTGAGATGTTGCTTCAATATATATGCACATCATTTTCTACCTCATGATGCCATCTATTTTGCAAAGTGCACCACTCCTTCCTGCAGCAAAGCACTCCCACAACATGCTGCTGCCAACCCCTTGCTTCACGGTTGGGATGGTGTTCTTCAGCTTGCAAGCATCCCCCTTTTTCCTCCAAACATAACAATGGTCATTTATGGCCAAACAGTTCTATTTTTGTTTCATCAGACAAGAGGACATTTCTCCAAAAAGTAAGATCTTTTTCCCATGTGCAGTTGCAAATCGTAGTATATCTTTTTTAATTCCGGTTTTGGAGCAGTGGCTTCTTCCTTGCTGAGCGGCCTTTCAGGTTATGTCGATATACAGTTGAAGTCAGAAGTTTACATACACTTAGGTTGGAGTCATTAAAACTCATTTTTCAACCACTCCACAAATGTCTTGTTAACAAACTATAGTTTTGGCACGCCGTTTAGGACATCTACTTTGTGCATGACACAAGTAATTTTTCTAACAATTGTTTACAGACAGACTTTTTCACTGTATCACAATTCTAGTAAGTTGACTGTGCCGTTAAACAGCTTGAAAAATTCCAGAAAAGGATGTCATGGCTTTAGAAGCTTCCGACAGGCTAATTGGCATAATTTGAGTCAATTGGAGGTGCACCTGTGGATGTATTTCAAGGCCTACCTTCAAACGCAGTGCCTCTTTGCTTGACATCAAGGGAAAATCAAAAGAAATCAGCCAAGACCTCAGAAGAAAACAAATGTAGACCTCCACATGTCTGGTTCATCCTTGGGAGCAATTTCCAAACACCTGAAGGTACCATGTTCATCTGTACAAACAATAGTACGCAAATATAAACACCATGGGACCACGCAGCCGTTATACCACTCAGGAAGGAGACGCGTTCTGTCTCCTAGAGATGAACGTACGTTGGTGCTAAAAGTGCAAATCAATCCCAGAACAGCCAAGGACCTTGTGAAGAAGCTGTAGCAAACAGGTACAAAAGTATCTATATCCACAGTAAAACGAGTCCTATAGCAACATAACCTGAAAGGCCGCTCAGCAAGGAAGAAGCCACTGCTCCAAAACTGCCATAAAAAAGCCAGACTACGGTTTGCAACTGCACACAGTGACAAAGATCGTACCTTTTGGAGAAATGTCCTCTGGTCTGATGAAACAAAAATAGAACTGTTTTGCCATAATGACTAGAGGCCAACCGATTATGATTTTTCAACACCGATACCGATTATTGAAGGACCGAAAAAAGCCGATGCCAATTAAATCGGACAATTTTTTTATATATAAAATGACATATATAAAATGACAATTACAACAATACTGAATGAACAATGAACACTTATTTTAACTTAATATAATACATCAATAAAATCAATTTAGTCTCAAATAAATAATGAAACATGTTCAATTTGGTTTAAATAACGCAAAAACAAAGTGTTGGAGAAGAAAGTAAAAGTGCAATGTGCCATGTAAAAATGTACCATGTAAAAAAGCTAACGTTTAAGTTTCTTGCTCAGAACATATGAAAGCTGGTGGTTCCTTTTAACACGAGTCTTCAGTATACCCGGTAAGAAGTTTTAGGCTGTAGTTATTATAGGACTCTCTCTCTCTATACCATTTGTAGTTCATATATACACACACATACACACACACACACATATATATAAATAATATACCTTGACTATTGGATGTTCTAATAGGTACTTTAGTATTGCCAGCCTAATCTCGGGAGTTGATAGGCTTGAAGTCATAAACAGCGCAATACATTGCGAAGAGCGGCTGGCAAACGCAGGAAAGTGCTGTTTGAATGAATGCTTACGAGCCTGCTGCTGCCTACCACCGCTCAGTCAGACTGCTCTATCAAATCATAGACTTAATTATAACACAGAAATACGAGCCTTAGGTCATTAATATGGTCAAATGGAAACTATCCTTTCGAAAACAAAACGTTTATTCTTTCAGTGAAATACGGAACCGTTCCGTTTTTTATCTAACGGGTGGCATCCATAAGTCTAAATATTGCTGTTACATTGCACAACCTTCAATGTTATGTCATAATTATGCAACATTCTGGCAAATTAGTTTGCAACGAGCCAGGCGGCCCAAACTGCTGCATATACCCTGACTCTGTTGCACAGAACGCAAGAGAAGTGACACAATTTCCCTAGTTAAAAGAAATTCATGTTAGCAGGCAATATTAACTAAATATGCAGGTTTAAAAATATATACTTGTGTATTGATTTTAAGAAAAGTGTTGATGTTTATGGTTAGGTACACCTTGGTGCAACGACTGCTTTTTTCGCAAATGCGCTTGTTAAATCACCCGTTTGGCGAAGTAGGCTGTGATTCAATGATAAATTACAGGCACCGCATCGATTATATGCAACGCAGGACAAGCTAGATAAACTAGTGATATCATCAACCATGTGTAGTTAACTAGTGATTATGTTAAGATAGTTTATGAGATAAGTTTAATGCTAGCTAGCACCTTACCTTGGCTCCTTGCCGCACTCACGTAACAGGAAGTCAGCCTGCCACGCAGTCTCCTCGTAGAGTGCAATGTAAGCGACCATAATCGGTGCCCAAAAATGCCGATTACAAAAACTTGAAAATCGGCCCTAACTAAATCGTCCATTCCGATGAATCAGTCGACCTCTAATAATGACCACTTATGTTTGGAGGAAAAAGGGGGATGCTTGCAAGCTGAAGAACACCATCCCAACCGTGAAGCACGGGGGTGGCAGCATCATGTTGCGGGGGTGCTTTGCTGCAGGATGGACTGGTGCACTTCACAAAATAGATGGCATCATGAGGAAAGAAAATGTGAATATATTGAAGCAACATCTCAAGACATCAGTCAGGAAGTTAAATCTTGGTTGAAAATGGGTCTACCAAATGTACAACGACCCCAAGCATACTTCCAAAGTTGTGGCAAAATGGCTTAAGGACAACAAAGTCAAGATATTGGAGGGGCCATCACAATGCCCTGACCTCATCCTACAGAAAATGTGTGGGCAGAACTGAAAAAGCATGCGCGAGCAAGGAGGCCTACAAACCTGACTCAGTTACACCAGCTCTGTCAGGAGGAATGGGGGAAGCTTGTGGAAGGCTACCCAAAACATTTGACCCAAGTTAAACAATTTAAAGGCAATGCTACCAAATACTAATTGAGTGTATGTAAACTTCTGACCCACTGTGAATGTGATGAAAGAAATAAGAGCTGAAATAAATCACTCTACTATTATTCTGACATTTCACATTCTTAAAATAAAGTGGTGAATCTAACTGACCAAAAAAGGGAATTTTTACTTGGATTAAATGTCAGGAATTGCGAAAGACTGAGTTTAAATGTATTTGGCTAATGTGTATGTAAACTTACGACTTCAACCGTGTGTGTGTGTGTGTGTGTGTGTGTGTGTGTGTGTGTGTGTGTGTACACACACACGTTCTGAAAGGCCCCAGAGTCTGCCACACCATTAAGCAAGTGACACCATGAAGCCCAAGGAGCTCTCTAAACAGGTCAGGGACAAAGTTCTGGAGAAGTACAGATCAAGGTTGGGTTATAAAAAAAATGTATTTGGCTAAGGTGTATGTAAACATATTGTTATTAAATGTATTATTCCCATGCATAACAGAGATATACAAAACACACCTTTTACCATGACAGACTGACTAGGTGAAAGCTATGATCCCTTATTGATGTCAATTGTTAAATCCACTTCAAAATCAGTGTATATGAAGGGGAGGAGACAGGTTAAATAAAGATTTTTAAGCCTCGAGACAATTGAGACATGGATTGTGTACCATTCAGAGGGTGAATGGGCAAGACAAAATATTGAAGTGCCTTTGAACGGGGTATAGTAGTAGGTGCCAGGCATAGGG
The DNA here is from genome assembly GCF_901001165.1 of Salmo trutta. Taxonomy (NCBI): domain Eukaryota; kingdom Metazoa; phylum Chordata; class Actinopteri; order Salmoniformes; family Salmonidae; genus Salmo; species Salmo trutta. The sequence goes on from NC_042963.1 coordinate 28,943,544, forward strand.
CGGTGACTATTACCGTCACACCGCCAGTCACGAGTCATGAAGGTAGTCAAATTCCATGTGACCGTTTAGTCACAGTAATCAGACTTCTCAAAGCTCGGATGCTGCCGATGGTCATTAGTAGCCTACCAAACTTACTAACTGCCTCGTACTCAGCACTCCATTGTCCCCCTAATCACTTTGACATCAATGTAAACGTAATCGAAAAGGCTATGCAATTGCATGAGAAAACAGAGTGATGGCTTCTATTAAAAAGAGGGTCCCATCAGAATTCTATAGGCTAGGCCTACTATATTGATTTCTCAACTTTCCTGATATTGAGCAAATATTAAATCACATTGCTTATCTTTACAACATGAGTATAGCCTACCTAGCGGGCATGAAAATTAACCACAAGAAAAGCATCCTCTATTCGCTATTTAAGTGCATAGATGACATGTATTTTTTCCCCTGCCCCCATTTCAAGACAGGTGCATGATAATAAACAAATAAACAAATTTCACACAGAGCTGAAGGAATTTCAAAATTAATAAAATGGGCAAATGTTGCACAATCCAGGTGTAGAAAGCTCTTAGAGACTTACCCAGAAAGACTCACAGCTGTAATCACTGCCAAAGGTGCTTCTACAAAGTATTGACTCACGGGTTTGAATACTTATGTAAATGAGATATTTTTGTATTTATGTTTTTAGACATTTTAGCAAATGTATTGAAAATGATTTTCACTTGGTCATTATGGGGTATTGTGTGCAGATGGGGGTGAGAAAATAATCTATGTAATCAATTTTGAATTCAGGCTGTAACAACAAAATGTGGAATAAGTCAAGGGGTATAAATACTTCCTGAATACACACTTTTACACTTATCATATGCTGCTGCAACGCCGTTCTTCATTTGACTCTTATATATCCTGATGCCTCGTCACTTTACCCTGCCTTAATGTACAAATCTACCTCAAATACCTCATACCCCTGTACATTGATCTGGTACTCCCTGTATATAGCTCCATCTTGTGCATTTTATTCCTTGTGTTACCATTTACTTTTATTATAATTTATTTTACTCTGCATCATTGGGAAGGGCTCATAAGTATTTCACAGTTAAGTCTACACCCGTTTTATTCGGCGCATGTGACAAATATAATTTTATTTTAGATCCGAATCACATCTGTGAAAGAGCTGTTCATTTGGCTCTCTGATTTGCATACTGCTACTAATACTTTTTGAGCTCCAGACAACAATACATCTGGAGATATCTTATAAAAACCTTATCTGAAGATGGTAATTCCTGACTGCAGGAACAATAGGTAGTGAGGAGAGAGCCTCATTCTGGTCCATAATCATTTTTGCAAAGTGTTAAAAAAAAAGCTCCATTTTCTTTTATTGAACTCACATTTCACAATCTGAGATAATGGTAGGTAACTTTTTAGGCATGTCGCTTTTAGTTTAACAGAGACAAAAGATCTGTCTCACCAAAAATACTCAAAATGTCCATCACAAATACATGGGGGCATGAAAAACCTGTCTGAGCTTGTATTCCAGTGGCATGTGACAAATGTACAATTAACCTTGAATTCATAGCCCACATAAAAAGCAGAGCTGTCACTTTCTAAAGAGCCCCAGGCACTGGCACGTCAATAGCCAACAATGACAGCCTTCAGTTTGGGAGAATAAAATGACCTGCCATTGATCAGCAGCACTCACCAGAAAAAGGTGTTGGTTCCGTCGTCGAATACTTCAGACTCCGTGTTTCGTCTAGAAAGGTTGTCTCGGGAGACTTGTTTAGCAGATTTGTGTTTGGTTGGAGTCGCCGGGGTCACTGCGTGGTGGGGAGAACCGGACACTGAAGGGTCAGATGAGCCATTATTGACCTGCTCCTCCGCAGCATTGGCAGGTCTGCCAGTGACAAGAGCCATGCTGCTCCTCTTCGAGTCAGGTTTGGTCATTGTGTTCTGAATCCCTAGGTTGAGTAGATAGCTATTTCCTGAGAATATCTTGTTATTTCACTGCGTGTCATCCAAAACAGCCCCTCCCAAGTCTGTCAGCATCTGAAGCAGGTTGAGATAGTAAAACACACCGTTAATTGAAAAGCACATGTGAAGTTCATGGGAGCATGTTAAATCTGGTGTCAAATGAAAGTTAGGAGTCTATATTTGAGAAATTAAAGCATACATAACCATTTCAAAGATTTTCCATCCTAAAAGTTAGGAATAAGCAAAGGGTTTGACTTCTGGACCGAGTTTGGGAAACCCTGCCATAGATTTCCAGTCAAGTCTGTGGTATCTGCTAGTATGATAGCAGATACCATAAGACTTCGAGTCATTGCGCAAACGCTAGTTAGGATTGGCTCGCAAAACTACCACTAAGTTCCTTCATTACTGTGCGTAGAGACATTAAAATGATATCCGCGAGTTCATCTGACTCTGCGGAAGTAGATAAAGGGGCCTCCTTGCCTAAATATCCCTTTAAATAGGTACTAGAAATACATCAAAACATAACAATGCTGAAGACCCCTGCCAACTAATAACACTTATATTTAGTTATTGAGAAATTATTTGCCTTGTGTACATTTAAGAAACATTGCCCTGGACCTTACAGGAATACTTCGGGATTTTGGCAATGAGGACCTTTATCTACTTCCCCAGAGTAAGAAGAACTCATGGATACCATTTTATTTATCTGCGTGCAGTTTGAAGGATGTTGCTAACTAGCACAATTGCTAACAAGCGATAGCACAATGACTGACAGTCTATATACCCATAGACTTCCATTCATTGCGCTGACGGTAGTTGGCATTGGCTCATTAAACTACCTGTAACTTCCTTCATACTGGACACAGATACAACTCGTGGATACCATTTGTATGTAACTTCCTTCATACTGGACACAGATGCATACAAATGGTATCCACGAGTTGTAACTTCCTTCATACTGGACACATAAATACAAATGGTATCCACGACTTGTAACTTCCTTCATACTGGACACAGATACATACAAATGGTATCCACGAGTTCATCGGACTCGTGAGGAGTAGATGAATGGCCTCATTGCCAAAATCCCGAAGTATCCCCTTTAATTCTGTTACCAAAAACCCACATATCTTTAAGATATTTTCTCATTTCTCTCCCTCACGCAGGGATGATAATGATAGTCTACCTTTACTTGTGTGAACTAAGACCTTCCAATTAGTTCGCGTTTTTACTGATAGCTATTAAGTGATTAAAACGTACAATTATGTTACCAAATTGAATTACTGCAATTGAATTGGCTACAAAGGGAAACCATTATCACAAATACAGATATAAATTGAACCCGTTCCGAAATTAACTTGGGGCTTTCCCATCCGGACACGATATAGATAAATGAACCTCCCATGTTGTAATGGTGAGAGGATAGTATGTCATCGAACTGAGATTCACGATCGAGGGCTAGGGTAGGGACGTCCAATGGACCCCGGATAGCACTGGTCCTTCATGAATGACAGGTTAGAACACAGTGATACCGCGAGCTTTTTTCTCTCTAATTGACCTTGTAAATGCCCGGGCCAGACACTTCATGCCAACACGAAAAGCAAACTTCACACAACGTATACATTTATATCAACGCGATGACTTGCTACAAATGTTCCCATGTCTCAACGATTATGCTATAATAACGTATTGATACATTGCTGAAGAAAAAAAAACATCTCGCTAGCTAGCTAGCTAGCCATTTTCCATCCATCACAAATCTAAGAAATGTATCACTTATTCCAACTGTTCATACACCGCAAATGTTGTGTCACTGCAAATAAGATAACTAAATACATCAGTTCAACGTCAGACTGTGGCTAACTGGATAGTTACATAAATGATAGTCATTACGCAATTTGCAAACCACTGATGATAGCCTATAAAGCCAGACCCAGTGTCTACAGCTCTCCAAGCTAGCTACTGTAGCTAACGTTAGCTAATCCAACCTGGACACATGGGCATTCCGTCTATCGATCTAGAGTGATGACTGGCGAACAAAAAAATTAAATGTGAGCGTCGTCAAATTCGCATATAATTGGCTTGTAAACGACGGGTTGATCACATAAAGCGACTCCCCTCTTAGGTTGTGCCCCACAAATACTTGTCTCTCCACGCAACGTCCAGTTTGTGTAAAAAGCTACTGTTGCCACCTAACTTACCTGTAACGTTGCCTCGAAAATAATTTCAGGAGATGCGAACGAACATGTTGTGGTGGCCGCTTTTGTCGTCACTTCCTTCTGGATCAGCATACACATAATCCCATTGCGTCACCAAATTTGTCGTTTTCGTCATTTATTTTACTCAAATATAACTGTGCCACTGCACTGTGTCAAAGATTTTCTTTAGAATATTTATAGTGAATAAGAATATCTATATTACTGACATAGATCTATATAGATCTTGATTTTCTAATCTGTATAAGTAAAGACTATCAAATATATTATATAGCTCATAGCTTCACCAATACTATTTTTATGTGATTCATAATTTCAGGTTCAAACATCTCCCCCATGGTTTCTCTTTTGAACATTTGAAGAGTGTTCAAATGTATTCTGGAGAAAAGACAGGTTACAATTAATGCAGAATAGGTCTGTCTTTATTTCTTGTGAATACAATTAAGGGCAGGCAACAATACAACTGAATAGCCAAAAGCTATTTGAAATTAACCCAAATGTTCTTGATTCCCCTTTAGCCTATAGCCTAAAACAGATTAAGCGCCTCAAAATCAGTCTGTCTTCTTTTATACTTAGTCACTCCACCTCTGTCACGACATGTCTTGGGCTAAAGTGTTAAAAACTTTTCTAAAAGTTATAGATCTTGTCATGAGTGATCTTTGACTGAATGTGTAGATAGCACAAGGTTATCATAGCGAACATCTGTTCACCAGACTGAATATGGAATATCCTACAGAAATCCTGGCGAAAATCTCCAAAAAGTGTCACACCATCTATATCTTCCTTTTGTGTGGGTTCAAACAAGCACTGATGAGCTGGAGATTTAACACAAAGGTCATTTACCCACTGCACAGTCCAACTGGCTGACCCAACCACTAACACTATTGGCTCTTCTCTTGGTTTTATTTGATAATAGCCTGATAGATGGTCAATCTATAATGTAGCCTATCTTTTGATCCATACAGTTTTGCAATATCATATGAATTCAAAGGTTTTTTTGTTTTGTTTGCCTTGCGGTCCCAGACTAAATTAATGAGGTACTAATATGAGGTCTCCAAAGTCTACGTAAAACAAACCAAATAGAAATAGAAGAACTGAGCAAATATGATCTTTGGCAGAGGGCCAGTGAGGGGATTTCTTCAGTGCAACACAGAAAGCAAACTTTCCCAACACAATTACGTCCACACAGTTTCTTTGAGTTAATGTATAACTGGAGTTAATCTCCAGCTATTCTCGTGTAGCCATACCTCCTAGTGGTGCATGGGTCAGCTGTTTGTTCACCTGCAGCTGCCCACAATTGCTAATAACCCATCCACAACCACTGGACTATATGTGATCAAGTGAAAATCTGAGGCTCACACCCGACCCGCTAATATAGAAAAAATGCTGTAGGCTACAGTCAGAGACAGCGGAACGTTTTTTTGACAGGAGGTGCAGGATAATTTTTTTGCTGATTTAGATATGTTTCTGCCTATAAATTCCGACATTTTGGTAGCTTATTTGTTCATCAACTTGTCTATCGTTCAGCCTGGTCTCGTATAACATAAACGTCTAGCAACCCAAAGGTTGCATGCTCAAATCTTGGCCCACTTTCAAATTTTAGCTTATTACCAAAAAAATTACTTTGCAACTACTTACTACTTTTTCTAGCTACTTTTCAACTACTTAACATATAAGCTAACCCTTCCCCTAACCTTAACCCTTTAACCTAAATCCTAACCTTAACCCAGGGCTTGCAAACTATTACAGACTATTACAGACTACAAAGGGAAGCACAGCCGAGAGCTGCCCCGTGACACGAGCCTACCAGATGAGCTAAATTACTTCTACGCTCGCTTCGAGGCAAGTAACACTGAAACATGCATGAGAGCATCAGCTGTTCCAGATGACTGTGTGATCACGCTCTCTGCAGCTGATGTGAGTAAGACCTTTAAACAGGTCAACATTCATAAGGCCGCAGGGCCAGACGGATTACCAGGATGTGTACTCCGAGCATGTGCTGACTAACTGGCAAGTGTCTTCACTGACATTTTCAACCTCTCCCTGTCTGAGTCTGTAATACCAGCATGTTTCAAGCAGACCACCATAATCCCTGTGCCCAAAAACACTAAGCAAACCTGCCCAAATGACTAGCGACCCGTAGCACTCACGTCGGTAGCCATAAGTGCTTTGAAAGGCTGGTCATGGCTCACATCAACACCATTATCCCAGAAACCCTTGACCCACTCCGATTTGCATACCGCCCCAACAGATCCACAGATGATGCAATCTCTATTGCACCACACACTGCCCTTTCACACCTGGACAAAAGGAACACCTATGTGAGAATGCTATTAATTGACTATTGGTCAGCATTCAACACCATAGTGCCCTCAAAGCTCATCACTAAACTAAGGACCCTGGGACTAAACGTCTCCCTCTGCAACTGGATCCTGGACTTCCTGACGGGCCGCACCCAGGTGATAAGGGTAGGCAACAACACATCCGCCACGCTGATCCTTAAAATGGGGGCCCCTCAGGGGTGCGTGCTCAGTCCCCTTATGAACTCCCTGTTCACTCATGACTGCACGGCCAGGCACGACTTCAACACCATCATTAAGTTTGCCGATGACACATCAGTGGTAGGCCTGATCACTGACAATGACAAGACAGCCTATAGAGAGGAGGTCAGGGACCTGACCAAGTGGTGCAAGGACAACAACCTCTCCCTCAATGTGATCAATAGAAATGAGATGATTGTGGACTACATTCTCATCGACAGGATTGAAGTGGAGCAGGTTGAGAGCTTCAAGTTCCTTGGCGTCCATATCACCAGCAAACTAACATGGTCCAAGCACACCAAGACAGTCGTGAAGAGGGCACGACAAAACCTATTCCCTCTCAGGAGACTGAAAAGATTTGGCATGGGTCCTCAGATCCTCAAAGGATTCTACAGCTACACCATCGAGAGCATCCTGACGGGTTGCATCACTGCCTGGTATGGCAGCTGCTTGGCCTCCAACCGCAAGGCACTACAGAGTGTTTTTTATTTTATTTCACCTTTATTTAACCAGGTAGGCCAGTTGAGAACAAGTTATCATTTACAACTGCGACCTGGTCAAAATAAAGCAAAGCAGTGCGACACAAACAACAACAACACAGAGTTACACATGGAATAAACAAACGTAATTGTCAATAACACAATAGAAAAAAAGTATATACACTGCTCAAAAAAATAAAGGGAACACTAAAATAACACATCCTAGATCTGAATGAAATAAATAATCTTATTAAATACTTTTTTCTTTACATAGTTGAATGTGCTGACAACAAAATCACACAAAAATAATCAATGGAAATCCAATTTATCAACCCATGGAGGTCTGGATTTGGAGTCACACTCAAAACTAAAGTGGAAAACCACACTACAGGCTGATCCAACTTTGATGTAATGTCCTTAAAACAAGTCAAAATGAGGCTCAGTAGTGTGTGTGGCCTCCACGTGCCTGTATGACCTCCCTACAATGCCTGGGCATGCTCCTGATGAGGTGGCAGATGGTCTCCTGAGGGATCTCCTCCCAGACCTGGACTAAAGCATCCGCCAACTCCTGGACAGTCTGTGGTGCAACGTGGCGTTGGTGGATGGAGCGAGACATGATGTCCCAGATGTGCTCAATTGGATTCAGGTCTGGGGAATGGGCGGGCCAGTCCATAGCATCAATGCCTTCCTCTTGCAGGAACTGCTGACACACTCCAGCCACATGAGGTCTAGCATTGTCTTGCATTAGGAGGAACCCAGGGCCAACCGCACCAGCATATGGTCTCACAAGGGGTCTGAGGATCTCATCTCGGTACCTAATGGCAGTCAGGCTACCTCTGGCGAGCACATGGCATGGAGGGCTGTGCGGCCCCCCAAAGAAATGCCACCCCACACCATGACTGACCCACCGCCAAACCGGTCATGCTGGAGGATGTTGCAGGCAGCAGAACGCCACAGCTCGCATTGATGTGCCATCCTGGATGAGCTGCACTACCTGAGCCACTTGTGTGGGTTGTAGACTCCGTCTCATGCTACCACTAGAGTGAAAGCACCGCCAGCATTCAAAAGTGACCAAAACATCAGCCAGGAAGCATAGGAACTGAGAAGTAGTCTGTGGTCCCCACCTGCAGAACCACTCCTTTATTGGGGGTGTCTTGCTAATTGCCTATAATTTCCACCTGTTGTCTATTCCATTTGCACAACAGCATGTGAAATTTATTGTCAATCAGTGTTGCTTCCTAAGTGGACAGTTTGATTTCACAGAAGTGTGATTGACTTGGAGTTACATTGTGTTGTTTAAGTGTTCCCTTTATTTTTTTGAGCAGTATATATACAGTGTGTGCAAATGGTGTGATTAGGTAAGACAATAAATAGGCCATAGTGGCAAAGTAATTACAATTTAGCAAATTAAATCTGGAGTGATAGATGAGCAGATGATGATGTGCAAGAAGAAATAATGGTGTACAAAAGAGCAAAAAAGTAAATAAATAACAATATGGGGATGAGGTCGGTAGATTGGATGGGCTATTTACAGATGGGCTGTGTACAGCTGCAACGATCAGTTAGCTGCTCAGATAGCTGATGTTTAAAGTTAGTGAGGGAGATATTTATTTTTATTTCACCTTTATTTAACCAGGTAGGCTAGTTGAGAGCAAGTTCTCATTTACAACTGCGACCTGGCCAAGATAAAGCAAAGCAGTGTGACACAGACAACAACACAGAGTTACACATGGAATAAACTGAGGAACTCCATTTAGTATGAAATGTTACGAATTACAATCCGTATGATATGTTACGAATTGCATATTGTACATTTTGCAAATTCGTAACAAATTGCACGAATTGCAATTCGTAACATATCATACGGATTGTAATTCGTAACATTTCATACTAAATGGAGTTCCTCAGATTTATGTACAGAATAATACAAGATGCTTTGAGACCAGGTCGTATAATTATATACATGCAGCTTTTCTTCTGTTATTTTATATTGCCCAAGAAAACTAAATAAACCCTTTCTCACCAGAATAATGTCATAAATACTGTAGATAGAATGAATGCTTTAATCTAGTTGACAGCAGTAAAGTTTTATATATCATCTCTGCTTCTTTCATGGAGCAAAGACGTTTAGGGATGGGGGACAAAATACAATAACTCAGGAAAGTTTTCTGTGTAAAATGTCAAATGACATAAGCTTGACCAGTTGTAAGGAAATAGAAAACTGTGAAAACAGACGCAACATGTTTCTTAAAAGATTTCAGTTTGGCTTGAGTGCATATTTTGTGGTTGAAATACTATCAGCTTTTATAATGCTAATACAGATAGCACCTATACAGATGGTAGGCCTATCTAACTAAGCATTTGCATTCTCTCAAGATGCTGAAAGAAATCTGATTTCTTCACTCCTGTTCCTGAGTAAAAATATAGCCTAAATTTGGTGTATCATATTACTGTAAGACATGCTTAATTCTGCAGGAGTTAATGTTAAGGGTATGTGAGAAGTTATAGACCTTCATTCAATGTCCAGATTTCAGTTTCCATTTAACCCATCTAAACAGTTGGCTACAGCTCCCTTGAAGTGCCATAGGCCTTATTTGAAGTCCCTTCTTATGACTGTATAATTTGTAGGCTATAGCACCTCACAATTGTCACACATAACATAGGCACTTCAGTCATCCTCATTAACCACTTCACCAAATATTTCTCAAACATGAAGCTACTTTTCTGACCCTCCCTTCTCTTTATTTTCAACTCTCCATTTCGCAGCTTTTTCAGTTATTGTCTCTGTGGATCAACCTGTTTAACCAAAAGCATTTGGCGATTGGCATGTAGGCTATTTGGCATGCCTACAGTTAGGCCCTAAAGATTAGGTTTATCGACTAATGCCAGATAGCCTAAAATAATGAAAGAAAAACCTCAATGTAGCCTACATATATAAATTGCACAAGAACTTTAGAAACACTTAAAAATAAGGGCTGTGTTTCATGTAGGCTTACCCTGGTGTGGCATTTTGATAACCATGGGTATTATGACTCATACTGTGGTACTCTATTACAGTCGAGGTGTTTTAATAATGCTGAAGATTCACAGTAATTGGCACAGAACAGCACAGTGCAGTGTATATAGTACAAGGGCTAGGGCACTTTAGGGCGGCAGGTAGCCTAGCAGTTAGGGCGGCAGGTAGCCTAGCAGTTTGGGCGTTGGGCCTGCAATTGAAAGGTTGCTTGTTTAAATATCTGAGCCGACAAGTTGAAACCTCTGTCAACGTGCCCTTGAGCAAGGCACTTACCCTAATTTGCTCCAGGGGCGCTGTACATGGATGACCCTGTAAAACAACACATTTCATTGCACCTATCTGGTGTAGTTTACATTATGTGACAATGAAAACATCTTATTTACTTTAAGGCTTACATCAACCCTTAAAGGGTCTATCAGAGTACCGTACCGGTACACACAGCAGTGTTCTACAATATTGTACCGTTGACATTCATACTTTTCGAATTCTCAGTGCAGCTCCAGCAATTTCTCCAACTGTCAACAAATTCAAATGTATAGAGGCCGCGTACTGGAGACTTGTTTGTTAGGAATTGTGGGGAGGTGCATGTTTGGGCCATTCACCTTGGATGTTGGTCTCAGAGCTGCGTAGCCATGTCACAATCAGTGGTGTGTGCTCATGGATGCCAAGGGAAGCCAGGCTTCTGCCAAGAATTGACCAAAAATATTTGATAAAATAACAGCCAATCAGCGATGAGCTAAACTGAGTGATCTCAACTGTGAATGGTCCTGGCACACCAAAAAAAAGTGTCATAGAATAAAACTTTATTGTCCATCCAGGATGGCCATTTCTTTTTGGCATCACCTTCATTAAAAGAATCACATACACATACATTCTCACCTCATACCCATTTAAACCAGTCAGTGCATCATGTTGCATACACAACAACATAGAGGACATTAATACATTCACTCACAACAACCACTGTCCCAACTGCACTAGATAAGTCCAGATACCAATACAATTTACTATTCTTTTTTGTTAGTCCAACAGCATAAGGAACAAATGAATGTTTGAACACATTCTTCTTGGCCATGGGCGTTCTGAAGCACCGGCCAGAGGGAAGCCTCTCGAACTGAGGGTGTAGAGGGTGGGAGGGGTCGCCAACGACAGCCAGTGCCTTCTTTTTGGTTGCCTTGTGGAACAGAAGTCATAGGAAGCCAGTTTGGATTTAATTTCACACCAATTACATCAAATCAAAAACAGATCGCCATTTACAGAAAAAAAATGGAATTGTTGCATCTTGTTGTGCTTCGGTGGCTAGCTAGCTAGCTAAAATCATCACATTCCTAAATTAGCCATGGATGGAGATGGGTATTTGGACTTGTGGTTTTACTTAATTCTCCGTACTAGCCGACGATTATAACGACTATTCTGATCCAACCATAAATTCATACATTGTGCCCCTGGCCTGAGAGGATGGAAGTTCAATATTTAGCTACTGTAGATGTAGTAGGCTAATGTTAACTAGCTGGCCTGGCGCATCGTTGCCTATGAAAATAAGTTAGGCTAGCGAGCAAGTATTTTAGCCAGGTAGACTAGGACAACAAAAACTAAAAGCATGTACTGTATGACAGAGTCATAGCCCGTTTTGGCAACATGAAAGTCATTGGCATTTCTCTACAAGTAGGGTGAGTGAAAAAAATGTTTTTCTTCTACTTGCACGCACACGCACACACACACACACACACACACACACACAAATCACAACCATGGACAAGCCACATATTTAGCTTACGTTGATTGGACTCAATTGTTTTTCGTATCTTTTAGTTGTCACTGTATTACACTAAGCAATATGTGATCTGATTATGTTGAAATGTTTAAGTTGAAAGGGTGCTGGAATAGTGGAGGCAGGTCCTGTTTTCTTTGCAACTTGTGGTAACTCTCCGGTGTTCTAAATCAATAGTTGTTTAGTGGTCTGAAAATGTCGGAAACATTAACTTGCTTAACCATGCTGTAGGTCATGTAACTGTTTGTTACAGGCAAAATGCTTTGTGGCCTTCACCGGACAGATGTTGCTCTCCGGTTTTGTGATGAGACAAAGGTGTGGTTGAATTTATTCTGCCACTGTCTTCTTATTGTCTCAGCCTTAGGCCTATTACGGTGGCAAGGCATATGAACTACTGATCACAATGGGATGGCGGACTATTCTGTCTCAGTGTCTATGGACTATGATTTATGCTTAACCCTTTTCCTAACCTTAACCTAAGTCTCATAACCTGCCACTTTAATTATCCTAACCTGCTGTATAAATGATCCTAACCTGGTACAAAAAAGTCACTTCTGATTGTAGCTGTACTCCCTCAGAACTCCCACTCACCGTTGTGTTGAGTTGCCTAGCAACTGGAGTAAACAAACCGGCAGTGCTCATGCTTTTGCCACATTTATTTAATTTATTTATTTCACCTTTATTTAACCAAGTAGGCAAGTTGAGAACAAGTTCTCATTTACAACTGCGACCTGGCCAAGATAAAGCAAAGCAGTTCGACACATATAACAACACAGAGTTACACATGGAGTAAAACAAACATGCAGTCAATAATACAGTAGAAAAATAAGTCTATATACAATGTGAGCAAATGAGGTGAGATAAGGGAGGTAAAGGCAATAAATAGGCCATGGTGGCGAAGTAAATACAATATAGCAATTAAAACACTGGAATGGTAGATTTGACAGTAGATGTGTGTGCAAAGTAGAAATACTGGGGTGCAAAGGACCAAAATAAATAAATACAGTAGGGGAAGAGGTAGTTGTTTGGGCTATTTATAGATGGGCTATGTACAGGTGCGGTGATCTGTGAGCTGCTCTGACAGCTGGTTCTTAAAGCTAGTGAGGCAGATAAGTGTTTCCAGTTTCAGAGATTTTTGTAGTTTGTTCCAGTCATTGGCAGCAGAGAACTGGAAAGGAGAGGCGGCCAAATCAGGAATTGGCTTTGGGGGTGACAAGTGAGATATACCTGCTGGAACGCGTGCTACGGGTGGGTGCAGCTATGGTGACCAGCGAGCAGAGATAAGGCGGGACTTTACCTAGCAGGGTCTTGTAGATGACCTGGAGCCAGTGGGTTTGGCGACGAGTATGAAGCGAGGGCCAGCCAACGAGAGCGTACAGGTCGCAGTGGTGGGTAGTATATGGGGCTTTGGTGACAAAACGGATGGCACTGTGATAGAATGCATTAAATTTGTTGAGTAGGTAGTTGGAGGCTATTTTGTAAATGACATCGCCAAAGTCGAGGATCGGTAAGATAGTCAGTTTTACGAGGGTATGTTTGGCAGCATGAGTGAAGAATGCTTTGTTGCGAAATAGGAAGCCAATTCTAGATTTGACTTTGGATTGGAGATGTTTTATGTGAGTCTGGAAGGAGAGTTTACAGTCTAACCAGACACCTAGGTATTTGTAGTTGTCCACATATTCTAAGTCAGAACCGTCCAGAGTAGTGATGCTGGATGGGCGGGCAGGTGCAGGCAGCGATCGGTTGAAGAGCATGCATTTAGTTTTATTTGTATTTAAGAGCAGTTGTAGGCCACGGAAGGAGAGTTGTATAGCATTGAAGCTCGTCTGGAGGGTTGTTAACACAGTGTCCAATGATGGGCCAGAAGTATACAGAATGGTGTCGTCTGCGTTGAGGTGGATCAGAGACTCACCAGCAGCAAGAGCGACATCATTGATATATACAGAGAAGAGAGTCGGCCCAAGAATTGAACCCTGTGGCACCCCATAGAGACTGCCAGAGGCTCGGACAACAGGCCCTCCGATTTGACACACTGAACTTTATCTGAGAAGTAGTTGGTGAACCAGGCGAGGCAGTCATTAGAGAAACTAAGGCTGTTGAGTCTGCCAATAAGAATGTGGGGATTGACAGAGTCGAAAGGCTTGGCCAGGTCGATGAAGACGGCTGCACAGTATTGTCTCTTATCGATGGCGGTTATGATATCGTTTAGGACCTTGAGCGTGGCTGAGGTGCATCCATGACCAGCTCGGAAACCAGATTAAATAGCAGAGAAGGTGCGGTGGGATTCAAAATGGTCGGTGATGTGTTTGTTAACTTGGCTTTCGAAGACCTTAGAAATCTCAGACAATACAAAAGAGAGGTTGAACAGGCTCGTTATAGGGGTTGCAACAATTTTAGCTGATAATTTTAGAAAGCGAAGGTCCAGGTTGTCTAGCCCTGCTGATTTGCAGGGGTCCAGATTTTGTAGCTCTTTCAGAACATCAGCTATCTGGATTTGGGTGAAGGAGAAATGGGGGAGGCTTGGGCATGTTGCTGTGGGGGGGGGGGGGGGGGGGGTGCAGAGCTGTTGACTGGGGTAGGGGTAGCTAAGTGGAAAGCATGGCCAGCTGTAGAAAAATGCTTTTTGAAATTCTCGATTATCGTAGACTTATCGGTGGTGACAGTGTTTCCTAGCCTCAGTGCAGTGGGCAGCTGGGAGAAGCTGCTCTTATTCTCCATGGACTTTACAGTGTCCCATAACTTTTTGGAGTTTGTGCTACAGGATGCAAATTTGTGTTTGAAAAAGCTAGCCTTTGCTTCCTTAACTGCCTGTGTATATTGGTTCCTAACTTCCCTGAAAAGTTGCATATCGCGGGAGCTATTCGATGCTAATGCAGTACGCCACAGGATGTTTTTGTGCTGGTCAAGGGCAGTCAAGTCTGGAGTGAACCAAGGGCTATATCTGTTCTCAGTTCTACATTTTTTGAATGGGGCATGCTTATTCAAGATGGCGAGGAAAGCACTTTTAAAGAATAACCAGGCATCCTCTACTGACAGAATGAGGTCAATATCCTTCTAGGATACCCGGGCCAGGTCAATTAGAAAGGCCTGCTCGCTGAAGTGTTTTAGGGAGCGTTTGACAGTGATGAGGGGTGGTCGTTTGACCGCAGACCCATTACGGGCGCAGGCAATGAGCTGAGATCCTGGTTGAAGACAGCAGAGGTGTATTTTGAGGGCAGGTTGGTCAGGATGATATCTATGAGGTTGCCTGTGTTTACGAATTTAGGGCTGTACCTGGTAGGTTCCTTGATCATTTGTGTGAGATTGAGGGCATCTAGCTTAGATTGCAGGACAGCCGGGGTGTTAAGCATATCCCAGTTTAGGTCACCTAACAGTACAAACTCTGAAGATAAATGTGGGGCAATTAATTCACATATGGTGTCCAGGGCACAGCTGGGGGCAGAGGGTGGTCTATAACAAGCGGCAATGGTGAGAGACTGGATTTTTAGAAGTTGAAGCTCGAATTGTTTGGGCACAGACCTGGATAGCATGACAGAACTCTGCAGGCTAACTCCACCCCCTTTGGCAGTTCTACCTTGGCGGAAAATGTTGTATTTGGGGATGGAAATTTCAGAATTTTTGGTGGCCTTCCTAAGCCAGGATTCAGACATGCTAGGACATCAGGGTTGGCGGAGTGTGCCAAAGCAGTGAATAAAACAAACTTAGGGAGGATGCTTCTAATGTTAACATGCATGAAACCGAGGCTTTTACGGTTACAGAAGTCAACAAATGATAGCACCTGGGGAATAGGAGTGGAACTGGGGGCTACAGAGCCTGGGTTAACCTCTACATCGCCAGAGGAACAAAGGAGGAGTAGGATAAGGGTACGGCTAAGGCTATAAGAACTGGTCGTCTAGTGCGTTGGGGACTGAGAAAAAACATTTGCAGATTTTTGGGCATGGTAGAATAGATTCACAATAGATTCAGTTAAGCCAAGTGAGGTCTCCACATGTGTGTGGGGTGGGACAAAATAGCTATCTAAGGCATTTTGAGCGGGACTGAGGGCTCTACAGTGAAATAAAACAATAAGAATTAGCCAAGACAGCAGTAGACAAGGCATATTGACATTAGAGAGAGGCATAACGCAATCACAGGTGTTGATCAGGAGAGCTAAGACAACAACGGGTAAATGGCGATGAATGGGCAGAGCGGGTCAGTTTGGTACATACAGGACCTGAGTTCTAGGCTGGGGCCGACAGGTAAAGAAAATGAGGTACTGTGTTATTGAAACAGTCCAGGGGGCATCAGCTGTGTAGCCGAGTGATCATAGGGTCAAAAGAGCAGCAATAGGTGAGTCAGGGTGCCGTTCAGTAGTTACTACTACGCTGGGCGAGCAGGGGACACAGCGTTCAGAAAAGCTAGCAGGCCGGGGCTAGTAGATGGTTCTTCGGCGACATCATAACAGAATAACCTGTTGAGACCACATCGGGCGATCACGTTGGCAGTCCAGTCGTGATGGATCGGCAGGGCTCTGTGTCGACAATAAAGGGTCCAGGCCAATTGGCAAAGGAGGTATTGTAGCCCTAGAATTAGCTGGTATATGGGCCTAGCTTGAGGCTAGCTCAAGGCTAGCTGGTGCTTGCTTCGGGACAGAGGTGTTAGCTAACAGTAGCCACTCGTTTGCATCTAGCTAGTTGCGATGATCCGGTGTAATGATCCAGAGCGGCAGGAATCCGGTGATATGGTAGAGAGAAGCAGTCCGATATGCTTTGGGTTGATATCGCGCTGTGCAGACTGGCAGGTGTTGTCCAATCTAACGCTGGCTGGTGACTGAGAAAAAGGTGAAGACCGCTAGCCGTGGCTAACAAAGACTATTAGCTAGTTAGCTGGCTAGCTCCTGATGGAAGTTCCAGTTATAATGGAATAATATAATAAAAATAGCAGATCCGTACCACATTGTGGGTTGCAGGAAAGTATATTTAGTTCGTAGATAGGAAGTGAGATTATGATATATACGTAAAAGACCGGCTATTTACATGGGATAAGACACGGGATAAGACAAATACACACGCCCTACTACTATACCATCTTGGATCCAAATGACCCCATGTCATTGATCCACAATTCATAGGTTGTACAGTGTGATAACTATGCCCCCAATGCAATTCTACACAACCAACAGCGTCAGGGAGTAAAGTCACTTAGCTGTACCACATTATGTAGCACAGCACACTCCCTCACAATGTTCCAGACCTTTTCAGGCTTGTATAAAAGGTTTCCGCCTGAGGAACTGAGGCAGCACCATCTGCCCTTCAGAAGCCCGGTGGTGCGCTCCACATCAGCGCGTACCTGGCAATGGCACACGTTGTAGTTCCTCTCCTCTGCGCTCTGTGGGTTCACACACAGCTCCGGCCTCAAGTCTGCACCCAACACTGCTGTTGCTCCATTTGAATGAGTCATGGGATGACCCAGGCCACCGAGCCACTACATTAGTCAGTACAATGTCCGGATCACATATGATTTGGATATTAGTGAAATGGTAATGCTTTCGATTATTGAAAGCAAATTCATTCTCACTCGGTGCCCATATAGCAACATGAGTGCAGTCAATAGCACCGATTACATTTGGGAAACCGGACATTGCTGCAAATTGCAATTTTTTATTAACCTGTTCACCCACCGCGTAAGGAAACTTTATGTAGAGGTCCATCAATCCAACTTTACCTCCTAACACGTCTGGCATAACATGGCTAAAGGTTGCCTGAGAGATTCCTGACCTGTCAGCCAATTCCCTTTGAAAAGTACCTGTTAGGTTCCCAAGTTTCTGTGTTGTGGGTTTGTGTATATGTATGTGTGTATTTCAGGAAATGGCTTTCTGAATTCCCCCAAGCAGCTGATTGGTCGGCCCCATTGCGGTTTGGAGCTCTGATCCCACCCTCTCGTTAGGGGAAACAGCTGTCGGCAATTACAAACTCCTTCTGCAGCTGGATAAAAGAGTGTTCCTTTGTTAGGCGAGAGAGCTTCTTTGATGTCCTGTGTTGGTTGTTGCTCAGAGACAGTTTGTGAAGTATTTTGTAACCGGTCCTGCTGAGGTATGTGTATGCCAGAAGGACTGTGTTTGTGGTTATTGAACCTGTTCACTTTAAGTTTGTATTATCCTGTTTAATTTGTTCCCAGGGGGGAAGGGGAAGGCTCCTTGGGAGTGCTTAGGCAAGAGGCCTGCGGGCATACATATACCCGTCGTATGTACTCTGTCTATGCACACTAGGTAAGACCTGGGCGGACCCACCCCCCTGTATTTTGGTTAGCGCGCCAGGTGGTAATGTAGGTAAGTAGTGGGTAGGCAGCTAAGGTAGGAGAGGGGACTCTAACTTTTACTTTCTTTGCTTTGGTTCCATCCGGCCCCTTTTCCCCAAATGACCGTGTGAAGGAAATAAATTCCCTGTAAACTGTAATATTCTCTGCCATCCTTACCCGCACCTACTGTACAGTCACATACCTCTTTCACTCCACGGGGAGTTGAGTGTAGCAGGGTGTTGCGTTCCCTCCTCCAAGAGGTGTATGTAACAGTGCCTGTTGACAGAAATCCAAGGGTTGTCAGGATTTGAAGTGGGACAGGCACAGCTTGGTTTCTGCGGGTGTTTCTCTGTAAAGCTGGGCCCACTACAACACAGATCCAAGAGAACAGCTCTTGGTAATCGGAACCGGCTCATAAGCCACTCATCATTGGCCAGTAAATCTTGCCTGGTCTCTGAAAATTCACTCTCTCCGAATTGTTCCATTCGCCAAATCTTCCAACAGTGCCAAAGCAGCCATTGTGCGTCATTATGCATTGTAATTGCGTGCCTTTTTATACCCACCCATTTGATTGTCAAAGCTACCCAATTGCATAACAACTTCAGGTGTAGTAATTACCCTGATTGTAACTGACCATGACAGGGCCATTATCACAATGACAGTTCTGCGCAATGAACATGTGATAACAATATATGAAACTGTGCCCTCCTATCCGCCCGACTAAGGCATTGAAAACGGCATCAGTTTAAATGTAATTTGTCCTACTGTCCACCTTATTAAATTTCATAACATGCAAGTATTGTTTAATAATTACAGAACCAAATAAATATGATTCCCGATTAAACTGTACAACATATTTGAGGGGTTCTTTTGCAAGAACAGATATCTCCATTTGTATTTATTATCCTAAATTATGTTTTTTGTGTGCACTCCAGGAAACTCTTCATATGTAATACGTGAGAGGTAATATTTCAATTTATTTTACACAATGGTATCAATTTCAAATCGTTTCTCGAGTTTCATCCTGCCATCGGAGTTGCAGTTTCTCATTTGTCGAGTTTACGTGCGTATGTATAGGTGAAAGTGTCTGGAGGACCGCACATTCTCCCTCAAGTTAGTTTTTTATAAATCCCAAAATTTGTTTAGAAAATGACGTGCGCAGCCTTTTGTGCTTAGGCAACATTTATAAATGAGGCCCCAGAGCTTGGGGATATCTTAACACTTGCTTTTTAAGTGTTAAATGTCATTTTTTTTGTACATGTTTTTTTTGCCTGTCTAGTGTGTTTACTATGGAAAGGCAAAAGGTTCAAATCATCTTACCTGGAACACGTCTTAATACTTGAAATTATAATTTTTCACTTGCTTTTTTCAAATCAAATGAAATGTTTTGTCACATGCGCCAAATACAACAGATGTAGTAGACCTTATCGTGAAATGCTTACTTACAAGCCCTTAACCAACAATGCTTTAAGAAGTTTTAAGAAAAAAAAGTGTTAAGTAAAAAAATTCAACAGCAGTAAAAGTGTCATGTCATTTTTGTACACGTGATTTTTGTTCACCTTTTCAGTGAGCATTTACAGGTGATTATGGTCATTTCTACATGTATCCATTACACCTTTTCAGTGTGCATTTACAGGTGATTAGAATGATTATGGTCATTTCTACACGTATCCATTACACCTTTTCAGTGTGCATTTACAGATGATTAGAATGATTATGGTCATTTCTACACGTATCCATTACACCTTTTCAGTGTGCATTTGCAGGTGATTTGTCACGCCCTGACCTGAGAGAGACGGTTTATTTCTCTAGGTTGTTAGGTCAGGGTGTGGGGTGGGCATTCTATGGTTTATATTTCTTTGTGTTGAGCCGAGTATGGTTCCTAATCAGAGGCAGCTGTCTATCGTTGTCTCTGATTAGGAATCATACTTAGGCAGCCTTTTTTTTCCACCTTTAGTTGTGGGATCTTGTTTTTGTGTAGCTGCCTGTGAGCAGCCCAGAACGTTTCGTTTTCTTCTGTATTGTTTTTGGTGAGTTTCTTATTTATTAAACATGTGGAACTCTAAGTACGCTGCCCCTTGGTCTACTCCTTTTGACGATTGTGACATGATTAGAATGATTATGGTAATTTCTACACATGTCAAAGCACCTTTCCAGTGTGCATTTACAGGTGATGTTAACACTCTAACCCAGAGACTGTCTAGAGTATGACTCCAGAGACTAGGTGGGCCGACCCCCGGGAACGGGGGTTTACTAGACCAAATAAAGAATTAAAACACACTAACACAGAACCCAAACCGGCTGCACGCGTGCGCTATCGTGCATACATTTATTTTGTCCCCCTACACCAAACGCGATCACGACACGCAGGTTAAAATATCTCTGAACCAATGACATTAATTTGGGGACAGGTCGAAAAGCATTAAACATGTATTGCAATTTAGCTAGTTAGCTTGCACTTGCTAGCTAATTTGTCCTATTTGGCTAGCTTGCACTTGCTAGCTAATTTGTCCTATTTGGCTAGCTTGCTGTTGCTAGCTAATTTGTCCTAGGATATAAACATTGAGTTATTTTACCTGAAATGCACAAGGTCCTCTACTCCGCCAATTAATCCACACATAAAACGGCCAACCGAATCGTTTCTAGTCATCTCTCCTCCTTCCAGGCTTTTTCATCTTTGAACTTATATGGTGATTGGCATCTAAACTTTCATAGTATTACCACGACTTCCAGCAAAACAGTTTGTCTTTCAATCAGCCACGTGGGTATAACCAATGAGGAGATGGCACATGGGTACCTGCTTCTATAAACCAATGAGGAGATGGGAGAGGCAGGACTTTCAGTGCGATCTGCGTCAGAAATAGAAAGGACTTCTATTTTAGCCCTTGGCATCGCAGACGCTCGTTGGTGCGTGCGCAATAATTGAATAACGTGGATTTCTACATTTATTTTGTGATGCTTGCACACTCGACGTGTCCGGTCTGGTCAGCATGTAATAACATATAACACAGAATAAGACAATTCCTTGACCAATTAGATCATGAACCTATATGACATAACTTAGCCTTTTGATGAATAATCCTTGGTTTTTGTCATTTCTGATGTCCATAGTTGGGAAGTTACCTACTGAGATGATTTCTACTGTCTCTGTTGGCTATGCATCCAGCCAAACAGTCTACAGTAGTTGCTTTGTATCTTCCAATATTTGGAAATGTTATTTGCTTGTATCTACAAATGTTTTCACACACTGATAAGTATACACTGGGACAAATACACTTCTTACAAGGAAATAGTTATAGCCTGAGGCACCTGTGGTTGATTATGGGATATGGTATTAAAACTCACTTTCTTCCGGGAATGCATGTGTCTATAGACTATTTCAAAAGTTGTTTGAGATTTATCATAACTGTTTTTGATTAAATATTGAAGGAAACAAGTAACTTGTTAGTTGTTGTAGAAATGAAAGCTATTTGTTTTTTATTCAATTTTTTCTTGAAATAGATATGACTATGGACTATTTCATACTTGTTTATCTATTTCACTTAGTGTGTAAAATAAAACATGTGGTCAGAGCTAAACATTTGTTGCCAGAGTGAATAATATGTGAATGCTTGTCAAAATAGAAAAAAGAAATGCTCTGGGAAACACTACCAATCGTCTGAGCATTGTGTCCTAGCCGCCAGCCCTTAATCCACACTAATAAATAATATACACTGAGTATACAAAACATTAAGGACACCTTCCTAATATAGCCATTTCCTGGTTGCTAAAATTATAATACTTAACCTAATTTCAGTTTGTGACAAAACAACCAGTTTTTGTGTAGAGAATTATTGTACCATCTAAACCGCTGTGAAATATATTTTCCATAACCAAAAATATAGCATTTTCAGCTGTTGGACGCTGGTGTACAAAAACTAAAATAAAAAATGCAAAAACGAAATTTAAGAACTGGAAGAATACAAATGTGAATTTGGTCCGGTTGCCCAAAAAGTTACAAATTGCAGATTTAATTGTGGTCCGGGGTGGTCCAGTGGTGTAGCATCATAGTCTACAATGCACACATATGCCCATGTCGCCATGGGTTTGAATCCGGCTCATGTCCTGCTGACATACCCTCTCCTCCTTAGTTTCCTATCTCTCTCCATTATTTCTACCTAATAAAAACGGATAATATGAATATTAAGCAGATCAGCTTAATACCCTGTTTTCACAGGAGGCTGCTGAGGGGAGAACGGCTCATAATAATGGCCGGAACAGAGCAAATGGAATGGCATCAAACACCTGGAAACCATGTGTTTGATTGTATTTGATACCATTCCACTCATTCCAATCCAGTCATTACCACGAGCCCGTTCTCCCCAATTATGGTGCCACTAACCTCCTGTTCCTGTTTTATGTTGTAAATTTGACTAACATGACAGACTTGATTGAGTATTAAACATTCCACCTAATGGGGCATTTTCATAATTAGGTGGCACTCTACACTACATGCAGACAATAACTGAGGTCGAAGAGGTCAAGGATCAGTTGTATAGAAAAAAACATTTACAATAAAAAATCCAAGCTTTGAACATTATTTTGCCCTATCCCTATTCCTGTCTAAGCAACATCAAGCAATATGTCTCAACAGGGAGAGACTATAAGGACACACCCGGCCATAGAAACAACTAGCCAAGATCTAACACTTACCCAAACCCTTAACCCTGAATCTTACCTTAACCTAAGTTCAACCAATATTTAAATTACATTTGTTTTGCATGCCGGGTATGTGCGCATATGTTTTTTCCCATCTCAACAACAGCAACCATGTTTTGTATATTCAAAATTACAACTTCACAAACAACTTTCACCTCAAATAAAGTCCATGAATATGTCAATAACTTACATAAACACAATTAAAACACCATTATATTAAACACAAACACGCACACCTTAGGTAGGGAGACAGCTGTGATTTATTTCCTCTATGGAACCACCAAATTCACCAAACATGTAAGTGAGAAGAGCTTATTAAATGGTATGTATGATTTTGTTCTTCCGTTATTGTACTTGTCATATTAACGTGACTTCCAATGCTGCACTGATTGGAGGAGATCATCCAGAGAGGGGATCACAGTGACTGCAGTTTGTTGGCTTCCTCCTTGTAGGCATTGCCTGTGCCGTTGTGGACTTACACAGAGCCTGAACCTAGCCCGTCCAAGTGAGCACAGTACTTTCCAATCTTACATAGTCTCCCAAAGAACATCCCACTCTCATCTTGAAGAAAACCATGCCTGAGTCTGAGCCAGCTTAGGGCTGATGTCTGTTTGTAAAGGGTTTTAAAGAACTTTGAAACAGTTTCATATTCTACATATCAATATTAATGAACTTGTCTGGGCTTGTGGGCAGTATTTTCAAGGCCGGATAAAAAACATACACGATTTAAACTGATTACTACTCTTGCCCAGAAATGGGAATATTCATATTATTAGTAGAGTTGGATAGAAAACACTATGAAGTTTATAAAACTGTTTGAATGGTGTCTGTGAGTATAACAGAACTCATATGGCAGGCAAAAACCTGAGAAAATTCCAAGCAGGAAGTGGCCTGTCTGAGAATTTGTAGTTCTTCTTTTGATTCTCTATCGAAACTACAGTATCTCTGGGGTTACGTAGCACTTTCTAAGGCTTCCATTGGCTCTCTAAAGCCTTCAGAAAGCGGATTGAGGTGTCTCCTGTCTCTGGGCAGAGTATAGTAGCTCAGTTTCTCAGTGGTCTACCTGGTGACAAAGAGATTGGATATGCTTGTTCACGGACCACGCTGTTTTTTCTTTTCCTCTTTGAATGAATACACTATTGTCCGGTTGGAATATTATCGCTATTTTACGAGAAAAATACCATAAAAATTGATTTTAAACAGAGTTTGACATGCTTCTAAGTACGGTAATGGAACATTTTGATTTTTTTTGTCTGGAAATGCGCTCACGCGTTACCCTTTGGATAGTGACCTGAATGCACGAACAAAACGGAGGTATTTGGACATAACTATGGATTATTTGGAACAAAAACATTTCTTGTGGAAGAAGCAGTCCTGGGAGTGCATTCTGACGAAGATCAGCAAAGGTAATACAATTTTTCTAATACTAATTGTCACGGTTGTCGTCTGGAATGGAGGACCAAAACGCAGCAGGAATGTGGATGCTCATCTTGTATATTTATTGAAATAACAAGAACACCAAAAAAACAAAAAAAAACAAAACGAAACGAACTCATGAACAACGAAACAGTCTTGTCAGGCACACTCAGCAAAACAAGAAACAATCTCCCACAAACACTAAGCCAAACACATACCCATATATAGGACTCTCAATCAGAGGCAACAAGAAAGCACCTGCCTCCAATTGAGAGTCCAACCCCCCATTAACCTAAACATAGAAATACAACCAACTAGACTAAACATAGAAATACATAAACAAGGAACAGTGGCCAAAAACCCCGGAATACATAAAACAAATACCCTTCTACAAAAACACCACCCCGAACCACATAAAACAAATACCCTCTGCCACGTCCTGACCAAACTACAATAACAAATAACCCTTATACTGGTCAGGATGTGACAGTACCCCCCCTAAAGGTGCAGACCCCGGATGCACCTCATAAATAATTGTAAAAAAATAAAAAATGTAAATCCCCCTAAACTAAAGGGAGGGAAGGGAGGGTGGCTGCCGTCACCAACGGCACTTGTGCTACACCCCCCCTCCCCAACCCACCTATACAGGTGGTGGTTCAGGCTCCGGCCTACTGTCCTCCAGAATGCAGACAGACTTAATCAGTTTCAGGCCGTAGGCAGACTCCCCTCGTTCCGGATCGTAGGCAGACCTCTTCCATTCCACACTGTCGGCAGACTCATTTGAAACACAGTTACATATATTTAGTTCTGGATCATTAATAGACTTACTCAGTTCCGGGTTGCTGCTAGACTCCTTTGGTTCCGGGTCATAGGCAGACTCACCCGGTTCCGGGTCACAGGCAGACCCCTTCGGTTCCGGGTCACAGGCAGACCCCCTCGGTTCCGGGTCACAGGCAGACCCCCTCGGTTCCGGGTCACAGACAGACCCCTAGGTTCCGGGCAGGCGGGCCACTCTGGCAGCTCCGGGCAGGCGGGCCACTCTGGCAGATCCGGCGCGGCGGGCCACTCTGGCAGCTCCGGGCAGACGGGCCCCTCTGGCAGATCCGGCGCGGCGGGCCAACCTGGCAGATCCGGGCAGACGGGCCACTCCGGCTGATCCGGGCAGACGGGCCACTCCGGCTGATCCGGGCAGACGGGCCACTCTGGCATCTCCGGGCAGACGGGCCACTCTGGCAGATCCGGCGCGGCGGGCCACTCCGGCAGATCCGGGCAGACGGGCCACTCTGGCTGATCCGGGCAGAAGGGCCACTCTGGCTGATCCGGGCAGACGGGCCACTCTGGCAGATCCGGCGCGGCGGGCCACTCTGGCAGATCCCGCGAGGCGGGCCACTCTGGCAGATCCGGGCAGACGGGCCACTCTGGCAGATCCGGGCAGGCGGGCCACTCTGGCAGCTCCGGGCAGGCGGGCCACTCTGGCAGATCCGGCGCGGCGGGCCACTCCGGCAGATCCGGCGCGGCGGGCCTCTCCGGCTGATCCGGAATGACGGGCCGCTCCGGCTGATCCGGGCAGACGGGCCGCTCCGGCTGATCCGGGCAGACGGGCCGCTCCGGCATCTCCGGGCAGACGGGCCGCTCCGGCATCTCCGGGCAGACGGGCCGCTCTGGCAGCTCCGGGCAGATGGGCCGCTCTGGCGGCTCCTGACTAGCGGGCGGCTCTGGCGACTCCTGACTGGCGGGCGGCTCTGGCGACTCCTGACTGGCGGGCGGCTCTGGCGACTCCTGACTGGCGGGCGGCTCTGGCGACTCCTGACTGGCGGGCGGCTCTGGCGACTCCTGACTGGCGGGCGGCTCTGGCGACTCCTGACTGGCGGGCGGCTCTGGCGACTCCTGACTGGCGGGCGGCTCTGGCGACTCCTGACTGACGGGCGGCTCTGGCGACTCCTGACTGGCGGGCGGCTCTGGCGACTCTTGACTGGCGGGCGGCTCTGGCGACTCCTGACTGGCGGGCGGCTCTGGCGACTCCTGACTGGCGGGCGGCTCTGGCGACTCCTGACTGGCGGGCGGCTCTGGCGACTCCTGACTGGACACTGTTGCCGGACTCTCGAGGCTGGGCTGACGCACTGGAAGCCTGATGTGTGGTGCTGGTACTGGAGGTATCCGCCTGGGGACACGCACCTCAGGGCTAGTGCGGGGAGCGGGAACAGGCTGAGTCGGACTGGGTTGACGCACTGGAAGCCTGGTGCGTGGTGCTGGTACTGGACGTGCCAGACTGGGGACACGCACCTCAGGGCTAGTGCGAGGAGCGGGAACAGGACGAGTCGGACTGGGCTAACGCACTGGAAGCGTGGTGCTGGTACTGCACGTGCCAGACTGGGGTTTCGCACTTCCGGGTCCGCACGAAAGACAGGAACTGGAAACACCGGGCCATGGAGGCGCACAGGCGGTCTTGATCTCACCTCCTGCACAACCCGTCCTGGCTGGATGGAACTAGTAGCCCTGTACAAGCGGGGTGCTAGTACAGGGCGAACTGGGCTGTGCAGGGGCCTGATGGTTGCCGTGCGTAGAGCGGGCGTAGGGTAGCCTGGTCCTAGGAGGCGCACCAGTGACCAGACGCGCTGCGCAGGTATCCTCCTACCAGGCTGGATGCCCACTCTAGCACGGCATCTGCGAGGGGCTGGAATAACTCGCACTGGACTGTGCGTGCGTATGGGCGAGATTGTGCGCACTTCAGCAAAACACGACGCCCTCCACTCCATACGGTCCTCCATATAAACACGGGGAGCTGGCTTAGGGCTCACCCTTGGCCCAGCCAAACTACCCATGTGCCCCCCCCAAAAAAATAATTGGGGGTGCCTCTCGTGCTTCAACACTAGTCGTGTTCCTCGGTAGCATTCCCGGTCTTCGCTACATTTTCTCCATGGGCCCTCCCCGGCCATAATCTGTTCCCATGTCCATTTCTCCCGTTGGTCCAACTTAATTTCCCCTTGCTCCTCAAAGTCCACCTGTTGCTCCTTCATCCGCTGCTTGGTCCGTTTGTGGTGGGAGATTCTGTCACGGTTGTCGTCTGGAATGGAGGACCAAAACGCAGCAGGAATGTGGATGCTCATCTTGTATATTTATTGAAATAACAAGAACACCAAAAAAATAAAATACGAAACGAACTCACGAACAACGAAACAGTCTTGTCAGGCACACTCAGCAAAACAAGAAACAATCTCCCACAAACACTAAACCAAACACATACCCATATATAGGACTCTCAATCAGAGGCAACGAGAAAGCACCTGCCTCCAATTGAGAGTCCAACCCCCCATTAAGAGCAGTTGGAGGCCATGGAAGGAGAGTTGTATGGCATTGAAGCTCGTCTGGAGGTTAGATAACACAGTGTCCAAAGAAGGTTCAGAAGTAGACAGAATGGTGTCGTCTGCGTAGAGGTGGATCAGAGAATCACCAGCAGCCAGAGTGACATCATTGATGTATACAGAGAAAAGAGTTGGCCCGAGAATTGAACCCTGTGGCACCTCATAGAGACTGCCAGAGGTGCGGACAACAGGCCCTCCGATTTGACACACTGAACTCTGCCTGAGAAGTAATTGGTGAACCAGGCGAGGCAGTCATTAGAGAAACCAAGGCTGTTGAGTCTGCCGATAAGAATGTGGGGATTGACAGAGTCGAAAGCCTTGGCCAGGTCGATGAATACAGCTGCACATTGTCTCTTATCGATGGCGATTATGATATCGTTTAGGACCTTGAGCGTGGCTGAGGTGCACCCATGACCAGCTCGGAAACCAGATTGCATAGCGGAGAAGGTACGGTGGGATTCGAAATGATCTGTGATCTGTTTGTTAACTTGGCTTTCGAAGACCTTAGAAAGGCAGGGTAGGATATATATAGGTCTGTAGCAGTTTGGGTCTAGAGTGTCTACTCCTTTGAAGAGGGGTATAACCGCGACAGCTTTCCAGTCTTTGGGGATCACAGACGATACGAAAGAGAGGTTGAAGAGGCTAGTAATAGGGGTTGCAACATTTTCAGCTGATAATTTTAGAAAGAGAGGGTCCAGATTGTCTAGCCCTGCTGATTTGTAGGGGTCCAGATTTAGCAGCTCTTTCAGAACATCAGCTATCTGGATTTGGGTGAAGGAGAAATGGGGGAGGCTTGAGCAAGTTGCTGTGGGGGGTGCAGGGCTGTTGACCAGGGTAGGGGTGGCCAAGTGGAAAGCATGACCAGCCGTAGAAAAATGCTTTTTGCAATTCTCGATTATCGTAGATTTATCGGTGGTGACAGTGTTTCCTAGCCTCAGTGCAGTGGGCAGCTGGGAGGAGGTGCTCTTATTCTCCATGGACTTTACATTGTCCCAGAACTTTTTGGAGTTTGTGCTGCAGGATGCAAATTTCTGTTTGAAAAATCTAGCCTGTGCTTTCCTAACTGCCTGTGTATATTGGTTCCTAACTTCCCTGAAAAGTTGCATATCGCGGGGGCTATGTGATGCTAATGCCGTATGCCACGGGATGTTTTTGTGCTGGTCAAGGGCAGTCAGGTCTGGAGTGAACCATGGGCTATATCTGTTCCTGTTTTTTTAAATTGAATGTGGCATGCTTATTTAAGCTGGTGAGGAAGGCACTTTTAAAGAATAACCAGGCATCTTCTACTGATGGAATGAGGTCAATATCCTTCCAGGATACCCGGGACAGGTCGATTAGAAAGGCCTGCTCGCTGAAGTGTTTTAGTGACAGTGATGAGGGGTGGTCATTTGACCGCAGACCTATTACGGACGCAAGCAATGAGGCAGTGATCACTGAGATCCTGGTTGAAGACAGCAGAGGTGTATTTGGAGGGCAGGTTGGTTAGGATGATATCTATAAGTGTGTCTGTGTTTACGGAGTTGGGGTTGTACCTGGTAGCTTCCTTGATAATTTGTGTGAGATTGAGGGCATCAAGCTTAGATTGTAGGATGGCCGGGGTGTTAAGCATGTCACAGTTTAGGTCACCTAGCAGCACGAGCTCTGAAGATAGATTGGGGGAATCAATTCATATATGGTGTCCAGGGCACAGCTGGGGGCAGAAGGTGGTCTATAGCAAGCGGCAACGGTGAGAGACTTGTTTCTGGAAATGTGGATTTTTAAAAGTAGAAGCTCAAATTGTTTGGGTACAGACCTGGATAGTAAGACAGAACTAGTAAGTCAGGCTACCTCTGCAGTAGATTGCAACTCCGCCCCCTTTGGCAGTTCTATCTTGTTGGAAAATGTTATAGTTAGGGATGGAAATTTCTGAGTTTTTGGTGGCCTTCCTAAGCCAGTTTTCAGACACAGCTAGGACATCCGGGTTGGCAGAGTGTGCTAAAGCAGTGAATAAAATAAACTTAGGGAGGAGGCTTCTAATGTTAACATGCATGAAACCGAGGCTTTTACGGTTACAGAAGTCAACAAATGAGAGGGCCTGGAGAATGGGAGTGGAGCAAGGCACTGCAGGGCCTGGATTAACCTCTACATCACCAGAGGAGCAGAGGAGGAGTAGGATAAGGGTACGGCTAAGGGCTATAAGAACTGGTCGTCTAGTACGTTCAGAACAGAGAGTAAAAGGAGCAGGTTTCTGGGCGCGGTAGAATAGATTCAATGCACAATGTACAGACAATGGTATGGTAGGATGTGAATAAAGTTTAGGTAAACCTAGGTATTGAGTGACGATGAGAGAGGTATTGTCTCTAGAGACATCAATTAAACCAGGTGAGGTCACCGCATGTGTGGGAGGTGGAACAAGAGGGTTAGCTGAGGCATATTGAGCAGGGCTGGAGGCTCTACAGTGAAATAAGACAATAATCACTAAACAAAACAGCATTGACAAGACATATTGATATTAGGGAGAGGCATGCGTAGCCGAGTGATCATAGGGTCCAATGATTAGCTGGACGGGCTGGAGAAATGGCGATTCAGACAGCTAGCTGGCCGGGGCTAGCAGGATAGCAGATGGGCCTTAGAGGGACGTCGCGACGGAAGAAGTCTGTTGTTGTGACCCCCTCGTGCGGTTACGTCGGCAGATCAGTCATGATGGATCAGCAGGGGTCCGTGTAGTAAAAGGGTCCAGGCCAATTGGCAAAATAGGTATAGTAGCCCAAGAAATTGACTGATGGACCACTTCAGCTAACAGTCCGGTATGCTCAAGACAGCTAGCGGGCCACGGCTAGCAGGCTAGCAGATGGGTATTCAGGGGACGTCGCAACGAAGGAGCCTGTTGAATAAACCCCTCGGGCAGATTACGTCGGTAGTCCAGTCGTGATGGATCGGGGCTCCTTATCGGCAATAAAAGGGGTCCAGGCGAATTGGCAAAATAGATATTGTAGCCCAAAGAATTAATGATTGACCTCTTCAGCTAGCCGGGAGATGGGCCTAGCATAGGCTAGCTCCAGGTTAATTGGTGCTTGCTTTGGGACAGAGATGTTAGCCAGGAGAAGCCAATTGGATAGCAGAGAGCTAGCTGTGATGATCCAGGTGAAGAGGTTCAGAGCTTGCGGTAGGAATCCGGTGATATGGAGAAAAAGGAGTCCGATAAGCTCTGGGTTGAAACACGCTGTACAGACTGGCAGGAGTTGTCCTGGCTAAAGTTTAGCTGATGACCACTAGCAGTGGCTAGCTGACTAGTAGCTAGTTAGCTGGCTAGCTTCTGTTGGGGGTTCCGGTTCTAAAGTAAAGAAAATAGCAGATCCATACCACATTGGGTGAGGCGGGTTACACGAGAGTATGTTGAAGTTGGGGTTAAGAAAAATATTTGAAAAATATATGCGAAGAAAAAAGATATATATAAAGATATATACACGGGACACGACAAGACGAAGACAAAAGATGCCTGACTGCTACGCCATCTTGGATTTAGACGTATGTGTGAGGTCTGCTGTTTGGGGGGGGGGGGGGGTTGAGAATAGAGCAGAAGACACATTTTTGTTGTTCGCTATAACTGATGGACTAAGTTCTATTGTATTATAAAGAAGTCAGCCACAGGTGACTTGGGCCATTTTTCAAACAAAGAAATACCTTCCTGGCCACCAGTGCATATTTCCAAACTATGTTTGCATATAATTACAATAAATTCTAAAAACTATGTCAGTATTATTTTGTCAATTTATTTTATCATTTTTTAAATTATATATATTTTTAGAAATATTATTTTAACAGTAGTAACCATAATTAATAAATGGCACCATGCAGGACTCTATATCAGTTCTTATCAAAGAACCCTATAAAAGGCATCTATTTATAACTTTTATGTGTTCCATATACTGTATGAAGCAAGTGATAGAACCCTTTTTGGTTCTAAAAGGATTTTTTTTCAATGCCACGCTAAGAAGGACACTGATTGGTAGATGCGTAAAAATGTAAAAAGCAGATGTTGAATATCCCTTTATGCATGGGGAAGTTATTAATTGGGCTTTTGGGGGGGGGGGGTGTATCAATACACCCAGTCACTACAAAGATATAGGTGTCCTTCTTAACTGAGTTGCCAGAGAGGAAGAAAACCGCTCAGCGATTTCACCATGAGGCCAATGGTGATTTTAAAACGATTACGGAGTTGAATGGCTGTGATAGAAGAAAATTGAGTATGGATCAACAACATTGTAATAACTCTACAAAACTAACCTAAAAGATGAAGTGAAATGAAGAAAATATTCCAAAACATGCATTCTGTTTGCAACAAGGCACCACAGTAATACTGCAAAGAATGTGACCAAGGAATTAACTTTTTGTCCTGAATACAAAGTGTTATGTTTGGGGCAAATCCAAAACAACACATCAGTAATTACTACTCTTCATATTTTCAAGCATGGTGGTGGCTGCAAGGACTGGGATAAAAATAAACTGAATGGAGCTAAACACAGGCAAAATATTATAGGAAAAACCTGGTTCAGTCTGCTTTTCACCAGACAGTGGGAGACAAATTCTCATTTCAGCAAGGCAATAACCTAAAACACAAGGCCAAATCTACATTGGAGTTGCTTAGCAAGAAGACATTGAATGTTCCTGAGTGGCCTAGTAACAGCTTTGACTGAAATCTGCTTGAAAATCTATGGCAAGTCTTAAAAATGGCTTTCTAGCAATGATCAACAACCTAACAGACAGAGTTTGAAGAATTTGGAAAAAAAGAATGTGCAGATTGCACAATCCAAGTCTGCAAAGCTCTTAGAGACTTACCTAAAAATACTTACAGCTGTAATTGCTGCCAAAGGTGTGTGAATTCTTATCCAATCAAGATATGTGTTTAATTTTTCCTTAATTAAAAATAAAATGTTAGAATTTGTCTCCCACTTTGACATTACAGAGTATATTGTGCAGATTGTAAAAAATAACAAATAAAAAAAGATGTGTGTATATATATATATATATATATCATTTTAATCCCACTTTGTAACACAATAAAATGTGAAGAAATCCAAGGAAAGGTGCATACTGATATGCACTGTATATTATAGGTTTCCTATTATGCTATCTAACTGCACAGCTTTGTCAACATACAGTCAGTGCTCTGTTACCTAAACAGAAATGTAACTTTCTATTTAGCATGTTGAGATATATAGTTGTGTTTTTCCTGATTAGGAACTCTGAGTTTTCTAATCTTAGTTATTCTGATATTATTCATTTTCTATGACTTACATCACTGAAATTGAT
Source organism: Salmo trutta (assembly GCF_901001165.1). NCBI lineage: Eukaryota > Metazoa > Chordata > Actinopteri > Salmoniformes > Salmonidae > Salmo > Salmo trutta. The sequence continues at coordinate 28,976,578 of NC_042963.1, forward strand.
GTACAACTAAAGTAGTTTCCCCAATCCTGTTTTTGTTGTTATTGTTGTGCTGATCAAATCCCTGCATTCTGTGTGCCTATCAATCACATCCAAGAGAGAGTGTCTCTGTGTCACGTCCTGACCATAGTAAGATGTTATTTTCTATGGTAGAGTAGGTCAGGGCGTGATAGGGGGTGTTTTTCTATGTTTTGTATTTCTATGTTCATGTTCTAGTTTTGTATTTCTATGTTGGTTTTGTTTGGGATTATCTCCAATTTAGAGGCAGCTGGTCCTCGTTGGCTCTAATTGGAGATCATACTTAAGTAGGGTTTTTTTTCCAACTGGGTTTGTGAGAGATTATTTTTGAGTCAGTGTATGGTTCACCTCTGTGTCATGGTTAGTTTTTTTTGTCTTTCAGTTTATTTATGTATTGCATAGTTTCACAGTGTAAATAAAATGTGGAACGACACACATGCTGCACTTTGGTTCGCTCATTCCTACGACAGCTGTGACATTGTGTTTTTGTGAGATTGTGTTTTCCAGACTGTTAAACACATTGTGTTGAACGAGAGTCATTTACAAAAGACAGAAATTAGATACTGTAATAACTTATTAAAGGTCCAATGCTGCTGTTTTTATCTCAATCTCAAATCATTTCTGGTTAACAATTAAGTACATTACTGTGGTTGTTTTCAATTAAAATGGTAAGAAAGAAACAAAAATAGCTTCTTAGAGAAGAGCAATTTCTCAAGCAGTAATGTTTCTAGGATTGCCTGGGAGTTGTCTGAGTGGGGAGAACACTGAAAACTAGCTGCTATTGTCAGAGGGGTTTGGAATTATCTTTCTTATTGGTCTATTAACTAATTTACCACCTGAAGATGTCACCAGGCAGGCCAAAATTCCATCCCACCAAAACAGGCTGAAATGTCAGGTGGTCTTTTCAAATAGCTCTTACACTGAAAGTAATTTTCACAATTTCACAGCATTATTCCAACTTCCTACTAGTCTATTACAGAATTCCACAGGTAAATCACTCACTCTGTTACATGGCCTATGGAATGTAATGTAAAATGCATTTTTGGTTTCATTTGCTTATCTTAAAGGCCCAGTGCAGACAAAAATGTGATTTTCCACACTATGAAGTTATGTAGTATATTCTTGGCCAGCTCGCAGTTGTAAATGAGAACTTGTTCTCAACTAGCCTACCTGGTTAAATAAAGGTGAAATAAAATCTGTAAGCATTCACATTTTTGTATTTTCTTATAAACAAATACAGCAAAAAATATGCACCTGCCTGCAGGTACTGTAGATGTAGACGTAATGTACATGCACATGTTGGCACCATATAAATCTCTACAGAAATCCAATGGTGTAATAAACAACACCAAATTGGTGGTGGCTGGTTGGGTGTTTCAGCTCACCTTTTCTCCAGGTAAGCTGAGGAAGAGTGGAGGACACAGACCAAATGGTTTTACAGGTGGCAATAGGGACATCAGTGGTATAAATGGTTGGCGATTTCCCCTAGTAAGGAACATAGCCTAATCACATTTCAAAAGGCACAGTCGTATAGGTAAGATCTTAGTGCACCACGCCCTGGAAATGGGTCTTGCACCTCCGGTCGTAATGCTGTTTAGAAGTGGAAATGCCACTTGAAAATGCAGAGCCACTCGCAAATGACGTCTGATGTGCAGTCAGTCACATTTGCTAAATAAGGCAATTTGTATACTTACTCCATGTTTTGTTACAATCCTTCTGATTTTTATTTTTGGGGGAGTCAACACTGTATTTTATGGAAAATGTCCTTCAAGCTCTGAACTGTGTTTCTGATCTTGATCTTGAACATAAATAATTAATTGTATGTTTCGCCCACTTATTTCCCCTGTACCATATACTAGTAGGCTTACATATAAGTGGTATCATGCACATTTGCTAAATAGCATGTTTAATGTATCTCACAAGTGTGTGGGGCCCGCTATTCCCATCTTTACACAGGCTTCATATGTATAACCAGACAAACAGTCCGTGGACATGAACCTGAAAATCCACAACTCAGCATTAACTTCCAGGTAAATCCCATGACAAAACAAGATAAAACATGGACCACACCTCCCTGCCCCAAGGGTCCTGAAGAGCAGGTCCTGGGGCCACAAAATAAGCCAGTTACGTCACCCACTGCTGCAGTTCCAGACAACGGGCCAGAGACACACACACACAGGGAGGGTCAAGGGTGTGTGTGCATGTGTGTGTGTATCTGTCTGTCGGATTTGGGAAAGGACCACCACTTCAGGGAAAATGGTCTGACAACAACACTCTATTCCTTACCAGAAAGAGTAGGTCATAAAGAATAAAACCAAATACAAACCATTAATCAACCTATTTTCTATTTTCTTGGTTGAACAATTGCTTGATTAATTTCTCAGAAAACATCAAACACTTTCATGAGTTAATTTATTAATGTAATCAAGTCATCATCATTATAATCATGACATCACATTAATTAATTCACTCACTGCCACTCAAACAGTAGCCTAAATACTTCAGAAATGTCTGCAACTTTAACAGTTTAGTCTACTTGCAATGAACCAGTACTGCCACAGAATTAAGTTTGCACTGAATAAAATAATCTGCACATTTAGAATTGGTGCTGTTGTGAGGCCTATTTTGATAGAAATTACAATTTGAGAACCATGAGAGGGCGCTACCGCATAGCAAATAAAAGTGACACCCTAGGCTTTAACAAACCCAATCCAACATAAACCACTAGCGTGTAAGCCAAAGGAGGTCGCTGTCGCCCTTCATACTGCAACGTTAGGCGTTTCCATTTGGTCTCTGGTTTCTTAGTAGATTATTAATGTTATTGCTAGAAGAGTATGGGTTCTGCTGCACAAATATATCAGTAACCTAACTTGGGAATGTCGGTATTGGGAATTCAATGAGCAACAACAGACCAATGCAACAACTTAGATATTACCTGATAAAAAATATGGTTTCAAAAGCAGTTTACAAATGATAGCATTAAGAACAACAATAGGCTAATCATGACAATAATAATAAATGTTGACAAAAACATTTAAAATATAAAAAATAAAGAGTAAGTCTTGTCAATCAAATGCAAAAATTATATTTTTAATATGGTTGCTTTGCATCTAGCCTCAGGGCCGGATTACCGAATGGGGAGGCAGGGCACGTGCTCCAGGGCTATATATTTTTATACAGATAGCATACGTTAGCAAAATGTGTAGATTGCAAAAAAATTGCTTTAAAAATTAAACTTTTTGTTTTTGAACAAAAACATTAAATGAGCTATAAAACAGCACATTTTATTCTCTGCCTCATGTCAAAAAATGTAGAATTACAGGAAATTAGCTTTAAAACTAAAAATATATAGCTTAGCCTCAAATCAAAATGTGTAGAATAGCATTATAAAACTACAATTTTTCTCTCTGCACCATGGCAAAATGTATTGTAATGCAGTAAATTAGCTGATTTCCACCCCAAAAAGTATAAATCCCCCCCAAAAAGGTCGGTGCCAGGGATCCCAAATGCAGTAGTCTGGCCCTGTCTAGCCGACTGTTCACTTCATTAACTTCACATCACATACTTAGTTGAGTGTTAGGATGAGATTTGATGTTTCACTTGTAGAACTAATATTTCACCAAATTTGAGATTTCACTTGTAAACGAGACAGGTAGGCTATTCGATTTTTAAATGTTTGCTGTTTACATGGGTTGGGTTCTTTACATCGGAGCAGCAATGAAACATCTGAAATCTTACAATAATTTAAATGGTGGTCTTACAATAGGCTATTGGACTATTAGAGGCGGAGACATTTTTTCTTAAACAGCAATAATATGTGGTAGACTTCTGCACTGCCAACCTCTACTCTTTGGTTTGTGAAGCAGTTATTCGATCTCTCCTGCGGGACGTGGCTGTGCAGCTGGTGAGGGAGAAGCAGTAAGGGCTGGGGATTGGAGGAAAGGAAAAATACATAGTAAGCAATCTTTAGGCAGCAACAACAGTTTCCCATCGACTTTCGAAAGGCATTTCACTCACTGCCAATACTGACACCACAGGCACAAATCAAAAGCTAAGCTCTAGATGGCCCCCGTTCAAATCTTCGTCCCAGCCAATGGAAATGGGGTATGGAGGCATTTTTTTTAAAGGGTTGTACGTAAACGAACCAATGGGATGGTCGAGCGATCCGGCTACATGAACCTACAACTGTTTGGGACTTTAAATACGGTGTGGTGCTCTACTCGGGTACATTTAAACAGAACCGTGTGGCACAACTCCACAGAAACGAAAATATTTTGCTACACTCTAAATCCAGGCATTTATCCATAAAGCATTTTGTTTATTTTTTTGTGGATTTTTGGGTTGGACTTTGGTAAGACAATGTCCAACGTCCAGCTATCAAGCAGCGCCCTGGAGAGGTTGGCCGCACGGAGGACCTTTCCTCTCCACGCACGCACAGGCGTCTGCCGTAACCTTTTTGGACCGGTGGATCACGACGAACTGAACCGGGAGATGAAATCCAAGATGTGGGAGATTTCTGAGAGGGACCAGCGCAGATGGAACTTTAATTTCGACGCCGACGTGCCACTGTCTGGGGACTACGAGTGGGAGGAAACCCCGGTAGATACGACTCCAGTCTTCTACCAGGACTCTGTACAGGTCGGGAGGAACAGGATTGTAACACCAGTCAATCTGAAGCAATGCGTGGACTTTATCCCACTGGATGTATCGCCTCTTTGCGAGGACCGTTTGACCAACTCTGAAAGTAGCACCCCCTGTCCCACCGAAGTCAACCAGGAGAACTGGGCAATGAAGCAGAACTCAGGGAAGCCTACCCGAAAACCAGTCCCGTGCGTTCGAAGCAAAAGAACGGCTACTGCTGATACAACGACCACGGCACATATTACAGGTAAATATCGCTCACCTGTAAGCCTATTGTGTTTTAAGCGTTGATGGCGATTGTCGAGATATATTTGATTTAGTGATGTAGTCATTTTCATGCTGTCGGGTCAGGTAGCTAATATTTGGCTACCTGGGGCCATGGCGTGAATTCCTGGTTTTTAAATGTTACTTTTCTTTCCAGACTTCTACGTGAAACGTAAAAAGACGACGGCCGAGACGAAGATGAATGAAAGCACTTGCCAGCATCCTTCGTCTCCCATTCCTGTAGAACAAACTCCACGCAAGAGAATTCGTTGAAGGTCTGTATGGTTTATAGTTCAAGATAAATGGGCAGAATGGCATTTAGACATAGGCCGTGCGTTTACTAATACTGGACAACATAGTTACTTGTGTGTAATTGCTTTTATATGGGGTTCTTTTGTTGACGATAAGCATTCGCCAGTAATGCGAAATGAAAATAGTGTTACACACTTGCAGTGATTGAGGGAGCTGAACATGAGTGAGCGCTCGTAGTGGAGTAATGTGTGGTTGGGGGAGGGGAGTCTGTCACTGTGGCGGGAAAGGCTCGTGCAAATGGTGACGCCTGCTGGGGTTAGGCTACAACTCTGATTTTATTTCGAGACCATACTCATGATTTTTGTCTTTCATATCTGTACAATTTTTTTACATTTATTTTAGTCAACGAACACTAATGTATTTTTATTTCCTTTCCAGGCGTTAGCACTATTTTGTGATAATCGTTTCTCCTACCGTCCGATTTGAAGGAGACAGAAAACAAGGGATGGAGGAACCCGCCTGATCGACTGTCCATCGGCTTGGTGCGTCTCCGAGTGGACCTATATGGACCGTAGCCTACAGTCCGTGGACTCTCAGGATTGAACGGTCGGGAGAGAGAATTCGCCTAAGGACTCAGACAAAATGTAGCATTCATGGTTGCTTTGCATACAGCCACTTGACAGTGTTAAATGTTTAACAACTGTGCAATCCTAAATTACTTTAAATTGTCTACACTGGCCAAAAGTGTACAGCTTTATAAAGACATTATAAATGTTTATTTCTGTTAAATATTCCTGGGTTGTGTAAATAGGCAATTTTTTAAGACTATTCTAACTTATAATTTATTTGTTACTTTAGGCCTACATTTGCAAATGCCGTTTTGATTTAGTCAAAGGGCACATTTTTTATTTACAAAGTTTTATTGTGATGTTTTGCAATCATGTAGCTTTTATAGTGCACTTGAAACGTAGATTTCATCGTGTTTCTGAGCCGTTTTCTATATCATTGCCCTCATTTTCTGTTTTGCAAAAGATGCAAATAAAATATTGTCATTGAAATTTAAACATTTGTTAATGTTTGTATCTTTTCCGAATGTTTGTTTGCAGGAAGGGTCAGTTTTATAGTGTGTAAGAATAGTGTGAATTATCTAACGTGTAAAGTAGTAACAAAAGCTTACAGCAGTATAGACACCAAAGCCTACGTCACTTCATAGCTAAGCCAACATCTGTTTTCCCCCGTCATGGCACCAGCACAAGAGAAATTTGCACCGCCTGCTCTGTTTTGCCATCAAATAGCCTACCCCTTTCCCTGTGATGAAAATAATTAGCAATTTCTAATTACAAACTCATATGGCAAGAGAATTATAGCCATTAGATGAAGCAAGCATAGGCCTAGACAAAACAATTACATTTTACCTAAAGTTAAAAAATATATATTTTTTACATTATATAATGTCTTGTTGGGTTCACTAATGTCAGCCCCACAAAACCTAAACTTCCCTTGCGAAAAAACATAATTCAAGGTCAGCTTAAGGTTTTTGCTGGATGCAAAAAAAAGTTATCCTTGTTTTTTTAATGAAATGATAGGCCTAAAAAGAAATATGAAAGACAATGTGAGCCTACATTTTCAAGAGATTATAGGCTACAATCACCATACATTTTGAAGTTCTATTTATTTGATACCGGTAGTCTAAGTTTATTTCCGTGTGCCAATATTGCTTGTAGGCTTTGGAAAAAAAGTATAAGCTTAGTTGAATTGCATGATGGCGCATTTAAACGTGCAGCCATTGGCAGCTGCGGGATATAGTCTGGGATTTAAAGGCCCTTTCGCCCTTCTAAAGAAAGGCAGCAGCTGCCTTTGGAACCCCGTATTGTCCACACGGACACCCCCACATTCACCCGCACTCAACAACTCGTCTAAAGAACCTCTCACCCACACTGTTTACTCCGTGGAAACACCGCGCCACACCACTTCGGCCGTGGAGGCCACCTGCCCAAATAAAAAAAAAACTACTAGTCTTTGTAATTGTCCTTGTCCATTGAAAGGAACCATTCAGTTGGTCATACTTGCAAGTTTACCCTTAATTGAAAGAAAGCAAACCACGCACTCAGCATGCTCATGCGCTATAGGACTTTGCTAAATGTATAGGCCTATGCCCCCTTCATAACGCTGACAAATGCCCCTATCCGTGGCTTAACCAATTAATATAACATGTTTATGCTTTATAATGTCTACATTTTGAGGAATTGGAAGACTTTTGAAGGCGAGAATGACTTTGCCAGCTCCACGCATACACGCGTACCTCTGACGGCCTTGTTCTCATTTCCAACACAAAGAGCTTCCCATCTCCATTCTTTCCTTTTTGTTGCCATATGGCAAATCCATGTAGACATAGCCAAGACCCATTAATTCAGCCACATAATGTCCTGCATTGGAGAACAAAAGAAACGTTGTTTGCCTCCTCTATTGATATGAACGGCTGAAAAAAATATATAATTAAACTATGGCGATATCCAGCTAATTATAGCCCATATGTCCACGGGGAGTATCAGGATTGTTCAACAAACTGTTAAATTCTCCCTACTTTATATGTTTAAGATGACATATGTTCACGTGTAGCTTAACTGTAATGAAGTCCCTTCCATGTTAAAGACTTTTAGGCCCAATTCCTCGAGAGTTTTAGGGGTCATCTTTCTTTCGTGTCAGCATTTGAATTTGAACAATTTGAATTTGGCCTATGTTCTTTTTTTTCTTCCTTGAAAGTGTTATTATTTTTTATTTTAAATGATTTAAAATATGATTCACCACATGATTCAGCGCATATTTTCTATGTTAATATATATTCCCACGTATATTCCATCTACTTACTTATGCCTAAATACAATTAAAACACCATAACACTAATGGAAATTGGCGATAACAACCATTTTTCTTTAGTTCATGAAAATACACTATGAATTATTGATGGCCTACTGATGATGTGTATAGGCCTACATTTCTTATTAGGAGTTTGGGTCATAGGCCTATTGCTTTCCAATGTGAAATAAAACATATTCTTCACATTTCGAAATAAAACTAATGAGGAGATTTTGAAAAATAAAATTACAGATAGGTCTACAAGTTTCAAAATGAACATTGGCATTCCCCATTTGCCAAATTTTGAAAGATATTACTAAAATGGTTTCAACAAATCACCAGAAAACGAAACTCAGCCCTAATATGTTCAGTAAATTGTCAACAAAATGTGGTCAAATTTAATTTATTATACGCTGTCCATAACTTTTTATTAGGCCCACTAGACAACATTTTATGAAAAAATAATAGAAGTCTAGTCTTGTTGAAGAATAGCTTAGCTGCAGACACATAACCCAATTATACTTAAACATCTCACTTGCAATATTATAGATGCAAAACAAATTAATGTATTTATCTATTCTATGGATGATATGATGAATGCAGCAGATATCATAAGCGCTCCACAGGCTAATATTTCCATTCATTTTAACTATTTCCAAAGAGTGAAATGTGATAGGCCCATCTGAATTAAACATATGAGTCAGAGGCGTCATGTCCATAAGGGGCATAGGGGCATGTGCCCCCTCAGATTTGTCCTGTTTAAAAACTATGGGTTCACATACTTTGGGGTGCATGATGCCCCTGCATATGCGTGTTTAAAGTCAGATAATATTTTGCTCTTGATTAAGTCAAGATTGGATAAGGGAGTGTGTGGTTTTCTCAGTCTATGAGCATTTTTTGATTGTGTCTATTTGGAAAGAGTTGTTGAACCTAAAATATGAATGTTGTTTCCTCGTAAAATAGTAAAAATTATGGAAATAATATAAATTGTACATGTAAAACACTTGAAACGGAATAGTCTTTGCACATTTGCCTGATCAGATGGGCCGGCCCAGTTTTCTGACTGGCTGAGCTGAGTTCACATTCAAAGTCAAGCGAGCATTACCAAAGAGACTTGCTATGATGGATCATAAAAAACAGTAACAGTAATAATTTTGAGAAACCAAAAAAAAGCTCTTGAGGCCAAAGCTGCAAATTTTGTGTGAAATTTACCAACTTTTAAAAGTTCTGTTTCTGCTGGCCCGAGTGCTGTGACTGTGTCTGTGCTGAGAAATGATGCTCGGCACCGACAGATCAGCTGCTGCTGCAGAAGACAGTGCAGTCGAGGTAGCGAGAAAACAGAGAAAGACACACACACTGACACAGATTTAGCCTACTGCTGCCAGTTCATATTTTGGCTGTATGTCGTATGAAATAGTAGGCTAATTAACACTTAGGCTTAATTAAGCTAGGGGGATTCGGGGGAACACTGGCAATAAAAAGTTGTTAGATTGGCTTTTATAACACATTAAATACAGTGCTACTGATTTTTACTAAATATAAGTCTTCATGTATTACAATGAAACACTAAATTAATGCATATAATTGCTAAATGGTCCTCTGTTAAAGGTCAATTTGGGGACTGACTATGTATTTTAATTGTTTTAACAACATTTATTCTCTTCTGAATCTCAATCTCTTCAGCCAGCGAATGGGTCTTAGTTTATGAGCTGTAGTAACGAGTGACTCTGGTGTCAAATTACATTACATAGCCACCTGGAAAGTCCCGCCTATTTCCATCGCTGAAAGGCCTGTCACTTCTTGGCAGAAAGATACGCATAGGCGGCAATGTCAAACGAAGCACACTGCTGGAAATCTCCCGCGTCCAGCTAGCAATATAAGTAGTTAGGCTTTCATAATGTATTATGAGCCAATGCTCATCTTTTAGGCATTTATTCAGTCATTATTATTCTTTATCTAATAAACATGTTTATTCATTCACAACTAGGATGTTGCTGGTCCCAGCACAGGCAGTCCAGCACAGGCAGTGTGGTCACATGGTAGTATGGTACCAGTGCTGTGTGAAAAGATGACAGGCTTAGCAGAGAGATCAGAGGTGGGTGTAGTGGAATTAAGAAGGAAACAGAGAGACACAGATGTACTGCCAGTTCCTTAATATGTTAGCTCTATATTTAATAGCAATTAACACTTAGTGACAGACAGACAGACACAGAGACAGACAGACAGACAGACAGACAGACAGACAGACAGACAGACAGACAGACAGACAAGATGCAGAGACAGATTGCACAACATGGAGGCAACAGAGGCACAGTTATAGTGGTGATTTGTGTCTCCAGTGGTGTTTTTACATGTTGTATTCATCCTAAACATGAGCTGGTTAAAAATAGCTGGTTTAAAAAGGAGGACTATGTTTCACTGGTCACTGGTACAGTAAAAGTTGATAAATGTTGTGTTGTAGTATACTGCATATGTTAGGTGTCAGTAGCATTACTGCCTGTGTGTGTAAGTAACATGGTGATGGTGATGTGCGATGTGGGCTGGTGTGGCTGAAATGCCAGGGCTGAATTTTTGACCCAGTTTTCCCCCTGTGTGCCAGACTCTGTTGTAGACTCATGTAAAAGGTAAGAAACGTGTCTGTAAATGTATTGAATTGTGCCTATAACATGTCAAAATTTCTTCAAACTGGTAACACAGATAGTCAATAAAATATGAGTTTACTCAGGCCGTTTACTCTTGAAAAAACTTGTCAAGGTTCCTGTCTGTGTAATGGGCTTTTCCTCTCTTAAGTGAGCATACTTTTCCTACGTGAGCATGCCTTTACCCTTGTGAGCTCACAGTTGCTTCATAATATCTAGCATACTTATGCAAGAGAGGGAACAGCTGGTCTAGTTATTGTCCCCTCCCGCTCGCCCCACCCCGCATATAATTTTTTTGGCCAGTGAGATGTCTCCCCTGGGGCACCCCCTCTGCGGAGCTGGGGCATTAAGTAGACCAGAGTGGCCCCACCCTGAACAGAAAAAATTAGGGAGTGGGGTATCTCGCTTTCTCTACGGTTTCTGCAGGAAATATCTATTGCCAACTGAGCAGAGGCGCTGTCCGTTTCAGCACCACGGAGCTCGGCTGTATCTGTCTCATGAGTGGAGATACAGCTAAGGCGCTGTCCATTCAGAATACGGGCGCGGCCTCAGCTCCCTATAACGCATGTATCAAATTTTGCTTTGTACTTCCTGATTTCGCCAATTGTTTGGTTGAGTTTCCTTTTCTTCCATGTGTCTTTGATTATTGTGAGTAATCCCTTTTAATTTCTGCCTTTTATTTCAATGTATTATGTAGTTTTTACCGTTGTTTTGTCCTGCATAGTTTGCATTAGCCAGGTAGTTGTTTATGATCCAGTAATGTTTGTTGTTTGGTGTCTGCATGTAAAGTCGGCCCTGTTGGACCTTGCAGCCTGTATTTAGTGGCTTTAATATGTATTTTCATTTGGTAAAGCTGTCGAGATGTTCATGGTTTGTATTAATGAGCAATTCTCCTTTCATGTATTTGATTTATCTCAAATCAAACTTTATTTAACACTTGCGCCGAATACAACAAGTGTAGACCTTACCGTGAAATGCTTACTTACAAGCTCTTAACCAAAAGTGCAGTTAAAGAAGAGTTAAGAACATATTTACCAAATAAACTAAAGTAAAAAATTATAAAAAAGTAACAGAATAAAATAACAATAACGAGGCTATATGCAGGGGGTACAGGTTAGTCGAGGTAATATGTACATGTAGGTAGGGGTGAAGTGACTATGCATAGATAATAAACAGCGAGTAGCAGCAGTGTCCTGTGGCCATTTGATTAATTGTTCAGAAGTCTTATGGCTTGGGGGTAGAAGCTGTTAAGGAGCCTTTTGGTCCTAGACTTGGCGCCCCGGTACCGCTTGCTGCGCGGTAGAAGAGAGAACAGTCTATGACTTGGGTGACTAGAGTCTCTGACAATTTTTTGGTCTTTCCTCTGACACTGCCTATTATATAGGTCCTGGATAGCAGTAAGCTTGGCCCCAGTGATGTACTGGTTCGTACGCACGACCCTCTGTAGCGTCTTACGGTCAGATGCTGAGCAGTTGCCATACCAGGCGGTGATGCACCCGGTCAGGATGCTCTTGATGGTGCAGCTGTAGAACTTTTTGAGGATCTGGGGACCCATGCCAAATATTTTCAGTCTCCTGAGGGGGAAATGGTGTTGTCGTGCCTTCTTCATGACTGTCTTGGTGTGTTTGGACCATGTTAGTTCATTGGTGATGTGGACACCAAGGAGCTTGAAACTCTCGACCCGCTCCAATACAGCCCCGTCGATGTGAATGGGGGCCTGTTCGGCCTGCCTTTTCCTGTAGTCCACGATCAGCTCCTTTGTCTTGCTCACATTGAGGGAGAGGTTGTTGTCCTGGCACCACACTGCCAGGTCTATGACCTCCTCCCAATAGGCTGTCTCATTGTTGTCGGTGGTCAGGCACTGTTGTGTCGTCAGCAAACTTAATGATGGTGTTGGAGTCGTGTTTGTCCACGCAGTCATGGGGAGTACAGGAAGGGAATAAGTACACACCCCTGAGGGGCCCCAGTGTTGAGGATCAACGTGGCAGACGTGTTGTTGCCTGCCCTTACCACCTGGGGGCGGCTCATCAGGAAGTCCAGGATCGAGTTGGAGAGGGAGGAGTTTAGTCCCAGGGTCCTTAGCTTTGTGATGAGCTTCGTGGGGACTATGGTGTTAGAGAATTTGTTATATTATTAATGCATATTTGTTTATTGTTATAATGTTTATAAATTCAATGTTTGAATATTGCCGAGAACATATAATTTACTGTCCTTTTTCACTCCCTTTAGGAACCATGGCTGAACTAAATTCAGCAAAATAAATGATTGGTTCCTCTGAAACTCCTGACTCCTGTGTGAATTGTGTAACTCTATTTGAACTGCAAACTTCTCCTTCAAATGGTTCTGCAGGCAGTATAGAGTGAGCAATCATACAGTGACCTATGGACATCAGGAATTCAGAACCCAGTAATGTGCTTCAAAGTACCATGGACATGGCTGAATGGGCATGGCCTTTCCTTTGTCAGAACACCATTATGCAAAGTTAACCCCCTCCCTACTGCCAGCTTGTCTCACCTAGCACATGGGGGACTCCAACAGCAGGTGGCTCATCCTAAGAGGGATAGAGCCCCCCCCCCTGACTGCTATGGGATAGGACATCAGAATTCCATACTGAACAAACCTACAGTGCAACAAGTAAAAAGTCAACTGTGACAATGGTCTTTTATCGTTTGGGCAAAAGTCAGTCCTCCATCCTCTCTCCTCCGTCCTCTCTCTTACATGACCCGGAAACCGATAAGTGGTTGAATGTTTGGGGAGTCTGTTAATTCGTTAGTAGGCAAATGGAAAACTGTCTTCCCCTCCTTGATAGAGTCCTTTTGGCAAGGAAGCACAAATCTATCCTACCACAGAAGAGTTTTGATATCTGCCACATCCCCTTTGAGTTGTATTGTCGGAGGAGAAAAGCATGCACACATTTAAAAACAATATGCTACTTATCCTTTTGTCTATAAAATGTCTTGCACAACTAACTTCATTTGTTTTGGTCACTTTTCACATTTATTTTGGGATCCACCCCTCTAAACGTAATTTGTCTGACGATGCGCGAGTGGAAAGATAGCTTCTTATTTAACACAAGCGCATTTTCGTCCACGTTCACTCTCCTCACACCCTCTCCTCTATTAGAGAGAGGACGGATGAGCGAGGACGCAGGAGTTGAGCAAATCTAATTGAAAAAAGACCTAGGACTTCAAGTGCAACTTCGCAGAGCAGACCTCAGTCACAGAACGGTAGACATTCTCCCAGAGTGACCTACAAACCAGTATTGTAGCGTAGAAACAAAGGACAGATAAAGTTGAGGATCTGAAAATACAAATGGAGGAGGAGGATGCACAATGCCTTCAGATGGATGCTTAAGCCAAAGCAGCTTAAAGGGTAAAGAAAAGAGCAACAAGGGAGAGAGAAGGAATTGCTAGGAGAATAAACCTTGACTAAACCTCCGCCAAGCAGAACTTGACCTCTCGTCAGCTGAGCTTGTTTGCATCTCCATTCAACAGAACCTCTTGGAGGATGAAGCAGCCACTCCTAGACTGTCCACATATAAATCTAGCTCTCCAGCTAGGCCCTCACTAACCCCCCCACTAGCTCCTGCTCAAGATGCTAGGCTAACTCATCCTTAACCTCTGCTAGCCAGTAGCCATGCTATGCTAGCCCTTCTCCAACCACTGCTAACCCTTGGCCATTCTACGCTAGCTCCCCAACTTATAATAGCTCCAGTTGACAATGAGCTAGCTTCCCCCCAACCTCTGCTAGCCCCTGGCCATGCTATGCTACCCCAGCTGCAACCTCTGCTTGCCCCTGATATGCTATGTTAGCCCCTCTCCAACCTCTGCTGGCCCATTTGCTAGCTCCTCAACCTACAGTTGACAATGAGCTAGCTTCCCCTCAACTTCTGCTAGCCCCTGTCTATGTTATGCAAGCCCCTTTCCAACCTCTGCTAGCCCCTGTTCAATCCATGCTAGCTTCTCAACCGCTAGCTCCAGGTCAACTGTGCTAGCTCCCCTTTAACTGCTAGCCCCTGGTCAAGCTATGCTATCTCCATAACCGTGGTGCCCATCCTTGGTATATGTTTGCAAATTCCATAACTGGAGCATACCATGTACCCCCTGTTAATATACCAACAGCTGCCAATGTGTTAGCCCTTTTTATAGCATCAGCCCATGGGATACCAAAGCCATCATTGCCAACCTTCAGAAGTGGAAGTGCAAGTGATTTTGTAATTCTCAAGATGTCCTTGGACAGTCTCCTGAACAATCATCCTCACCTCACTGAATAATAAAAATACCAGGTCCTCTTGGATCATCTCCAGTTCCCAGGTGCACACAAACTTGCCAAAGCCGGTATAAATTATGCCAGGCCCTACACCACTGCACTTCAATCCCTACAGGACAAATATGGCCAAACATGTCACTTGTCCAGAGTGAGATCGGAATTATCGTATGCTGTATGCCCCTGTCATCCTGTGGATGTAGGTGCGCGACAATGTATTATTTGGCCCTGGTTGGGTCCATGAATGTCTTCTGCTCGCCGGAGGAACTAGTGATCTTCAGCACTGCTGCGTAGAGGATTCAGAATTTGGTGTCTCGACAGCGATGTCGAGTCCATGGTGCTTGCCTACGGAGCTGTGAGGGGAACGGCACCTCCGTACCTTCAGGCTCTGATCAGGCCCTACACCCAAACAAGGGCACTGCGTTCATCCACCTCTGGCCTGCTCGCCTCCCTACCTCTGAGGAAGCACAGTTCCCGCTCAGCCCAGTCAAAACTGTTCGCTGCTCTGGCACCCCAATGGTGGAACAAGCTCCCTCACGACGCCAGGACAGCGGAGTCAATCACCACCTTCCGGAGACACCTGAAACCCCACCTCTTTAAGGAATACCTGGGATAGGATAAAGTAATCCTTCTAACCCCCCCCCTAAAAGATTTAGATGCACTATTGTAAAATGGTTGTTCCACTGGATATCATAAGGTGAATGCACCAATTTGTAAGTCGCTCTGGATAAGAGCATCTGCTAAATGACTTAAATGTAAATGTAAATGCTGATTTTGTATGTTTGCCCACTGACAAAGAAATGATCAGTCTATAATTTTAATGTTAGGTTTATTTGAACAGTGAGAGACAGAATAACAACAAAAAAATCCAGAAAACGTATGTTAAAAATGTTATAAAATGATTTGCATTTTAATGAGGGAAATAAGTATTTGACCCCCTCTCAATCAGAAAGATTTCTGGCTCCCAGGTGTCTTCTATACAGGTAATGAGCTGAGATCAGGAGCACACTAGGGAGTGCTCCTAACCGCAGCTTGTTACCTGTATAAAAGACACTTGTCCACAGAAGCATTCAATCAATCAGATTCCAAACTCTCCACCATGGCCAAGACCAAAGAGCTCTCCAATGATGTCAGGGACAAAATTGTAGACCTACACAAGGCTGGAATGGGCTACAAGACCATCGCCAAGCAGCTTGGTGAGAAGGTGACAACATTTGGTGCGATTATTCGCAAATGGAAGAAACACAAAAGAACTGTCAATCTCCCTCAGCCTGGGGCTCCATGCAAGATCTCACCTTGTGGAGTTGCAATGATCATGAGAACGGTGAGGAATCAGCCCAGAACTACACGGGAGGATCTTGTCAATGACCTCAAGGCAGCTGGGACCATAGTCACCAAGAAAACAATTGGTAACACACAACGCCGTGAAGGACTGAAATCCTGCAGCGCCCGCAAGGTCCCCCTGCTCAAGAAAGCACATATACATGCCCGTCTGAAGTTTGCCAATGAACATCTGAATGATTCAGAGGACAACTGGTGAAAGTGTTGTGGTCAGATGAGACCAAAATGGAGCTCTTTGGCATCAACTCAACTCGCCGTGGTTGGAGGAGGAGGAATGCTGCCTATGACCCCAAGAACACCATCTCCACCGTCAAACATGGAGGTGGAAACATTATGCTTTGGGGGTGTTTTTCTGCTAAAGGGACAGGACAACTTCACTGCATCATTTGACGGGGCCATGTACTGTCAAATCTTGGGTGAGAACCTCCTTCCCTCAGCCAGGGTATTGAAAATGGGTCGTGGATGGGTATTCCAGCATGACAATGACCCAAAACACACGGCCAAGGCAACAAAGGAGTGGCTCAAGAAGAAGCACATTAAGGTCCTGGAGTGGCCTAGCCAGTCTCCAGACCTTAATCCCATAGAAAATCTGTGAGGGAGCTGAAGGTTCAAGTTGCCAAACGTCAGCCTTGAAACCTTAATGACTTGGAGAAGATCTGCAAAGAGGAGTGGGACAAAATCCCTCCTGAGATGTGTGCAAACCTGGTGGCCAACTACAAGAAACGTCTGACCTCTGTAATTGCCAACAAGGGTTTTGCCACCAAGTACTAAGTCATGTTTTGCAGAGGGGTCAAATACTTATTTCCCTCATTAAAATGCAAATCATTTGATAACATTTTTGACATGCGTTTTTCTGGATTTTTTGTTGTTATTCTGTCTCTCACTGTTCATATAAACCTACCATTAAAATTATAGACTGATCATTTCGTTGTCAGTGGGCAAATGTACAAAATCAGCAGGGGATCAAATACTTTATCCCCCACTGTAGGAAGGCTGACCCTCCCCTCATTGAAGGCTGACCTCTTCTACATGACTGCCACCATGTAGTCCAGGTAAATGCGAATCTTCTGGCCATTGTGGTTGATGGGAGCCGCTCGTGGTGCCTTACAGAGGACATCCTCCTTCTCCTGAAAGTAGAGGAATTTGACTATGATGGGTCTGAGCGGCTCCCCATTCTTCGGTTCAGACTGTAAGCTTCTGTGCACACGGTCAAGGGTTGGGGCTTAATCAAGGCCTAGGATTTCCTGTAGCAGTTTATCTATGAACTGGGTAGCCCGCAATCTGCCTACGGTCTCAAGTCCCTCTCTCCCAACAAAAATGTGTGTTGACCTCTGTGGCGAGAGTGCCTATTTATGCGGATACTCAGTGGATAGTGTCTTAGCCAGCACAGTCTGTCCAGACTTAATGATAGTCTCACCATTACCTTGGCTAGGTCGGGGGGCCAGAGTCCGTGTCAGTGTCCGGTGAGCCCAAGGCTTTAGTAGAGGCCTGCTCTGTTGTGACTCGGGGCCGTTGTTGTTTAGACATTTTATAATGAAAATTTGTGAATTGCGTTTGGTTCTGAATTAAATGTTATAACATTTACGTGTTAGGGGAGGTGTTGAAGTATTAATAGTAAATTGTTTGCCCAGGACAGGAGCACCGAGAAAACACGTCTTCACATGTTGCTGCATACCTGCTCCTCAGAACCGTTATTTTAAATGCATGAGAACCGGTTAATAACGTTATTTTATGCTCCGGGCATTTTTTACCAGTCCCACAAAAATCCTAATAAAGTGCCTTTAACATTTGCTCTGGTCAAACGTTAAACCAACTAGGAAGTACAAAGACATTCAAAGTTCCTTCATAGAAGCCGCTCCTCCGTAGGTATAATTCTGTAGGCCTAATTCAGATAATGCATGCCATAACAAGATACTCAGTACTTCAAGGCAAGCTTCCTCCATCCTCTCTCACCCTCACCTCACCCGCAACATTTCAGTTGCGCCCTACACAGTGACTGGCAGCACAGTGTTTGTGTTGTCTTTCATTATGATTAAACCATGCTGTTGTGGCAAAAATAAAATTCTCTCTCAACGACTTTCTTAAGTACATTTAAGTAAAGTTTAATTGAACAGCAAGGGCAGGTTTCCACGTTAAAATGCCTACATGTACAATAACAAACTTTTGTGTAATATATCTCCGCTCTCACTGTGACAATTAACCAGTTAAATGTAACTTAAATGTAATCAAAAATGTAATCTACGTAATTATTTATCATGAGAGGGTCATAAATAATAACTAGTAATGCTGCATTCTCAAAGAAAGGTTAACATCTCCCCTTTCTGGTAAAAATAGTTTTAAATTGCTGAGGTGTAGTCATTTTTGAGGAGTAAAGCTCAAGTAAACAATACAAATATGATAAAAATATGAAAATATGAAATATTTTATATGATGTATTTCCTATTCAACAAAAATGTATGAATAAGGCTTGAAATTACTTATATGCTTTCTAAATATAGCAGAATCAAATTATAAAACCATTAACTATAAGATTTCACCTTCCTTATAACAATAAAATACATATTTGTATGTTTAGTGTTAGAGAAAATTTGCATATGTAACCGATGTGAAATGGCTAGTTAGTTAGCGGTGGTGCGCGCTAATAGCGTTTCAATCAGTGACGTCACTCGCTCTGAGACTTGAAGTAGGGTTTCCCCTTGCGTTGCAAGGGCCGTGGCTTTTGTGGCGCGATGGGTAACGATGCTTCGTGGGGTGTCAGTTGTTGATGTGTGCAAGGGTCCCTGGTTCGAGCCTGGGTTGGGGCGAAGAGAGGGACGGAACCTACACTGTTACATTGATGCTGTTGACCCGGATCATTGGTTGCTGCGGAAAAGGAGGAGGTCAAAGGGGGGGTGAGTGTAACCGATGTGAAATGGCTAGTTAATTGGTGGTGCGTTTCAATCAGTGACGTCACTCGCTCTGAGACTTGAAGTAGGGTTTCACCTTGCGTTGCAAGGGCCGCGGCTTTTGTGGCGCGATGGGTAACGATGCTTCGTGGGTGTCAGTTGTTGATGTGTGCAAGGGTCCCTGGTTCGAGCCCGGGTTGGGGCGAAGAGAGGGACGGAACCTACACTGTTACACATACAGTATTTTCTAAAGGTCTCTCTTGATTAAAACGTCTGCCTCCTTCTATGTGACCTTCTCACATATATTTAGCTTGGCTTCCTGAAAATGTTAGGAATTCGCCTTTCTTCTCATATTAATATTGTCCGTCTATGACAAAACAAATTGTTTTTGTTTAAAATGTATGAACTATTTTAGATGAATTGCTATAAATCGATCCTTGAATGTGCTACCATGATGAAACCACTCTCTCCTGTTGCACTGCGATGTAACAGTTCAGCCAGGAGTTGATGGACAGTCGGAAGAGCAAATTAAATGGTAGGAGGGACATTCCAGGTTCAAGTGGTTTCAGATTTCACATCCTATGTCACACAGGCTAAGAAATACTATAGTGTTCATGGGAACTAGGGCTATCGCTCAATGCAAGCCATTTCGATCTACGGTATGCACAGATCAATTTATAAGCGAAAATGTCAGTCAGAACCAGTACCAGAACCACGCAGGTCGAGGACCTTACATCTAAGAGGTCTTAAGTGCTCACTTAGAGGTAGATTGGGGAATATGGGGGCGTAGTAGCCAGTTCCCGATTCAAAGCTTGTGACTTCCATCAGAGCTTGGACCAAAACTTTTGCCAACAAACAAAACTAAACATAACCCTAACCTTGTCATTGTTTTCGCCTAATCTTCATACATGTTAACATAAATAGCTGAAGAAGGCTCTATGTCAAATCGTATGAAGCTGTATGCACTTTTCTGCACTGAACCCACAAGCTGTCTCTATTGCCATTAGGCAAAAGCAATCAATTGGTTCTCTGACTAGTTTATTTATCTTGATAAAGTTTAAATTTGACTAGGACAGAGAGAAGTCTTAAAAGCAATATGTCCTTCTAATGATAATTACATGACAATTAAACAATTTAGCTGAAATCTAACATGGTCAAAAGCTTTAGAGAAGAATGCAGTTGTAAAAATTATTTGCATGTTCTTAAATTTGTAAAACAAAGCATTGCAATCAACTATCCAAGTAATTAAAGTCTCTGGCTAAAATCTCTCTGGGGTAATCAATTAGTCAAGATAGGAACAAAATAATTCATCTAAACTTTAGACCATACCTATGTAACAGTATAGCTTCCATCCCTCTCCTCACCCCTACCTGGACTTGAACCAGGGACTCTCTGCACACATCGACAACAGCCACCCTCAAAGCATCGTTACCCAGCGCTCCACTAAAGCCATAGCCCTTGCAGAGCAAGGGGAACAACTACTTCAAAGTCTCAGAGCGAGTGACGTCACCGATTGAAACGCTATTAGTGCGCACCCCGCTAACTAGCTAGCCATTTCACATCGTTTACACCTAGATAACTGGCATGCATCCAGGTAGATAAAGATTCTAGACAGATATGTCTTGTTTGCCTTACAAATATAATGTTTGTAAAGAATCTTATAATGAATAAAAATATAAAGGCAACATGTAAAGTGTTGGTCACATGTTTCATGAACTGAAATAAAAGATCAAGGAAATTCCCATACGCACAAAAAGCTTATTTCTCTCCAATTCTGTGCACAAATTAATTTACACCCTTCTTAGTGAGCATTTCTCCTTTACCAAGATAATCCATCCACCTGACAGGTGTGGCATATCAAGAAGCTGATTAAACAGCATGATCATTACACAGGTGCTGGGGACAATAAAAGGCCACTCTAAAATGTGCAGTTGTGTCACACAACACAATGCCACAGATGTGTCAAGTTTTGAGGGAGCATGCTGACTGAACGAATGTCCACCAGAGCTGTTGACAGAGAATTTAATTTTAATTTCTCTACCATAAGCTGCCTACGACGTTGTTTTAGAGAATTTGGCAGTATGTCCAACCGGCCTCACAACTGCAGACCACAGGTAACCACGCCAGCTCAGAACCTCCACATCCAGTTTCTTCACCTGTGGGATCCTCTGAGACTACCCACCCGGATATCTGATGAAACTGAGGAGTATTTCTGTCTGTCGTAAAAACCTTTTTGTTAGGAAAAACTCATTCTGATTGGCTGGGCCTGGCTCCGCAGTGAGTGGGCCTGGCTCCCAAGTGGGTGGGCCTATGCCCTCCCATGCCAACCCATGGCTGCACCCCTGCCCAGTCATGTGAAATCTATAGATTAGGGCCGAATGAATTTATTTCAATTGACTGATTTCCTTATATAAACTGTAACTCTGTTAAATTGGTGCAATTGTTGTATGTTGTGTTTAGATTTTTGTGCAGTATATAAACATTTTTAAAAAACATAATATGTTCTACTTTATATAAATAGAACGGGCTGCTTGCATGGCATTGTGTGATGAGAGAAAAGTGAGAGACAAACACACTCTGAACTGGCGCGCTTGTGTGAGAAGAACAATTACAAAACCGAATCTGAATTTTTTTAATTTATTTTTTAGCTTTTTTCAGCCAGCCTTTTTAGCCTGCAGCAGGCAATTTAGCCCTTGGCCGATGTGAGCTCCTACAGGCTCGCAACAATAACAATAAACAAAACTTTGATAATATGTGTGTGTCTCACCATTGAGCTATATTCTCCCTCAGCGCCACAACAGTAAAGCACATCGGTAAAAACATTGGCTCTACTGTCAGATTAGTTGAGAAAAATATGAGTATATTTTGATTACATACGTGTCTCTGCAATCAGTAATGCAAAATAATAATTGACTCTGACTGGGACTGTCACTCTACAAGTGGATCTGTGGCTGTGTCAGTGTGGGGGGCAGAGAAATTACAGTATCAAATCTGCTGTATTTAATCTTTGTATCCACAAGCTGCTCTATCCATTGGTGAATTAATTTAATGTTGTGAGTGAAGAGAGTGTGATTGAGTGAGAGAGAAAGAGAGAGAGAGAGAAATAAAGACACACGCTTACCTTTGAATAAACTCCAGTATGCAAGCAGCCTCTTCTTGGTATCTACAGGTTGAAAATATAGTTAGCACGCGAACAATGCTGCCAGGCCAGACATAAATGTAGGCTGTGTCCCCTCACATATGACTTGGCCTTCCACACTGACCATCCAGGGTGCACTGGTCAGTGTTTCACCTGAAACCAAAGATCAATAACAGTCAAACATTTACAATAAACATCTAAGTGATTGTCACAGTGAGTGAGTGAGTGAGTGAGTGAGTGAGTGAGTGAGTGAGTGAGTGAGTGAGTGCGAGAGGGAAAGAATACAGACAGTATCAAGTACAATGAGTCATTGACTCCCAGGTAGGGTGTCCGCAGCTGTGGCAGGCCTCTGCAGGACATGAACATATCAATACCACAGAATCCGGTCACATAATTATTCAAATTAACATTATTTAAGATCATTTTATTCATGGTCTACAACCACAACAAAAAAACCATATCCTCTGTAAATGCAAAACATTTACATTTTGCAGACGCTCTTATCCAGAGCAACTTACAGTAGTGAATGCATACATTTCCTTTCCTGCATTTTTTTTTTTGTACTGGCCCCCCTTGGGAATCAAACCCACAAATCTGGCGTTGCACACACCATGCTAGCGTTGAAAACACCATGCTCTACCAACTAAGCCACAGGGAAGACACAGGGAAAGCCTTGTTTAGTTTACCTTCTTAGGTACTCTGGATAAAAGCATCTGCTAAATGACTAAAATGTAAATGTACAACTTAAAGATTTGTCTATTGAGGGCAGTGTTGTGCTGTAGCAACACAAGCACACGAATAAACACGACGGGAAGTGTGCTGGCTGAATGAATTAAACTTTGTCACAAAGTAAATCTGAAACTGCATTGTTCATAACCTCATCCCCAGGCTATTGAGCACAGCACATATAAGCCTGGGATATCAACGATTCAAAATTGGCTTTAATAGGAATGACCATAGAATTCTGTGGGAGGGACGGAAGGGACCTGAGTAAAGTATTTGTCATCATTACATTTTAGAGAATCACACAACTGAGAGGTGTGGCTCCAAATCGAAGCAAGACACGTATGGGGGAAGTTTATGGTTGCTGTGGGAGAGAATGTGCTGGTATATTAACCGATTAAGCCAATGCCTCTGCACCGGGAGTTCCTCCTTCGATTATTCTGTATTGGCTAACAAAGGCCAAGTTTGACATGTTGGTCCACCAGACATTTGGGCTGAATGTGTCTGGGAACGGGATTACACTGTTCACAACCTATGCATTGATACACTGTATCGCAAAACTGTAATTGATATGGTAATTTTGAATATTATCAACATTTTAATGGTATTGTACCCTACCATACCGTATCTTTGGTGCGCCAAAAATCTTTTGACCACTAGTGCGTGAGGCGTGCCTTGTAAGAGGCTATATTTGTTGCGCCTGTCCCATGAGTGAGAATGCTGTACCAATTTAACTCCTATGTGGTTATAGTGCTGCTTTAAATGTAAAATGTATAGGGGACAGATTGGAGTGGAAGCAAGTCTTAAACCTTAAATGGTTGAGCAGTTTGCCATGCCCTTTAGGTCTGCTGTGCCCTGTAGTTGCTGCCAGTTTGGAAGCCTCTAGAAGTGCAAGTTGTATAAACACTTTACCAACCTGCATGAACCAATCCAAACCACTCCCCTAAATGAATTTCATTCATTCTTTCCAATTATGGTAGCATTAACTTGTAACTTTTTTACAGTATAATACAGTACATTTTATTATTGTACTATGACATTACACAGTACTTGCTTTGATAACGTATTTATATGACAGTAGGTGTACTGTAATACGAAATACAGAATTTTACTTTTAAAATTGTTTTATTTATTTAACCTTTATTTAACTAGGCAAGTCAGTTAAGAACAAATTCTTATTTACAATGACGGCCTACCAAAAGACAAAAGGCCTCCTGCGGGGACGGGGGCCTGGGATTAAAAATAAAAAATAAATGCAATATAACTATAGGACAAAACACACATCACAACAAGAGAGACAACACAACACTACATAAAGAGAGACTTAAGACAACAACATAGCAAGGCAGCAACACATGACAACACAGCATGGAAGCAACACAACATAACAACAACATGGTAGCAACACAACATGGTACAAACGTTATTGGGCACAGATAACAGCACAAAGGGCAAGAAGGTAGAGACAACAATACATCACACAAAGCAGCCTCAACTGTCAGTAAGTGTCCATGATTGAGTCTTTGAATGAAGAGATTGAGATAAAACTGTCCAGTTTGAGTGTTTGTTGCAGCTCGTTCCAGTCGCTGGCTGCAACAAACTGAAAAGAGGAGCGACCCAGGGATATGTGTGTGCTTTGGGGACCTTTAACAGAATGTGACTGGCAGAACGGGTGTTGTATGTGGAGGATGAGGGCTGCAGTAGATATCTCAGATGGGGGGAGTGAGGCCTAAGAGGGTTTTATAAATAAGCATCAACCAGTGGGTCTTGCGACGGGCATACAGAGATGACCAGTTTACAGAGGAGTATAGAGTGCAGTGAATTGTCCTATAAGGAGCATTGGTGGCAAATCTGATGGCCGAATGGTGAAGAACATCTAGCTGCTCGAGAGCACCCTTACCTGCCGATCTATAAATTATGTCTCCGTAATCTAGCATGGGTAGGATGGTCATCTGAATCAGGGTTAGTTTGGCAGCTGGGGTGAAAGTGGAGCGATTACGATAGAGGAAACCAAGTCTAGATTTAACTTTAGCCTGCAGCTTTGATATGTGCTGAGAGAAGGACAGTGTACCATCTATCCATACTCCCAAGTACTTGTATGAGGTGACTACCTCAAGCTCTAAACCCTCAGAGGTAGTAATAACACCTGTGGGAAGAGGGGCATTCTTCTTACCAAACCACATTACCTTTGTTTTGGAAGTGTTCAGAACATTTACATTTACATTTACGTCATTTAGCAGACGCTCTTATCCAGAGCAACTTACAAATTGGTGCATTCACCTTATAATATCCACTTTACAATAGTACATCTATATATTTTTTGGGGGGGGAGGGTGGGGGGGAGGGTTAGAAGGATTACTTAGTCCTATCCCAGGTAATCCTTAAAGAGGTGGGGTTTCAGGTGTCTCCAGAAGGTGGTGATTGACTCCGCTGTCCTGGCGTCGTGAGGGAGCTTGTTCCACCATTGGGGTGCCAGAGGAGCGAACAGTTTTGACTGGGCTGAGCGGAAACTGTGCTTCCACAGAGGTAGGGAGGCGAGCAGGCCAGAGGTGGATGAACGCAGTGCCCTTCTTTGGGTGTAGGGACTGATCAGAGCCTGAAGGTACGGAGGTGCCGTTCCCCTCACAGCTCCGTAGGCAAGCACCATGGTCTTGTAGCGGATGCGAGCTTCAACTGGAAGCCAGTGGAGAGAGCGGAGGAACGGGGTGACGTGAGAGAACTTGGGAAGGTTGAACACCAGACTCTGCGGCGTTCTGGATGAGTTGTAGGGGTTTAATGGCACAGGCAGGGAGCCCCGCCAACAGCGAGTTGCAGTAATCCAGACGGTAGATGACAAGTGCCTGGATTAGGACCTGCGCCGCTTCCTGTGTGAGGCAGGGTCGTACTCTGCGAATGTTGTAGAGCATGAACCTACAGGATCGGGTCACCGCCTTGATGTTAGTGGAGAACGACAGGGTGATGTCCAGGGTCACGCCAAGGCTCTTAACACTCTGGGAGGAGGACAGAATGGAGTTGTCAACCGTGATGGCGAGATCATGGAACGGGCAGTCCTTCCCCGGGAGGAAGAGCAGGTCCGTCTTGCCGAGGTTCAGATTGAGGTGGTGATCTGTCATCCACACTGATATGTCTGCCAGACAGAGATGCGATTCGCCACCTGGTTATCAGAAGGTGGAAAGGAGAAGATTAATTGTGTGTCGTCTGCGTAGCAATGATAGGAGAGACCATGTGAGGATATGACAGAGCCAAGTGACTTGGTGTATAGCGAGAATAGGAGAGGGCCTAGAACTGAGCCTTAGGGGACACCAGTGGTGAGAGCACGTGGAGCGGAGACGGATTCTCGCCACGCCACCTGGTAGGAGCGACCTGTCAGGTAGGACGCAATCCAAGAGTGAGCCACGCCGGAGATGCCCAACTCGGAGAGGGTGGAGAGGAGGATCTGATGGTTCACAGTATCAAAGGCAGCAGATAGGTCTAGAAGGATGAGAGCAGAGGAGAGAGAGTTAGCTTTAGCAGTGCGGAGAGCCTCCGTGACATAGAGAAGAGCAGTCTCAGTTGAATGACCAGTCTTGAAACCTGACAGATTTGGATCAAGAAGGTCATTCTGAGAGAGATAGCAAGAGAGCTGGCAAAGGACGGCACGCTCAAGAGTTTTGGAGAGAAAAGAAAGAAGGGATACTGGTCTGTAGTTGTTGACATCGGAGGAATCGAGTGTAGGTTTTTTGAGAAGGGGTGCAACTCTCGCTCTCTTGAAGACGGAAGGGACGTAGCCAGCGGTCAAGGATGAGTTGATGAGCGAGGTGAGGTAGGGGAGAAGGTCTCCGGAAATGGTCTGGAGAAGAGAGGAGGGGATAGGGTCAAGCGAGCAGGTTGTTGGGCGGCTGGCCGTCACAAGTCGCAAGATTTCATCTGGAGAGAGAGGGGAGAAAGAGGTCAAAGCATAGGGTAGGGAAATGTGAGCAGGACCAGCGGTGTCGTTTGACTTAACAAACGAGGATCGGATGTCGTCGACCTTCTTTTCAAAATGGTTGACAAAGTCATCCGCAGAGAGGGAGGAGGGGGGGGGGGGGGGAGGATTCAGGAGGGAGGAGAAGGTGGCAAAGAGCTTCCTAGGGTTAGATGCAGATGCTTGGAATTTAGAGTGGTAGAAAGTGGCTTTAGCAGCCGAAACAGCGGAAGAAAATGTGGAGAGGAGGGAGTGAAAATATGCCAGGTCCGCAGGGAGGCTAGTTTTCCTCCATTTCCGCTCGGCTGCCCGGAGCCCTGTTCTGTGAGCTCGCAATGAGTCGTCAAGCCACGGAGCAGGAGGGGAGGACCGAGCCAGCCGGGAGGATAGGGGACATAGAGAGTCAAAGGATGCAGAAAGGGAGGAGAGGAGGGTTGAGGAGGCAGAATCAGGAGATTGGTTGGAGAAGGTTTGAGCAGAGGGAAGAGATGATAGGATGGAAGAGGAGAGAGTAGCAGGAGAGACGGCGCAATACCATCTGAGTAGGGGCAGAGTGAGTAGTGTTGGAGGAGAGCGAGAGGGAAAAGGATACAAGGTAGTGGTCGGAGACTTGGAGGGGAGTTGCAGTGAGATTAGTAGAAGAACAGCATCTAGTAAAGATGAGGTCAAGCGTATTGCCTGCCTTGTGAGTAGGGGGGGGACGGTGAGAGGGTGAGGTCAAAAGAGGAGAGGAGTGGAAGGAAGGAGGCAGAGAGAAATTAGTCAAAGGTAGACCTAGGGAGGTTAACCTGTTGGGGATAGGGGGCAGTATTTGCATAAAAAACGTACCCGATTTAATCTGGTTACTACTCCTGCCCAGTAACTAGAATATGCATATAATTGTTTGATTTGAATAGAAAACACCCTAAAGTTTCTAAAACTGCTTGAATGGTGTCTGTGAGTATAACAGAACTAATTTGGCAGGCCAAAACCTGAGAAGATTCCAAACAGGAAGCGCTCTCTCTGACTATATCTTGGCCTTCTTGATCATCTCTAACCAAAACAGGGGATCTCTGGCATAACGTGACATTTTCTAACGCTCCCATAGGCTCTCAGAAGGCGCCAGAACGATGAATGGTGGCTTTGCAGGCCCTGGCTGAAAAACATTAGCGCATTTGGATAATGGTCGATCTGAGGACAATGAGACTGGAGGCGCGTGCACGAGGCGACACCATGTTTACTTTCTCTCTCTTTGAACGAAAACAACGACTCCCGGTCGGAATATTATCGCTTTTTTACGAGAAAAATAGCATAAAAATTGATTTTAAATAGCCTTTGACATGCTTCGAAGTACGGTAATGGAATATTTTGAAATTTTTTGTCACGAAACGCGTCGGGCGCGTCACCCTTCTTTACCCTTCGGATAGTGTCTTGAACGCACGAACAAAACGCCGCTATTTGGCTATAACTATGGATTATTTGGAACCAAACCAACATTTGTTATTGAAGTAGAAGTCCTGGGAGTGCATTCTGACGAAGAACAGCAAAGGTAATCAAACTTTTCTAATAGTAAATCGGAGTTTGGTGAGTACCACACTTGGTGGGTGTCAAAATAGCTAGCCTGTGATGGCCGGGCTATCTACTCAGAATATTGCAAAATACATAGCGAGTGCATAAAGAAGTTCTGTATCTATAATTCTTAAAATAATTGTTATGTTTTTTGTGAACGGTTTATCGTGAGTAATTTAGTAAATTCACCGGAAGTGTTCGGTGGGAATGCTAGTCACATGCTAATGTAAAAAGCTGTTTTTTGATATAAATATGAACTTGATTGAACAAAACATGCATGTATTGTATAACATAATGTCCTAGGATTGTCATCTGATGAAGATCATCAAAGGTTGGGACTGCATTTAGCTGTGGTTTGGGTTTACGTGACATTATATGCTAGCTTGAAAAATGGGTGTCTGATTATTTCTGGCTGGGTACTCTGCTGACATAATCTAATGTTTAGCTTTCGTTGTAAAGCCTTTTTGAAATCGGACAGTGTGGTTAGATTAACGAGAGTCTTGTCTTTAAAATGGTGTAAAATAGTCATATGTTTGAGAAATTGAAGTAATAGCATTTCTAAGGTATTTGAATATCGCGCCACGGGATTACACTGGCTGTTGGCCCAGAGATGTTAAAGTCACCCAGAATTGTGAGGGGTGAGCCATCCTCAGGAAAGGAACTTATCAAGGCGTCAAGCTCATTGATGAACTCTCCAAGGGAACCTGGAGGGCGATAAATGATAAGGATGTTAAGCTTGAATGGGCTAGTGACTGTGACAGCATGGAATTCAAAGTAGTAGATAGACAGATGGGTCATGGGAGAAAGAGAGAATGTCCGATTGGGAGAGATCAGGATTCCAGTGCCACCACCCCGCTGACCAGATGCTCTCGGGGTATGCGAGAGTGGCTAAGGGTAGAGAAAGCTTGTTGGACACTAAGAACGCTTTGTTGTAGAGCATTTAACACAAAATCCGGGGAGGTGCCGGCTGAGTATAAGACTGTATCATCTGCATATAAATGGATGAGAGAACATAGCCTGAGCTATGTTGTTGATGTAAATTGAGAAGTGGGGCCTAGGATTGAGCCTTGGGGTACTCCCTTGGTGACAGGCAGTGGCTGAGACAGCAGATTTTCTAACATTATATACTGCACTCTTTGAGAGATGTAGTTAGCAAACCAGGCCAAAGACACAGACACCGATACTCCTTAGCCAGCCCACAAGAATGTAATGGTCTACCGTATGAAAAGCTTTGGCCAAGTCAATAAAAATAGCAGCACAATATTGCTTAGAATCAAGGGCAATGGTGACATCATTGAGGACCTTTAAGGTTGCAGTGACACATCCATAACCTGAGCGGAAACTAGATTGCATACTCAAGAGAATACTATAGAAATCAAGAAAGCCAGTCAGTTGATTATTGACAAGTTTTTCCAACACTTTTGATAAACAGGACAAAATAGAAATAGGCCTATAACAGTTAGGATCAGCTTGATCTCCCCCTTTAAATAAAGGATGAACTGTGGCTGCCTTCCAAGCAATGGGAACCTCCCCAGAAAGGAGAGACATTAAAAAGGCTGGAGATAGCCTTGGCGATGATAGGGGCAGTAACATTAAAGAAGAAAGGGACTAAACCATCTGACCCAGATGTTTTTTGGGGATCAAGTTTAAGGAGCTCCTTTAGCACCCTGGACTCAGGGACTGCCTGCAGGGAGAAACTTTGTAGCGGGGCAGGGGGAAAAGAGGGAGAAGCATCGGGGATAGTCACATTAGAAGGGGTGGGAGATGAGGAAATATTGGACGGGCAAGGAGGCATGGCTGAGTCAAATATGAATCCTGACTTAATGAAGTGGTGATTAAAGAGCTCAGCCATGTGCTTCTTGTCAGTAACAAGCACATCATCAACATTAAGGGACATGGGCAGCTGTGAGGAGGAGGGTTTATTCTCCAGGTCTTTAACCGTTTTCCAGAACTTCTTGGGGTTAGACCCACAGAGAGAACTGCTCCTTAAAGTTTCTCATTTGCAAAACGATAGCCAATCACCCTTAGTATGCGTGTGCCGAGCCTTTCACCAAATGCAATTCTTGAGGTGGAGTAACTCTGCAAGATCACGGTCAAACCATGGGCTGAACCTGTTTTTATGGGGCGTGTTTGTTAACAATACCACTGAAAATATCAAAAAAGAAGGTCCAAGCGTCTTCGACAGAGGAGCTGATTCTATACCATTTCACAGAGGCCAGAGGCTTGCCCATTAAAGTTTTTTAACAAGTGTCTATGACAAATCAGGACAGGTCGTTTCACTGAGCAGCCATTATGAACACAGGCTGTAAAACAGTGATCACTAAGGTCACTACACTAAACACCAGACTGATACCTATCAGGATCATTTGTGAGGATAACTTTGAGGAGAGTAGCTTTTTCTGGGTGTTTGGAGTCATACCTTGTGGGATTGGTAATAATCTGAGAAAGATTAAGGGAGTCCCATTGCTTTAGGACTTGGTCAGGTGGTTTAAACATGTCCCAGTTTAGGTCACCTAGCAGGACAAATTCAGACTTAGTGTATGGGGCCAGGAGAGAGCTTAGGGCAGGTAGGGTACAGGCCGGTGCTGATGGAGGATGATAGCACCCAGCAACAGTCAACAAAGAGCTATTTGAAAGTTTAATGCTTAAAACCAGCAAATCAAATTGGTGGAGACTTGGTGGAGACAACCGAGCACTGAAGGTGATCCTTGGTAAAGATTGCCACTCTCCCACCTTTGGAAGATCTGTCTTGCCGAAAAAGTTTATAAGGTTACAGTGAGGGAATAAAGTATTTGATCCCCTGCTGATTTTGTACGTTTGCCCACTGACAAAGAAATGATCAGTCTATAATTTTAATGGTAGGTTTATTTGAACAGTGAGAGACAGAATAACAACAAAAAAATCCAGAAAAACGCATGTGATGAATGTTATAAATTGATTTGCAGTTGTAAATGAGAACTTGTTCTCAATTGGCCTACGTTGTTAAATAAAGGTGAAATAAAAAATAAAATAGAACAAAAACTATTGCAAGTAATCCCTTTTGATTCATGACTTTTATGTCGATGCATTATGTAGTTTTGATGCTGTTTTGTATTGCATTGTTTCCGTTTTCCAGGTTGTTGTTTAAGATCCGGTAAAGTTAGTTGTTTGATGTCGGCATTTAATGTTAGCCCTGTTGTACCTTGCAGCCTTAGTGGGTTTAATATTAATTTTCATTTGGTAAAGCTATCGAGAAGTTCATGCTTTTGATTTATGAGCAATTCTCCTTTCATGTATTTGATTTATCAAGAGAAATTTGTTGTTGTGATACACTTTTTCTTTGATGTTTAACTTGCATTTAGACAATTAGTTTGTCTGTATAGAAATTTGGTTAACCCTTTTGCAATATTATTTATGCATGTTTGTTTATTAACATAATGTTCATAAATTCATTGTTTGAATACTGCCGCGAACATATAATTGCCAGCCATTTTTCACTCCCTTTAGGAACAATGGCTGAACTAAATTCGGCAAAATAAATGATTGGTTCCTCTGAAACTCCTGACTCCTGTGTGAATTGTGTGGCTCTATTTGAACAGCAAACTTCTCCTTCACTAAACATTCAAACTTTCAAAACCTAAATCCTGTTTGAAAAAAGCACACAATTAACAGTGCCTGTCTGCAAAGATGGCAATTAAATCTAAAAAGGAGGAAAATGCAGCCAACGCGAATTAGCATTTTCCATGGCCATCTGGCATCAGCGCAGGCGATGGGGAACAAAGGCGAGTTGGATTGAGAGAGGAGGCGAGTGTGCCATCGCATTGACCTGCAAATGAGGCTTTGTCACCAAATTAAAGCTCCCTGACCCCTGTACCCCCCCTCCCCAAAGCTAGATTTTTTTTTTGCTAGCATGACGAATGGACACATTAATTAATGTCTATATGTTTTTGTGTGTATTTTTGCAGTAAGCCTATTCTGACAGCAACCAAAACAGTGCAGTTTGGCTGAATATTGCGCTTGGCCATAGCCATGCACCAAAAAGGCCAAAATAATCTAATATTGACTAGCCTACTATCCCCATTCTATTATTCTAGTGAGCCTACTTTGAAAGATGGTAGCATAGTAGTAGTGGCCTATATCAATGGCGAGTTTGGATAGGTTTTCGGGTTATCTGTATTGGATAGGTTTTTCGGTCATCAACTTTGGTCCCAGGTAGATTTCTACATGAACAGACATATCTCAAAATGTTGCAATGGATGTTTAAACCCCTCTGCCCCTCTGCACAGACGTGGTCGTGAGCAGGCTCACTTAGGACTCAGTGATGCGCATTAGGACAAATGTGGATCATCTTCAACTGCTAGAGCTTGAGTTGACAGACACCGTGTATGTGTCCATAATCACTGTTTTTGCGAGTGTACTGTTGGCTTGCACGGTTGACTGTGTGTTTGTGCGTGCGAATGAAAGAGAGAAAGAGAGCGAGGGGGGAGAGAGGTGGGAGGGAGAGAGAGAGAGAGATGGGCGTCGTGTGTTTCACCCATAGATGCCAGCTTCTCTCTTTTTTGGGTCTACCTCCACTCAATATTCATGCGTATGTGTAACAATGACCACAGCTCAATTCACACAGCCACGTGGAACGCTGTCTGACGGGGAACTCGTGGCAGCCTTTCAGATATCTTCTTTCTGTCTTTTCCTTTCTTTGCATACCGAATCTGGCTTCGGTTGGGGGCCCTAATCACCCTCCCACCTCAATCGCTAGTTCACTTTGCTCTCGCCACGCATCAAGGGGATCAGAATTTCAAACTGAAAAGCAAAGCAGTTCTTTTACAATGTTTCACAACTTGGTGGAGGAATCCCAAATCTCCTGTATTTGTCCTTGTACTTCAAGCTAACACGTTTGCAAACAACATCATAGCCTATATCTTACACGTTAATTGTGACTATACTTGTGAAGTAGAATAATTCTTGAATGGGCGTAAATCATCTAAAACGAGTGCCCTTTATAAGGAGGACAACAATACGGTGGAGGTAGGCCTATATGAATTTGTGGAGAAGTACTGTGTATGTGCACGCATTGGCCTTCACATCAGTCAAAGTTGTCAGTGCATTACAATGCACTCCATTTACAGCCTTAAATTGGTGAAAATGGGACCTATGGATTCGATCATCCGCATTCCTCAATGGGCCTTATGGCAGGCTCTACAAATGCTATAGATTGCAATAGATTTTATTTTGCAAACAAATAATATCAGTAAGGTTAATGTAAACCTACATATTCAAAAAAGGAATTGTGCTTCTATTTGTATGTTATGATATACTGAAGGGGGGCCAGGGAACAAAGTAATAGGGGTCAGTTGTTATAGCTTAATAACTGAAATTAGAAACCACTTAGAAAGTTGTGCTAATGCTTGGTTAGTGTCTCTAAATGCTTAACAAGTTTTGTTTAAATGCATTTGTTTTTGTTTAATTTACAAAAAATGGGTTTGAGGCCCTAAAGTATCTCTTTTTTTATGATTGACCTGTGGAACATTCTCTATGTATCTAAATATATATATATATTTGTATCAGTAAGATGGGGTATTTTTTTGTTGGTATAGTTGATGACATTATTATTGGATTTTCTCACAAGATTCAGGTTAGTATAGGGGGTTAGTTGTACCTTACAATATTTAGACATTCACATAATAATACAACATTTCACTTCACAGGTTTTTATTAAAAAAAAAATATTTAACCAGTTTTGATGGTAGGCTGCCTAATTTGTCACTGTGTTGATTTTGTTTCATGAATCTCTGTGCCTTCAATCATTATGCTCAAAGAGCTACAGTGCTTTCAAAAAGTATTCATATTCCTTGACTTATTCCACGTTTTGTTGTTACAGCCTGAATAATATTGTTAAATACCCGATAATGACTAAGCGAAAACACGTTTTTATAATTCTTTGCAAATTTATTGAAAATGAAATTCAGAAATATCAAATTTACAGAAGTATTCACACCCCTGAGTCAATACTTTGTAGATGCACCTGTGGCGGCGACAAAAGCTTTGAGTCTTCTTGCGTATTTCTGTATCAGCTTTGCACATCTGGATTTGGGGATTTTCTCCCATTCTTCCTTGCAGATTTTCTCAAGCTTTGTTAAGTTAGATTGGGAGCGGTGGTGAACAACAATCTTCATGTCCTTCCACAGATTTTTAAGTGTAAGGTTGTTTGCACTATTCATTATTCACGCTATCCTTACCAGTCTCCCAGTCCCTGCCGCTGAAAAGCATCTTCATAGCATGATGATGCCACCACCATGCTTCACGGTAGGG
Organism: Salmo trutta; assembly: GCF_901001165.1. Taxonomy (NCBI): domain Eukaryota; kingdom Metazoa; phylum Chordata; class Actinopteri; order Salmoniformes; family Salmonidae; genus Salmo; species Salmo trutta. Next base: position 29,011,378 of record NC_042963.1, read on the forward strand.
ATGGTGTTAGATGGGTGATGAGCTGTGCCTGGTTTTCAAACATAGCGCTTTGTATTCAGACATAACGTTTTGCATTCAGGCCAAAGAGTAACATTTTGTCTCATCAGACCACATCATATTTTGCCTTTTAATCATTGTGCCTGTTAATCATTGTGGGTGTGTGTTATTTATTCGAGGTACTCCTCGCTGCTTTTGTGTTTTGTATAAGTGTTTGTTTGGTCTTCGTCCCCGTGCCTTTACATGGCACACTGTAATTTGGGTCAATAAAAACCCCTATTACCCATTCCTGCGCCTGTCTCCCGATCCCTTTATACCAACGTGACACTCAATAAATTGCAAGTAAACAGACCTTAAAAACAAAAGGTTTTCCTTACTGTATATTTGAACAATGGAATCTACTAGCAGTCATTTTAAGGCCTTGGTGGTTTGGCTTTAGCTATCCACCTCAGTCCCAGTAGTGCAGTGGGCAGGCTTTAGCTATCCACCCCAGTCCCAGTAGTGCAGTGGGCAGGCTTTAGCTATCCACCTCAGTCCCAGTAGTGCAGTGGGCAGGCTTTAGCTATCCACCTCAGTCCCAGTAGTGCAGTGGGCAGGCTTTAGCTATCCACCTCAGTCCCAGTAGTGCAGTGGGCAGGCTTTAGCTATCCACCTCAGTCCCAGTAGTGCAGTGGGCAGGCTTTAGCTATCCACCTCAGTCCCAGTACTGCAGTGGGCAGGCTTTAGCTATCCACCTCAGTCCCAGTAGTGCAGTGGGCAGGCTTTAGCTATCCACCTCAGTCCCAGTAGTGCAGTGGGCAGGCTTTAGCTATCCACCTCAGTCCCAGTAGTGCAGTGGGCAGGTGCGCACCGAATAATAAAGAACCTGTGTGAGACAATAATAAGATCGTTCTACAACGGCTGTTATATCACTGTATGTCATTGGTCTGATATTGGTGTGATGGTGTTAAGATAAGACAATACTTTATTAATCCCCCAGAAAGGAAATTTGATTTCACCAGCCAAAACATACATCAACAAAAAATACACAATAAAAACACAACAAGGGCACACAGACACTAAAAGCATAGCATCATTGAATGAAATGAAAACTCAGAGTTCATGTTAAAAGTCTCGTAGGATAAGGTAAAAAAAGACCTGCAGAAATGTTCTGTTTTGGACGTAGGTGAAATGAATCTCTCTGCTATCGCAATGCGATGCTCCAAGCAGATACTGGGGGGGGGGGGGGGGGGGGGGGGCTAGTGTTGGCCTCTATGCTCTGGAGCCCTATACTATGAAAATAGTTTGAGGAGTTAGCGAGGTAACTTTGGTCTGAGTTCAACTTGGGATAAGCGGTACGGCAACAAATCCTTCCGGGGCAGGCTAACTCAATTTTTCCTGAATGAAGTGCCTGAGCTGAGAGTTGAGGACCAATGAAATCAGATTCCCTCCCTCTCACAAAGATTGTGTCATCATCCACTTCATTTGAGGAAGACGACTGATTAAATATTTAATTCATCAAATGTGTTTTGTGTGTTAAAAAATAGTAATGTTAAAATACCTATCATGTTACACGTTTAGTAAAGACAAATGCATTTGAAACTTCACGCACAATAAAACGTTTGTATGACTTCATACCATTATTTTATCTATAGGAGTAGGAAAAGAGGTGCTTGTGCATTGATAACCATACCAAAGCACACTAAAGTAATAAAATAAAGATGGCACTACTAAAATCATATTTTACACAATAGCCTTCTGAATTTGCCAGATACAATTTCTTTCATTTTGATTATTTTGGCACAAATGAAAATGTGGCACTGAGTTGCCTATGGATTGATGTTTCAGAATTGTCTCAATGAAGAGTTCGGAGTTCGGCTAGCCACGTATGACATGCAAACACAGTTACAAGCCTGTCAGAGTTAGCGGCAGGCTGACAAGCAATATCTACCGTCGTAGTATGGATGAAGCCTGAGCTGGAATGCGAAGCTAACTGAAGCTGACTAGCTTTAGAAAACCCAGAGTAGATCTGGCTTGCTACGTGGTATACGCCTCCGAGCTTGTCCTGGATGGGCCCTAGATTGACCTGGTGGGTGCTGATGATAGATCCAGCCTTCTGGATGATTTTGGTCAGCCTGTTGGCATCATCCCTAGTCTTTGCTGAGCCTTTTTAAACACCATATGAAGGTGTTCTCTTTCCACTGCAGCTTGTCGTCAATCACCACCCCCAGGTATTTGTACGAGTCCACCCTTTGCACAGTGACCTGATTGATATCCACAGGTGATGCGCTCTCCTTCTTCCTCCTGGAGTCTATCACCAGCTCTTTGATTTTAGACACATTCAGCTCCAGGTGGTTTTGGCTCCACCATGACACAAATGAGTAGTAGGTACAGTGGAGGTAGACGGTGACAGCATGAAGATAAAGTGCAGGATCCAGCACAGTCCTTGAGCAGCCGGGGTCTGACTCCATCTGGTCCCACAGCCTTCCTGGCATTGGTCAGTTTGAACTGTTTCCTCACCTGGTCAACAGTCACAGTAATAGCCGGACTGGTCCTAGACTCTGCTGCTGTAACCTCTCCACAGACCTGTCTTTCTTCTGAGAAATCAAGATTGTGCAAAGCTGTCATTAAGGCAAAGGATGGCTACTTTGAAGAATCTCAAATATAAAATATATTTTGATTTGTTTAACACTTTTTGGTTACTTCATGATTCCATATGTGTTATTCCATAGTTTTGATGTCTTCACTATTATTCTACAATGTAGAAAATAGTAAAAATAAAAAAAAAACCTTGAATGAGTAGGTGTGTCCAAACTTTTGACTGGTACCGTGTATGTGTGGTTGAAGTCAAAGAAGCAACAGTAGATAGTTAATGCCCTAGATCGCTATATGTGTGACATCTTGAGAAGAAGTACACTTTCTTTGAGTTGTAATTGGTTAGAGAGGAGGAGGGATGACAATTGAGAAATTAGATCTAACTCTAACTCAGTGCCAGTCCTGACAGTCCGAGTCCTCCACCTCTTTTCAGCCCAACTTTTCCTTTGTCTCTCCCCTTTTCTCCTCCCCTGAGTGAAACCTGTTTCCCTTCACGTCGTGTCTTGCTGTGATGCGAGCATTCTGTTCAACGGCTACTGTCTCTTTATCTGTCCATCCATCCATCTCTCCAAGCTCTCCACTTCTCTCTCTCTCTTTCTGTTGGCCTGTAGTTTCTTCTCCCTCAATCATTTTGGCCCATAAAACTCAAGGAGGAGCGCTAGCAGGCTGCTTTTTCAGGGCTGGCTACACCGCTATAGGTGCACTGACTCGGACTAATGCTATTCGCGCCTCAGATTTGCTCGGCAGGCCCTATGAAAGAGGCGGCGATGGCGTCCTTTATGAGAGACACAACAAAGGGCCATAATTCATCAGTGGACCAGGGAACAGGGAGTGGCAGGCAGGGAGTTGGATAAAGACTCTAGCCGGAATCCTGTGCAGAGAGTTGGGTTGGGCTGCTAGGCTGTCTCCAGCCTCCACTCTTCACCACGGAAATATTTAGGATTTTTTTTAACTTCCCTTAAAAGGTAGACTCAGCTGACATCATCATACACAGCAGGGGGACTTCCTGTGCACAGATAGCAACTATAATATAATTCCAGTCTGCCAAGAAGACCACTAATGGCTCTTCCCAATGAGGACATGCCTCAAGAGAGGGTGCAGATTGGGCAGAACCTGGTGGGACTTTTCTTGTTCTTCATGTTTGTAAGTGGGAAGTCACCCGGCTGTGAATGATAATGTCATGTTGCCAAGTTTACCTCAGTCACACCAGGCCATGGACAAGTCACTTCTTCCAGTTGAGGACATTACCCTCTACTTCTAGGCCAGCTCCCACTGTGCCTCTAGGGCATACTCCTAACTTAATGTATGTGTGTGAGGGTCCCCTGGGAGAAAGAGTGTGGCTGGCAGCAGTAGATTTATGGCCACTGGTCCCAGGTCAGCCCACAGACTATACATCTTCACCTCTGCCTGGCTGGCCCTTCACGCAGGGCCACGGGCTCAGGGGCCCCTTACAGGGGACACAATGCTCCCAGTGCTGTTGGACCTGTCAGCTCCTCCTAATTTGTGGCCGTGGCTCTGAGGTTGAATTCAGCAGTGCTGGCTGCTTGACCTGCTCCATTCTTCAGCGGGATTAGCAACATCTTTTCCTACCCGCGCGGGGCGACTTCGTGGCTGTGCCCCGTGGACCCACCCCCCAATTACACCGCATAACAAATGTAGAGACTCACGTAGATGGATGGATGGAGAGAAGGTTGGAATGGGAGAAGATGGAAATGGAGAAGGAGAGGCAGGTGATGAGGTGGCTTGGCTGGATTTCAGCTAATTGTTGCTTTGTTGGTTGACGCGTGTGTGTGTGTGTGTGTGTGTGTGTGTGTGTGTGTGTGTGTGTGTGTGTGTGTGTGTGTGTGTGTGTGTGTGTGTGTGTGTGTGTGTGTGTTTGAGAATTTCTTTGACCCTTTGACCAATAGCAAGGTAGTGCTACACAGCACAACGGGCAGTGTTAAAATTCTGGTGTTAATTTTTTTGGAGTCAAAGTGTTGAGATTCCGTTGCTGAATTTTACAGGAGAAACACCATGAGTGTAAATGAACAATAGAGTCTGATGTTCAATCACAGAGTTCAAATTGTTCAGCTCCAAGCAGTGTTAATTGGAACATCCAGGATATTTTGATAAGAACTTGTTGAAATTCTTTAAGGCGCCATTTTTCCACTTTTTCCACCATCGGAATGAGAAAGTGGCAGCGGTGAGGGAACGGTGAGTATTCTCACAATGAAATAGAGGCTATTCATTAGTTCATGATGAAATTGCATTGAAAGTAAAATATTTTGTGATTTTAATTTGACAGCAATTACAGCCTCGAGTCTTCTTGGGTATGACGCTACAAGCTTGGCACACCTGTATTTGGGGAGTTTCTTCCATTATTCTCTGCAGATCCTCTCAAGCTCTGTCAGGTTGGATGGGGAACGTCGCTGCACAGCTATTTTCAGGTCTCTCAAGAGATGTTTGAAAGGGTTTAAGTCCAGGCTCTGGCTGGGTCACTCAAGGACATTCAGACACTTGTCCCGAAGCCACTCCTGCGTTGTCTTGGCTGTGTGCTTAGGGTCATTGTCCTATTGGAAGGTGAACCTTTGCCCCAGTCTGAGGTCCTGAGAGCTCTGGAGCATGTTTTCATATATGATCTCTCTGTACTTTGTTCTGTTCATCTTTCCCTCGATCCTGACTAGTCTCCCAGTCCCTGCCGCTGAAAAACATCCCCACAGCATGATGCTGCCACCTCCATGCTTCACCGTAGGGAAGGTGCCAGGTTTCCTCCAGACGTGACACTTGGTATTCAGACCAAGGTGTTTAATCTTAGTTTCATCAGACCAGAGAATCTTGTTTCTCATGGTCTGAGAGTCCTTTCGGTGCCTTTTAGCAAATTCCAAGCGAGCTGTCATGTGAGTTGGAACAAGTGCCTTTTACTGAGGAGTGGCCTCCGCCTGACCACTTTACCATAAAGGCCTGATTGGTGGAGTGCTGCAGAGATGGTTGTCCTTCTGGAAGGCTCTCCCATCTCCACAGAGGAACTCTAGAGCTCTGTCAGAGTGACCATCGGGTTCTTGGTCACCTCCCTGACCAAGGCCTTTCTCCCCCGATTGCTCAGTTTGACTGGGCAGCCAGCTCTAGGAAGAGTCTTGGTGGTTCCACACTTTTTCAATTTAAGAGTGATGGAGGCCATTGTGTTATTGGGGACCTTCAATGCTGCAGACATTTCTTGGTACCCTTCCCCAGATCGGTGCCTCTACACAATCCTATCTCGGAGCTCTATGGACAATTCCTTCAACCTCATGGCTTTGTTTTTGCTCTGTAATGCACTGTCAACTGTGGGACCTTATATAGACAGGTGTGTGCCTTTCCAAATCATGTCCAATCAATTGAATTTACCACAGGTGGACTCCAATCAAGTTGTAGAAACATCTCAAGAATGATCATTGGAAACAGGATGCACCTGAGCTCAATTTTGAGGTTCATAGCAATACTTGTGTAAATAAGGTGTTTCTGTTTTTTTATTGTTAATACATTTGCAAACATTCTATAAACCTGTTTTTGCTTTGTCATTATGGGGTATTGTGTGTAGATTGATGAGGATGTTTTAATTTTTTTTTTACATTTTAGAAAGTCTGGAAAAAGTCAAGGGGTCTGAATACTTTTCAAATGCACTGTACATCTTACAAAGTGAAGGTGATCAGGGAGGCAGAGACCCTGACTCCCACACCCCTATTACAGCGGCTGCTGAGGTCTGCCAGGGACCAGCAAGAGGGGCAAGCATCCGATGACCATCCAGGTGAATTTGTTCAATCAAATTATTTAATTCTAATTACTGTATTTTTCCACAAAGAACTTCATTTGTAAAATGGTGCAGTACACACATGACATGACACACCACACAGGTGCATAAAACACATTCAATGCAATAAATACATTTATTGTAGTAGTAAGACAATCTTTTGAGGTAGAAGGGGTTGTCATAACTATCCCAAAGAGTCTACAATCCATAAGCGCAGACAATCTCAACATCTTTGCCTGCAACGTCTTCACGTGGGGTCCTTGTAGGGAACTTAAAGCACTTGAACTGTTGGTGATGAGTTAATTTGATGCTGGGCAAAACTAATATCAGCAATTCTTGTTTACAGTGGGACAGGGACATGTCTTCCCTTCTACTCCTTTGAACATCCTATCATCAAAGCCCGCTGGTAGGAAGAAAACACAGAAGATCAGCACAGCTCAGGCCATTGACCACCTCATTGTGTTTCACAAGGTATATGGCAGAAGTCACCTTCTTCGATCTCAGTATGTGAATCGAATTCCAACAAAGAAGTTGAACAAGGCAATAATTTCTATAATGTTTTGTATGCATGTGTGTCAAATTGTAGATGAAATCCTTTATCCTAGCATAATAAATATCTGTTATGACCTTTCTTTACCTCAGCATAAGTGTTGAATATAATTGTTGGTTCTTTTCAGCATGTGTTGAATATAATTTGTTGTTCTTTTGTCTTTTTCTTCTTTCTTGTAGGAGCCTGGATGAGTACCTGGGACGGAGGGAAGACAGCAGCCATACCTACTTGCCTCTGGAACCAGCAAGCAGGCCATCAGTAACTCATCATGGACAAAGAAGCTCATTCCATGCCAGGGGAGCACCTCATTGGCAGCATTCAACACACTTTTCAATGTTACTTTTGTTTTCAGTGTAAGCTATGATGAGTCACTCAGCTGTCTGTAACAACATTTAAAAAAAGATGGAGATCGAAAGGTTTAAAACATCTCAACTGGTTTGACTATTGAAAGACGGTCTTGTTCAGTAATATGAAATGCATGAAAGTGCTCAACAAATGTAGTCTCCATGACTGACCCCACAAATAAATCTAATCTCTCAGATATATGCCAACAATCTTACTGAACACTGGCATCTCATCCACTACATCTGAACAGACAACAATGCCAGTGTGATACTCAATGCCATCACACATAACCCAGGGTGTGACACGTATTTCACCGGACATATCAAGCTGAAAATGCTGTGAGATCAATTCACAATTTTCAATGTCATTCAGCATTTGAGTTTTGTCAGGCCCAGACTCAATGCTTTTGATGCCGAGGAATTCCCAATGATATGCAATAGCCATTTGGTGTTTCTTAGAGAGGGATTTGGTTACATTCTTGAAATGTTTTATGCTCGACTTGAAAAACGGCCTCATTGCCCAAACATGTATCAAAGGACCAATTTTGCATATAGATTCTGAATAGTGGAAGTGATCCTTCGGAATCAGATTATTCAGAGAATACAACTCTGAAAACAATCTATGTTGTTCTGCGATAAGATCCTTATAAAATACAGTCATCCCCTCAGTGATGCTGGGAGAAAATACAATGCTGACAATGTCCAACAGCAGCAACATCAAATGCCAGTGTTTGTCATTGACATTGAGCCCGATGCTATTATCGTAGTGTCATAGGTTTATCTTGTCGGGCGGTTCTTTTTGTCCATATAGCCATAATTGAATGCATAAACTCGTTGAAGAATGTTTTCATTGGTTTCATATGGCTTTTTCTATGTTGTTACAGACAGCTCTATTTTGTAAGTACACGGCACTAGTCAAACCAATGCTGATTTACTTTCTTTTGCTATGTTCTTTTCAAGATCATTTGCCTTATTTTTAGGATGATATTGAAATGCCCTGGTATTACTTGGGAGTTCAATAAAATATCCTAAATTACTCACGTGTGTGGTTAATGTTGCACAGTGACACTCAAGAGTTCCTACCTAATAGGCTACCTAATGAGCAAAGAGCACAATTAAATTATCACAAATTTAGTGTTAATTCCACACCAGCATAGTGTTAATTCTACACCAGTATAGTGTTCATTTTTAACTCCTAGTCTTGACAATCATCACTACAAAAGTGTGAATTCCTGATTTTTAAACTCCCATGAGTGTGGAGGTTAATCACTATAGTAATGTTCATATAACACCAGTAGTGTTGATATACTGTTTCTCTCATAAATAAATATTCAACACCGGTTTAGTGTGACTTCAATCTGTTCTGGTATTAATATTTTACATTTCAAGTGTTGGTCCAGTAACACTGTGATAGTGTTAATAAAGTAACCATTTAAAAAGTGTTAATTTAACACTTTGGTGGTGGTTCCCATATAAACACTGGTAAAGTGTTATATTTAACTCTAAGGGTGTTACATTTCCGATTTCAAATTTGAGGTGTACAGTATGTGTACAAAGTGTGTGCATTCAGTGACTGAAAACCTCTGAAAGGAAGAAACGTGGGAACCAATGTCTAAATGTACTTGACCAAAAATGCTTCTCACAATGAACAACTTTAGCAGCAGCAGCCAGCCTCTAGCCATCAAAATGCCAAAAACAAAGCAAAACTAAACAAATGCAAATAGATAGTAGGCTTTTTTTAGGCATTAGTGAGAACATGCTAATAGCACACATCCAAATGAGAAGTTGAGAGTAGTTGGATAGTGAAATTGGCAGACCATGATTCCCCCCCCCCCACCCCACCCCCACCAACAACCCCTCCCCATCCACAATGCCTCCCATCTCACAACAGATGCTGTGTTCCATGAAGACACTGTCAGCTGCACAAGAATGGGGCGAAATGTGTTGACAATGATCGTGGGGACCAGGGACAAAAACAAAAGGACAACAAAAAAAATACAAATACAAATAGGACAGAAAAAAATGCTCTCAAAGTCAGCATCTGAGAGTGGTGCATTTTGAGAGGGGGGTGGGGTTAACAATGACGGAGACAGAACATGGGAGGGTATATTTGGGGGATGGGGGGGTCGGCAGACCTGGGAGGGAACAGACCTCTCTCCAGGAACAAGAACCTGTAGCCATGGAAACGCTCCCATACAACCCCCATTCCCCTTTTCACACCACCAAACATATACACACACAACACACACACATACAAACTGCATTTTCAACTGCAGCCAGGCGGTGTCCATGCCCAGATGGTCGTATGCGGCATAACTCACATATCTGTCGGAGCACTCTAAAGGAATGCTAAGAAGGGTCTTGAATTCCCTACGGACGTCAGCAAAGGAGAGGGTCACCATCTGCTCCGGGACATCGTGGGCACCCTTCCTGTCCGTCCAAGAAATGTATCCCGGAACCTCGACCCTTCCCTCACTGTTCCCTGGTTCCATTCCTGTAGCCTGAAGGGGAGTCATCAGTCATTGTGCTGTCAGAGGCATAGGCTCAAGGAAGGGTTATTGGAGTTGCGACGCGTCGATGCCCAGTTTTTGCATTGTTTGGGTTCCAGTTTGGTATGGAACGCCGTTTGGGTCTTTACGTGTCAAAAAAGATACACGTCAAATAACACTATTTGACGTACTAAATAAGATTTTAATTTGATATGTGCAATAACACAATTCTATTAGAATGTTGTGTGTGATGAATTTTCACGTGTAAGCTAAGCGCCACCACTATCAGTAGCACTGTCAAAGCTGTACAAAAAAGTCTGCAAACAAGCACACACTGGCCACGAACGATATGTTTACAATACCGCGATGGTAATAAGGTATTATTTGTTTGACTGCATCTTCTGGGGTAGCTAGCTAGCTTTAGCGTGGTACCTAGCTAGCACCAATACAACCAGCCTGAAAACAACGACCAGTAGAAACTGCTGTCATTTTCATTATCCTTAACAATGATTTAGGAATCCTTGTGAGTACGTTTTAGCTAGGTAGCCACTTGTTGTTTACTAATTGAAACTGAACGTCAGTTCATGAAAGTAAATAGTTAGCCAGCTACTTAACCCTGTTGACCAAAGCTAAAGTTATAAGCAGCCAGCTAGCTTCATCTGGCTAGTGACGCTCGACCGGACTGGGTTATGTTTTGTGAAGCTAGCCACAATAAGGATTAGGCACAATAGTGGAATTTGCGGTTTGCCTTCTAAATAAAAGTACCCCTTTGAAAGTGATGCAGAAGGTTACAATTGGTGGAATTATGCCATATTTAGACTAGATAATGTTAAACAAGATTGTAATGTGAAGCAATGAAATGGGTTATCAGTCTACTCGGTGACACCCACAGAACACAACTCTGAAGAATAAGACTGAGACTGTGTGAAATCACCTCCCCAGTCAGCCTATTGTGTGTACTGACATTCATATTGCACTGTACAGCTTTACCTAAGGATTGGGGATCAATGAAATGGGGTATCAGTCTACTCAATACCCAAGATATTTTTTCCCAACGTCCTCCTCAGAGTTATCAGACTCCAAAACATCCACGCAGTATTGTTAGCCTCTGGAATAGTGTTCAATACACATAGGTTGACAATAAATGTGGCTCAATTCACAGAGTCCCGCAATAAGAGCTACGATGCTAATGTTCTCTGTGTGTCACTGAGTAGACTGATACCCCATGTCATTGATCCACAATCCATAGGCTGTACAGTGAAATAAGTATGCCCCCAATGCAATTCTAAAGGCTAATACATCCAGTGTGATTTCAGCAGATTTTTGTCAAATGAACAAATTATTGTATTCTGTTGATTTTATATAACAACATTTCAACCTCGTTTAGCATGATCTATTCAATTATGGTATAATTCTATTTGTATTCATTTGCATCACTGTCAATGACATACTTTTATTTTGAAGGCTAACCACAAAGTCCACTATTGTGGCTAGCGTCACATAGATGGGTCCAACCACCATTAATCAAATAAGAACTGTTTTATAAAATAGGGTTATTTTAGATGATGACACCTAGCTACTGAAACAGATTATGTTGTTTTACTGTGTTTTTGGGGAAAAACATTGTTTGCATCCATGAACTAGCTGGATTTTTTTTATGACCAGCACCGTAGGTGCGCGAGACAACTTTACCAGAATCATAGCATAGGTATCGATGAATCGTTGTGACATGAAATACGAGTGAGTGTAAACAATGTGTAATAACTACTTAAAAAATTCATGAGCACGTTAAATTATTATGGGACGTGCAGTCATATTCAGGTCCTGATTGGTCAACAAGCTTGTTTGACGTGTATAATTTTTGACACGCAAAGACCCAAACGGCATTCCATTGTTTGCTTGTATTCCCCTAATACATGAATCTTGAGAATACATGTTACCGTTGAGATTTCAGAAATGTTTATTTTTGTCGTTCATTTGTCATAATTTTAACGATAAAATGTATACTCTGACATTCTGAACATTATGAAAACTCTCCACAGAAAATATTACCCTAAAATGTAACAAACATTTCCAGGGCCTTCAGGTAACAACATTCTCACCAGGAAAAACCTGTTTAATCAACGTTCTATAAATAATTTTACTTTTAACTAGATTTTAAAAACAAATCTACAACAGGACTTCAAGGGTTGGTTTATTTCAATATGTTGACAACTCAATTAAACATCAAAGAAAATTGGATTTAGTAGGATTTTCCCCTGTGGGTTTTTTTTTCTGGGAATGCATATAGCATAGACATGCATAATTACATTTACATTGTAGTCATTTAGCAGACTTCTAGGGAGACATGTATATACATTACAAAAAGAAAGGTGAGCGTGTCAGCAAACTTTGTAATCTCTGTTAAATCCACTCATTTCCATATGAAGAGATCAAGCAGGTTTTTCCCCCTTGTTGCTGCTGTGTGCTGCGGTCCACACTTTTACTGCGTTTCATGGTGTTTGCTGGAATCTGGCTGGCTGGCGCAACACAACCACCCACAGAGGAGAGTGTGGCATATGTGTGTGTGGCGCATGTGTGAGTATGTGTGTGTGTGGTCAAACCAGGTTATATAAACAGAATCAGATGTGCTCCTGGTCCTGTGTGTGTGTGTGTGTGTGTGTGTGTGTGTGTGTGTGTGTGTGTGTGTGTGTGTGTGTGTGTGTGTGTGTGTGTGTGTGTGTGTGTGTGTGTGTGTGTGTGTGTGTGTGTGTGTGTGTGTGTGTGTGTGAAGAGTAAATAATGGTGAGTGAGAGAGTAACAGAGGGTCAAAGATCTTACCCCCAAGACATGCTAACCTCTCACCATTACCAATAACAGGGGAGGTTAGCATGTCTTGGGGGTATGGTCTAACCTCTCACCATTACCAATAACAGGGGAGGTTAGCATGTCTTGGGGGTATGGTCTAACCTCTCACCATTACCAATAACAGGGGAGGTTAGCATGTCTTGGGGGTATGGTCTCTAACCTCTCACCATTACCAATAACAGGAGAGGTTAGCATGTCTTGGGGGTATGGTCTAAACTCTCACCATTACCAATAACAGGAGAGGTTAGCATGTCTTGGGGGTATGGTCTAACCTCTCACCATTACCAATAACAGGGGAGGTTAGCATGTCTTGGGGGTATGGTCTCTAACCTCTCACCATTACCAATAATAGGGGAGGTTAGCATGTCTTGGGGGTATGGTCTGTAACCTCTTACCATTACCAATAACAGGAGAGATTAGCATGTCTTGGGGGTATGGTATAATCACTCACCATCACCAATAACAGGGGAGGTTAGCATGTCTTGGGGGTATGGTCTCTAACCTCTCACCATTACCAATAACAGGAGAGGTTAGCATGTCTTGGGGGTATGGTCTAACCTCTCACCATTACCAATAACAGGGGAGGTTAGCATGTCTTGGGGGTATGGTCTAATCACTCACCATTACCAATAACAGGGGAGGTTAGCATGTCTTGGGGGTATGATCTTTGACCCTCTGTAACTTTGTCATCATTTTTCACAATTCATTCAAGGTAGCATCCACATTAATGTGCAGTAGAAGTGTTTAGAAAACATGTCCTATTCTTATTTACAATGAAAGTGACTCCAAAACAACACAATACATTACTTACCATTCATTTCTATTAGCCGAAAACATTTCTGAAACACAACCAAAACTAATTGCAATAATTTTGACCCCTATCTTTTTTGAGAAATACAAGTACTACTTGTTAAACAACATCTCTTTCTCTGAGCATACAATACAGCTCAGTATTTGAATTATTTATTTTCTACAGTCATTACTGCTCTTTATCAAGGGGGTCAATCATTTCGGACCCCACTGTATATGGGGGGAATTCAAAATACTGTATAGTTATATATATATGTCCAGAATATATTTATGAAATACATAACTTGAGCACATCATAGAACATGTATGTAAATATGAAAAAAATATGTGTTAATTAAATATATTTTTGCGCCACATGTATCATGCTGAATTGTTAGCATTAGCGCCATCCATTGAAAATAGATAAACATTTGCTAAAACTCGCTGTCACTTCAAAAGTAATATAATATAAATAACAATTGAATAAATGTGCTGTTTTATTTAGCTATTAGCTAAATATACTATTTTGGAAGAGACAGTGAGTTTAGCTAATTCTCATTGGCGTAAACAGATAGCAATTCGGGAGCCAGCGCAGTTTATGATGCGGTGTAAAGTAATAAATATTTTCACCAACATAACCATCTGCGTGATGTGAGCTTATGCCATTGCCTTGAATATATTACAGTGTGTAAAACTGTTCCCTTATCACAGTAAAGTTTAATGATGGGGTTTAACCTTTACAAACAGGGTTCACTGTGTGTCATTTTCATATCATACTTAATAGTATAAGACAGAAATCTGATAGAAATCATACATTAAATATTTTGTGCAAATTCGTGCCAATGACATGTTTTTTCCTATGAAATGATGTGTAAAATATTTTTTGCCTACGTTTCGTTTCAGGGCTGGGTTTTATTTAGATGGTACCACCCACCAGCATGGCATTGTGTATTAATCAGAAACACCTGCAAAGTTTGTGAGTCGCGACTAAGCTGAGCAATATAAAAAATTATCTTTGGCTACAACAAAGATCGTGGATAAATGAAAATAGTTCACTCAGGACGTTTACTATTGGAAAAAATGGTAAGTTCCGGTCTACTTAACGGGGAGGATCTCCCATAGACACCAATGGAATAGCAGCTGGATCTGGTCTACTTAGTTGATTGACTTTTATTGAACCGGAAAAAAACAGAGAGTGGGGTGTTTCGCTTCCTCTTCCATCTCTGGTTACAGCGTTTCTCCGTAGCCTACACTTGGCTGCCTGAGACATGGAGCAAATTAAAATAGGGGGTGCAAACTTGTGTTTGAACACCTCCAGCAAATGATCATAATCCATTGGATAACTTGTCACGTTTCACTTAGTTCTGCACTAGTCTGTATAAAAAAGTATATATATGACCAGTTACTTTCCGAATGCACTTTACATAACACATAATTTTACCATTGATAAAGGTGTGTTATGTAAAGTGCATTCGGAAAGTATTCTGACCCTTTCCCTTTTTCCACATTTTGTTACATTACAGCCTTATTCTAAAATGGATTAAATACAATATTCTCATCAATCTACACACAATCTATAAAAAAAATTTAAAAAATGAAATACCTTATTTACATAAGTATTCAGACCCTTAGCTATGAGATTCAAAATTGAGCTCAGGTGCATCCTGTTAACATTGATCATCCTTGAGATGTTTCTACAACTTGATTGGAGTCCACCCGTGGTAAATTATATTGATTGGACATGATTTGGAAAGGCACACACCAGTTTAAATAAGGTCCCACAGTTGACAGTGCATGTCAGAGCAAAAACCAAGCCATGAGGTCAAAGGAATTGTCCGTAGAGCACCAAGACAAGTTTCTGAATGTCCTTGAGTGGCCCAGCCAGAGCCAGGACTTGAACCCGATTCAGGTCTCTGGAGAGACTTGAAAATAGCTGTGCAGCGATGCTCCCTATCCAACCTGACAGAGCTTGAGAGGATCTGCAGAGAAGAATGGGAGAAACTCCCCAATTACAGGTGTGCCAAGCTTGTAACATCATACCGATATTTATATTGTATTTATTTTTTTATTCCAGGCCCCCGTCCCCGCAGGAGGCCTTTTGCCTTTTGGTAGGCCATCATTGTAAATAAGAATTTGTTTTTAACTGACTTGCCTAGTTAAATAAAGGTTAAATTATTATTTAATTTTTTTAAATACCAAGGAAGACTTGAGGCTGTAATCGCTGCCAAAGGTTTTTCAACAAAGTACTGAATAAAGGGTCTGAATGCTTATGTAAATGTCATATTTCAGTTTTTTATTTGTAATGAATTTGCAAAAATCTCTAAAAACATAACAACATAACAAAATGTGGAAAAAGTCAAGTGGTCTGAATACATTCCGAATGCACTGTATGTATCTAAAATATGTTAGGCTTTGGTATGAGTGCATTCAGGTCACATCAATTAAATTCAATCAATCAAATGTATTTATAAAGACGTTTTTACATCAGCAAATGTTACAAAGTGCATTTACAGAAACACAGCCTAAAAACCCAAAGAGCAAGCAATGCAGATGTAGTAGCACGATGGCTAGGAAAAACTCCCTAGAAAGACACGAACCTAGGAAGAAACCCAGTGAGGAACCTCTGAGTCGTGGCCAGTCCTTTCTGGCTGTGCCTGGTGGAGATTACAAGAGTACATGGCCATTAAGTCCAGATCATCTTCAAGATGTTCAAACATTCATAGAAGGCCGGCGAGAGAGTGAGAGATGGGAAAATTAGAGGAGCATACTTAAGGACACCAGATAGGACAGACTGACCCTAGCCCCCTGGCACATAAACTATTGCAGCATAGATACTGGAGACTGACACGGGGTGGGGGGCGGGCCGGGGGACACTATAGCCCCATCCGGTGATACCCGCCACATCTCATTGCATTTTATACACCAATAATAGAAGAATCTAAGACTCTAGAGGTATTTAAGTTAAGTTGTAGCTTTTCAACATTTATCCATGTTTGTCTTTGTTTGGTTATTCAACTCCATAAGATGCATGGTCCCGCCACCATGCATCTTAATTTCCAATCTTATTGGTAAGTGCAGGGGTATTCAAATCTTACCTTGCAGGTCTTTGAGTACTGCTGTTTTTCTGTTGTACCTGATAATTAATTGCACCCACCTGGTGTCCCAGGTCTAAATCAGTCCCTGAGGGGAAGAATTTAAAAAAGCAGTGGAACTGCATGGCTTCGATGTCTAGATTTGAATTTGAAGTGTTAGTTCTGACATGCTCTTCTTAGGCCCCAATATCAGCTTGACGTCTCTAACTATTTCTGCCTCGCTGACATTCTGCAAAAATGAGGTTTATGGACACAAACATTCATTTAGATAAAACATTTCAGATAAAATGCCACATTCAGTCATCAGTCGGATAGGCCTATTGACAAGGCTGCTGTACATTCCCTTCCATAAAAAGAAGGGAGTTGCTGTTATAAGGTCTTCATGGTGCTTTAATGACAGTAAAGGTGAGCTAATGGTCCGATGCTTTATTGCTGGGCCCAGCTCTGCTTAGCAGCACTCTCCAGGAGTGGAGTGGGGCTTGTCTGGGCATGCCCCGGTGCACTAGCCTCAGCACTACCCAGCACTCCTAGACAGCAAGGAACAAAATGTGTGCAGCAAATGGCTCCAGCCAAGCAGAGTGCAATAAGGCAGCGGGCCCTCTCTGTGTGCAGTGATGTTGCAGCGAGAAAGGGAGGGTGTATGTGTGTGTAGGGAGGAGGAGGGTGTGTGTGTGTGTGTGTGTGTGTGCGTGCCTGTATGGGGGGGGGGGTATAGGTGAGAGAGAGAGTGAGTGTGGCCAAGCAGTCTGCCGGGTAAAGTGCGCCCCCTTGTGCCATACTTGAGAAGTGAATATGGACATGAATATGGAGTTTTACGGTGTCCTTGTTTGCAAACCTGTATGAGTAGTGGCTCCCATTAGTATTGCTAGGCAATGATCCCAGGGTTAGACCAGGGGCTGGAAATCTTACCCTGCGAGGGCCGGTGTGGGAAAGGATTTTGTTCCAGCCAAGCAATAACATCCCTGATTCTATGATTAGTTGATCAGTTGAATCAGGTGAGTAACTGCTTGGCTGATGCAAAGGCCTGTGCCCACTCCAGACCTCAGGTCAGATTGCTCACCCGTAGTCTAGAGGTGTAGTTGCAACCTCAGCTCAAAATTACAGATAGAGACACAAGACACACGTTATGCAAAAAGAGGCCAGGACAGTAAGCAAACAAATCAAAAAGTATCTAAAAGTCACACACACACATCGGACAGAGATATCCCATGTTTTTATTTATTATGAAAACAAAATGCGTAATCAGATGTGCTATTTGTCCCCCTCTATATCTAATTTATCAAGCTCCTTTGTAATGGGCAGCCTTTTGAACAGGTAACAAAGTGCTTATGATCAGAGGTAGCTTTTATTGGAGACTAAACAAACTTCAAAACGAAACAAAAACAAACAGTCACAAAAGCCAGTTGAACACAGAAACCCATCTCTTTTATCTCATTACTTGTATGACTACTATTCTGGACTAGTTGTTAGAAGGGGGTTGGGGGAGTGGGTGGGAGTGATTGTGTTGTGTGGAGACGAGAATGCAGTGCTATCTGCGCTTTTGTACTAAAAAAAACTTGTCCCTAATCTACTCTTTTCAGTTTCCTTATCTCCACACAACCCCTCCACCCCCTCTCCAAATCAGCCAGCCAATTCTTGCCCCTTAAAAAAAAGGGCAATTAATGTAGTCACTTTCATCTGCCCATGTCACATCTGGGTCACCATCTGACATCAGAACCAGTTGGTTGTTAGATGTGGTTCCCAATTAGCCAGGCCTGATATTACCCCCCTTGCCTTTTGAGCCTGAACTTGAAAGGAACCTCTCAAAGCTGGTGCAAATGGTGGGGGTGTGAAAACAACTAATTGCCGCTTGGCTGCGCTTTATGAAGTCGTCATTGTTTTTTTTGTTGTTTTTTTGTCACACCAAGGCGACAAGTACTAACTATAAACACCGCTGGATTGGGTTGTGGTTACTGCCTTCAAAGACAAGTGTGCTCAAGACTACTACTGTATGTGAGAATGTAGCCTGAGTATACAAAACATTAAGAACCTCTGCTCTTTCCATGACATAGACCAACCAGGTGAATCCAGGTGAAAGCTATGATCCCTCATGGATATCACTAATTTAATCCACTTCAGTCAGTGTAGATGAAGTGGAGGACATTTTAGTCATTTTAGGAGACAGGTTAAAGGATAATTTTTAAGTATTGAGACAATTGAGACATGGATTGTGTATGTGTGCCATTCAGAGGGTGAATGGGAAAGACACAAGATTTAGCTGCTTTTGAACGGGGTATGGTAAGCTTTTGTACACTCAACAGTTTCTCGTGTGTATCAAGAATGGTCCACCACCCAAAGGACATCCAGCCAACTTGACACAACTGAGGGAAGTATTGAAGTCAAGATAGGCCAGCCTCCCTGTGGAACCCTTTTGACACCTTGTAGAGTCCATGCCCCGATGAATTGAGGCCGTTCTGAGGGCAAAAAGGGTGTGTGTGACACTGCTGCAGCTGTACAACTTTATGAGTACATGTGCATGACGTTAACATGTTACCATCTGACGCACAAACCAAATCCACCCTTGGATTGCTGGTGGCTGGTAGGGCTGTGCGTCACTGGAGGGAGGGAGGTAAAGGAGATGCATAGATCTGCCCTCCAGATCTCCAGAGAGTTTCTCTGCACTTTGTTGCACCAACCCACAAAGCCATGTCTGTCTGGCCAGCCTTAGCCCAGATGTGGGCGGCCTCTGTCTGGCACCTGTGTCTACACACAATTGGCCTTTTTAGGACAGAGAGCAGCCAGGGGGTGTGGTGGACGGGGGAGGCCGGACTGCACAGTGCATACACAACATGTTGACAATGGGGTGTGAGTGTTTGGGCTGTGCTAGGGTGTACACACTGACCAAGGTGAGCTTAGATGAGGTGCTGTGGAAAGAGCTACTTGGCCGGGTTTCGACTGTGTGGATATACAATCAAAACTGAGATGATTTATGATTTTTAATCAGATCCCATTAGCTGTTGAAGAAGCAGCAACTATTCTTGCTGGGGTCCACACAAAACATAGAACATGACAAAATACACTACGACTAAAGAACAATACGACTATTAAAAAAAAGTAAAAGAGAAGGTAAAGAAAAATAAATACATGAATAACACAAAGAATAATTTGTGGGTGTGTGTAGAGTGTGTTTGTGTGTGTGTGTGTGCCACTTCACAGTCCGCATTGTTCCTTGAGGTGTTGTTTTATCTGTTTTTTGCACTGTATGGGTTTTAAAGCTGTGTGTTAACTGGCTGAACAGACAATTCGGTATTTTTAGCACATCACTGCTTCTTACAAAGACCAGCAATGATGCAGTAATTCTCTCCTCCACTCTGAACCAGGAGAGACTGACATGCATTTTATTGACATTGGCCCCAGACATGCTTCTCTGTTCTGGACCAGCTGCAGCTTTCTGGGATATTTTTTGCAACACCTGACCATACAACTGGGCAATAGTCAAGATGCACCAAACCAAAGCCTGAAGGATTTGTTTGGTTGCATGTGATGTTAAAAAAATCATAGCATCTCTTTATAACAGAAAAACCTCTCCCTATTTTTACAACAATAGAATTAATATGCTTTGACCATGACAGTTTACAATCTAACATAACACCAAAAAGTTGAGTCTCTTTTACTTGCTCATTAGCCACATTATTGAGCTGAGGTCCAGTACCTAGTGTGTGACTTGTACCAAATACAATGATTTTGGTTTTAGATATGTTCAAGACTAGTTTATTCCTAGCCACCCATTCTAAAACTGATCATTAGTAAAAATAGAGAACAGTAGAGGGCCAAGACAGCTCCCTTGTAGAAGACCACACTGGACATGTTTTAGGTAAGAGAAGCTTACAATAAAGAAAACCCTCTGTGTTCTATTAGATAGATAGCTCTCTATCCATATGGATAACACATACATTTTTTCAATAACAAATGATGGTCATTAACATCAAAGGCTGCACTGAAATCTATCAGTACAGCTCCCATAATCTTTTTATCAATTTCTTTCAACTAGTCATCAGTCATTTGTGTCAGTGCAGTACATGTTGAGTGTCCTTCCCTATAAAAGTTCTGAAAGTCAGTTGTTAAATTGTTCACAGAGAAATAGGATTGTATCTGGTCAAACACAATCTTTTCCAAAAGTTTGCTAAGAACTAGCAACAAGCTGATTGGTCAGCTCTTAGAGTCAGCAAAGGGAGCTTTACCGTTTTTGGGTAGTGGAATGACTTTGGTTTCCCTCCAGGTCTGTGGAAACTTTTCTCCAGGCTCAGATTAAAGATGTGGCAAATAGGAGTGGCAATATAGTCCACTACCATCCTCAGTAGCTTCCCATCTAGGTTGTTAAAACCAGGCAGTTTGTCATTATTGATGGACAGCAATCATTTTTCCACCTCTCCCACACTAACTTTACAAACTTCAAAATGACAATGCTTTTCTTTCATTATTAGGTATTTTATGCATGAATATGACAGCTCAGTTTGTTGTTGGAATTTCATGCCTAAGTTTGCCCACTTTGCCAATGAAATAGTCGCTAACCTCTCTAGGGTAGGTGGGACGAAATCGTCCCACCTACGTAACAGCCAGTGGAATCCTGTGGCGCGATATTCAAATACCTTAGAAATGCTATTACTTCAATTTCTCAAACATATGACTATTTTACACCATTTTAAAGACAAGACTCTCGTTAATCTAACCACACTGTCCGATTTCAAAAAGGCTTTACAACGAAAGCAAAACATTAGATTATGTCAGCAGAGTACCCAGCCAGAAATAATCAGACACCCATTTTTCAAGCTAGCATATAATGTCACAAAAAACAAAACCACAGCTAAATGCAGCACTAACCTTTGATGATCTTCATCAGATGACACTCCTAGGACATTATGTTATACAATACATGCATGTTTTGTTCAATCAAGTTCATATTTATATCAAAAACCAGCTTTTTACATTAGCATGTGACGTTCAGAACTAGCATACCCCCCGCAAACTTCCGGTGAATTTACTAAATTACTCACGATAAACGTTCACAAAAAACATAACAATTATTTTAAGAATTATAGATACAGAACTCCTCTATGCACTCGCTATGTCCGATTTTAAAATAGCTTTTCGGTGAAAGCACATTTTGCAATATTCTAAGTAGATAGCCCGGCATCACAGGGCTAGCTATTTAGACACCCACAAAATTTAGCCCTCACCAAAGTCAGATTTACTATAAGAAAAATGTTATTACCTTTGCTGTTCTTCGTCAGAATGCACTCCCAGGACTTCTACTTCAATACCAAATGTTGGTTTGGTTCAAAATAATCCATAGTTATGTTCAAATATCCTCTGTTTTGTTCGTGCGTTCAAGACACTATCCGAAGGGTGACGAAGGGTGACGCGCCCGACGCGTTTCGTGACCAAAAAATTCTAAATATTCTATTACCGTACTTCAAAGCATGTCAAGCGCTGTTTAAAATCAATTTTTATGCGATTTTTCTCGTAAAAAAGCGATAATATTCCGACCGGGAAACCCTGTTTTCGTTCAAAGACGAAAAAATAAAAACATGGTGTCGCCTCGTGCACGCGCCCCCAGTCTCATTGTTCTCTGATCGACCACTATCCAAATGCGCTATTGTTTTTCAGCCAGGGCCTGCAAAGACATCATTCACCGTTTTGCCGCCTTCTGAGAGCCTATGGGAGCCGTAGGAAGTGTCACGTTACAGCAGAGATCCTCAGTTTTCAATAAAGAGAGTGTAGAAGCCCAAGAAATGGTCAGAGAGGGCACTTCCTGTAAGGAATCTTCTCAGGTTTTTGCCTGCCAAATGAGTTCTGTTATACTCACAGACACCATTCAAACAGTTTTAGAAACTTTAGGGTGTTTTCTATCCAAAGCCAAAAATTATATGCATATTCTAGTTTCTGGGCAGTAGTAATAACCAGATTAAATCGGGTACATTTTTTATCCGGCCGTGCAAATACTGCCCCCTACCCTAGAGAGGTTAACATAACTGACAATATCAAAAGGTACTCCAAAGCTTTTTTCCAACATATTTTATATAATTTATCTTAGTTTCATAATGCAAATTTGTATTATTTTTGGTCCGTTTAGTCACATAATTT
This sequence comes from Salmo trutta, assembly GCF_901001165.1. NCBI lineage: Eukaryota > Metazoa > Chordata > Actinopteri > Salmoniformes > Salmonidae > Salmo > Salmo trutta. The sequence goes on from NC_042963.1 coordinate 29,033,949, forward strand.
CTCTGTGCTTTGAAAAGTATTTGCCCCCTTTGAGATTTTCTCAATTTTAGCATATTCTTGAGACTGAATGTTATCAGACTTTTAACCAAAACCTAATATTAGATAAATGGAACCTGAGTTTACAAATAACAAAAAGAAAATGTACTTATTTGATTTATTTAACAAAGTTATGCAACACCGAATTCCCCTGTCACGACTTCCGCCGAAGTTGGTCCGTCTCCTTGTTCGGGTGGCGTTCGGCGGTCGACGTCACCGGTTTTCTAGCCACCACCGATCCACTTTTAATTTTCCATTTGTTTTGTCTTCATTGTACACACCTGGTTTCCATTCCCATAATTATGTTCCCTATTTAACCCTCTAGTTCCCCCATGGTTTTGTGTGTGTTTGTTCTTTGTAAGTTGGTCTGTATTTGTGAGCTTGATTATTTTCCTTCTTGGAATATTTGTTGTTTTGAGTAAAGTTACGTGCATTTCTCATCTCTGTGTCTTGCGCCTGACTCCGCCTTACCTGCTACACCTAGATGCCTTACAGAAAGACGCACCACCTAATGGAGTCAGCAGGTGCACACAGCCCTCCTTTGCTAGTGGAGGAGCACACTGCTGGTCGGTGCTGGTTCCTCAGGGAGTCGAGGCAGCAGGCCTGTCGTGTCACCCCAGGTGAGTAGGCACCAGACTCACCCAGAGCTCCCTGTTGCTCACATCATTGAGGTTATAGAATTTCCTGAGTTTTCCCAGCATAAGGTGCTAGTAGAGTCAGGCGCAGCTGGGAACTTTATTGACTGTTCATTTGCCCATAGTTTAGGGATCCCCATTGTTCCTGTTGATATGCCCTTCCCTGTGCATGCCTTAGATAGTCGATCATTAGGGTCAGGGCTGATTAGGGAGGCCACTGCTCCACTATGCATGGTTATGCAGGAGGGTCATGAGGAGAGAATCAGTCTCTTCCTTATTGATTCTCCTGCGTTTCCCGTGGTGCTGGGCCTACCTTGGTTGGCCTATCATAACCCCACTATTTCGTGGCAACAGAGGGCTCTCAAGGGATGGTCACGAAAGTGCTCGGGGAGGTGTGTAGGTGTTTCCATCGGTGCGACTACGGTGGAGAGTCCAGACCAGGTCTCCACCGTGCACATCCCTTCAGAATATGCGGATTTGGCTCTCGCCTTCTGTAAGAAGGCGGCGACTCAACTACCACCCCATCGACGTGGGGATTGTGCGATAAATCTCCTGGTAGACGCAGCACTACCCAGGAGTCACATGTATCCTCTGTCACAGGAGGAGATGGCGGCTATGGAAACATATATCTCTGAATCTCTGGGACAGGGATAAATTTGGCCTTCCACTTCACCTGCCTCCTCGAGTTTCTTTTTTGTGAAGAAGAAGGATGGAGGTCTGCGCCCATGTATTGACTATCGAGGTATCAATCAGATCACTTTGAGGTACAGCTACCCGCTGCCTCTCATAGCCAGTTTGATTGAGTCAATGCACGTGGGGCGCACTTCTTCACAAAATTGGATCTCAGGAGTGCTTACAATCTGGTGCGTATCCGGGAGGGGACAAGTGGAAGATGGCATTTAGTACCACCGCTGGGCACTGTTGGCCAACACCAACCACGGTAAAGGAAGTGCAGCGGTTCTTAGGGTTTGCCAACTACTACCGGAGGTTTATCCAGGGCTTTGGTCAGGTAGCGGCTTTTCTCATCTGGACTGACCACCGCAACCTGGAGTACATCCGGACGACGAGGAGACTGAACCCTCACCAGGCAAGGTGGGCCATATTTTTCACCCGTTTTGTTTTCACCCTATCCTACAGACCAGGTTCCCGAAACGCTAAGACAGACACACTGTCCCGGATGTATGCCTTGGATCCCACTCCCATACTTCCGGCTTCTTGCCTGGTGGCACCGGTGGTGTGGGAGCTGGACGCGGACATCGTGCGGGCGTTACGTACAGAGCCCACTCCCACTCAGTGTCCAGCTGGGCATATGTACGTTCCGTCTGCTGTCTGCAACCGTTTGATCTATTGGGCCCACACCCTCCTCTGGTCATCCTGGCATTGGTCGGAGAGTGCGCTGTCTTAGTGGGAAGTACTGGTGGGTTTATGTTTCCTCCTGCTTGGTGTGCGCTCAGTGCAAGGCACCTAGACACCTGCCCAAAGGGAAATTACAACCCCTACCCATTCCACAACGGCCGTGGTCACACCTGTCGGTGAAATTCTTGATGGATCTTCCTCCGTCACAGGGAAACACCACGATCCTGGGGATATGTGAGACCAGGGACGGTGATGGACAGGCAGAGGTTGTGGGAGACCAGCCGGAGCTGCAGAGGAGTCTTGTTCTGCAAGCAGACCGAGCATGTGGTGACAAATGCTGAGACATCAGGAACCATGGTAGGCCACCAAAAGCATTGGCAAAGGCCAGGGTCTGACGGGGGCCTTGGTGGCAGGCAAGCCTGGAGGAGTGGGCCCACTGCATGACTGAGAAGCTGACCATATCAGGAACAAACATCCGGTTATCTGGGTCGGGGTTCGGCTGGGAACGCTGCGCCTCACGAACATGCTTCCCTTTTCCCCAGCTGAGTGCCGTCACCAGGCACGAGGTGGGAAGGATTGTCTCGGGGTTCTGAGGTTGTAGCCGTGGGGCTATAGCGGTGTGACAGCACATCCGACTTGACATTCTTGGATCCTGGTCAGTATAAGAGGGAGAAGTTGAACCAGGTGAAAAGCAGGGCCCACTTAGTTTGCCTGGAATTGAGACGGTTGGCGGTGTGGAGATATTCCAGGTTCTTGTGGTTCGGTCCACACAATTAACGGATGTTCCGCCCCCTCCAGGCAGTGCCTCCACTCCTTCAACTCCATCTTCACCGCAAGAAGATCATGATTCCCCACATCATAGTTCCTCTCCGTGGCGTTGAGGCGATGGGAGAAGAAGGCGCAGGGATGTAACTTGAGGTCCAGGGCAGAACACTGGAACAGGACTTTCCCCACTCCGACATCTGAAGCATTGGCCTCCACCACGAACTGGCGACGGGTCAGGATGAACCCAGATGGGAACTGTAGTGAAACGTTATTTGAGATCCTGGAACGCCCAGTCAGCAGCTGGGGACCACGTGAACGAAACCTTGGGAGAGGTGAATGCAGACAGGGGGAAGCCAGGGTGCTGTAACCCCGGATAAAGATGCAAAAAAAGTTGGAGAATCCCAGGAAAAATGAAATTCGCACTTCTCTGCTTTCACAAAAAGCTGGTTCTCCAGGAGGCGTTGGAGAATCTGTCGGACATGGAGCACGTGTTCTTGGGCGGAGCGGGGGAAATCGAGGATGCTGCCGAGGTAGACGAAGACGAACTGGTTCAACATGTCGCTGAGAACATCATTAACCAGAGCCTGAAACACAGCGGGGGCATTGGTAAGGCCAAATTAAATTTTTCCTTCTTCTCCACAAAAAAAAACCCTGCGCCGGCGGGGGAGGCAGAAGGACAAATGAACCCTGCAGCAAGGGAGTCCTCAATGTAGGTCTCTATAGCCTTGGTCTCCAGATCCGACAGAGAGTACAGTCGTCTCTGGGGCGGAGTGGTGCCTGGGAGAAGGTCAATCCCGCAGTTATAGGGTCGGTGAGGTGGAAGCGATGTGGCCCGGGCCTTACTGAACACCTCCCGGAGGTCCTGCTACTCCATGGGAATGGCGGAGAGGTCCAGGGCAACTTCCGAACACCCAGGAAGACTTCCCGGGCACCAGCATGGCACCAAGGGGATTGTGTTGCTTCTGCCAAGAGAATCCCAATACCACAGGAACCTGAGGAGACTTAATAAGCAGGAATTGCATCGTCTCGCTGTGGTTCCCTGACACACGTAGGTTGATGGGGGTGACCCGGCCTATAGAGTGCCCGTCCAGTGCTCTAACGCCCATGGCAATGGAGAGGGGCTGAGTTGGGATGCCCAGCTCAGATGCCAGGGTAGCGTCCATAAAGCTGTCATCGGCTCCAGAGTCAATGAGTACCCGAAAGATTTAGACTGGTTCCCCCACAGAAAAATGGCATGAAAAGGGGTGCGAGTAAGGGGAGAGAAAAAGTTATCCGTATGGCCCACCAGAGTACTCGCTCCTACCGGTGAGCCTGGTCTTTTAGTGGTAGGTGGAGACGAAATGACCAGTAGTCCCGCAATACAGGCAACTCTTAGTGTGAAGCCTATATAGTCATTCGGGTGGAGACAGCCTAGCTCTGCCTAGTTGCATTGGCTCGGGAAGAGGTGAATCTGCAGACTTCGGAGACTCTCGGGTGACCTCGGGTAGCCTCAGGTTCTCTCGGCAACGGAGCCGTCGGGGACTTCCGGGATGTCTCGGCGGCAAGGTGGAATCCTTGGGCGTGCAAGTGAAATCGAATCTCCTCTCCTTCCTTCCTTCCAGTAGTCGCCCATCGATCTGTATGGTCAAGGCGATGAACGAGTCTAGGTCCATCGATAGTTCCCGGGCTGCAAGCTCGTCCTTTACTTTCTCCGATACTCCGTGCAGGAACATGTCGAACAGCGCTTCTGGGTTCCAGGCACTCTCAGATCACAACGTGCGGAAATCCACCGCATTGTCTGCCACACTGCGGGAGTCTTGCCGATGCTGGAGTAACATCCGGGCAGCCTCTGGAGCATCGAAAAGTTTCGTTACATCTGCCACAAACTCCTCCAGACTGAAGCATATTGCCGTAGCCGAGATGAGAGCCCTCCCGGACATCAGCGTGAAGAAGTACACTATCTTAGAGCGGTCAGAGGGGAAAGAGGAGGGTTGCAGCTCGATGACGAAGGAACACTGAGCGAGAAACGCCTGACAGGTGCCCGACTCTCCATCGAAGCGTTCCCGGGGGAGGTAAGCGGGGTTCCCGGGAAACCGGCTGCTAACAGCCGGGTTACTGAGGGGTTGGAGGTTTCCGTTGTGGTCGGCTGCCTAACAGACAACCCGCAGAATTGCTCCAGCAATGTGTTCAACACTTGGTCATGGCGTTCGGCCAAGGTCTGGAACCCTTCCATAAGACCACGAAGCAACTCCTCGATCCTTCCAATGGTGGCTCCTTGAGAGAAGATGGCGTAGCAGAGCTGGTCCGAATCTGCTGGGTCAGTCATGGTACTATCACGTTTTAGGGAAGACCCAGATGCAGACAGTGTCGAAGTAACAAAAGTTTATTACTAGAACAGGGGGCAGGCAAAACGACAGGTCAAGGGTAGGCAGAGGTCAGTAATCCAGATCAGAGTCCAAAAGGTACAGAACAGCAGGCAGCCTCAGTGTCAAATTCTCTGTACTCTTCGAGCTCATATTAGGCTCATATACCTCATTGGTTATTCTGAAATATTGAATTGTCTGGGCGACAAAACAAACCCATGCCAGACATAATGTAAACAAACCCAGCCAAGACGTCATAACATGCTCTTTCTGAGAGTTCTAATTGTGTGACTGTCAGTGACTGACATAATAAGAGAAAAACTGCTGATGCATAACGTAATTTCAAAATTGCTCCTTGTGTATTCTACTATTCTAACATGCTGACTAGACCGTACACGTGTGTGCGTCTGCGTGCACCATCGCGCATGTTGATTTTGTCCATCCACACCAGACTCGATCAGGACACGTAGGTTAAAATATCAAAACGAACTCGCCATTTAGCTGGCTAGCTTGCTGTTGCTAGCTAATTTGTCCTGGGATATAAACATTGTAGTGGAGCGGCTCGAGAGTTTCAAGTTCCTTGGTGTCCTTGACATCACCAACAAACTATCATGGTCCAAACACACCAAGACAGTCGTGAAGAGGGCACGACAACACCTTTTCCCCCTCAGGAGACTGAAAATATCAAAATGAACTCGCCATTTAGCTAGCTAGCTTGCTGTTGTTAGCTAATTTGTCCTGGGATATAAACATTGGGTTGTTATTTTACGTGAAATGCACAAGGTCCTTTTTTTATGGATCATTGTAGAATTTTTACCCATTTTGAGTCACACAAAATCGTGTGTTTGTAATTGACCTGTGTGTAGCTGGTGTGGAGGAGTCAGGCGCAGGACAGCAGATATGAGTAAGGAACGTAATTTACTCAAGGAATCAATTAATACAACACAAATAAACTAGCCCACAAATAACGGACCGTATATATACAAACAATCACTCACAAAAACCATGGGGGAACAGAGGGTTAAATAATGAACAAGTAATTGGAGGATTGAAACCAGGTGTGTAAAACAAACACAAAACAAATGGAAAATGAAATGTGGATCGGCGATGGCTAGAAGGCCGGTGACGTCGACCGCCGAACGCCGCCTGAACAAGGAGTGGGGCCGACTTCGGCGGAAGTCGTGACAGTGTTCTCTACTCCAACAATTAATCCACAGATAAAAGGGGTAACCTAGTTAGTTTCTAGTAATCTCTCCGCCTTCAGTCTTCTTCTTCTGTGGACTTTATATGGCAGTTGGCAACCAATTATAAGGTGCATTACCACCACCAACTGGACTGGAGTATGGATTTCAGTTCATCTTTCAATCACCCTTGTGGGTATATGCTCCTAAAAACCAGTGAGGCAGTTCATCTTTCAATCACCCATGTGGGTATATGCTCATGAATACCAATGAAGAGGTGGGAGAGGCGGGACTTGCAGTGTGTCAAGCATCAAAAATAGAACCAAGTTCTATTTTAGTGCCTGGCTATGCAGACTCTCGTTGACATGCGCAAGCAGTTTGGATGAAATGTTACAGCGCTCGGTGTGGTCAGCATGTCACTCTTTACTCCCGACTGAGTAAAAAATGTCAAATGTATATCCCCCACAAAATTCATATACATAATTGGACAGTGGGCTGCCATTTGCCCATCCCTGCTCTAGATAGTCTTTTTTCCCAGTTTATAATGACTTAGAGACAGTGCTGATATCATCTCACGTGGACCTACAGTTCGTTGTCATATTGCTGCAAGTCTCTTTCAGGACATCCACCTCTCCCTGGGAGAACTGCAAACTGTCCTTAAGGTCCTGGTCCTATCTGGTCAGATTGTCCGTTCTTTTGTTAGTTGTCCACCAGTTTATGAACAAAGCTCTAAAAGACATCTTTGTGTTGATTTAAAAGATCACACACCTGTGATAGCGATTCACCGTCCTCTACATTAATCCCACCTTCTTTAGCTTTGGGCAGCATGATGGTAGCAATGTTAGCCAACACTGGTACTCCGTGCAGTTCCAGCCAGAACAACTTGCAGGGCCGATGGAAACAGTGATGGAAACAGCACCAAACAGCAGGGATTTAAACAGCCACAAGCCCGGGACTATTCATGGTCCCAGCCACAAGGACTAACCGCGTCACGGGCTGTGGTCAGGCTGTCAAGGAAACATGGCTAGCTTGATATATACAGTGACAGTCTTGATAGTGACAGTCTTCATATACTTTTTTAAATTTCTGTGTAATGAAGTGATGTGGAAAATCAAAGACATGACCATTTATTTGTCTATTGGCAAGCGTCTGTGAATTTCAATGTGTAGATTGACCTTTGATAAGACATGTCGTGACTAAAACGAAGATAGAGTGCATGGAAATAATTGAAATGTTTGAAGATGTGTGACAAGAAGAGGAAAACACATCTTCAGATCATAGTCATATTTAGATTTGAATCTGCCTTTTTCAAATCAGGCCTGGCCAGGAAGACAGCCCACATCCATTACAGAATATGTACAGAACACAGACAACATTACAAAATACTATATTATATACAGTGACAGTCAACTCCAGATAAGTGAAAATTCACAAACAGTCTACCCACTAAACCAAGAGATGATTTGGAAAGCCAATAGACATGCTCTGGACAAATGACACATCACCAGTCATTCTGACAGTGTTTACTAAACGGGCTGATGAAGATATAAAATGGTTTTCTCTGAGATTTGTTTCTGACACTCTGTAATGGAACTCTGCTTAAAAAGCACCAAAACCTGGGATTTGTACCTGTTGTAATGTGTGACATACATGTCTCAGATCACTTGTGAATCAGGTGAGGGGGAGAACAGAGGGAACAGGGTGGCAAGAAGGGGAGGAAATAGGAGAAGAACGCTGGGGAGAATATCAAAATCCATACAGGAGAGTGGGGGAATGGACGACAATATTAGAGGTAAGGAGAGGAGAGGAGAGAAAAGGGGGTGAAAAAAAGAGTGACTAGGGGAGGAGAGCATAATGAGCAGGAGAAACGAAGAGAGGATGAATAAGGAAAAAGGGTGAGAGGAGAGGACAACAAAAGGGAGTAAAGAAGGAGAATAAAAGAGAGGAGAGTAGGAGTGGGTCAGCCAGCTATGGCAACCAGTAGTAATTGTATCTCTCACTCTGTTTCTCTCCCTTTCTCTCTACCCCTTCCCCACTCTCTCTCCTCTCTCCCTCTCTACCCCCAGTCTCTCTACTCCTTTTCTCTCTCTCTGTCTCCCATTTTCTGTCTCCCTCCCGCTTCTACCCCCCTCTCTCCCTCCCACCCTCTGTCTTTCCAGCCAGCATTTATCATCACCAGCAAAGAAAAACAGAAGAGTCTGTTGTCTCTGAGCCAGAGCAAACAGTGATATCCAACCTCCCCCACCACTCTCTCCCTCCTCTCTCCAGGGTTCCTCTGGCTCCAGTCCATAGTCAAACATACATACTGTACACACATACACAACAGCAGGTCACAGGAAAACACAGGGATATTCAATCAGGGTACGGACCCATTGTTCCCAGACCGGTGTAGACACAGCGACACCTATTATAACATGAGGCTAATCATTTGGCAAATCTGATCCATATTTCTATACTCCTGATTCCTGCTAACAAGCAAAAACGAAAGCAGAAAGTACCAGTGACTTGCTCAATACAGAAGTGGTCAGATGACGTGGATGCTATACTACAGGACTGTTTTGCTATCACAGACTGGAATATGTTCCGGGATTCATTTAATGGCATTGAGGAGTATACCACCTCAGTCACCGGCTTCATCAGTTAGTGCATCGACAACATGTCCCCCCACAGTGACCGTACGAACATATCCCAACCAGAAGCCATGGATTACAGGTAACATCCACACTGAGCTAAAGGCTAGAGATGCTGCTTTCAAGGAGCGGGACACTATTTTGGACTCTTATGAGAAATCCTGCTATGCCCTCAGACGAACCATCAAACAGGCAAAGCATCAATACATGACTAAGATTGAATCCTACTATACCGGCTCTGACGCTTGTTGGATGTGGCAGGGTTTGCAAACTATTACCAACTACAAAGGTAAACCTAGCCGTGAGCTGCCCAGTGCCTTGAGCCTACCAGACAAACTAAATGCCTTTTATGCTTGCTTCGGGGCAAGCAACATTGAAGCATGCATGAGAGCACCAGCTGTTCCGGACAACTGTGTGATCACGCTCTACGTAGCCGATGTGAGCAAGACCTTTAAACAGGTCAGCTTTCACAAGGAATCGGGGCCAGACGGATTACCAGGACATGTACTCAGAGCATGCGCGGACTAACTGGCAAGTGTCTTTGCTGACATTTCTAACCTCTCCTTGACCAAGTCTGTAATACCTAAATGTTTCAAGCAGACCACAATAGTCCCTGTGCCCAAGAAAGCGAAGGTAACCTGCCTAAATGACTACCGCCCTGTAGCACTCACGTCAGTAGCCATAAAGTGCTTTGAAAGGCTGGTCTTGGCTTACATCAACACCATCATCCCGGAAATCCTAGACCCACACCAATTCGCACACCCCCCCAACAGATCCACAGATGAAGCAATCTCGATCACACTCCACACTGTCCTATCCCAGCTGGACAAAAGGAACACGTATGTAAGAATGCTGTTCATTGACTACAGCTCAGCGTTCAACACCATACCGCCCACAAATCTCATCACTAAGCTAAGGACCCTGGGACTAAACACCTCCCTCTGCAACTGGATCCTGGACTTCCTGACGGGCCACCCCCAGATGGTAAGGGTAGGCAACAACACGTCTGCTACGCTGATCCTCAACACGGGGGCACTCAGTGGTGCGTGCTTAGTCCCCTTCTGTACTCCCTGGCCAAGTACAACTCCAACACCATCATTAAGTTCGCTGACGACACAATAGTGGTTGGCCTGATCACTGACAATGATGAGACAACCTATAGAGAAGAGGTCAGAGACCTGGCAGTGTGGTGCCAGGACAACAGCCTCTCCCTCAACGAGAGCAAGACAAAGGAGCTGATCGTGGACTACAGGAAAAGGTGGGCCGAACATGCCCCCATTCACATCGATGGGGCTGTAGTGGAGTGGCTCGAGAGTTTCAAGTTCCTTGGTGTCCACATCACCAACAAACTATCATGGTCCAAACACACCAAGACAGTCATGAAGAGGGCATGACAGGAGACTGAAAAGTTTTGGGTCCTCAGATCCTCATAAAGTTCTACAGCTGCACCATCGAGAGCATCCTGACCAGTTCCATCACCGCCTGGTATGGTAACTGCTCAGTATCCGATCATAAGGCATTACAGAGGGTAGAGTGTACGACCCAATACATCACTGGGGCCAAGCTTCCTGCCATCCAAGACCTACATACTAGGCGGTGTCAGAGGAAGGCCCAAAAAATTGTCAAAGTCTCCAGTCACCCTAGTCATAGACTGTTCTCTCTGCTACCGCAGCAAGCGGTACCAGAGCGCCAAGTCTAGGTCCAAAAGGCTCCTTAACAGCTTCTACCCCCAAGCCATAAGACTGCTGCACAATTAATCAAATAGCCACTGGACAATTGACATTGACCCCCCCCCCCTTGTTTTTACACTGCTGCTACTCGCTGTTTATTATCTATGCATAGTCACTTCACCCCTACCTACATGCACAAATTACCTCAACTAACCTGCACCCCCCCACATTGACTCGGTACCTGTACCCCCTGTATATAGCCTCGTTATTGTTATTTTATTGTGTTACTTTTTATTACATTTTTTGCTTCAGTTTATTTAGTAAATATTTTCTTAACTCTATTTTTTTTCTGTATTGTTGGTTAAGGGCTCGTAAGTAAGGATTTCATATGGTTCTCTATGGTGTTTAGGTCAGAGCGTGACTAGTGGGGTGTTCTAGTCATTCTATTTCTATTTCTATGTTGGTGAGTTGTATGCTTCCCAATTAGAGGCAGCTGGTAATCGTTGCCTCTAATTGGGGATCATATTTAGGAAGCCCTTTCTCCCACCTGCTTTGTGGGATATTGTTTCAGTTAGTGCCTATGTGCGCGCTGTACTTCACGTTCGTTGGATGTTTTGTTGTTTCACTGTGAATTAAAATTATGTGGAACTCAACTCACGCTGCGCCTTGGTCCGCTCTGTACGACGATCGTGACAGGCGCATGTGACAAATAAAATTGTATTAGATTTGATTTGACTGTGTTGGTGTAAGTGTGTCTCTCTCGCTCTGTTATTAATGCGTGTCTACTTGAATGTTCTTCATTCAGTTCCTTGCATGTCTTCTGACTTGAAACTCACATTGTGTGCACTTAACTGACATGCTGACAGAGAGCAAGCATAAATAACGTATCTAAATTTTAATTGCACTGCATTTAGTAACATTACGTGTTCTCAAATACAGTTTTATGAATACCATGAAAATAGACAAGCTGTTGTTTTGAGAACATTTCACAAACGTTTTGGAAACATTCATGGAACCCTCTGAAAACCCCAGAATTGCTGTACTGGGTTGGTAATGGTGGTGGGCCAGCTAAGAACCCTTTAGGGAGCAGGTAACTCAGCCACAACTCGGGGCCCCATGCTGACAATGCTCATTTAATGTTCACAGGTCATTAATGACATGTAATAAAGGACATGTAAATACATCTGTTCACACTGTGTTACAAGAAAATAAAGGGTTAAACTATGGCCATAAAACACCAGGCTCTCAGGTGCAGTAAAGGTTTGCTATTATCAGATCAATGCCATTGACCGTCGCAACACAATCAGAGCCCAGTAGTAAGAGCCACAGGAGTCTGGAATTAACCACCTGAAATCTGCATGTAAATATATGGTCCTGCACAAAGCCAGATTTCTGGGTGGAGCTCCTTTTCAAACGCCCCGCATGGGCTCACAAAGCATTAGAGTTATTTCCCCCTGTGAGTCTGAAATCTTAGCTTGGCAATGCATTTTTCCATCACACTTGCACACACAAACAGTCATACACACAGACACAGTCATCGTCCACCAGAGGCTCATCAATGTAGAGATTGGCAGTATAATGAGCCTCAGAAACCCACCTCAAATGTTTTCCTGTCCAGAGAATTTACCACTGAGCAATATGTTTTTGTTATTGCTGACCCCCTTAATCGGAATAAATCATTAACCATATCACCTAAACTGTGATACTGTATTTCTATACTGTTAAATTGTAAGGTTGTAATCTGTAAATATGCAAATGTGTAAGTGGTGGCCTTGCTAAAAAGGTGGGTGTTAAACCAAAAGAGCAGGTCAGATTGGAATGTTCATAGAAACTGAGTGCCACGTGTCCTCATCTCGTTAACCAGACCAGAGAATGCCCAGACCAGATGGGCAGGGTGGCAGGGTGAAGGCCCAGATAGAAGGGAGGTGGAAATGGGATCAATAGGCCTGATTAAAACAACCTCTAGGATGCAATGACAGAAGTGGTGAAACTGTCCCTCGACACCCATTTACATTATGTTGTGTCTGTTTGCATTGCACACACATAAAAACATGTGCGTGAACAATACCACCGGCAACATACGACACACACACACACACACACACACACACACACACACACACACACACACACACACACACACACACACACACACACACACACACACACACACACACACACACACACACACACACACATTTACATGCCCGTAAGCGAATGCACACACACACAAACTCACACTCACACTCACAAACACACTCACACTCTACAACCGATTCAATAGACCAAGGACTGAGAAATCCACCTTGAAAATCATAAAAGTGAAAAAGCTACATTACATAAAACGCTACAGGCATTTCTGGCACGCTCCTCTTTTTCCATGGCAGGTACATGAATAATTGAAAAATCAGAAGCTGGCAACATCTCAAGGCTGAAGCAGCAGCACACATGTTTCTAATACAGCTCACATGTATAGAGAGAAAAGACAAAGAGAGAGGGAGAGGAGGACAAGGACTGATGAAAATGCAATGCAGCTTTTTTGATGCCCTATGTTACATAGTCAGTATGCACCTCTGCAGGTATTTCAACTCGCACTTCAATGCATGGAAGTCTCACCAGCCTTGTGCAAACTTGGTAATGCAAAGCTGCTCAACCATTCTCTCTCTTTTCCTCTCTCCGCGAGAATGAGAGATTTGGGGCAGTGAGGAGAGAGCCAAAAACAGAGAGCAGAGACCTGACCCAACTTGCTGTCATTCAGCCTCCCAGAGTTGTTTTTGCCAAAACGCCGGCGGGGTGTGGAGGTGAGGTAGAGAGAGAGAGAAGGGTGTAGTGTAGATAGGAGGGTGGGGGGTTGTTAGTGGAGGATGTGTGTGCAGGGGGCGGGTGGACGAACAATAGACATTTGTTCGGCAACATATTACTTTACAGCGGTTGGTGAAAATGAGAGCAGTAGAGGTGCACTTTCTGCAAGGCTGCCCCTCTCTCTCTCTCCTGCTGATGAAAAAGTGCTGAAAGCAAGAGTGATAGTGAGAGAGAGATAGAGAGGGGGGGAGCAGGGTCCTTGACTGAGAGATATGCCACTTTACAGCACTGTTTACAAACCCTGACAGAAATTGTGAAGGTTGTGCCAACTTGGATGAATAGCACGACTGTGTAGGTGTGTCAGTCCTGGAGGTATACTTTAGCAGGTGTGCCATGCAGTGAGAGACTCTACACGCTGACTGTTGCAGGTCTTTCTGTGTATGATAATTGACTATACAGGTGGGACTGTGCAGGTCTTTCCATGAAGGATTAAAGGGATACTTCATAATGTTGGCAATGAGGCCTAGTATCTACTTCCTCAGTCAGATTAACTCGTGGATACCATTTGCAAGTCTCTGCGTGCAGTTTGAAGGAAGTTGCTAACTAGCGTTACCACAATTTCTAACTAGCATTAGCACAATGACTGGAAGTCCATCTGCTAGCATGCTAGTAGATACCATAGACTTCCGGTCATTGCACTAAATTTAGTTACCATTAGCTCGCAAAACTAACTCTAACTTCCTTCATATTGGATGCAGAAACACAAATGGTATCCAAGAGTTCATCTGACTCTGGGGAAGTAGATAAATGGCTTCATTGCCAAAATCCCAAAGTATCCCTTTAACTGTGCTGGCTTTACTGTGAAGGCTTATGAACGTTTGATTTATTAATGTGTAGTTACACAAAACGCTATCAGGTTTCAAAGTTGTACGTCCTATGTAACTCTGTGACTCGTGGTTGTGAATGTAATTCACACAATGCCCCTTCTGAATCATTGTGGATATTAATAATGAATATGTAAATGTATAAATGTTTCAGAGGAAGCATGTAAATGCATGATGGTTTTCAGAGAATACACAAATATATGACTGTTTAAGTCAATATTAATTTTACCAGGTGGTTGGGATCATACATGTAAGAGGCCTTGCTCAAGCAGACATATTTTAGCATTGTGAAGAGCTGTCTTTGAAGGGCATTGCAAATGAACTACATATTCATGGCTCATGGAAACACCTTTATAATAATACAATAAAAAAAACACACAATGTTTCTTTTTTGTCCTATAAATTATTTTGTGCCTACTTCTTTGTCATGTCCATTTCTCTATATTGGTCAATAGTAAGAGCCTCTTTTTCTGTATAGTAAAGTGACTCTACTAAAGTTCTACTGTGTTGTGGCCAATGATTGACCCTGCTCTCCAGCTGGGCCCAGAGCGGGCCCCCCAGACCCTCAGTGGTCCCCGGCACAGGAAGCGCTGCTCACTAGGGCCTGTCATGCCTGCTTTTTCTCCACATCTCCGGTTTCCTACCGCAAGCTCTGAACCTTTTCACCTGGATCATCGAAGCTAGCTAGCTGCTAGGGAGTGGCTATCCCCTGGCTAACGTCTCTGTCCCGAAGCAAGCACCAGTGAGCCTGGAACTAGCCTCGTGCAAGGCCCATCTCCCGGCTAGCTGAAGAGGTCCAACAGCCACTCCTTGGGCTACAATACATATTTTGCCAATTGGCCTGGAACCTTTTACTGCCGACACGGAGCCCCGCCTATCCATCACGACTGGTCTACCGACGTAATCCGCCCGAGGGGTTTCAACAGGCTCCTCCGTTGCAACGTCCCCTGAAGGCCAAACGAGTAGCCTGCTAGCCGCGGCCCGCTAGCTGTCTATAGCATATCGGACTGTTAGCTGAAGAGGACCATCAGCCAATTTCTTGGGCTACAATATTCCCAGAAACCTTCTCATTTTACTCTCTGTTCTGAACGCACTACACGACCAGTTCTTATACCCTTTAGCCGTACCCTTATCCTACTCTGTTCCTCTGGTGATGTAGAGGTTAACCCAGGCCCTGCAGGCCCCAGCTCCACTCCCATTCCCCAGACGCTCATTTGCTGACTTCTGTAACCGTAAAAGCCTTGGTTTCATGCATGTTAACATTAGAGGTCTCCTCCCTAAGTTTGTTTTATTCACTGCTTTAGCACACTCTGCCAACCCGGATGTCCTAGCCGTGTCTGAATCCTGGCTTAGGAACCCACCAAAAATCCCAAAATTTCCTTCCCTAACTATAACATTTTCCACCAAGATAGAACTGCCAAAGGGGGTGGAGTTGTAATCTACTGCAGAGATAGCCTGCAGAATTCTGTCATACTATCCAGGTCTGAGCCCAAACAATTTGAGCTTCTACTTCTAAAAATCCACCTTTCCAGAAACAAGTCTCCCACCGTTGCCGCTTGTTAAAGATCACCTTCTGCCCCCAGCTGTGCCCTGGACACAATATGTGAATTGATTGCCCCCCATCTATCTTCAGAGCTTGTACTGTTAGGTGACCTAAACTGTGGCATGATTAACACCCCGGCCGTCCTACAAACTAAGATAGATGCCCTCAAGCTCACAAAAATGATCAATGAACCTACCAGTTACAACCCCAAATCCGTAAACACGGGCACCCTCATCCTGACCAAACTGAAACTTGTATTGCCATCTGCAAATACGAATAAAATTGTTAAATTACGAGCCTTGTTGGTTAAGCCACATAAAAAGGGAGCAACCTTCCCACTAGCCATGATTGGTTGAGACCGCGGGACATAGAGGTACCCAGCGTCACGGCTTCATTGCTCCAGACCACCGCAAGGGGGAGTTCATTATGCATTTGGGTCCCAAAGTTTTTATATGACCAATCATATCAAGTGGTTCCAATGACGAATTTTGACGAGAGCCACCCGTCCCTGGTGGCATTCTTCAACAAAGATGGCTGACAAAACATTACATTACAGTGGAACCAGATGTAAGTTGTTATAACGTCATAATGAGTCAAGCAAAAAATGTACAATTGAGAGGAATATGTTAGTTAATGTAGAGACAAATGTTTGTGCATATTTGTTGTCATTAAGTTAATTTACGAAAATCGCTATTTACTAGCTAACATTAGCCAGCTAGCTAGTGTTAGGAGAATGAATTTGTAATTCGTGTTGTTTCATGTTTTAGGGACTCCTGAGAAAACCAGCAAACCAGGCTGTTGTCTTGGGAAACAGTGGATGTGAAGAATCTAGCTAGCTAAAGCATTTACTGCAAACTGAATGTAGAAATGTGTAAGCTTGCCTTGCAATGCAGCTGAAGTACCATAGCTAGCTAACTATTTACTTGCTTATTGCGTAGTGAAGGATAAAAATAACTGTATGCCTATGGATGTGTAGCAAGCTACAGTATGTAGCCAATCTGTGTATGGACCCTAAAACGTTAGGTTCTGAACTAATACCAATCTATGAACCTCAGTTATCATAGTTGTTGTATCAACTTCAAGTCTGAATGGCATTAATGAAGCCTATGGATAGAGTAGAATATAATAACTTTATTGTGTCAAGGATGCAACTCCTATATACACATGTACTGTAGTTATTACCATGCATGAGATCCCCACATTGTAGCCTGTACATTGAATATATTCACTAATCATGTACTCTTCCTTGGCAAATAAAGTTGCGGTTGTCACAACGTCCACAGATGGTGGCGCCTCTCCTCAGTCGGGCGGTGCTCGGCGGTCGTCGTCGCCGGCCTACTAGCTGCCACCGATCTATGTTTCAGTGTCTGTTAGTTATGTCTGTTTTTGGTTGCACCTGTTTCGTGTTTGTTATTAGTGGGGGGGTATTTAGGTTGTCTGTGTTTAGTTAGGATTCGTGCGGGATTTTTCTATGTTACGTGTGGTAGGGGTTGTAATTATTTAACGTAGTTGCTTTTGCTACGTATCGTTTAGGCATTAGGGTTGCCGAGCTGCGCCCCGTCTGTCTTTTAGAGTGGATCTTCCCTCTCGTCATTTGACTTTTGTGCACCCTGCCTTATATGTGGATTTTGCCCCTTGGCAGTATTAAATTACGTTTGTTCAAATGGACCTCAGTCTCCTGCGCCTGACTCATCCTCCAAGTGTTCTATCTGCCCGCGACAGCGGTTCAGGTATGAATCTCTGAGGCATTCTTTTTCAGTCATATCAAACTCCATTATTTGAATGATGCTGTGTCTGCATGTATGTATTACAATTATACCCTTCAACAGTGTTTACCACTCCTGCTCCTGGGACATCAATGATTACACATTGTAACTATGCAATAGACCAGAAACATAATTGATTTGGAATTCATATACACAGAAAAAAACGAATCATATCTAACTTCCTTCATCTGCATTAATCTGAGGACACAGGATAGTATTTCAATGAGATACTTCATTTCAACCAGTGGAGAATGTGAAACGCTTTATTGAAGGAAGTTCATTATCCATGTGTTATAAATACAGAAATGCATTATAATTAAGATAATTGTAATATTATAAATACAAGTTCAATCTGTACTTCAATGCACATATGGTGTGCATTATAAAATGAGGAAGAAAGACGAGGTGGAGAGAGAGGTGTAGATGACAGAAAGGGTAAGAGGTAAGAACAGAGGCAGACAGCATATGATTCATGAATTACAGTGCTACTCTAATATTCTCTCAGTTCATCACAATTGCGGTGTCTCCTAACCAGCCTTGGGCCCCCAGTTGGCCCGAAGGTTATCTTAAGAGCGGGTGAGGTGGCAATGATGGGACTGGCTTCCTCTCTCACATCAAAACATACCTGCAGACGAGTGACAAATGGATAGAGAGAGAGCATGATTAAGCCTTGTTTTTTTTATTCTAACATGGTCAGTCATCTTAAATCAGGAGGTGAAATGCAAAACTGACCTTGGATCATTAACTCTGGGACTACTACATCTCTGTCTGTATTTCAATATAAAGTATCTCTTTAATGATTCTTCCTGTTGACCCGACCAAGTGACATCTCACCTATGATCATGCTGTGCCCTCTGTGTTTGCCAGTTCAGATGCGTGAGGGGTTCACCAAAACAGCTGATATAACCTAGAGGATTTAGGGAGAAGGGGGAGGGATGAAGTGAAGAAAAGAGACTGTTATTGTGTGTGTGTGTGGTCTCATCTGGTGTCCACACTATGTGGCTACAGAGTACTTTATGCTGAAAACAGACACATGGGGACAAACAATAGAAGACAATGTCAATAGAAGATACTGTATGTGACGCAGACACCTATCGGAGCATATCTGAAACATTTAAATATGGAGGGCTATGTGTCTCACCATTTGGTTATTGCAATGCTAACCCCCAGGGAGATCATGACTTGGCAGCAACAGATCGCAACAGATAGTCCAGTGAAAATGGATGTGTTTATGTGGTGTAAATCAGAAAATTAGTAAGTGACATCTTAAGGGTTTTTTAATTAATGCATGTGAGACAGGTTCCACGTACAACAAGACAGGCAGAGATGGAGAAAAAGAACACAGGAGTTTAATTAACTCTGGTTATGGACACTTTTGCCAGCAACAAAGCTTCCACGGCCTGTTCCTCGGACAGTGAACATCTGGAATTGTCTACATTTTCGACCCCTTGGTCAGCTTGCTCTCTGAAAGTAAAGAAAAGAGCTTATTTTTTATAGATATGAATACAATAACAGAGATATGACCTTTCAATCTAAAGCAGCAGAAGTAATTTTTAGGATACATCAATACAGCCCAGTGCTGCTTACCTGAGAGGCCATCTTCGTAGGTGTCCGCTTTGACTTCCTTTGTGTCAGAAAAAAAGTTGCTTTCAGAACAATTATTTTTGATTGAAAATTAAAAAAAGGTTTTGCTTTCGGGAAAAAGACACAAATGTACCTCCATAGCATATAACAATTTGCCTGTGAATAACCACACCTTCATACAAACGTGCTACTGTATGCAGAATTCTTGACACACAACCGAAGATGCTGCCATACCCTGCCAGCAAGTCTGCCAGCACGCCCACAAGCGAGCCACTCTGGAGCAGAATGATGCGGGCTAATAGCTGAACAATAGACTATTCAACCTTTACTAAAGAATAGTCTAATAGCCGAGCTAGGTGCGAAAACCCCCCCACCTACAACAGACCAGATTTGCCCTAACAACCAAAGGGTAGCTTCCAACTCAATGTAATAAAGTAATGACTTTTCAAACAAGTTACCTTACACGTTATGTCGGCTGACAATTTGTTAGCTACGCTGTCTTTACAAACCACATAGCATATCATTACAGCAGTATGTACCGGTATGTTAGCTAGCTACCTAACGTTACTAGTTATACATCAAACTTGCCAGTATATTAACTAAAGTCTATCAAACTACCCAACGTTTATTGACTTGATTATTCCTATCATTCCTAGCTTAGCTAAATGGTATAGTCGTTGTGCTTTCTCAGTGGACATGCGGGTGTTTTCGTAAATTCACTCTGGCTATCTATAGGCTGGACAATAAAACGAGTCAAAATTCACCCAAGGCTGAAAAACGTCTTAAGAACGTTGGCTAAACTGGAACACTAGCGCGAGCCCATAGCAAATTAATGGAATCGAACGTTCGCCGAGCCTGTTTTGACTGGAGTGATGCTTAGAATTCCATTAAAAATGTATATTTTTATTTTACTACTACAATCTGTTCCTCGGGCGAACTGGAAAAAAACAACTTCTGTGCTTATGTCTGCGTAATGAAAAAGTTGGGGAAAAATTAAAACTTCTATTTCTGGTCTAGCGATCGATGACAAACGAACTCGCTGCCCAGACTTACATAATTACAAAGAGGAGAATCTCCTGATTGAAATGGTGCCCATGTAACAGTTTTGCCTCCGTCCCTCTCCTCGCCCCTGCCTAGGCTCGAACCAGGGACCCTCTGCAAACATAGATAACAGCCACCCTCGAAGCATTGTTACATGCAAAGCAAGGGGAACAATTACTTCAAGGTCTCAGAGCGAGTGAAGTCACCGATTGAAACGCTATTAGCGTGCACCCCGCTAACTAGCTAGCCATTTCACACCGGTTACACCCTACTTGAAAAAAATCTAAATATACATATTGCGAGATATTTGGCGAAATAGACAGACATGCCTATATTTCCCCCATAGGAAACAATGGGAAGACCGCAGAGTTCCAATATTATTTTTGTGTTTACATTTTGTTGTTTACATTTTAACTATAAAACAACGTGAGCAGGTCTCATTGCCAACAATAGCGAAGCAGGCATTGAGACGTTGAACAATAAGCTGGGAATAGAATGTTCGGAAGGCGAGTTGGTGCCACGGTGCTCAATAAAACTGATTAGTGTAATGTTAGCTAGCTACATAGTTGTCTTTGTATCATAGATACAGGTGTCGTACAGAGTAGCTATCGAGGTTAGCTAGCCAGCTACATTTTCAAACAAAGTCAACAACGCGGCCACTGCTAGCTAGCCAACTCTACCAGCGAGCAGTACTGTATCATTTTAGTCAACAAGATGTTTGCAACGTAAGCTTAACTTTCTGAACATTCGAGATGTGTAGTCCACTTGTGTAGCTAGTAGGACTGACTTTGTGTTAGCTAGCCAATGTTTAATCACTTCTGCGTTATGAAAGGTACTAGACACGGACACGAATGATCCATTGGTAGTTTGTTGTAACCAAGTATTGGTGCTAACCGTGTGTTATTGGATGCTAGCATGCTAGTTAGCTACGGCGTCATAGGATATGGTGCACTGGAAGAAGCTGGAAGAATACTGTACCAAGTTATCTAGCTGAATAAACTAAGTTTGAGCCTATTCCTGGTAACATTGAACCACTGAAGCTTACATCAATTATAATTTCTAAAGTGGAAGTTGGAAAGTTATATTTGAGTGTCATTGAGTGTTCATTCCAGTCTCCTTTGCATTAGTGTAGCCTCTCCTGTAGCTTGTCAACCATGTGTCTGCCTATCCCTGTTCTCTCCTCTCTGCACAGGCCACACAAACGCTTCACACCGCGTGGCCGCTGCCACTCTAACCTGGTGGTCCCAGCGCGCACGACCCACGTGGAGTTCCAGGTCTCCGGCAGCCTCTGGAACTGCCGGTCTGCGGCCAACAAGGCAGAGTTCATCTCATCTCCAGTCCCTCGACTTCTTGGCGCTGACGGAAACATGGATTACCACAGAAAACACTGCTACTCCTACCGCTCTCTCTCCTCGTCTGACCACGTGTTCTCGCATACCCCGAGAGCATCTGGACAGCGAGGTGGTAGCACTGGAATCCTCATCTCTCCCAAGTGGACATTCTCTCTTTCCTGACCCATCTGACCCATCTGTCTATCTCCTCATTTGAATTCCATGCTGTCACAGTCACTAGCCCATTCAAGCTTAACATCCTTATCATTTATCGCCCTCCAGGTTCCCTTGGAGAGTTCATCAATGAGCTTGACAAGTTCCTTTCCTGAGGATGGCTCACCCCTCACAGTTCTGGGTGACTTTAACCTCCCTACGTCCACCTTTGACTCATTTCTCTCTGCCTCCTTCTTTCCACTCCTCTCCTCTTTTGACCTCACCGTCACCCCCTACTCACAAGGCAGGGAATACGCTTGACCTCATCTTTACTAGATGCTGTTCTTCTACTAATCTCACTGCAACTCCCCTCCAAGTCTCCGACCACTACCTTGTATCCTTTTCCCTCTCGCTCTCCTCCAACACTACTCACTCTGCCCCTACTCAGATGGTATTGCACCGTCGCAACCTTCGCTCTCTCTCTCCTGCTACTCTCTCCTCTTCCATCCTATCATCTCTTCCCTCTGCTCAATCCTTCTCCAACCAATCTCCTGATTCTGCTTCCTCAACCCTCCTCTCCTCCCTTTCTGCATGCTTTGACTCTCTTTGTCCCCTATGCTCCCGGCCGGCTTGGTCCTCCCCTCCTGCTCCGTGGCTTGATGACTCATTGCGAGCTCACAGAACATGGCTCCCAGCCGAGCAGAAATGGAGGAAAACTAGCCTCCCTGCGGACCTGGCATTTTTTCAGTCCCTCCTCTCCACATTTTCTTCCTCAGTTTCTGCTGCTAAAGCCACTTTCTACCACTCTAAATTCCAAGCATCTGCCTCTAACCCTAGGAAGCTCTTTGCCACCTTCTCCTCCCTCCTGAATCCTCCTCCCCCTCCCCCCCTCCTCCCTCTCTGCGGATGACTTCGTCAACCATTTTGAAAAGAAGGTTGACGACATACGATCCTCGTTTGTTAAGGAATACCTGGGATAGGATAAAGTAATCCTTCTACCCCCCCCCCCCCAAAAAAATATATAGATGTACTATTGTAAAGTGGTTGTTCCACTGGATATCATAAGGTGAATGCACCAATTTGTAAGTCGCTCTGGATAAGAGCGTCTGCTAAATGACGTAAATGTAAATGTAACTAATAGGAGCTGGCAGGGGGAAAAATGCACAAAAATAAGGCCTGTTTTTTAGCGATTACTTCAAAACGATGGCAAGCAGCTGGGAAATATGGTCATATTACAAACTAGTTTTTATCAGAAAAGAAAGTTGTTAAAAATATCATGTGTCCAGCCTACTATCTACACTGTACCAGAGCGCTCAACACCCGTTGAATATGGCCGGTGTCAGTAAACGTCGGAGAAAAAGCATAATTAAATAGTTTCCAGCAGCACATTTACAGTCACCAACTCTGGATAACACGAAAACTGCCTTACCAGCTGTGCTAGGGTGAGTAAAATGGTCAGAGTGGTTTCATTTGTGTCTGGAAGTAGCTAGTCAATGTTAGCTTGGGTGCTTGAATGCCATAATAAGGGCAGAACGTGCTCCGAGAGCGAAACGGTCTGAATTTACAGACTGAAGATTTTTCTCTGAATGGAAACACAATAATGTTAATTAAATTAATTTAGCCAAATTTCTGAAAATCAATCCCATATACTATGTTATTACAAAAAAGGTTTTAAATTCTCTGGTAACGCCAATACAGAATAATATCAAATGCTTCTCAAAGATGCCCTCTGGTGGTCAAACTAGCAATAACTTGCAGTAACAGAAGAAATGGCTGAGAATTAAATGACGTGCCACAGAATGCTGCAGCAACACGCAGGGTGGGCCGCAGTATGACACAACTTTTAAAGGAGGAACCACTGTAGAAGGCTTTTGTCTATTTGAGCTGGTCAGTCTATGTTGGTAATCCTGTGAACGTGGCTTTTCTTGAAATGTAGCTGCATAAGTATTGCTCTCCACTTTCTGGAGGATCGAGTTTTGAAATCAATGGAATTAGAGTATGATAGCTAAAGAGATGGGAAAACACCTGTTTCCGGGTTACGTCTTCAAACCAAGGGAATTTGTGACATGGATCTGTGACAGGCAGATGTGTCCATTATGCTTGTTGTTGTATACTGGTAAGATAGTCTAGCTAGCTACATTTTCAGATATTACTAATATTAATTTTGACAGAAAGCGGTTTCATTTCAAGCTAAAGTGTACTGTTACCTAGAGTTAACTGGCTGGCTCCCTAGCTAACGTTAGGTGAAGTGATGTGATGTGTGTGATCTTAAACATTGTTTACTTAGCTAGGTTCATTGTTTACCTAGCTAGCTAGCTACATCTCTTAAGCTAAAGTGTACAGCACACGTGTCAGTAAACGTCTGCAAAAAAAGCACAATACAATTGTTGCCAACAGAGCTTGTTGGGCTGTTTTCTTGTTATCCAGAGGTAAACAAATCATCGGCCAGTGTCAAGTGTGCGCTCTGAGGGCGAAACGAGATGGGTGGGGCTAAAGCTTAAGAGGGTGTGAACGACGCTGAATAGGTGGAGACAAAGAAGCGCTCTCTCACCGAAACACTAAAATGTCATTTTCTCAAAAATGAGGTTACAAGATTATCAACTTTCAAAGCAGAATTACTTTCTCAATGTTCCTCAAATGCAGTGTATGATATACCATTTTGTAGCTCTGAGTCTCTACTTTTATCCAATGTAAAAAACAGAAAATCTAACTTTGCAAAATAAGACCGAATCCAGGTGGTGAGTCAAATTTACTCACTGCTTTGTTGAAGCACCTTTGGCAGCGATTACAGCCTCGAGTCTTCTTGGGTATGATGCTACAAGCTTGGCACACCTGTATTTGGGGAGTTTTTCCCCATTCTTCTCTGCAGATCCTCTCAAGCTCTGTCAGGTTAGATGGGGAGTGTTGCTGCACAGCTATTTTCAGGTCTCTCCTGAGATGTTCGATCGAGTCCAGGCTAGCTGGGCCACTCAAGGACATTCAGAAACTTGTCCCGAAGCCACTCCTGCGTTGTCTTGGCTGTGTGCTTAGGGTTGTTGTCCTGTTGGAAGGTGAACCTTCGCCCCAGTCTGAGGTCCTAAGTGCTCTGGAAGAGGTTTTCATCAAGGATATCTCTGTACTTTACTCTGTTCATCTACCCCTCAATCCTGACTAGTCGCCCAGTCCTTGCCGCTGAAAAACATAATGTTTTGCGATAAGGATAATACCAGGTTTCCTCCAGACATGACGCTTAGCATTCAGGCCAAAGAGTTCAATCTTGGTTTCATCAGGCCAGATAATCTTGCTTTCTCATGGTCTGAGTCTTTTAGGTGCCTTTTGGCAAACTCCAAGCGGGCTGTCATGTGCCTTTTACTGAAGAGTGTCTTCCGTCTGTCCACTCCACCATAAAGGCCTGACTGGCGGAGTGCTGCAGAGATGGTTGTCATTCTGGATGGTTCTCCCATTTCCACAGAGCAACTTTGGAGCTCTGTCAGAGTGACCATTGGGTTCTTAGTCACCTCCCTGACCAAGACTCTTCTCCCCCGATTGCTCAGTATGGCTGGGCGGCCAGCTCTAGGAAGAGTCTTGGTTGTTCCAAACTTCTTCCATTTAAGAATGTGTTCTTGGGGATCTGTTTTGGTACTCTTCCCCAGATCTGTGCCTCGACACAATCCTGTCTCCAAAGTCTACGGACAATTCCTTCAACCTCATGGCTTGGTTTTTGCACTGACATGCACTGTCAATTGTAGGACCTTATGTAGGTAGGTGTGTGCCTTTCCAAATCATGTCCAGTCAATAGAATCTTCCACAGGTGGACCCCAACCAAGTTGTAGAAACATCTCAAGGATGATCAATGGAAACAGGATGCACCGGAGCTCAATTTCGAGTCTCATAGCAAAGGGTCTGAATACTTATGTAAACTACTCATTCAAGGGTTTTTCTTTATTTTTTACATTTTTACATTTACATTTTAGTCATTTAGCAGACACTCTTATCCAGAGCGACTTACAGTAGTGAATACATACATATCATACATTTCATTTTAATTTCATGCATTTTTTTTGTTTTTTTTGTTTTTGTTTTGTACTGGTCCCCCGTGGGAATCGAACCCACAACCCTGGCGTTGCACACAACATGCTCTACCAACTGAGCATGGTTACTATTTTATACATTGTAGAATAATAGTGAAGACATCAAAACTATGAAATAACACGTCGTAACCAAAAAAGAGTTAAACAACTCAGAATATATGTCATATTTTAGATTCCTCAAAGTAGCCACCCTTTGCCTTGATGACAGCTTTGCACACTCTTGGCATTGGTGATTTTTTTGTAAATCTCAGTGGGTGCTAGAGGTGGTTCTGCCAGTCACTTTTCCTCGACAGGCAGCCAGTCTCAGAAGGGGATATTGTAAAGTCCAGGAACAGCTGTCTCTTTGAACTTGGAATGTCTGCAGTGCTCGTGTATGTAGTGCATCTGTATATCTCACTGTGCTAGTGGCAGACCCACTAGAGGACATCAGGTGGATCCAGGTCTGGGGAAGTGATACGGTAGGCTTCTCAGAGCATGGCAGACTCCCTAGAGGACATCAGGTGGATACAGGTCTAGGGAAGGGATACGGTAGACTTCTCAGAGCATGACAGAACCCCTAGAGGACATCGGGTATATCCAGGTCTGGGGAAGTGATACGTTAGGCTTCTCTGAGCATGACAGACCCACTAGAGGACATCAGGTGGATCCAGGTCTGGGGAAGTGATACGGTAGGCTTCTCAGAGCATGGCATAACCCCTAGAGGACATCAGGTGGATCCAGGTCTAGGGAAGTGATACGGTAGGCTTCTCAGAGCATGGCAGACCCCCTAGAGGACATCAGGTGGATCCAGGTCTGGGGAAGTGATACGGTAGGCTTCTCAGAGCATGGCAGAACCCCTAGAGGACATCAGGTGGATCCAGGTCTGGGGAAGGGATACGGTAGGCTTCTCAGAGCATGACAGAACCACTAGATCCTGAAGAACAAGAGGAGAGTAAAAGGGAAAAAGAAAATGGCATAGAAGAATGCAGAAAGAAAACACAGGTTACAGGTAGATCCAGGCCAGGTTCAATTGCCCCCATATAGCTTACACCAATCCAATCCGCCCAGGTCTACACAAGTGTATGGACAAAGGGCTAGGGGTTGATTTGGGATTCAAGGAAAACTCTCTCATTATGTCTTTCTTCAAATCCTCACGTCCTCTTCACCTCCTTTTTAAAATGGATTAGAGGAGAATATCTGAGGTTCCTTGCCTGTAAGGGCTAAAGGACTGTATTATTCTTAGGTTGCTGGTTTGGCTTGGGCGTGTTCCCCTCCGGGCGTCAGTCAGAGCGCAATGATTGCAAGGCACAGTGAATGGTTGACTTGTCGTTTTCTTGGAGGAATAACAGTATATAACAGGCAGGGCTATGGGTTGATCACTAGGAAGGCCACTGATCCTT
This sequence comes from Salmo trutta, assembly GCF_901001165.1. Classification (NCBI taxonomy): domain Eukaryota; kingdom Metazoa; phylum Chordata; class Actinopteri; order Salmoniformes; family Salmonidae; genus Salmo; species Salmo trutta. Next base: position 29,061,117 of record NC_042963.1, read on the forward strand.
AACTATGGGTGTGGAAGAGTGAATGTGTGGTTTCTCTAGGAGAGAGCAGAATACAAAGTGCCATCAATATCAGGATAACACATAGAAATACAATGACATTATATAACACCACTTACAATATAAACTATAAAGGCATCACTAACCATGTTACTACACATAAAAGGGCTTAAACTTAAGCACCACTGGTGGCAGTAGTAACACATTAATGACTAAGGCATTATGAATGATTGAATGGATGGAATATGACTAATTCCTATAAGGACTCCGGAAAGGGTGGGACCTAACACAATTTCCAACGTAACATGCGCCAGCGTCATCTTAGGCTTGACCAACTAATAATTACTAACTCGCTTAACAGGCCAAATACACGGAAAAGGCACACTAATGTGCTATAATACTCAAAATGGTATGCATACACAAATATAATTCACAGAGTGTAAGAGCACACTTATAATCGAAATGACCACGACCCGTCATCCACTAATAAATAAATACCACGGACAGGTTACACATGTTAGAAACCCACTTCAGTATTAACCAAATGAAACCCTTTACTAAAGAAATTATGTGTTACACCTAGAGTGAGAACAGCTCGAGAGGGGCAACCTTTCGTACAAACCCACCGTTTGACTGATTTACCGACCTCTGTCTGTGCCTGTTTTGCTACGCTTTTACCACGTCGAAAGGTACAGTAACAATAGAATAACATTGTAGAATAATAGTGAAGACATCAAAACTATCGATAATACATATGGAATCATGTAGTAACCAAATATTTGAGATTCTTTAAAGTAGCCACCCTTTGCCTTGATGATAGCTTTGCATACTCTTGGCATTCTCTCAACCAGCTTAATGAAGTTGTTACCTGGAATGCATTTCAATTAACAGGTGTGTCTTGTTAAAGGTTCCTTTTTGGAATTTCTTTCCTTCGTAATGCATCTGAGCCAATTTGTTATGTTGTGATAAGGTAGGGGGGTATACAGAAGATAGCCCTATTTGGTAAAAGACCAAGTCCATATTATGGCAAGAACAGCTCAAATAAGCAAAGACAGCAAAGACAGTCCATCATTACTTTAACTTGTTACGGATAGGGGGCAGTATTTTCACGGCCGGATAAAAAACGTACCCGATTTAATCTGATTATTACTCCTGCCCAGAAACTAGAATATGCATATAATTATTAGCTTTGGAAAGAAAACTGTTTGAATGGTGTCTGTGAGTATAACAGAACTCATTTGTCAGGCCAAAACCTGAGAAGATTCCAAACAGGAAGCGCCCTCTCTGACCATTTCTTGGCCTTCTTGATCATCTATCCAAAACAGGGGATCTCTGCTGTAACGTGACATTTTCTAACACTCCCATAGGCTCTCAGAAGGCACCAGAACGTTGAATGATGACTTTGCAGGCCATGGCTGAAAAACAGTAGCGCATGTGGTAAGTGGTCGATCTGAGACCAATGAGACTGGCGAATGCGTGCACGAGACGACTCCATGTTTTTATTTTCAGTCTTTGAACGAAAACAACGACTCCCGGTCGGAATATTATCGCTTTTTTACGAGAAAAATCGCATAAAAATTGATTTTAAACAGCGTTTGACATGCTTCGAAGTACGGTAATGGAATATTTTGACATTTTTTGTCACGAAACGCGCCGGGCGCGTCACCCTTCTTTACCCTTTGGATAGTGTCTTGAACGCACAAACAAAACGCCGCTATTTGGATATAACTATGGATTATTTGGAACCAAACCAACATTTGTTATTGAAGTAGAAGTCCTGGGAGTGCATTCTGACGAAGAACAGCAAAGGTAATCCAATTTTTCTTATAGTAAATCTGAGTTTGGTGAGTACCAAACTTGGTGGGTGTCAAAATAGCTAGCCATGATGGCCGGGCTATCTACTCAGAATATTGAAAAATGTGCTTTCACCGAAAAGCTATTTTAAAATCGGACACCACGATTGCATAAAGGAGTTCTGTATCTATAATTCTTAAAATAATTGTTATGTTTTTTGTGAACGTTTATCGTGAGTAATTTAGTAAATTCACCGGAAGTTTGCGGTGGATATGCTAGTTCTGAATGTCACATGCTAATGTAAAAAGCTGGTTTTTGATATAAATATGAACTTGATTGAACAAAACATGCATGTATTGTATAACATAATGTCCTAGGAGTGTCATCTGATGAAGATCATCAAAGGTTAGTGCTGCATTTAGCTGTGGTTTAGGTTTATGTGACATTATATGCTAGCTTGAAAAATGGGTGTCTGATTATTTCTGGCTGGGTACTCTGCTGACATAATCTAATGTTTTGCTTTCGTTGTAAAGCCTTTTTGAAATCGGACAGTGTGGTTAGATTAACGAGAGTCTTGTCTTTAAAATGGTGTAAAATAGTCAAACGTTTGAGAAATTGAAGTAATAGCATTTCTAAGGTATTTGAATAACGCGCCACGTGATTCCACTGGCTGTTGAGTAGGTGGGACGATTTCGTCCCACATACCCTAGAGAGGTTAACACAGTGTCCAAAGAAGGGCCAGAAGTATACAGAATGGTGTCGTCTGCATAGAGGTGGATCAGAGATTCACCAGCAGCAAGAGCGACATCATTGATGTATACAGAGAAAAGAGTTGGCCCAAGAATTGAACCCTGTGGTACCCCCATAGAGACTGCCAGAGGTCCGGACAGCAGGCCCTCCGATTTGACACACTGAACTCTATCAGAGAAGTAGTTGGTGAACCAGGCGACGCAATCGTTTGAGAAACCAAGGCTACTGAGTCTGACGATGAGGATGTGGTGATTAACAGAGTCAAAAGCTTTGGCCAGGTCAATGAATACGGCAGACTCAGTAGCCTTGGTTTCTCAAACGATTGCAATAATCTGTTGTGTCATGCCATTTCATGTTATTTTAGATGATTGCCAGTGACCGTGATTCATGAAATACTCTTGTATGGGCTTGTGTCAATTGAGAATGGTTGACTAAGGCAGTGCTGCTTAATTCTCTCCTCAGCGAATCATAGCTGTTCCAGAGCTTGCATAGCTGATTAAGCTTGCAAAGCAACACAATAATAATGCCAATAGAATTTTAACAAAATAAAAAAATCCTGTATGGTTCTTCAAAAAGATCTACAAAGAACCTTTTGAAATTGAGACATTTTCTTTATAGAACTATTCTCCATAACAGTATTATAAAGAACGTTAAAAAAGGGTTCTATAGCCCCAAAAAGTGTTATAGCCATAGCGGAACTCTTTTTTAGTGCTCTAAAGAACCTTTTTTGGTTCTTTATAGAACCTTAGGAAAGGGTTCTTTATAGCACCATACAGCTTCCATTTTAAACCTTATGAGCATGGTTCTTTATAAAACCTTCAAAAATGGTTCTATATAAAACCAAAAAGGGATCTGCTATGGTTACAAGCCAAATAACCCTTATTTGACACTATAGACCATTTGTTTTTAGTGTGAACAGCTAAATGACACCTCTAAAGTTACACAGCCAACAAAGAAGTGATTAATGGTCTCCTGGAATCACGAATATTGCACACACACACACACACACACACACACACACACACACACACACACACACACACACACACACACACACACACACACACACACACAGCCGCGCTCAAGCATGTAGACTGGACACATACGTACTGTACAGGCACATGTGCACACTCAGCTAGAGCAGACCCATGGAGGTATTGTATTGAGTGGAGAAATTGGGGCAAACTCTAGAGGGAAAGGCCAAACAACTGGGCTAATGGGAGACACATTCCACCCATTACCTCTATTATGCTGCCTCACTGCTTTCTTTTCAGAGAGACTTTGGCGCAGCTTCAGGAAATGTTGAAATACAGTGTACACAAACGAATGCATGCATACATGGACGTGTGCACAAACACATGCCTGCGCACATGCACGCCCATGTACACACACACACACACACACACACACACACAAACACACACACACACACACACACACACACACACACACACACACACACACACACACACACACACACACACACACACACACTGTTAGGGAAAGTGTTGGTTTATTAGTTGTGTGTGCATGCATGTGGGCATGTCAGCATGCGGTATCCCCCCCATCGTGCAATGCCTGGCCCCGCCTTTGCAGCTAACCACACCCAACCCCTGGGGTTAATAAGAGGCCCAAAGTCACTTCTAGCTAAAAACCACTGATGCAACATAGTCTTCGTCACTCCACCAAACCAGCAATTTACTGTTTCTGTAAATCTGTTAACGTCACTCTACTACACAGTGGGATACGTAACACTGAGAACACACTTTAAAAGTGGTTGTGTTATCTGTAGCGTCTGACAGTGTCTCTGTTTTTATTCTCATTAAGTTTTCCTATTGCTTTTGAAAGTACAGTATGTGTCAGCGAATGCTAGGAGGGGTGGTAGGAGTCAGGCGCAGAGAGTAGAGGTAAGGAAAAAATGTATTTATTCCTTAACCTCTATGGGACCGGCGGGACGAAATCGTCCCACCTACGTAACAGCCAGTGTAATCCTGTGGCGCGATTTTCAAAACGTTTGAAATGCTATTACTTCAATTTCTCAAACATATGACTATTTTACAGCTATTTAAAGACAAGACTCTCGTTAATCTAACCACACTGTCCGATTTCAAAAAGGCTTTACAACGAAAGCAAAACATTAGATTATGTCAGCAGAGTACCCAGCCAGAAATAATCAGACACCCATTTTTCAAGCTAGCATATAATGTCACAAAAACCCAGAAGACAGCTAAATGCAGCACTAACCTTTGATGATCTTCATCAGATGACACACCTAGGACATTATGTTATACAATACATGCATGTCTGTTCAATCAAGTTCATATTTATATCAAAAAACAGCTTTTTACATTAGCATGTGACGTTCAGAAAAAGCATACCCCCCGCAAACTTCCGGGGAATTTACTAACAATTTACTAAATTACTCACGATAAACGTTCACAAAAAGCATAACAATTATTTTAATAATTATAGATACATTACTCCTCTATGCACTCGATATGTCCGATTTTAAAATAGCTTTTCGGATGAAGCACATTTTGCAATATTCTGAGTAGATAGCCCGGCATCACGGGCTAGCTATTTAGACACTCACCCAGTTTAGCCTTCACCAAAATCACATTTCCTATAAGAAAAATGGTCTTACCTTTCCTGTTCTTCGTCAGAATGCACTCCCAGGACTTCTACTTCAATAACAAATGTAGGTTTGGTCCCAAATAATCCATAGTTATGTTCCATCAGCGACGTTTTGTTCGTGCGTTCTAGACACTATCAGAATGGTAAATCACGGTCGTGCGCATGGCGCATAATGTGACAAAAAATTTCTAAATATTCCATTACCGTACTTCGAAGCATGTCAACCGCTGTTTAAAATCAATTTTTATGCCATTATTCTCGTAAAAAAGCGATAATATTCCGACCGGGAATCTGCAATTAGCTAAACAGCCGAAGGAAAATACTGCACGGGGTCGAATCGGGCACGCGCCTAATTCCATTGTCCTCTGATGGGCCACTTGGAAAAGGCGATAATGTGTTTCAGCCTGAGGCTGCCTCGTCATCGTTCAGGTTTTTCCCGGGCTCTGAGAGCCTATTGGAGCCGTAGGAATTGTCACGTTACAGCTAAGATCCTGACTCTTCAATAAACAGAAGCAAGAACAACAACACCTTGTCAGACAGGCCACTCCCTGCATGAAACCTTCTCAGGTTTTTGCCTGCCATAGGAGTTCTGTTATACTCACAGACACCATTCAAACAGTTTTAGAAACTTTAGGGTGTTTTCTATCCATATATAATAAGTATATGCATATTCTAGTTACTGGGTAGGATTAGTAACCAGATTAAATCAGGTACGTTTTTTATCCGGCCGTGTAAATACTGCCCCCTAGCCCCAACAAGTTAAATACAAAAAACGGTCGACGCCAACACAACCGGCGTGAATAGCGAAGTGCCCAATTACAACGGGTCCACAGTACGCATATAAAATAACACAAGTAGATCGCCAGCACATCCAACAACAAAAACACTCTGACAAAAATAATCCTGCACAAACCTGGGCGGGCTAAACAGGCTTAAATAACCATAAATCAAGAGACACAAATAAGGAACAGGTGCAAACAATAAGACATACCAAACGAAAAGGAAAAAAGGATCAGCGGCGGCTAGTAGGCCGGCGACGACGACCGCCGAGCGCCGCCCGAGCAGGCAGGGGAGCCACCTTTGGTGGGATTCGTGACAGTACCCCCCTCCTGACGCGCGGCTCCCGCAGCGCGCCGCCACCGGCCTCGAGGGCGACCCGGAGGATGAGGCGCAGGGCGATCCCCATGAAGGCGGTGGAATTCCCTCAGTAGTGAGGGGTCCAAAATGTCCTTCCTAGGTACCCAGCACCTCTCCTCTGCGCCGTACCCCTCCCAGTCGACGAGGTACTGTAGGCCCCCCCCCCCCCGAAGTCTGGAGTTCAGAATGGCACCCCCCAATGTCCAGCGGGGGTGGAGGGACCTCTGGCTCCTCACCTTCCTGCATGGGACCAGCCACCACCGGCCTGAGGAGAGACACATGAAACGAGATGTTAATACGGTAGTAAGATGGAAGTTGTAACCGGTAACACACCTCGTTTATCCTCCTCAGGACTTTAAACAGCCCTACACACTGCGGGCCCAGCTTCTGGCAGGGCAAGCGGAGGGGTAGGTTTCGAGCCGAGAGCCAGACTCGATCCCCTGGTGCAAACACAGGGGTCTCACTGCGGTGGTGGTCAGCGTTCTTCTTCTGCCGTCCACTCGCCTTAGTGAGTGCGTCTTGGATGGCTCTCCAAGTGTCCTTCGAGCGCTGCACCCACTCCTCCACCGCAGGAGCCTCGGTCTGGCTCTGGTGCCATGGAGTCAGGACCAGCTGGTAGCCGAACACACACTGAAACGGTGACATATTGGTCGATGAGTGACGTAGGGAGTTTTGGGCTACCTCTGCCCATGGGACGTATCTCGCCCACTCCGTATCTCGCCCAATACGTCCTTAGAAACCTACCCACCTCTTGGTTCACTCTCTCCACCTGCCCATTACTTTCGGGGTGGAAACCCGAGTTCAGGCTGACCGAGACCCCCAACCGTTCCATGAACGCCCTCCAAACTCTGGACGTGAACTGGGGACCCCGATCAGAAACGATGTCCTCGGGCACCCCGTAGTGCCGGAAGACATGGGTAAACAGGGCCTCCGCAGTCTGCAGAGCCGTAGGGAGACCGGGCAACGGGATGAGACGGCAGGACTTCGAGAACCGATCCACAACGACCAGGATTGTGGTGTTCCCGACCTTCCTGAGATACGGGAAGGTCGGTGAGGAAGTCCACTGACAAGTGCGACCACGGCCGCTGGGGAACGGGGAGGGGGTGTAATTTCCCTCTAGGCAGGTGTCGAGGAGCCTTGCTCTGAGCGCACACCGAGCAGGAGGAAACATAAAACCGCACGTCCTTTACCAAGGTGGGCCACCAGTACTTTCCCCTCAGGTTCTGCACTGTCCTCTCGATCCCAGGGTGACCGGAAGAGGGGAGATTATGGGCCCATTGAATCAATTGATCACGGACACCAAGCGGCACGTACTGAACACCTGCCGGACACTGAGATGGTGCAGGTTCCAACCGTAACGCCCGCTCGATCTCCGCGTCCACCTCCCATACCACCGGAGCTACCAAGCACGACGCTGGGAGGATGGGAGTTGGATCGATGGCCCTCTCCTCGGTGTCATATAGGCAGGACAGTGCGTTGGCCTTCGTGTTCTGTGAACCTGGCCGATAAGAGATAGTGAACCGGAAACGGGTAAAGAACATGGCCCACCTGGCCTGACGCGGATTCAGTCTCCTAGCTGCCCGGATGTACTCGAGATTACGGTGGTCAGTCCAGATGAGGAAAGGGTGCTTAGCCCCCTCAAGCCAATATCTCCACACTTTCAGAGCCTTGACCACAGCTAACAACTCCCGGTCCCCCACGTCATAGTTCTGCTCCGCCGGCCCGAGCTTCCTAGAAAAGAAAGCACACGGGCGGAGTTTGAGTGGCGTGCCCGAGCGCTGTGATAGCACGGCCCCCACCCCAGTCTCGGACGCGTCCACCTCCACTATGAATGCCAAAGAGGGGTCCGGATGAGCCAGCACGGGAGCGTCGGTAAACAGCTCCTTCAGGCGACTGAACGCTCTGTTCGCCTCTGCTGACCAGCGCAAGCGCGCCGGACCCCCCTACAGCAGTGAGGTAATGGGAGCAGCCACTTGACCAAAGCCCCGGATAAACCTCCGGTAGTAATTGGCAAACCCTAAAAACCTCTGCACCTCCTTTACCGTGGTCGGAGTCGGCCAATTACTCACGGCTTTAACGCGGTCATCCTCCATCACCACCCCCGAGGTGGAAATGCGAAACCCCAGGAAGGAAACGGCTCATTTGAAAAACACACATTTCTCAGCCTTAAGGAATAAATACATTTTTTCCTTACCTCTGCTCTCTGCGCCTGACTCCTACCACCACTCCTAGCATTCGCTGACAGAATCCCGCACCGACTATGGAGTCAGCAGGAGCAGCCTCACCTCCTCTCCCATCGATGGTGGAAAGGGTCCTCCATCATACCAGCATTCTCCACCGAATCGGTTCAGCGATGGATCAGATGATGGAGAGGATGGACCAATGGGAGAGGAGTGGCCTCCCTACCGCATCCCCAGCACCAATTCCCCCTCCACCAGCTACCCCTCTGCCGGCGTCCGGACCCGGAGCCCTACGCCTGGCTCTCCCCAGGGAGTACGATGGAGCGGCGGCTGGGTGCCAGGGGTTCCTGCTGCAGTTGGAGTTGTACCTGGCTACCGTTCGTCCGACTCCCTCGGGAGAGGAGAGCGTGAGCGTCCTCGTCTCCTGCTTAACGGGACGTGCCCTGGAGTGGGACAACGCAGTGTGGTATGGCCCAGACTCGGCAAGGGATCACTACCCCGAGTTCACCCGCCGTTTCCGGGCCGTGTTCGACCACCCACCGGAGGGCCGGGCGGCGGTTGAACGGCTGTTCCACCTGCGGCAGGAGACGAGGAGCGCACAGGACTTTGCTCTGGAGTTCCGGACCTTGGCTGCTGGAGCGGGGTGGAACGACAGGGCCCTGATGGACCACTATCGGTGTAGCCTCCGGGAGGACGTCCGCCGGGAGCTAGCCTGTCGGGACACTACCCTCTCACTGGATGAACTAATAGACATGTCCATTCGTCTCGACAACCTGCTGGCTGCCCGCGGGCGTCCAGACCGGGCCCTGTTGGTTCCACCTCCAGGCCCTCCAGCTCCCATCCCTATGGAGCTAGGGGGGGCCGCGTCGAGGGGAACCGGAGGAGGAGGCTCCTCCTGTACCCGGTATGGTCGGAGAGGACACACTGCCGACCGGTGCTAGGGAGCTCCTCTGGGAATCGGGATGGCAGGTGGAGCACTCCTCGTTCACCCCAGGTGAGTAAGCACCAACCTCACCCAGAGCTCCCTGTTGGTCATATGTTTGTACTTCTAACTTTCCCTGAGTTTTCTCCCTCTTTCCAGCATAAGGCGCTAGTCGATTCAGGCGCAGCTGGAAACGTTATGGATCGTGGGCTCGCGTTAAGGCTAGGGATTCCCCTGGTGTCGTTGGACCAACCTTTCCCCGTGCACTCCTTAGATAGCCAACCATTAGGGTCAGGGCTGGTCAGGGAGGCCACGGTGCCACTGGACATGGTAACGCAGGGGGATCATATGGAACGGATTAGTCTCTTCCTCATTGATTCGCCTGCGTTTCCGGTGGTGCTGGGGATTCCCTGGCTGGCCAATCACAATCGTGAAATTTTGTGGAAACAGGGGGCTCTCAGAGGGTGGTCAGAGGAGTGTTCAGGCAGGTGTAAGGGAGTTTCCATCGGTGCGACGACGGTGGAGAGTCCAGACCAGGTTTCCACTGTGCCCATTCCCTCTGAATATGCCGATTTGGCTATCGCCTTCTGTAAAAAGAGGGCGACCCGATTACCACCTCATCGACGAGGGGATTGCGTGATAAACCTCCAGGTAAACGCTACACTTCCCAGGAGTCACGTGTACCCATTGTCACAAGAGGAAACGTTGGCTATGGAGACATATGTCACGGAATCTCTGAGACAGGGGTACATTCGGCCCTCCATGTCACCCGTCTCCTCGAGTTTCTTTTTCGTGAAGAAAAAGGATGGAGGTCTGCGTCCGTGCATTGATTATCGAGGTCTAAATTCCATCACAGTAGGGTTTAGTTACCCGCTACCTCTCATTGCTACGGCCGTGGAATCATTTCACGGAGCGCGTTTTTTCACGAAACTGGATCTCAGGAGCGCGTACAATCTGGTGCGTATCCGGGGAGGAGACGAGTGGAAAATCGCGTTTAGTACCACATCGGGCCACTATGAGTACCTCGTCATGCCGTATGGGTTAAAGAATGCTCCAGCCGTGTTTCAATCCTTTGTTGACGAGATTCTCAGGGACCTGCACGGGCAGGGTGTGGTGGTGTATATTGATGACATCTTGATCTATTCCGCCCCACGCGCCGCGCATGTCTCCCTGGTGCGCAAGGTGCTTGGGCGACTGCTGGAGAATGACCTGTACGTTAACCTCTTACATCTAGACGTTCCGCTAGCGGAACACTGCTCCAATATCCAATGATTGGGCGTGGCGCGAAATACAAACTCCTCGAAAATCCGAAAACTTCAATTTTTCAAACATATGACTATTTTACAGCATTTTAAAGACAAGACTCTCCTTTATCTAACCACACTGTCCGATTTCAAAAAGGCTTTACAACGAAAGCAAAACATTAGATTATGTCAGCAGAGTACCCAGCCAGAAATAATCAGACACCCATTTTTCAAGCTAGCATATAATGTCACAAAAACCAAAACCACAGCTAAATGCAGCACTAACCTTTGATGATCTTCATCAGATGACACTCCTAGGACATTATGTTATACAATACATGCATGTTTTGTTCAATCAAGTTCATATTTATATCAAAAACCAGCTTTTTACATTAGCATGTGACGTTCAGAACTAGCATACCCACCGCAAACCTCCGGTGAATTTACTAAATTACTCACGATAAACGTTTACAAAAAACATAACAATTATTTTAAGAATTATAGATACAGAACTCCTTTATGCAATCGCGGTGTCCGATTTTAAAATAGCTTTTCGGTGAAAGCACATTTTGCAATATTCTGAGTAGATAGCTCGCCATCACGGGCTAGCTATTTTGACACCCACCAAGTTTGGTACTCACAAAACTCAGATTTACTATAAGAAAAATTGGATTACCTTTGCTGTTCTTTATCAGAATGCACTCCCAGGACTTCTACTTCAACAACAAATGTTGGTTTGGTTCCAAATAATCCATAGTTATATCCAAATAGCAACGTTTTGTTCGTGTGTTCAAGACACTATCCGAAGGGTAACAAAGGGTGACGCGCGGACGCGTATCGTGACAAAAAAATGTCAAAATATTCCATTACCGTACTTCGAAGCATGTCAAACGCTGTTTAAAATAAATTTTTATGCAATTTTTCTCGTAAAATAGCAATAATATTCCGACCGGGAGTCGTTGTTTTCGTTCAAAGACTGAAAATAAAAACATGGAGTCGTCTCGTGCACGCGTGCACCAGTCTCATTGTTCTCAGAAGTACCACTTACCAAATGCGCTACTGTTTTTCAGCCATGGGCTGCAAAGTCATCATTCAACGTTCTGGCGCCTTCTGAGAGCCTATGGGACCCTTAGAAAATGTCACGTTACAGCAGAGATCCTTTGTTTTGGATAGAGATGACAAAGAAGGCCAAGAAATGGTCAGACAGGGTACTTCCTGTACAGAATCTTCTCCGGTTTTGGCCTGCCATTTGAGTTCTGTTATACCATTCAAACAGTTTTAGAAACTTTGGAGTGTTTTCTATCCAAAGCTACTAATTATATGCATATTCTAGTTTCTGGGCAGGAGTAATAACCAGATTAAATCGGGTACGTTTTTTATCCGGCCGTGAAAATACTGCCCCCTATCCATAACAAGTTAAATACAAAAAAACGGTCGACGCCAACACAACCGGCGTGAATAGCGAAGTGCCCAATTACAACGGGTCCACAGTACGCATATAAAATAACACAAGTAGATCGCCAGCACATCCAACAACAAAAACACTCTGACGAAAATAGTCCCGCACAAACCTGGGCGGGCTAAACAGGCTTAAATAACCATAAATCAAGAGACACAAATAAGGAACAGGTGCAAACAATAAGACATACCAAACGAAAAGGAAAAAAGGATCAGCGGCAGCTAGTAGGCCGGCGACGACGACCGCCGAGCGCCGCCCGAGCAGGCAGGGGAGCCACCTTCGGTGGGATTCGTGACAGTATGTTCTTTATTGGTGAACATTATTCTTCTATTGCTGCTAGTCAGGCACTTTTACATGTCTCTTCAATTTGTGAAGTTGGACAAAGAATCCTCTGATATCTTTCATTTGGTGTTCCACAAGGCTCTGTGTTGGGACCATTACTTTTCTGGTTTTACACTACTTCTCCCTGAATCTACAGAGAAAATGATAAGGGTGGACGAAAACAACAATACAGACAAAAATTATAAATGAAATGAAAAACTTACTGATAAGTTTTTGATAGCAGGAGAAGGATGGGTTACCTTGTAGTGTCTGGTTCTTATCAATCTCCTCGAAGGAGTTCTTCTTTTTCACCATCACCCAGGCCTCTGCTTTTTGGGCTTTAATCTTACATCTACACGTTCCGCTAGCGGAACGATTGCTCCAATATCCAATGATGGGCGGGGCGCGAAATTCAAACTCCTCTAAATCCGAAAACTTACACTTTTCAAACATATGACTATTTTACAGCTATTTAAAGACAAGGCTCTCCTTTATCTAACCAAACTGTCCGATTTCAAAAAGGCTTTACAGCGAAAGCAAAACATTAGATTATGTCAGCAGAGTACCCAGCCAGAAATAATCACACAGCCATTTTTCAAGCTAGCATATCATGTCACATAAACCCAAACCATATCTAAATGCAGCACTAACCTTTGATGATCTTCATCAGATGACACTCCTAGGACATTGTGTTATACAATACATGCATGTCTGTTCAATCAAGTTCATATTTATATCAAAAAACAGCTTTTTACATTAGCATGTGACGTTCAGAACTAGCATTCCCACCGAACACTTCCGGTGATTTTACTAAATTACTCACGATAAACGTTCACAAAAAGCATAACAATTATTTTAAGAATTATAGATACAGAACTCCTCTATGCACTCGATATGTCCGATTTTAAAATAGCTTTTCGGATGAAGCACATTTTGCAATAATGTAAGTACATAGCCCGGCGTTACAGGGCTAGCTATTTAGACACCCTGCAAGTTTAGCCTTCACCAAAATCACATTTCCTATAAGAAAAATGTTCTTACCTTGCTTGTTCTTCATCAGAATACACTGCCAGGACTTCTACTTCAATAACAAATGTAGGTTTGGTCCCAAATAATCCATCGTTATATCCAAACAGCGACGTTTTGTTCGTGCGTTCTAGACACTATCCCAACGCTAAATCTCGGCCACGAGCATGACGCAAAATATGACAAAAAATTTCTAAATATTCCATTACCGTACTTCGAAGCATGTCAACCGCTGTTTAAAACCAATATTTATGCAATTTATCTCGTAGAGAAGCGATAATATTCCGACCGGGAATCTGCCTGTCTGTAAACTGAGGAAAAAACCGAAAGCCGGGGGCGGGGCGTGTCACGCGCCTAAGGCTTAGTCCATTGAGTGACCACTTAGCTTTTGCTCTCCTTTGTTTCAGCCAGGGCTTTGAATTACGTCATTCCTGTTTTTCCCGGGCTATGAGACCTCATTGGAGACGTGTGAAGTGTCACGTAAGAGCAGAGATCCTTTGTAAACGATAGAGATAATAAAGAAGGGCAAGAAATGTTCAGACAGGGTACTTCCTGAACAGAAGCATCTCAGGTTTTTGCCTGCCATAGGAGTTCTGTTATACTCACAGACACCATTCAAACAGTTTCAGAAACTTTGGAGTGTTTTCTCTCCAAAGCTAATAATTATATGCATATTCCAGTTTCTGGGCAGGACTAATAATCAGATTAAATCGGGTACGTTTTTTATCCAGCCGTGAAAATACTGCCCCCTAGCCATAACAGGTTAAGTTCAGATTTCTTTGTTAAGCCCTCAGTGACTAATGACTGGAAGAAATGGCAGTACATATATCATTTAATTGACAAATTGACTGATTGGGCTTCCAAGCCAAAGTAATGTGAGGCTCCCATTGGGAAGTTCTAAAGAAGATAGTTTCTTAGCCCCCAACCACTTGAGCCATGCTTCCACACTACACCGCTGGCTTGCCTCCATCGGCCCCAACTTGACTTTCCATTATGCTGTGCTGGCCTCTGAAAAATAAGGCTTCAATTTCTCCCCTCTGCGTTTCCGTGCCTATTTTCCATCGCAGGAAGCCAGACAGGCATTTGCAAGGCATTTCACATCATTCCATCCATGCCCCTGCCATTACCCCACTGAATGTCCTAGCTTACAAACACCAACCAGAGAGGCACGCGATGCCCCTCTCATTGTTCTCTCCCCCCCACCTCAGGACATCACTGCAGCCATTGTTCCTCCTGCCATGCAGATAAATAAACACTCACGCGAACGAGGTAACACGTGGCACCCACAGACGCACACACACTTTCTCTCTCACTCTCGCTGTACACAAGCTCAGACTCTGCATGTGGTAAGTGCTGCCTTCTCACACAAGTGTAAATTAATACCTTGGCTCATTCAGTCACACATTTGAACCTGTCATTTTTTTGTCCTTGTTGGCTTGCCTGCCTCGGCAGGCCTCAAAAGTCTCTTTCTAATTGTTGTAACATAACACTTGCCAGTCTTTCACTTGACTTTGCGGTCTCCATCCGTGATTTCTTTCACTTTTTCTCAGTCTTTTGGTTTTGTGACCCGTTTGAGCTACGAACAAATAAGTCACCAACATCGACAGGTAACCTTTAGCACTCACTTGTTTTGCTCTATAATGCACATAAGCTTCAGGGGAGCCGTAAAAATGGTACAAAAGTGAATAGGGTGTAAAATGTGCCATAACCAAAGAGACTTAATATGGTTTAAAAAACATCCCTTTTTTTACATCTCCTAGATATAGGACAGACACTTCAAAACCTTATTACTTATGATTTATTTTTTTACTATATATGTTGTCATTTTGAATGTGTTATTCAATGCATTTCTATGGGCTAGAGCATTAAAGGACAAATTCAATATTTTATCAAAACAAAATTCAATATGTATGTTTTATACTTACAACAAAAATGATCTAATAGCTAAATTATGCATGTTGTGACCATCTTAAAACGATTCCATATGTTAACTTATTAGATATCATGACCCAAGGGCTTAGACCCTTCAAACGTAACTCTGGATCTTGAAGCCAGCTCCACTAAATGTTTTCATTGTCCCCCTCTAATCAGGGACTGATTTAGACCTGTGACACCAGGTGTGTGCAATTAATTATCAGGTAGAACAGAAAACCAGCAGGCTCCGGACCTCCTAGGGTAAGAGCGGAATACCCCTGGCTTAGAGGGTTTATTAATAACCCCCCCTCCAACTCTTCTTGTCCAGTTCCCCACTCTTCCTTTCCTTTATCTCTTCCGTCTACACTCCTTTGTCTCTCCATCTCTCCCTGCTCGTTTAACTCTGGTGTCTCCAGGTCTGCTGGGGCTAATCTTTAGCTGCATTGGCCCTATTGGCTTTGATGCTCATATAAGATAATCACCCCATAAACACTGAAGCACTCCCTAATTACAAAATTGATTCCCATTTGCAATCTGTGACACACAAACACACACACACACATGCACCACGCACTCATGCACACATGCATGCATGGTGCATGGATGACCCAAGAAGGACCAACCCCTTTGATAATAATGAAAATTCTTCCTTAGCCTGGTGTTACTAGTTCGGCCAGCAAGGCAGTCACTGATGTGCATAGTGGAGTGATGGAGGTCAGTTTAGCACCTAGTAGTAGAGGTCTTCCTGGGTCCACAGACCTGAAATTCCGAGATCCGACCCGGGACCCGAGCGGGTTTTAGAGCTCATCTCATGCTTTTGATCACATTTTGCCCTGAAGCTGAGAGAAAATGTTGCAGTTTTAAAGCAAATTTCCTACAATTCTATGCATTTTGCTATCATATGCTATCTGGGAGCCTGCGTGCCCATTCGGTAATCAGGCCCTTCCTTCATGTTCAATCAAATTTCAAATGTATTTATAAAGCCCTTCTTACATCAGCTGATGTCACAAAGTGCTGTACAGAAACCCAGCCTAAAACCCCAAACAGCAAGCAATGCAGGTGTAGAAGCACGGTGGCTAGGAAAAACTCCCTAGAAAGGCCAGAACCTAGGAAGAAACCTAGAGAGGAACCAGGCTATGAGGGGTGGCCTGTCCTCTTCTGGCTGTGCCGGGTGGAGATTATAACAGAACATGGCCAAGATGTTCAAATGTTCATAGATGACCAGCAGGGTCAAATAATAATAATCACAGTGGTTGTCAAGGCTGCAACAGGTCAGCACCTCAGGAGTAAATATCAGTTGGCTTTTCATAGGCGATCATTCAGAGTATCTCTACCGCTCCTGCTGTCTCTAGAGAGTTGAAAACAGCAGGTCTGTGACAGGTAGCACGTCCAGTGAACAGGTCAGGGTTCCATAGCAGCAGGCAGAACAGTTGAAACTGGAGCAGCAGCACGGCCAGGTGGACTGGGGACAGCAAGGAGCCATCAGGCCAGGTAGTCCTGAGGCATGGTCCTAGGGCTCAGGTCCTCCGAGGGAAAAAAAGAAAGAAAGAAAGAAAGAAAGAAAGAAAAAGAGAGCGAATTAGAGAGAGCATATTTAAATTCACACAGGACACTGGATAAGACAGGAGAAATACTCCAGATATAACAGACTGACCCTAGCCCCCCGACACATAAACTACTGCAGCATTAATACTGGAGGCTGAGACAGGAGGGGTGTCGGGAGACACTGTGCCCCGTCCGACAAGACCCCCGGAAAGGGCCAAACAGGCAGGATATAACACCACCCACTTTGCCAAAGCACAGCCCCCACACCACTAGAGGGATATCTTCAACCACCAACTGCCATCCTGAGACAAGGCCGAGTATAGCCCACAAAGATCTCCGCCACGGCACATCCCAAGGGGGGGGCGCCAACCCGGACAGGAAGATCACGGCAGTGACTCAACCCACTCAAGTGACGCACCCCTCCTAGGGACGACATGGAAGAGCACCAGTAAGCCAGTGACTCAGCCCCTGTAATAGGGTTAGAGGCAGAAAATCCCAGTGGAGAGAGTGGAACCGGCCAGGCAGAGACAGCAAGGGTGGTTCATTGCTCCAGTGCCTTTCCATTCACCTTCACACTCCTGGGCCAGACTACACTCAAGGGACCTACTGAAGAGATGAGTCTTCAATAAAGACTTAAAGGTTGAGACCGAGTCTGCGTCTCTCACATGGATTGACAGACCATTCCATAAAAGTGGAGCTCTGTAGGAGAAAGCCCTGCCTCCAACTGTTTGCTTAGAAATTCTAGGGACAGCAAGGAGGCCTGCGTCTTGTGACCGTAGCGTACATGTAGTTATGTACGGCAAGACCAAATCGGAAAGATAGGTAGGAGCAAGCCCAGGTAATGCTTTGTAGGTTAGAAGTAAAACCTTGAAATCAGCCCTTGTCTTAACAGGAAGCCAGTGTAGAGAGGCTAGAGTAATATGATCACATATTTGGGGTCCAGTCAAGATTCTAGCAGCCGTGTTTAGCACTAACTGAAGTTTATTTAGTGCTTTATCTGGATAGCCGGAAAGTAGAGCATTGCAGTAGTCTAACCTAGAAGTGAAAAAAGCATGGATTAATTTTTATGCATAATGTTTGGACGGAAATGTTCTGATTTTTGCAATGTTACGTAGATTGAAAAAAGCTGTCCTTGAAACAGTCTTGATATGTTCATCAAACGAGAGAGCAGAGTCCAGAGTAACGCCGAGGTCCTTCACAGTTTTATTTGAGACGACTGTACAACCATCAAGATGAATTGTCAGATTCAACAGAAGATCCATTTGTTTCTTGGGACCTAGAACAAGCATCTCTGTTTTGTTCGAGTTTAAAAGTAGAACATTTGCCGCCATTCACTTCCTTATGTCTGAAACACAGGCTTCCAGGGAGGGCAATTTTGGGCCTTCACCATGTTTCATCAAAATGTACAGCTGTGTGTCATCTGCATAGCAGTGAAAGTTAACATTATGTTTCCGAATGACATCACCAAGAGGTAAAATATATAATGAAAACAATAGTGGCCCTAAAATGGAGCCTTGAGGAACACCGAAATGTACAGTTGATTTGTCACAGGTCAAACCATCCACAGAGACAAACTTATATATTCCTCAGTTAGGTGGTTAACTGATTTTTGTACTCTGACGTCCTTGGGTAGGCGGAGGGAACCTGGAAGGGCATCTAGGAATCTTTGGGTTGTCCGAGAATTTATAGCACAACTTTTGATGATCCTTGGTTGGGGTCTGAGCAGATTATTTGTTGCGATTGCAAACGTAATAAAATAGTGGTCCGATAGTCCAGGATTATGAGGAAAAACAATAAGATCCACAACATTTATTCCACGGGACAAAACTAGGTCCAGAGTATGACTGTGGCAGTGAGTAGGTCCGGAGACATGTTGGACAAAACCCACGGAGTCGATGATGGCTCCGAAAGCCTTTTGGAGTGGGTCTGTGGACTTTTCCATGTGAATATTAAAGTCACCAAAAATTGGAATATTATCTGCCATGACAACAAGGTCCGATAGGAATTCAGGGAACTCAGTGAGGAATGCTGTACATGGCCCAGGAGGCCTGTAAACAGTAGCTATAAAAAGTGATTGAGAAGGCTGCATAGATTTCATGACTAGAAGCTCAAAAGACGAAAACTTTGTTGTTTTATTTGTAAATTGAAATGTCGGTGGCTAGGAAAAACTCCCTAGGAAAAACTCCCTAGAAAGGCAAAAACCTAGGAAGAAACCTAGAGAGGAACCAGGCTATGAGGGGTGGCCAGTCCTCTTCTGGCTGTGCCGGGTGGATATTATAACAGAACATGGTCAAGATGTTAAAATGTTCATAAATGACCAGCATGGTCAAATAATAATAATCATAGTAGTTGTCGAGGGTGCAACAAGCACGTCCGGTGAACAGGTCAGGGTTCCGTAGCCGCAGGCAGAACAGTGGGAACTGGAGCAGCAGCATGGATAGGTGGACTGGGGACAGCAAGGAGTCATCATGCCAGGTAGTCCCGAGGCATGGTCCTAGGGCTCAGGTCCTCCGAGAGAAAGAAAGAAAGAGAGAAAGAGAGAATTAGAGAGAGCATATTTAAATTCACACAGGACACCAGATAAGACAAGAGAATACTCCAGATGTAACAGACTGACCCTAGCCCCCCGACACATAAACTACTGCAGCATAAATACTGGAGGCTGAGACAGCAGGGATCAGAAGACACTGTGGCCCCATCCGATGATACCCCCGGACAGGGCCAAACAGGCAGGATATAACCCCACCCACTTTGCCAAAGCACAGCCCCCACACCACTAGTAGTTACACATAATAATACCAAAGACAATATCAGCATGTAACATAGCTAGTTAGCTGTAAAATCACCCAAACAAACTGCACTATCAATTTAGGAGTCTGCAATCTCACCATGTTCATCTTGCAGATCAATGTATCTCACAGAGGGGAGATTAACATTCGCAACAGCAGATATACATTTGAGGAGATTGGAAACATTGCCCATGCTATGTTGCCCATGGGCCACACGGTGCATTCTGGGTGATTCTGAGACAAGCAGCGCTCTTCGTCAAGGAGTGAATGGGACTCTATTGGGCACTAGCTCAACAACCCAACATTAGCATGAATTTCGTCAACAAGAAGTAAAACATTACAAATCTTTTCCAAGAGGTGAGATAATGAACTTGCTATCTGTAGTATCGTACAGCTTTGGAATTGTGACATTACGAACTTTCAAGGAAAATAGGCACATTTCTCGACATACAGTGCATTCGGAAAGTTTTCAGACCCCTTTACTTTTTACAGCCTTATTCTAAAATGGATAAAATCAAATACCTTCCTCATCGAAAACAGGTTTTTAGAAATTTGGCAAATGTATTAAAAATCAAAAACAGAAATACCGTAGTTACATAAGTATTCAGACCCTTTGCTATGGGACTCGAAATTGAGCTCAGATGCATCCTGTTTCCATTTACTATCCTTGAGATGTTTCTCAACTTGATTGGAGCCCACCTGTGGTAAATTCAATTGATTGGACAAAAAACCAAGCCATGAGGTCAAAGGAATTGTCCGTAGAGCTCCGAGACAGGACTGTGTCGAGGCATAGATCTGGGGAAGGATACCAAAAAATGTCTGCAGAATTGAAGGTCCACAAATGAACAGTAGCCTCCATCATTCTTAAATGGAAGAAGTTTGGAACCACCAAGACTCTTCCTCGAACTGGCCACCTGGGCCAAACTGAGCAATCGAGAGAGAAGGGTGATGGTCGAGTGAATGGCTAAACCCGATGGTCACTCGGACAGAGCTCTGGAGTTCCTCTGTGGAGATGGGAGAACCTTCCAGAAGGACAACCATCTCTGCAGCACTCCACCAATCAGGCCTTTATGGTAGAGTGCCCAGATGGAAGCCACTCCTCAGCAAAAGGCACCTAAAGACTCTCAGACCATGAGAAACAAGATTCTATGGTCTGATGAAACCAAGATTGAACTCTTTGGCCTGAATGCCAAGCGTCACGTCTGGAGGAAACCTGGCACCATCCCTGCAGTGAAGCATGGTGGTGTTAGCATCCTGTTGTGGGGATGTTTTTCACCGGCAGGGACTGGGAGACTGGTCAGGATCGAGGGAAAGATGAACGGCGCAAAGTACAGAGAGATCCTTGATGAAAACTTGGTCCAGAGAGGTTCACCTTCCAACAGGCAACAAAAAGCCTGGGCAAAAGACTCTCCGGCTTTAAAATAGGCATGAGCGATCAGTTCCGAAAGGAAATCGACTAAAAAGGCGATGTGTAGCTCTCGTAGTCGACAAGCTATACATTTTTATACAACAGTTGGGTCTAATCCTGAATGCTGATTGGTTAAAACCGCATTCCAGTCGGTGTCTATTCCACAAATTACCACAGGCCACCGGCTGTTCCATCTGACTGTGCAATCCACTTTCTCATCAACCCAGCCAGGCAATTTATAAACTTGATCTCCACTATGAAAAGCATCTAGACATTATCTTACGTTTCTTTTAGACTAACATTTAGTTTTCAACAGCGGAGATTTGTATAAACCTTGCTTTCTGTCTCTCCGACATTTGCAACATTGTTTCAATATTCATCGATTTCATGCTGTCCCATAGTGATGAACATGCCGGGACGAGACAAATAGGCAGGCAGCGTTTCCCAGCCAGTCGAAATCTTGAATTAGCTGCCATAATTTGTATGGATATATACAAAGAAATAAAACAAAATTAAGTGCAGCTAGTGTGCAGTCTTTCCAGCTTCAGTTTGAAGAAATTGTGTTACTGTAGCTGTGTTGTTGGTTAACTACTCTGAACAAGAGGGTCCTGATGAGTGAGCACATTTTCTAATCCGAAATCGTGCATCATGATCTCATTGTTAACGATATATCCAAATAAATGTCACTAGAAAACAGCTTAAACAAATGCAAATGCAGCTACTTTGTTGTTATTCTGGATAACAAGCAAGGGATCAGAACATTACCACCCGGTATGAAAATTAAACATTTAGAAGGAACGACTGGGTCGTGTCCTTATATACAGAACAAAAAGACTGAACGACTGGGTCGCGTCTGTGGCAACCGAACTGATAGAACGAACAACCAGCCGGCTTGGGTAGTAACCCTAGATTTGTGTCTGGACTATATTTTGTGAAAGGATGAAATAGTATGAATAAATGTATCAAAATAACGTTTTTAATGAAAATATGTCAATCATTATTTGAATATGTAGGTAAACCGTTGTATAAAAGTGATAATGCCCTCGAAACCGGTGTTTGGAGGATATATTGGCACGGTTTCGACTTCGTATCGGGCCTAACAACACCCGTGCCAATATATCCTCCAAACACCGGCTTCTTGTGCATTATCACTTAAATAATCTAGTGTTCCAAGACACCAGGACCACTCCATGGCTATTCTAAATCAAATGTAACATTCAAAACTATTAATGGTAGGGATTGTAATTTAAAAAAACTGAAATAACAAAACACAAAGTTAGGGAATGTTGTAAAATAAGTAGTATTCTATTTTTTATGTATAGTACTTATTAATATATCAAAAATAGGACACTTCGTGAAATAAATTCCCAAATACAGTGAATTTGGGAGCCAGAAATCAGAAAGATTTCTGGCTCCCAGGTGTCTTTTATACAGGTAACGAGCTGAGATTAGGAGCACACTCTTAAAGGGAGTGCTCCTAATCTCAGAATGTTACCTGTATAAAAGACACCTGTCCACAGAAGCAATCAATCAATCAGATTCCAAACTCTCCACCATGGCCAAGACCAAAGAGCTCTCCAAGGATGTCAGGGACAAGATTGTAGACCTACACAAGACTGGAATGGGCTACAAGACCATCGCCAAGCAGCTTGGTGAGAAGGTGACAACAGTTGGTGCAATTATTCGCAAATGGAAGAAACACAAAAGAACTGTCAATCTCCCTCGGCCTGGGGCTCCATGCAAGATCTCACCTCGTGGAGTTGCAATGATCATGAGAACGGTGAGGAATCAGCCCAGAACTACACGGGAGGATCTTGTCAATGATGTCAAGGCAGCTGGGACGAAAACAATTGGTAACACACTACGCCGTGAAGGACTGAAATCCTGCAGTGCCTGCAAGGTCCCCCTGCTTAAGAAAGCACATATACATGCCCGTCTGAAGTTTGTCAGTGAACATCTGAATGATTCAGAGGACAACTGGGTAAAAGTGTTGTGGTCAGATGAGACCAAAATGGATCTCTTTGGCATCAACTCAACTCGCCGTGTTTGGAGGAGGAATGCTGCCTATGATCCCAAGAACACCATCCCGACCGTCAAACATGGAGGTGGAAACATTATGCTTTGGGGGTGTTTTTCTGCTAAGGGGACAGGACAACTTCACCGCATCAAAGGGACGATGGACGGGGCCATGTACCGTCAAATCTTGGGTGAGAACCTCCTTCCCTCAGCCAGGGCATTGAAAATGGGTCGTGGATGGGTATTCCAGCATGACAATGACCCAAAACACACGGCCAATGCAACAAAGGAGTGGCTCAAGAAGAAGCACATTAAGGTCCTGGAGTGGCCTAGCCAGTCTCCAGACCTTAATCCAATAGAAAATCTGTGGAGGGAGCTGAAGGTTTGAGTTGCCAAACGTCAGCCTTGAAACCTTAATGACTTGGAGAAGATCTGCAAAGAGGAGTGGGACAAAATCCCTCCTGAGATGTGTGCAAACCTGGTGGCCAACTACAAGAAACGTCTGACCTCTGTGATTGCCAACAAGGGTTTTGCCACCAAGTGCTAAGTTATGTTTTGCAGAGGGGTCAAATACTTATTTCCCTCATTAAAATGCAAATCATTTTATAACATTTTTGACATGCGTTTTTCTGGATTTTTGTTGTTGTTATTCTGTCTCTCACTGTTCAAATAAACCCACCATTAAAATTATAGACTGATAATTTCTTTGTCAGTGGGCAAACGTACAAAATCAGCAGGGGATCAAATACTTTTTTCCCTCACTCTACAAGGAACCGGAACACAAAGTACGAAATTAGGCAGGAATCAACAAGGTAGAAATAAAAACATGACCAAGGTACAGTATGTGGGTATGTACGGGTGTATATGTGAGGGCAGCGCGGGTGTGTTGGAAGATAGGGTGCCTTGTGTGTTTTGTGTAAATTGATAAGTGTGATGAGTTAACAATAAACTGGTCATAAATATATCTAAAACCAAAATAATTGTATTTGGTTCAAAGCATTCTCTTAGACCTAAACCTCAACTGGAGTTGTGCATAAAGGGTGTGACCATTGAACAATTTCAAGAAGCTGAACTCCAAGGAGTAACATTCAATGGCAGTTATCATGGTCAAGTCATATTGACAAAGTTGTTGTGAAGATATGAAGAGGTATAGACATTATAAAAATATGTATAAAAACATCAGTAAAGGGGTTATTTGTTCTTATAGTTTGGTCAGGATGTGGCAGGGGGTATTTGTTTTATGTGGTTCAGGGTGTGTTTGTGTATGTGTTCATGTAGAGGGGGTATTTGGTTTATATGGTTCGGGGTGGTTGTGTATGTAGAGGGGGTATTTGGTTTATATGGTTCGGGGTGGTTGTGTATGTAGAGGGGTATTTTATTTATTAGTCCAGGGTTTTGGTTATTGTTCTATGTTAGTTTATTTCTATGTTCAGTCTAGTCGTTTGTATTTCTATGTTTAGCTAATTGGTGTTGGGGCCTTCAGTTGAAGGCAGCTGTCCTTCGTTGCCTCTGATTGAAGGTCCTATAAATAGGAATGTGTTTGTCATGGGATTTTGTGGGAGATTGTTTCTTGTTTCGCTGTGTGCCTGACGAGACTGTCCAGTTCGTTTGTTTTTTGTATACGTTGTTTGTGTTTTCCTTCTTCACTAAATAAAAAGATGAGTATATATTTTCCCGCTGCGTTTTGGTCTACACCCTACGACACCCGTGACAATGATAGTCTTTCATGGTTGAGAGTTGAATAGAAATTGACTACTTCTCACACAGTCTTTTTAAATCAAATCAAATGTTATTTGTCAGATGTGCTTAATACAACAGGGGTAGTAGACCTTACCCTGAAATGCTTACGAGCCCTGAACCAACAATGCAGAGTTTTTAAAAAGTAAGGAAAATGTACTAAAATAAAGGAAAAATAATAACACTATAAAATAGCAATAACGAGGCTATATACCGGTAACTAGTCAATGTGCAGGGGTACGGGTTAGTTAAGGTAATTGAGGAAATATATACATGTAGGGGTAAATTAACTATGCATAGATAATTAACAGAGTAGCACAAGCATATGTGAAGAGTGTGAAGGAATGTTAATGTGTGTGCATGTGTGTGTGGCTTTAATATGTGTGTGTTTTGTGTGTCCATGTGTGTGCGTGTGTTGGAGTGTCAGTGTAGTGTGTGAGTGTATGGTTAGAGTCCAGTCAGTGTACATCGAGCCTGTGCAAAAAAATTATAATAAATAATAATAAAATATGGGGGTCAATGCGAATAGTCCGGGTAGCCATTTTACCTGTTCAGCAGTATTAAGGCTTGGGGTTAAAAGCTGTTAACCTGTTAGGGCTAGGGGGCAGTATTTACACGGCCGGATAAAAAACGTACCCGATTTAATCTGGTTACTACTCCTGCCCAGTAACTAGAATATGCATATAATTATTGGCTTTGGATAGAAAACACCCTAACGTTTCTAAAACTGTTTGAATGGTGTCTGTGAGTATAACAGAACTCATATGGCAGGCAAAAACCTGAAAAGATTCCATGCAGGAAGTGGCCTGTCTGACAAGTTGTTGTTCTTCTTGCCTCTGTTTATTGAAGACTGAGGATCTTTGCTGTAACGTGACACTTCCTACGGCTCCCATAGGCTCTCAGAGCCCGGGAAAAAGCTGAACGATATCGAGGCAGCCCCAGGCTGAAACACATTATCGCTTTTGACAAGTGGCCGATCAGAGGACAATGGGCTTAGGCGCGTGCCCGAGTCGACCCCATGCTTTATTTTCTTTCGTCTGTTTACCTAATTGCAGATTCCCGGTCGGAATATTATCGCTTTTTTACGAGAAAAATTGCATAAAAATTGATTTTAAACAGCGGTTGACATGCTTCGAAGTACGGTAATGGAATATTTAGAATTGTTTTGTCACGAAATGCGCCGTGCTCGTAACCCTTATTTACCATTCAGATAGTGTCTTGAACGCACGAACAAAACGCCGCTGTTTGAACATAACTATGGATTATTTGGGACCAAACCAACATTTGTTATTGAAGTAGAAGTCCTGGGAGTGCATTCTGACGAAGAACACCAAAGGTAATCAAACTTTTCTAATAGTAAATCGGAGTTTGGTGAAGGCTAAACTTGCTGGGTGTCTAAATAGCTAGCCCTGTGATGCCGGGCTATCTACTTAGAATATTGCAAAATGTGCTTTCACCAAAAAGCTATTTTAAAATCGGACATATCGAGTGCATAGAGGAGTTCTGTATCTATAATTCTTAAAATAATTGGTATGCTTTTTGTGAACGTTTATCGTGAGTAATTTAGTAAATTGTTAGTAAATTCGCTGGAAGTTTGCGGGGGGTATGCTAGTTCTGAACGTCACATGCTAATGTAAAAAGCTGGTTTTTGATATAAATATGAACTTGATTGAACAAAACATGCATGTATTGTATAACATAATGTCCTAGGGTTGTCATCTGATGAAGATCATCAAAGGTTAGTGCTGCATTTAGCTGTCTTCTGGGTTTATGTGACATTATATGCTAGCTTGAAAAATGGGTGTCTGATTATTTCTGGCTGGGTACTCTGCTGACATAATCTAATGTTTTGCTTTCGCTGTAAAGCCTTTTTGAAATCGGACAGTGTGGTTAGATTAACGAGAGTCTTGTCTTTAAAATGCTGTAAAATAGTCATATGTTTGAGAAATTGAAGTAATAGCATTTCTAAGGTATTTGAATAACGCGCCACAGGATTCCACTGGCTGTTACGTAGGTGGGACGATTTGGTGCCACCTACCCTAGAGAGGTTAAAGAGCCTTTTGGTCCCAGACATGGCACTCTGGTACCACTTGCTGTGCAGCAGCAGAGAGGACAGTCTATGACTTGGGTGGCTGTAGTCTTGGACCATTTTTAGGGCCTTCCTCTGACACTGCATGGTCTAGAGGTCCTGGATGGCAGGAAGCTTGGCCACAGTGATGTACTGGGCCGTACGCACTACCCTCTGTAGTGCCTTATGGTTGAATTCCAAGCAATTGCCATACCAATCGGTGATTGAAGCAGTCAGTGTGCTCTTGATGGTGCAGCTGTAGAACTATTTGAGGATCTGAGGTCCCAAGCCAAGTCTTTTCAGCCTGCTGAGAGGGAATAGGCATTGTCATTCCCTCTTCACGACTGTCTTGGTGTGTTTGGACCATGATAGGTCCTTAGTGATGTGGAAGCCAAGGAACTTGAAGCTTTCGACCCGCTCCACTTAAAGCCCTGTCGATGTGAATGGGGGCGTGCTTGGCCCTCCTTTTCCTGTAGTCCATGATCAGCTCCTTTGTCTTGCTTGCGTTGAGGGAGAGGTTGTTGTCCTGGCACCACACTGCCAGGTTTCTGACCTCCTCCTTATAGTTGTCTCATCGTCGTCTGTGATGAAGCCTACCACCGTTGGGTCATTGGTAAACTTAATAATGGTGTTGGAGTTGTGTGTGGCCACGCAGTCGTGGGTGAACAGGGAGTACAGGAGGGGACTGAGCACGCACCCCTGAGGTGCCCCGTGTTGAGAGTCAGCGGGACGGATGTGTTGTTGCCTACCCTCACCACCTAAGGGCGGTCCATTAGGAAGTCCAGGATACAGTTACAGAGGGAGGTGTTCAGTCCCAGGGTCCTTAGTTTAGTGATGAGCTTGGATGGCACTATGGTGTTGAACGCTGATCTGTAGTCAATGAACAGCATTCTCAGGTAGGTGTTCCTTTTGTCCAGGTGAGAAAGGGCAGTCCAATAGAGATTGCGTCATCTGTGGATCTGTTGGGGGGATATGCAAATTGGAGTGGGTATAGGGTTTCTGGGATGATGGTGTTGATGTGAGCCCTGACCAGTCTTTCAAAGCATTTCATGGCTAAAATGTGAGTGCTACGGGCTGTAGTCATTTGGGCAGGTTACCTTGGTGTTCTTAAGCACAAGGACTATGGTGGTCTGCTTGAAACATATACATAGGTATTACAGACCAGGTCAGGGAGAGGTTGAAAATGGTCAGTGCATGCTCTGAGTACACGTCCTGATAATCTGTCTGGTCCTGTGGCCTTGTGAATGTTAACCTGTTTAAAGGTCTTAATCAGATCGGGTATGGAGAGCGTGATCACACAGTCGTATGGAACTGCTGGGGCTCTCATGCATGGTTCAGTGTTGCTTGCCTCGAAACGAGCATGGAAGGCATTTAGCTCGTCTGGTAGGCTCGCGTCACTGGGCAGCGTTTCCCTTCATAATCCGTGAAAGTTTGCAAGCCCTGACACATCCGACGAGCGTCAGAGCCGGTGTAGTAGGATTCGATCTCAGTCCTGTGTTGACGCTTTGCCTGTTTGATGATTCATTAGAGGGCGCAGCAGGATTTTTTATAAGCGCCCGGATTAGTTTCTCGCTCCTTGAAACCTCCAGCTCTAGCCTTTAGCTCAATGCGGATGTTGCCAGTAATCCAGGCAACATCCGCATAATGGCTTCTGGTTGGGGTATGTACATACAGTCACTGTGGGGATGACGTCATCAATGCACTTACTAATGAGCCTGTGACTGATGTGGTATACTCCTCAATGTCATCGGATGAATGCCGGAACCTATTCCAGTCTGTGGTAGCAAAACAGTTCTGTAGCTTAGCATCCACTTCATCGGACCACTTCTGTATTGAGCACGTTAATGGTACTTACTGTTTGAGTTTTTGCTTGTAAGCAGAAATCAAAAAACATTTGTGTGTTGAAAATGCCTATCCACTTGTATAATATATTTGCAAACACTTCAAACAGACATACATACCCTATCATAAACATCACAGTGGGTTTCTTCACGGTACCCAAACCAAAAACAGATTTAATGCGGAATTCAGTTATTTATAGAGCCATGTCATTGTGGAATGCTCTGCCACCAGAGGTTTAGCTTTAAAAAACAGATAAAAAAAACATATTTTATCACAGCGCCTCTCCTCTTTCTAAAGGTCCAATTGAACTGTACTGATTATAAGAATATGAATGTGTATATATAAGTAGTGTGTGTCTTCTTTGGTGTCTTTCCTAAATACAGTATACAGAAAGAATTCATACCCCTTGACTTATTCCACATTTTGTTGTGTTACAGCCTGAATTCAAAATGGATGAAATTGATTTTTTCTCTCTCATCCATCTACACACAGATGTATCTAATTTACATAAGTATTCACACCCGAGTCAATACTTTGCAGAAGCAGCTTTGGCGGCGATTGAGTCTTTCTGGGTAAGTCTCTAAGAGCTTTGCACACTTGGATTGTACAATATTTGCCCATTATTCTTTTAAAAATTATTCATGCTCTGTCAAGTTGTTTTTAAATTCTGGCTGTAACACAACAAAATGTGGAAAAAGTAAAGGGGTGTGAATACTTTCTGAAGGCACTGTAACTCTTATTTTTTATTTAATTCAATATCTTATGTTGTTCTTGTCTATTACTGTTCTGTACTTTGTTATGTATTTGTACATTTTATGTGGATCCCAGGAAGAGTAGCTACTGCATGTGCAGGAGCTAATGGGATCCTAATAAACTAAACTAAGACCGAATACAGTGGCCTGAAACTCATGGTCTATAGGCCACATCAGGCATGCACGTCACATTATACTAGCTTGCAAAGTGATGTGGAATTCCTATTGGAATGTTGACAGAGTGGGAATATTCAACATTTACCATTTTATTCACTCGCAACCTGCATTCAAAATGACATGGTTAGGAAGACTAAACCAGGGTCTCCAATCTTATATAGTGTGAGAGCTACTTTTAAATTATGAAATAGGTAACGAGTTACTTGTAGATTTTTCCCTAGCTTTGAGATAAGCACTCTTTGTAGTTTCCCAGATTCCGTTTTCTCTGTATTATTTTTCCTGATTTATGATTTTTTTTGTTTTTCACTCTCAAAATTACAATTATTCATAGAGAAACAATGAAATTGGATGTTTTGAGTCCACGTCAATGCTGAAATCGCACCAGAATACTTGTTGATGTTTTCGGTGTAATACCCCTTTAATTGCGCATTTTGCAAAGGCAAAATGTGCTGGTATAGCGATGTTTATTCTGCTGCATATGTCATGACAGTGTTTGCAAAAAAAAAAGACCCACCCGGTTGATACCATTAATGATGATATTCTGCCAGGTAAGCCTACTTTACAGTTAACATTTAATCCTTAAGAGTTTAAGAGTCACCTGTGCGTCAATTTAAGTAACATAATAAAAACATCCCCCTTAGTTTAAGCAAGAGATATTTTGCATGGGCTGCGTCTCAATCGGCCACATTCGCTTATGCCGGCCTTCCGCATCTGCGGTGGAAAATGGCCGAGCTACTGTGATGTTAGTCAGACCATGAGACATCCCAAAATATCGGTCTTGTCACAAAAACGTCTGTAGAGTCCGAATGGTTTGGCCTACAAATGAATTCTCCATTTTGCTCTACAACCCCCACAGCTGTCACGGGATTGTTTTAATTACAGTTACAAATGAAAGGAAGTATGGAGGTAGTCTTGTGCCAACAAACATAAGGGGTTTAAATATGTAACGGCTGTTGTTGGGAATGGATGACCAAAATGCAAGCGGGATGTGGATACTCATCTTTAATATTTATTTTAAATAAAGTGAACACCAAAACAATAAACAGAACGACTCACGACAGGCTAACAGGCTATACATACAAAATAATAGCAGTGCTAGCGCAACAACCCACAAACCCAAGTGAAAAAACATACGCCTAATATATGACTCCCAATCAGGAACAACGATAACCAGCTGTCCCTGATCGGGAGCCACACAGACCAACATAGAAACATACAACCCAGAACAAACATACACAGACATCTTCTGCCACGTCCTGACCGAAATACTACACAACTACACCCTCTGCTGGTCAGGACGTGACAAAATATGTGTACAAAAAACAAAAATATTTCCTGAGCTTTCTTATCTTCTCAGGGCTGCGTGGGACGATACCGTCCCACCCACGGTTCACACTATTCAATAGCCAGTGAAAAATCAGAGCGCCAAATTCAAAACAACAAAATGTCATAATTCAAAGTTCTCAAACATACAACTATTTCACACCATTTTAAAGATAAACCTCTCCTTAATCCAACCACATTGTCCGATTTCAAAAAGGCTTTACGGCGAAAGCATAAAGTTAGATTATGTTAGGACAGTGCCAACACAAGAAAAACCACACAGCCAATTTCCAAGCAGGAGAGGGGTCACAAAAACCATAAATACAGCTAAAATTAAGCACTTAACTTTGACGATCTTCATCAGATGACACTCCTAGGACGCAATGTTACACAATACATGTATGTTTTGTTAAAAAATGTTCATATTTATATAAAAAAAACATTTTACATTGGCGCATGATGTTCAGAAAATATTTTTCCTCCAAAACTGCCGGTGAAACAGCACAACAATTTACAAAAATACTATGATAAAATATTAAACTGTTATTCAAAGAATTATAGATAAACATCTCCTGAATGCAACCGCTGTGACAGATTTCAAAAAAGCTTCACGGGGAAAGCACACTTTGCAATAATCTGAGTACGGCGCTCAGAAAAATACAACAGGCAATACAGATACCCGCCATTTTGGAGTCATCTAAAATCATAAATAGCATTATAAATATTCACTTACCTTTGATGATCTTCATCAGAAGGCACTTCCAGGGATGCCAGGTCCACAATAAATGTTGTTTTGTTCAATAAAGTCCATAATTTATGTCCAAATACCTCCTTGTTGTTAGCGCGTTCAGTAAGCTACTCCAAATGTAGGAAGCGCGCCCAAAATTTCACGACGAAAAGTAAAAAAAGCTATATTTACGTTCGTTGAAACATGTCAAACGTTGTATAGCATCAATCGTTAGGGCCTTTTTAAAACCTCTTACATCTAGACGTTCCGCTAGCGGAACACCTGCTCCAATATCCAATGATGGGCGTGGCGCGAAATACAAAGTCCTCGAAAATCCGAAAACTTCAATTTTTAAAACATATGACTATTTTACACCATTTTAAAGACAAGACTCTCCTTTATCTAACCACACTGTCCGATTTCAAAAAGGCTTTACAGCGAAAGCAAAACATTAGATTATGTCAGCAGAGTACCCAGCCAGAAATAATCAGACACCTATTTTTCAAGCTAGCATATAATGTCACAAAAAACAAAACCACAGCTAAATGCAGCACTAACCTTTGATGATCTTCATCAGATGACACTCCTAGGATATTATATTATACAATACATGCATGTTTTGTTCAATCAAGTTCATATTTATATCAAAAACCACATTTTTACATTAGCATGTGACGTTCAGAACTAGCATTCCCACCGAACACTTCCGGTGACTTTACTAAATTACTCACGATAAACGTTCACAAAAAACATAACAATTATTTTAAGAATTATAGATACAGAACTCCTTTATGCAATCGCGGTGTCCGATTTTAAAATAGCTTTTCGGTGAAAGCACATTTTGCAATATTCTGAGTAGATAGCCCGGCCATCATGGCTAGCTATTTTGACACCCACCAAGTTTGGTACTCACCAAACTCAGATTTACTATTAGAAAAGTTTGATTACCTTTGGTGTTCTTCGTCAGAATGCACTCCCAGGACTTCTACTTCAATAACAAATGTTGGTTTGGATTACCTTTGCTGTTCTTGGTTTGGTTTGGTTCCAAATAATCCATAGTTATATCCAAATAGCGGCGTTTTGTTGTGTGTTCAAGACACTATCCGAAGGGTAAAGAAGGGTGACACGCCCGGCGCGTTTCGTGACAAAAAATGTCAAAATATTCCATTACCGTACTTCGAAGCATGTCAAACGCTGTTTAAAATCAATTTTTATGCTATTTTTCTCATAAGAAAGCGCAAATATTCCGACCGGGAGTCGTTGTTTTCGTTCAAGGACTGAAAATAAAAACATGGAGTCATCTCGTGCATGCGCGCGCCAGTCTCATTGTTCTCAGATCGACCACTCACCAAATGCGCTACTGTTTTTCAGCCATGGCCTGCAAAGTCATCATTCAATGTTCTGGCGCCTTCTGAGAGCCTATGGGAGCGTTAGAAAATGTCACGTTACAGCAGAGATCCCTGTTTTGGATAGAGATGATCAAGAAGGCCAAGAAATGGTCAGAGAGGGCGCTTCCTGTTTGGAATCTTCTCAGGTTTTGGCCTGCCAAATGAGTTCTGTTATACTCACAGACACCATTCAAACAGTTTTAGAAACTTTGGAGTGTTTCCTATCCAAAGCTAATAATTATATGCATATTCTAGTTTCTGGGCAGGAGTAATAATCAGATTAAATCGGGTATGTTTTTTATCCGGCCGTGCAATACTGCCCCCTATCCATAACAGGTTAACATAAAACGTCAATAATATTCCAACCGGACGATTCCAATGTCTTGAAAAACATTATGGAACACAGCTACCGCATCACGTCAATGCGCACCACGAAACTCATGTCATTTTCTGAGTCACCAACTTCCCGGCCTTCTTGTTCGCTCTGTGTTCACCGCAAAAGCCTGAAACTAGGTTCTAAAGATTTTGACATCTAGTGGAAGCCTTAGGAAGTGCAAAATGAACCCTAAGTCACTGTGTGTTAGATAGGCAATGACTTGAAAAGACTACAAGCATCAGATTACCCACTTCCTGGTTGGATTTTTCTCAGGTTTTTGCCTGCCATATGAGTTCTTTTATACTCACAGACATCATTCAAACAGTTTTAGAAACTTCAGAGTGTTTTCTATCCAAATCTACTAATAATATGCAAATATTTTACTCTTGGCCTGAGTATTAGGCAGTTTACTCTGGGCACGTTTTTCATCCGAAATCGAAAATACTGCCCCCTATACCTTGACAGGTTAAATCTCCTAGATATAGAATAGACAATTCAAAACCTTATTCTTTATTACGTATTTTTTGCCATTTATTAATGTGTAATTTAATGCATTTCCATTGGCTATAGCAGTAAAGGCCAAATTCAATATTTTATCCAAAAATAAATAAAACAAATATATTTTATACCTAAAGGGGCCCTTGCTACACGAAGTGAATGATAGACAAATGCGTGCACCACACGGACAGGGGAAATATTGCTGGAAAATGACAGATATTGAGTTACGTTTGGCTTTTTAAGCCAATTGTGGCTAACAGGGATTGTATAATGTCAATGTGGATTTGATTGGATCGTAGCTGGGAGGTGGAGTTGTCTGATACTTGTGACATTTATTTATGACAGTTTGTGGTCCAACGTGAAAAAGAAATGCTTTTTCTGAATTGTTGGGCTTCGAGCTACTGTGTAAGGGCTGTCGTCATGGAGAGAAGAAGACCAAGGTGCTGCGGAGTTAGTGTTCATGATTTAATTCAAAAAAAGAACACTGGAACACTACAAAACAAGAACACCGACAGCTCAACAGTACTGACAGCATAACACACTGAACAGAAACAATTACCCACAACCACAAGGACAAATACACACCATTATATAGGACTCCCAATCAAAGGCAACTCAAAACACCTGCCTTCAATTGGGAGTCCAACAACCACAAGGACACGTAACACAAAAATCTCTGCCACGTCCTGACCAATACTAATACAATTGCTCCCTCTGCTGGTCAGGACGTGACAGTACCCCCCCTAAAGGTGCAGACCCCAGAATGCACCTTAAAAAAGAAAACACAAAATATCCCCAATACCACAACAAAACCAATAAACAAAACCCCCTAAACAATAAGGGAGGGAAGGGAGGGTGGCTGCCATCAACGACGGCACTGTGCTACACCCTCCCTCCCCAACCCACCTATACTGGAGGTGGCTCAGGTGCGGGACGTGGACCTCGCTCCACCTTCGGCGTCGCCCAATTCGGTGGCGCCGATAGATGCGCCGGGCAGACGGGCCACTCGGGCTGACCCTGGCAGACGGACCACTCTGGCTGGGCCGGAGGACAGGCAGGCCACTCTGGCTGGGCCGGAGGACAGGCGGGCCACTCGGGCTGGGCAGGAGGACAGGCGGGCCACTCGGGCTGGGCCGGAGGACAGGCGGGCCACTCGGGCTGGGCCGGAGGACAGGCTGGCCACTCGGGCTGGGCCGGAGGACAGGCGGGCCACTCGGGCTGGGCCGGAGGACAGGCGGGCCACTCTGGCAGACCCGGGCGGTCGGGCCACTCTGGCAGACCCGGGCGGTCGGGCCACTCTGGCAGACCCGGGCGGTCGGGCCACTCTGGCAGACCCGGGCAGTCGGGCCACTCTGGCTGATCCGGGCAGTCGGGCCACTCTGGCTGATCCGGGCAGTCGGGCCACTCTGGCATCTCCGGGCAGACGGGCCACTCTGGCAGCTCCTGACTAGCGGGCGGCTCTGGAGACTCCTGACTGGCGGGCGGCTCTGGCGACTCCTGACTGGCGGGCGGCTCTGGCGACTCCTGACTGGCGGGCGGCTCTGGCGACTCCTGACTGGCGGGCGGCTCTGGCGACTCCTGACTGGCGGGCGGCTCTGCCGACTCCTGACTGGCGGGCGGCTCTGGCGACTCCTGACTGGCGGGCGGCTCTGGCGACTCCTGACTGGCGGGCGGCTCTGGCGACTCCTGACTGGCGGGCGGCTCTGGCGACTCCTGACTGGCGGGCGGCTCTGGCGACTCTTGACTGGCGGGCAGCTCTGGCGACTCTTGACTGGCGGGCAGCTCTGGCGACTCTTGACTGGCGGGCAGCTCTGGCGACCCTTGACTGGCGGGCGGCTCTGGCAGCTCCTGACTGGCGAGGCTGGGCTAACGCACTAGACGCCTGATGCGTGGGGCTGGTACTGGACGTGCCAGCCTGGAGACACGCACCTCCATGCTAGTGCGGATAGCGGGAAACACCGGACCGTAGAGGCGCACTGGCGGTCTTGAGCGCAGGGTTGGCATCACCCCTTCAGGCTCGATGCTCAATTCGCCCTGGCACATGCGGGCGCTGGTACTGTGCCGACCGGTCTGAAAATTCCAGGCCTCACCACAGCCCCAACCCCAAAGCACGGGATCTGTCCAGTCTGTTTCAGCCTAAACAGGGTACGGGGAGCTGGCCTGGGGCTCCATCCTCGCCCCGTCAAACAGCCCTTGTGCCCCCCCCAAAAAAATTATTGGGGCTGCCTCTCGGGTTCCCTTACCCGCTGTGTTCCCCAGTCCTCGCCAGAATTCCTCCGCTGCTTGGTCCTGTTGTGGTGGGTAATTCTGTAAGGGCTGTCGTCATGGAGAGAAGAAGACCAAGGTGCAGCGGAGTTAGTGTTCATGATTTCATTCAAAAAAAGAACACTGGAACACTACAAAACAAGAACACCGACAGCTCAACAGTACTGACAGCATAACACACTGAACAGAAACAATTACCCACAATCACAAGGACAAATACACACCACTATATAGGACTCCCAATCAAAGGCAACTCAACACACCTGCCTTCAATTGGGAGTCCAACAACCACAAGGACACGTAACACAAAAATCTCTGCCACGTCCTGACCAAAACTAATACAATTGCTCCCTCTGCTGGTCAGGACGTGACATACTGGTAGTGTGCGATCGACCTGTTGGATAACCCTGACGTAAACCAGTAACGGGTGAGTTTATATTTAGAGTGTGCGACTCTCTTTATTTATTTTTATATCGTACAGTTTATTCGCCGTTAGTCAGCACCACGACACAAAATAATTTCTCTGGGTTGTGCGCCAGCTCATGCTTTTTATTCAACACTGATTATTAACACCAACACTGGGGTTCTTTTACACCACTGAGTGTTGTAACTGCTGAATCAACACTAGAAATGTTACACTGAAAAATCAACACTAACACTGGTCAATTTGCTGTGAAGGTTTTAGCTGTTCAACAGTTTGATGGCCTGGCGATAGCAGCTGTCTTGGAGCCTATAACCTACTAATCCTTCCCTCTGACCCTAGAAGGGTGGAGTAAATATTGGGCTTAACCAGCTTTTTTGTCTTTGTGATTTGTAGAGTCAACAGCACTGGAGGAGAGGTGTCAGAGACCTGGGGGACTTTGGGAGTGTGGTTAAGGGACGTGGGCTACCACTTCGATGGCTGCAGCTCAGAATCATTTACCTCTGTCCCAATCTGTTGGTGGTCAACAACGGGGTCGTATTCATTACAACATGCAATGGAAAACAAAAAGGAGCCTTTGAAGTGTTTCTTTCTAAAATGCTATGTATCCATTTTCAGAAATTTTGGTAAATTAGCTTTTATTGTTAAAATAACTTTAAATTGGTGTTTTTTTTCTCTATCTAGTCATGGCATGGGGTTATTCAATGACAGACATATTTGTTTGAAATCTATCACTTGATGGTCTCATTTGAGAGAGACAAATAATCATGTTTTTTTGCAAACACGCAATATGTCCACCAGAAATAAGTAGTACTGTTTGGTTTTACACAGTCAAATGTAGCAAATAACAAAATCTTGAATAAAGAACTGTTCAAATGTTACATTTGTGACATCAATTTGTTTTAATAACCAATACTGTCATATGAGATCTGTATGTAAAACATTTACATTTTACATTTTAGTCATTTAGCAGATGCTCTTATCTAGCGAAGTAGACTTAGTTAGTGCATTCATCTTAACCTCTCTAGGGTCGGTGAGACGAAATCGTCCCACCTACGTAACAGCCAGTGGAATCCTGTGGCGCGTTATTCAAATACCTTAGAAATGCTATTACTTCAATTTCTCAAACATATGACTATTTTAAAGCATTTTAAAGACAAGACTCTCGTTAATCTAACCACACTGTCCGATTTCAAAAAGGCTTTACAACGAAAGCAAAACATTAGATTATGTCAGCAGAGTACCCAGCCAGAAATAATCAGACACCCATTTTTCAAGCTAGCATATAATGTCACAAAAACCCAAACCACAGCTAAATGCAGCACTAACCTTTGATGATCTTCATCAGATGACACACCTAGGACATTATGTTATACAACGCATGCATGTTTTGTTCAATCAAGTTCATATTTATATCTAAAACCAGCTTTTTACATTACCATGTAACGTTCAGAACTAGCATACCCCCCGCAAACTTCCGGTGAATTTACAAAAAATTTACTAAATTACTCACGATAAATGTTCACAAAAAGCATAACAATTATTTTAAGAATTATAGATACAGAACTCCTCTATGCACTCGATATGTCCGATTTTAAAATAGCTTTTCGGTGAAAGCACATTTTGCAATATTCTGAGTAGATAGCCCGGCATCACAGGGCTAGCTATTTAGACACCCAGCAAGTTTAGCACTCACCAAAGTCAGATTTACTATAGGAAAAATGTTATTACCTTTGGTGTTCTTCGTCAGAATGCACTCCCAGGACTTCTACTTCAATAACAAATGTTGGTTTGGTTCCAAATAATCCATAGTTATATCCAAATATCCTCTGTTTTGTTCGTGCGTTCAAGACACTATCCGAATGGTAAAGAAGGGTGACGAGCACGACGCATTTCGTGACAAAAAAAAATCGAAATATTCCATTACCGTACTTCAATG
Source organism: Salmo trutta (assembly GCF_901001165.1). NCBI lineage: Eukaryota > Metazoa > Chordata > Actinopteri > Salmoniformes > Salmonidae > Salmo > Salmo trutta. The sequence goes on from NC_042963.1 coordinate 29,099,766, forward strand.
CATGTCAACCGCTGTTTAAAATCATTTTTTATGCCATTTTTCTCGTAAAAAAGCGATAATATTCCGACCGGGAAATCGTTTTTTAATACAAAGAGAGCGAAAGTAAAAGCATGGGATCCCCTCATGCACGAGCCTCAGTCTGATGGCCCTCTGATAGAGCACTTGCCAAAAGCGCTAGTGTGTTTCAGCCTGGGGCTGGAATTACATTATTCAGCTTTTTCCCGCCTTCTGAGAACCTATGGGAGCCGTAGGAAGTGTCACGTAACAGCAGAGATCCCCTGTTTTGGATAGAGATGATCAAGGAAGGCAAGAAATGGTCAGACAGGCCACTTCCTGTAAGGAATCTTCTCAGGTTTTTGCCTGCCATATGAGTTCTGTTATACTCACAGACACCATTCATACAGTTTTAGAAACTTTAGGGTGTTTTCTATCCAAAGCCAATAATTATATGCATATTCTTGTTACTGGGCAGGAGTAGTAACCAGATTAAATCGGGTACGTTTTTTATCCGGCCGTGCAATACTGCCCCCTATCCCCAACAGGTTAAGATAGCTAGGTGAGTCAACCACATATCACAGTCAAATATACAGTATACAAACATTCCATTCCAGCTAAACATAACCCAATCATTGGAGGGTAAAACGTCCATGGTGTGAGGTCAGGGGTTGAAATGCCTGCTCTTTGGCTACTGAGGTAGAAGAGCCAATGAGGTTTGTGTTCATGGGGTTCAAAAGGGCAGCTCATTGGACCACTTTGCTTCCAAGGTATTTCTGCTCTACTCATGCTCTCTTCTCCCTTTCTCCTGCAGTCTAGGGTAAGGGCAAAGAGTTGTTTCTGGACAGGGCCAACTTATGGTTGGGGCAAGGGGACATCCAAGAAGAGGGGTGTCTAACCCTGGGTTCCTCGGGTATTGTCTCTTAATGCATTCCTTGGGACTCCTAGAGTATTCACATGTTTGTTCTAGCCCAGCACTAACACGGATGGTTTAACTAACTAAGGGCTTGGCGATTTAGTTGATCTTTTGAACCAGGTGACAGAAATGTGCACAGACCCCAGGAGTACGTTCCCATAGGGCAGCGCACAGTTGTCCCTGCGTCGTCCGGATTAGGAAGGGTTTGGCCGGGATAGGCCGTCATTGTAAATAAGAATTTGGTCATAACTGACTTGCCTAGTTAAATAAAGGTTAAATAAAATAAAACCCAATTATGTGACTTAAGAAACACTGCCCTATGGCTACTGGTTTCATACATCCCATTGTGGCCCTTACTTATTAACTAAAGCTAATTAACTGTCCAGGAGGGCCCTTGACATGGGGCTCTATGTATTAATCAGTCACTTATCCCCAGTTTATGAGAAATGCTGCCCTGTGGGCTGGACGAATGGCCACCCGTGGCTTAAGTGCTACATTTTAGGGGTCTCCAGTTCCGGGAGCTTATTACTGGTGAGGTGGGGTAGGGGTGGAGTTGCATTTTGGGATAATTGAGTTCCTTGTTGTTGAGGTGGTCACATTTGCAGTGGGTTGTAATGGCTGCCATTTTAATATATTTTGGGGAGGGAAAGCCATGATTTTAATAAGTTGGTAGTTAGTCATTTACTTGAATTACAGTGCACACTGTCAGCATAGTGGAGCCATTTTCGGGTATAGCGACCTCCCACCACTACCCAGCAAGCACAAAGGGTTATAGAAATGTTTGCATCGCTCATGTACAGTTTCCTTTTGGTTGTATTTGACGTTTCCACAACGTTCCCCTGGAACATATAATTTCATTGGATATTTACAGTTTACAAATCTATTCAAAAGATGGCACACTCAAAGACTCTATCTGATGATGGAAGCTGCCTCATCCCCTATGTCGTGACTGTTTGCTTAGGGTAGGTAGTAAAACTTTTAAAAGTCAATTGGAGCTAAAATAGAATGGCATCATCATCAGCCACAAGGTGTTTATTAAGTGTGTGCATGAGCGTGTGCTTGTGCATGAGGGAACATACACAAGTTACGTGTGTGTACACTTGTGTTCTCTGTTTATGTGTGTGTTTGCGTATGTTTACATTTGTGTGTGTGTGTGTGTGTGTATTTCTGCCGCGCCATGTGTAGTGCTCTTATTTTAGGACAGGGCTGTAAATAGCAGCCTCTGGTCCTAGAGTGAGTGTGTGTTTATGTGAGACAGACGCACTTTTAAAAAAAAGCTAGCACGGCAGCCCTGTTTCTGGTCCAAACCCCTGGCTCTCTGTGTGGTTAGCCAGTATGGCTATACTTAGTTGAGAGCCGCGTTGGTGAGGCTGTAAATGCCTGGGCGGCTAGGCCTGGTTGAGACAGGGGACGCCAGTGTCTGCGCTGGCTGGTAGCCCCTATTAGGGGGAGGATGGGGGGCTGCTCAAGCTGACCGCAGCTAAGTTTAAACTCATCAGCTCAGAGCAGACTTATGGATGTGGGTGTCAAAGTTAGAGGAATGTGTGTGTTTGAGAAATAGCTGGGGGTTGGTGAGAGTGTAATATGGTCTTATTAAAGGTTGTCTATTTCTGTTTGTGTGTGGGGAGGGTAACAGTCTGTGTTCTTGAGTTTGAGAATATCCCTAGCATTTCTCTAGTATTTTAATGCATTGGAGTCATACAGTCTGCATTTGTGTGCGTGTGTGTGTGTGTGTGTGTGTGTGTGTGCGTGTGCGTGTGCGTGTGCGTGTGTGTGTGTGTGTGTGTGTGTGTGTGTGTGTGTGTGTGCATGGCATGCATGCATGTGTGTGCAGGTATGTCTAAGTACTCCACCTCATGAATTCAATCACCACAGTGCGTGTGAGTAAGACAGAGATGATTGAGAGAGGAATGTGTAGCTCTCTGTGTTTGTATGTAGCCATATTTATGGGTGGGGGAGGTTGGGGTGAGAGAGAGAGAGGGAGTGGGAGAGAAAGTGTATTGGAACAACCGCTGTTGCCTGTAATTGTTGAATGGTGCACAATGTTCTGGGTCAGGAAAGCGACTGGTAATGATCCAGTGCAATAAACGGTGGAAACTGGCCTTTCTCCAGGCATCTGGACTCGGGTAACCTCTCTCGCCAGGCAGAGGCAGCTCAAGCCCCCACAGGACCCGGCCCATCCAGCCCTCCCCTGGGCTACGGAAGAGGAGGAGGGGAGGATGGAGGGAAGGAGAAGGGGTGTGGGCATTTGGCACACACATATGCACACACATGCACATACTTTATTTTCACATACATTCTCACACCCCTCTGTATAAAACTATTATTTTTCCTTCTCTCTCACCCTCCATTATATCCCCCTCTCCCTTCTCATTCTTTCTCTGTCACATTATAGTTCTACTGTACAGAAAAAATACAATCACTTGAATACTCTAAACTCTTTCGCTCTCCCTCTCTCAGGGCTGTGCAGTGTAGTGGGGTTGTTGACTGGGGGAACGAGAGGGGGAAAACTCCTCACAGTCATGTGGAGGGAAACACTCGTGAGCTGAAACCACAAGGCCCAATTCTATTGTGTTCATCTGTATTGTCTTACCAACAGGGAAGCGTTGCACTTTCAGCACTGCCATGTTTTCACTGTGTTTCCCCTTTAGTGCCGACTGTGTGAAAGTGATTGTGTGTATGTGTGCGTTTGTTTACCCGAAATGCATTACGTAACTCAGTGTGAGATTACCTCATTGCTTATCCCATTGTAGTCTTGTGTTTACATCCATGACACCTGACATTCAACAACATTTTGATTGAATATTACTCACTTAAATATGAAAATGAAAATTTCACTAAATCAAATCAAATTTTATTAGTCACATGCGCCGAATACAAGTGCAGCCCTTACAGTGAAATGCTTACTTACAAGCCCTTAACCAACAACACAGTTTTAAGGAAAATAAGTGTTAAGTAAAAAAATGCTAATAAAAAAAATACAAATAAAAAAATTATAATTAAGAGCAGCAGTAAAATAACAATAGCGGGGCTATATACAGGGGGTACCGGTACAGAGTCTATGTGCGGGGGCACCGGTTAGTTGAGATAATATGTACATGTAGGTAGAGTTAAAGTGACTATGCATAGATAATAAACAGAGAGTAGCAGCAGCATAAAATGCATGCTTTGTCAGGTGTTACGAGGCTAAATATGAATTCTACACCCTTTATAAGTAAGTATCTGAGGTGGGTACTCCATACTGGCCTCTGTCAGGTCTACAGCCGGTTATGGTGGCCCCTAAAGTTAAGTGCCTGTGTCCTCGAAGACTGGGAGGCTGGGAGACTGCAGTGAAGTGGCCTGAGTCTGCTGTACCATGGAGGATCCCCTGGGGCAGATATCACTTTATATTACTATGGGGGTAGAAGGGGGGTGCTATCTCCCAGGAAGGCTATCTTAACCTAACAGATAAAAGGGTGCTGAGGCCCAGGATGGAGGCAGAGTGTCTGTCTACCCACATGAAGAAAATACTAGTTTACTATAGAATATACCAGTACTTACTATAGAATTCTCTAGTAATCTGTAGTATACTGTAGAATACTATACTACACATCACTCAAGCATGTGTAGTACTTACTATAGAATGTTGTAGTATACTGTAGAATACTATAGTAAATACTACAGTATTTTCCGCAAACAACACTGTAGTAAATGTCCGCAAAAACACTAGTCTGCAAAAACATATTTTTTTAACTATAGTAAATACTACAGTATTTCATTTGCATATACCCTACCCATTCCCCTCCCCATATCCCAATTTGCGCCACCCATAAGTGAGAAACCTACATGTATAGAGCATATTGTGTTCCATACGGATTATAGGGACCAATACTGGCGTCTGATGGCTTGAGTTTGAAGTGGAGGGAGTGCAGGGCTTAGCATGTCTCTCTCTCTAAGCTAAAAAGAGATTTTGGCTTGGAAAGTTGGGTAATTGGTTAAGGGAGGAGGATTGGAGGGAAAGAGAGAAGAGGTTAAGAAGACTGAGGAAGGCAAAGGATGGGTTTGAATCTGTTGAAGCTAGTAATAACAAGGGAGAGGGTATGTCAAGGAAGATTGGTATCAAGTTCAAACAGATTGAGCCTGATGCCAGTTCGAGTTCTGGGGTGAAATGGAAGGCTTTGTGAGGAGCTTGCATTGATGGACATGGTTATGATAAAGATACGTTTGGTCCACTTGGAGTTAGATTTTTGAAAAGGGTGGAACCAGGAATTTTGGCTGATCCATGGGTGGTTTCAGGTTGGGTGGAAAAGATGTAACCCGACGTGGACTTGTGATGTTTGTGTTTCTTCAGGTCAGAGGGAGCATGAGCTCCGTGAGATGCAACTTTGGGAAAGACCTGCTTTGCGCATAGGTACAGGGCACCATTGAAGGGAGTGATTTCTGGACTAGTGTTTCTTAGGTACAGGGCACCATTGAAGGGAGTGATTTCTGGAGTAGTATTTCTTAGGTACAGGACACCATTGAAGGGAGTGATTTCTGGACTAGTGTTTCTTAGGTACAGGGCACCACTGAAGGGAGTGATTTCTGGAGTAGTGTTTCTTAGGTACAGGGCACCACTGAAGGGAGTGATTTCTGGGGTAGTGTTTCTTAGGTACAGGGCACCACTGAAGGGAGTGATTTCTGGAGTAGTGTTAAGTGTGGAGGTGGAGCGATTTAAAAGTTGAATATTCCTGGTGTTTGAGACGTCCGTTGTTTGGTGCGACACAGATCTGGTGGGGAGCGTGGTGTCACAGTCTGTTTTTTTTTTTAGCTTTGATTCAGAGTTTTTACCTGACAAAGTTATGTTAGGATATATGAGTTATGCTGTTAGTGCTTTTGTTCCAAATCCACTGCTGTGTGTCACGTTTATGGGCATGTTGCAGCAGTGTGTAGGAGTGAGAATCCAAGATGTGGGAAGTGTTCAGGAGGACATGGGACAGAGGAATGTTTCGGTGGAAAACATTGTGTGTGTCAACTATAGCTCATGTTGCTGGGAATTGACATTTGTTTGGTAAAAACAGTAGGATAAATACACATGTAGGTAGAGTCCATTCTCCTTTTTTCTCTTTTTCTTTTAAGAGCTTTGTCCCAAAGGACCAGTCAATCAATGCCCCCTCAGAGGTTATGGAGTATGCAGTGCTACTTAAAAATAGCATTCTAATAGAAAATGGTAGCTAGTAGCGATTGTACGTAAAGGAGTGCCATACATTCATACCCATAACCACCTCAACCTGCTTTATTTATCTTTTTCCACGTTTTGTTTGCGTTGCAGCCTTGTTCTAAAGTGGATAAAATGGCAGGTTGAGGTGGCCAGGGTCATAGTAGTGCAGAGTAGTTATTCACTGCTGAGGCAGTGCAGAAAGTAGATGGAGGGTGGATCAAGTCTGAGGGATTCATCCCTGTGAAGAGTAGATCTGTGCCAGAACAGAGGGACAGGCCAATGAGTGATTTACAGGTACTGTATGTTTCAGTAAGTGTGGCTTCTTAGCGGTCATAGCAATGGTTATCAACTGTACCGCACAGATGGATCGTAACTCACAGAAAATAGAGGTTGTGGTGGCAGCTGCAGAGAGGTGTTATGGGGTACGAGACTTGACTTCAGAAGAGTTACAGGGTGTGTAGTGTTCCATCCGTTCAGGTTGTTGGCCTGATGCAGGATCAGATAGAATTGGAAGTGGAATAAGTTGGTGGGTATTAATGAGTTAGTGAGTTAGTATGTAGGGTAATTAAAATGTAACTAAATAGTAAGACATGTATTTATAACATAGTACTTGCATGTGATTACTATGTAAATACTATGTAATTACACTGTAATTAGGGTTTAGCGATATAGGTTAGTACATAAGTGGAACAAGGATATGTAATTACAAATCAATTTGCCGGAGGTTATTCCACATGTGTAATTACTAATTTATGTATATGTAATTACAAGATGTCTTGTTCCAAATGTTACTAATATGTTCTGTTATTACACTTTTGCAGTATCCTGTGTAGCACCATGTTAGCAATGCATCCTATTATGTAACCTTGTAACATGTGACTACATAAGTCACTACCACCTAAATAAGCTAGGCTAGGACTCCGTCAGCTGCTGTAACCATGCATCCTATTATGTAACCTTGTTATATGTGACTACATAAGTCACTACCACCTAAATAAGCTAGTCTAGGACTCCATCAGCTGCTGTAACAATGCACACCCTATCATTAACTACAGCTTCAGTTATCTTAGTTCCATATTATTTGGCTTAAAGAATGTACTGAATTAAATGTAAGAGCAGTGTATTTACAACAGATATGCATGTAACTATAATGTACCTACCCAGGAGCAACTTAATGTAAAGTGAAACATAATGGTATAACCTTTGTAAATACTGTGTACCTGCCTTTGAAAAGGGATGTTGGGTTTGTTTCTCTGGCTTCGAAGGTGTAATGTAAGTGAAATGTTGTTCAAAATAATATAATGTATAATGTTAATGTAGGTACTCCTGAGCAAGCAGCTTCAAGTAAAGTGAAACACAGTAGGGTGAACCTTTTTATTACAATCATTGGGAAAATACACTACCTATATGTCTAATTACAATGTACTTTCAATGCAATTACATATCTCACAGAATATATCAAAATGTCAGTTACTATAATGTTGTTATGAAGAAAAGTATCATAACTACAATGTTTCTACACAGGAACAAGCAGCTAATGTAAAGTGAAACACATCATGAATTACTCATGTAATTACAGTACTATGTAGTTACGACGTTATAACGATGACAAACACCCAGTACAGTGCTTGCAGTTGTGATCAATGGGAATCCATCTCAATCTAGGAAGAATGTTGTTACAGCACCTTAAAGTGTAATTGCAATGCACTTTCAATATTATTAAATATTTTGCAGGGTATATCAAAAGTTAAGTTATTACAATGTCGTTATAAAGGAAAGTATTGTAAATACAATGCTTCTACATAGGAACAAGCAACTTAACGTAAAGGAAAACACATTTGTTACAACGTGTTTTTGATTATAGAAGGTGAAGTTTGGTAATACACTTTGAGAGTTGGTGCATAGCCTGTTGATCAGACATTTATATGTTTGGAAGCAAAGGAATCCAGAGTCTCCCGTTTCATGTAATATCAAACATATTTATTTGGTGTGACCCAAAAAACACTGTTAGCAACAAACATGCTTAAAACCCTGTCAAAAGAATGAAACACATTAATTTGCTGTGGGATCGTAGTTCCAAAGACATCGTATTGGTTGATATAAATGAAATGTTGAGATTCTGTTGTTTTCATCAAAATAGAGCCTGCAGGGGTTGTGTGTATTTAAAGGGCCGGTATGGACCGCTATTTAAATTGAGGCAGCAAAGTACCCGGCACCGGGTACTCCCGGCTCCATTTCCTCTAGGGGGTGCATGTTGAGAGTGAAAATCTTACAGCTACTATACTAATCGGATGTCTTTGAAGAGTGGAGAGTACTCCTTCTTTTTTTTTACCCAACCAGTACATCACTTAATAAAATGGAGATGCTTCTTTAAACTTTTTTTGGTCCGATTGCCCCTTAGCCTCCAGACCTGCCCCTTAATTGTCTGGCACCCTCTTTCAACATGTTGTGTGTGACATCCTGTGTGAGGATCCACAAAGTTGTTTGTGTGGTTGACTGTCTGGTGATTGTAACCCACCCTATTCATAGACCTGACATACGCTCTCCAGCAGTCACTTAGGGTGGTGGAACCTCTTCGCAAATGTCGTCTGATGATAGGGATTAAGGTTTCCTGTGAACGGTTTTCCACCATTTTAAGAACTGGGCACCGTCTGTTGTGTTTGACCTCCATCACCCCAAACACCCAACCCTGTCTTCTCCATGTTGGCACCATCCTTCCACGATTGTACTGAAAGATAGGAACGTTTGCATATCGTTTTTTTGTGACATGCCTTGAAATGGCAGGGATCAACAAATCCATGGGAACTACAGTAATGTCACTTATGACACAAGCTAAGTTCTGATAGGTTAAGTTGTATAATGTTGAAAGACCAGAAACACGATCCTAGGAAACATCACTGATGATGTGTCCAAGAGCACAGAGATGTATTTATCAAATCATTCTGTATATGAAATGGGCAAGCCCTCTATTTTTTATCCATATCAGTACATCTACTGAGGAGTACCTTAAAATGAAAATGATTACCATAAGTGAAATATATCAACAAATGATCTCTCAGTTCCCAAACCAAGATAATGAATGTTAGTACATCAAAATGGATAATGCTATACCTTTCTCTTGTGCGAGAACTTGGATTCATCTATCACCACCAATCTCCATAGAGAACTTGACCCAATTTGGAATCCCTTCCTCCTCTTTAGGGCTTTGTTGCAGACCTTCAATAATGAGAGGTAAGACAAATGTTAGTGATATGAGAAGACTTGAGTGTCCCAGGGAAGCATGACCATCAACTTCTATAGGAGGGACACCGAAATCAAATCTCACTTCGGGTCCCAAATCGTCTTGAGCTGACACTGCTCCTGTCTCATGTGGAAATACACTAATGGAAGTTCTCACAAAATAACTGACTTTGAGTTTGTCTGTTGTTGCTATTTGCACTGTAATGCACTGTACATGTCTGATTAAACGTTCAACCTATATTCAGTCAGCAAAACAGGCTTTTTAAATGTCAAACAAATTGAGTAATCAAAGTAATAACTGACAGATTGATTATCAAAATAGTTGTTAGTTGCAGCTCTAAAAACAGTACTCAAAACACATTTGTCACAGCTTTAATTTAATTTGCCTGAATAGTGTAGGCTCATAAGAATAATAAATTAGGTCAGTAGCAGCGGTGCAAGCCACCCCAGTCACGCCATGCTGCTCTTCCCGGCATGCCACCATGACAAGTAACCCAAATGCCTGTGGGAAACACTGGTCGGGATGGGTGGCAAAGCAAGCTAAATGTTGTTGAAAATCTTGGAGAGCCCCTTTAAGCTGTCCAGTAAATAATGCATGAAATAGTTTGTAAGTGAACAAAAATGTCCTCAGAGTGAATATAGGTAATAATGTAATTACTTAGTAGAGAGCCCCACACTCCCCAGTGCCTTGTGTATGGTTGTTATGCTTAATTTTATTGGGGGCTGAAAGAACATGAACTTTCTGTGGGTGACAGCTATTAACAAACAACGTGGTCAAAATTATGTTTTTTTCTGACCTTTGCAGGTCTACCAATAGCCCAACTATTTAATCATCAATGAAGCATGCCATCCCAGTGGAAAAACAAAACAAAAAAACATGTTAGGGATTCTTGGAAGCCCTTTTGGGTAATTGTGAACCGCTTTCTAAAGATGGAATTATCCCAAACATTCTTAGTGTATCAAATTCATTAACCAACCGATGAAGAAATGTTAACCAATCTGTAAGTGGAACCCGAGAATAGCTAAACATTGAATCCTTCCGGATGGAGCAGGAGGGAGTCTGATGGTGCCTCCTCTTGTTTGGACAAATCCTGCAAGGGAACATGCACGTTTAACTCAGGCACAGGTGCGTGTTTTAGAGACTGACACTAAGTGATATTTGAAATGGAACGTAAGCTAAGTAATTCTATTACATTCAATTCCATTATACTATGATTATCAATGAACTTTTTCAGTAACAGTAGGAATACACACACATTGTTGGAAATAGGAGAGCAAAAGCTTTCCAGACAGACATGAAACATCTTGAGTGGTAGGCTGCAGGCCAAAGGTAGACTAGAAAAGAGGGTGTCTCTTAAGCTCTTCACTCACTCTACATGGGCTTGCAGTCCATAGTGTCCGGAGTTGGAATGCAGCCTGGACACAGAGGAGCTCGAGCCCTTGTAGAAAGACCAGAAATCAAATTTCTCAAGCAGCACAGACACAATTATGAAGGACACTGGCCACTGGAAAGCTTAGATTATTCTCTTCGATGCGTGTTCATAGCAACATTTTAAAAAATGTGTTCCGGCTGGTGAAATAATATATGGGTCAATGTCAGAGGAGGATGGTGGGAGGAGCTATAGGAGGATGGGTTCATTGTAACGGCTGGAATGGAATTAATGGAACGGTATCAAACACATATAAATCTGTTCCATTTATTCCATTCCAGCCATTACAATGAGCCCGTCCTCCTATAGCTCCTCCCACCAGCCTCCACTGGTCAATGTCAGCCCGGCCTGGCTGTGTACACGCTTAGAACCTATGAGACTAGGCTACATACCAGCTCAAGACTAAAGTTAGATTCACTGTACATTTATATCATCAAACATTTCTTACAGTACTCCTCTTTTAAAACTTTCCCAAAGTTCTCTAGGCCAATCAATATCAGTTGTAACATTAACTTACCATATGTATCCATCTTTGCGTGCATGCTGGATAATTTTCATTTTTGTGGCAACAGATAGGCCACCTCACAGATTTCTTGAGCAGGCTTTTCTTCTGGAGGTTTTTGATAACCTTCTGTTTTGTTTTTCTGCAGTTTTTTTTGCCGACAATAAATCACTTAGCACACGAGCCACGTTCAATTAAAAATCCTTGTGTCAGGTAAAAACAGTATTGGATTTGGATGTGCACTTTAAGAGTTTAAATTTGTATTTAGCTGGAAATTGTTGTGAATTACTCACGTTGAGTTCCACATCTTTCACATTAAATGTGAAACTTCTCAACAAAAACAATAAACAATCAACGAAACGTGAAGTAACGTAGTGCAACAAGCACATACACAAACAATATCCCACAAACGCAGGTGAGAAAAGGACCACATTAAATATGATCCCCAATTAGAGGCAACGATAATCAACTGCCTCCAATTGGGAACCATACTCACACCAACATAGAAATATAATACTAGAACGCCCCCTAGTCACGCTCTGACCTACTGCACCATAGAGAACCCCAAGGGCTCTCTATGGTCAGGGCGTGACACATTAGCTAAGGACTAAGTGACACAGCTGGAATTTAGCTGGTTAACACAAACAGTAGCTAGCTACTTGTATTTTGAGAATTATACTATCGTCACTTGGTTTATTATCTAGCTTACAATGTAACAGACGCAAAAGGCATGTTAATTACCCATTCCGACACTGACTGTAACTCCTTGCCAAGAGTCTCAGGGAGCTCACTGGCTGTAGCTACTGATTTGTAGACTGTGCAATCATCAGCATACATAGTAATTTTAGCTTTTTGTAAGACAAGTGGCAAATCATTTGTAAAAATAGAGAAGAGTAACGGACCATGGCAACTGCCCTGATGGATACCACGCTGTACATATCTGATGTTATCTGATTCTTCCATAGAAGAATACTCTCAGAGTTCTATCGGACAAGTAACTCTCCAACACTGTTATGGCAGGTGATGTAAAACCAACAAGTGAGTTTTTTGTTCAAACACAATCCTCTCCATCAGTTTACTAAGAACAGGCAGCAAACTGATTGGGCGGCTGTTAGAACCAGCAAAGATTTAAAAAAATATTTTTAGGGAGTGGAATTGCTTTTGCTTCCTTCAACGCCTGTCGACACACACACTCCTTTAGGCTTTGGTTAAAGACATGGTAAATAGAGGTGGCAATACAGTCTGCTACCATTCTCAATAGTTTCCCAACTAGCGTGTCTAAACCCGGTGGCTTAATAAAAAGCCCGTGCTAACGCACACCCAACAAAGTTTGTAGAGGTGCTGACTAACAGTGAGTAAACTGTAGGCTATAGAAATAAATATAGAGAGTTACACACTCTATATACAAGCTCCCAGTAATTTATTGGGTACATTACTAGAGAGTGCGACTCTTTTTATAACTGGTGGCTTATCATTGGTGATGGATAACAACCATTTTTCCATGTCTTCCACACATCCTTGACCAAATTCAAAACAGCAACCCTTCTCTTTCGTTATTAGATCTCCAATACACAAATACAATATGATGCTTCGCTGTTCAATGTTGACATTTCACTTCTCAGTTTATCTACTTTACCGGTCAAACAGTCATTGAAATCAGCGGTCCCCAACCTTTTTTGGGCCACGGACCGGTTTAATGTCAGACAATATTTTCATGGACCGGCCTTTAAGGTGTGGAGGATAAATACACAAAATAAAATGATACGACCGGCAAAAAAACGGTGGTATTTTTTAAATATAATAATAAACGTGAATCCATTGTGTACTCATATGCAACTTTATTAGCAGCGTCCTCGTAACATCGCACCAACAACATAACATGAGTAACATCCTCTCTGCCCCTAACACTCTCTGGTCGCTATGGTAATGTTTAAACATGCCTTCAAAATAAGATACAACACAAAAACAAATATAAATTGCATGAAAAATACAACTCACCATAACACTAAATCAGTGGGAGACATGAGCTTGTTTCTCTTCAACGAGACGGTCCCATCTAGGGGTAATGGGAGACAATGACACCCGAAGTGTGTTGCTTATGTCCAGTCTACTCCGTAATTTTGTTTTGGTTGCTGTCACTGCAGAAAATCCCGCTTCACACAAATAGGATGTCGGAAATGGCAACAGTGTTTTCAGTGCTGTTGTGGCGATCTCAGGGTATTCTGGCGTGACTTTAATCCAGAACACTGGCAGATTGACCGCCGTCATTTGCGATCTCCAGCAGTTGATCTTCTTCTTGCATAGACATGCTGGATTCACCTGGTTTGTTGACAAATGGGTCGCGGATCTATTCCTTGGCAGTTCGTGGGTCTTTTGTGGTTGGGAAGTAGCGCTCAAACTCTTTTAAAAGCAAAGACAGGTGATCGTGCACCAGCTGGAACAATGAAGGCTCAGGCTCAGTCTCTTCCAAAATCCCCGCGAATGTTTGAAACATGTCAAATATACCTCTGTTCACGCGCCGTCCCCACAAATCCAGTTTGGCTTTAAATGCAGCTACTTTATCTGCCAACTTGAAGACAGTTGTCATTTTCCCCTGAAGTGACCGATTGAGTTCATTGAGCAGGTTGAATATGTCGCACCAGTAAGCGTGTTTTGCGACCCATTCCTCGAGCACTGAAATGTGCTGCCAGCGGTGACTTTTTTTCTGAGAGAAATCTCTGCAGCGGCTCTCGTAATTCAAACACTCTGGCCAGCGATCTCCCTCGGGATAACCATCTTATTTCTGTGTATAAGAGAAGCTGTCTGTGCTCCGCATTCATTTTTCAAAATAAAACATCGTTCAGACTCAGATAATAAATAAAACAAAAATAATGTAAGTTATTTATTCTTTCTCTGCGGCCCGGTACCAAATGACCCACGGACCGGTACCGGTCCGCGGCCCGGGGGTTGGGGACCGCTGATTGAAATGATTGGCTATATCAAAAGGTTGTGTTATAAATGACTCATCAACTTCAATGAATGATGGATATGAATTGGGTTTTCTGCCCACAATATCATTTAAGGTGCTCCAAAGTCTTTTCCCATTGTCATTTGTCTTGTTTTGGTATTATAATTGATATTTTCTTTGTTAAGTTTAGTCACAAAATTTCTCAATTGACAGTATGTCATCCAATCAACTGAGTAGCCTGACATGTTCGCCACCTTTTTTGCAAAATTCCTTTGACTCATACAATTGTTTAGGTCCGCATTGACCCAGTGGGCTCTAACAGTTCTGACAGTTAGTTTCTTAACAGGTGCATGTTTGTAAACAACTGTTTGTACACATCAGACCAACATACATTTTTCTTATTTATATATATATTTATATATATATACTGCTCAAAAAAATAAAGGGAACACTTAAACAACACATCCTAGATCTGAATGATAAGATTATTTCTATTAAATACTTTTTTCTTTACATAGTTGAATGTGCTGACAACAAAATCACACAAAAATAATCAATGGAAATCCAATTTATCAACCCATGGAGGTCTGGATTTGGAGTCACACTCAAAATTAAAGTGGAAAACCACACTACAGGCTGATCCAACTTTGATGTAATGTCCTTAAAACAAGTCAAAATGAGGCTCAGTAGTGTGTGTGGCCTCCACATGCCTGTATGACCTCCCTACAACGCCTGGGCATGCTACTGATGAGGTGGCGGATGGTCTCCTGAGGGATCTCCTCCCAGACCTGGACTAAAGCATCCGCCAACTCCTGGACAGTCTGTGGTGCAATGTGGCGTTGGTGGATGGAGCTAGACATGATGTCCCAGATGTGCTCAATTGGATTCAGGTCTGGGGAACGGGCGGGCCAGTCCATAGCATCAATGCCTTCCTCTTGCAGGAACTGCTGACATACTCCAGCCACATGAGGTCTAGCATTGTCTTGCATTAGGAGGAACCCTGGGCCAACCGCACCAGCATATGGTCTCACAAGGGGACTGAGGATCTCATCTCGGTACCTAATGGCAGTCAGGCTACCTTTACATTTACATTTACATTTTAGTCATTTAGCAGACACTCTTATCCAGAGCGACTTACAGTAGTGAATGCATACATTTCAATTAATTTCATAATTTTTTTTTTTTCTCATACTGGCCCCCCGTGGGAATCGAACCCACAACCCTGGCGTTGCAAACAGGGAGCACATGGAGGGCTGTGCGGCCCCCCAAAGAAATGCAACCCCAAACCATGACTGACCCACCGCCAAACCGGTCATGCTGGAGGATGTTGCAGGCTGCAGAACGTTCTCTACGGCGTCTCCAGACTCTGTCACGTCTGTCACGTGCTCAGTGTGAACCTGCTTTCATCTGTGAAGAGCACAGGGCTCCAGTGGCGAATTTGCCAATCTTGGTGTTCTCTGGCAAATGCCAAACGTCCTGCACGGTGTTGGGCTGTAAGCGCAACCCCCACCTGTGGACGTCAGGCCCTCATGGAGTCTGTTTCTGACCGTTTGAGCAGACACATGCACATTTGTGGCCTGCTGGAGGTCATTTTGCAGGGCTCTGGCAGTGCTTCTCCTGCTCCTCCTTGCACAAAGGCGGAGGTAGCGGTCCTGCTGCTGCTGGGTTGTTGCCCTCCTACGGCCTCCTCCACGTCTCCTGATGTACTGGCCTGTCTCCTGGTAGCGCCTCCATGCTCTGGACACTACGCTGACAGACACAGCTAACCATCTTGCCACAGCTCGCATTGATGTGCCATCCTGGATGAGCTGCACTACCTGAGCCACTTGTGTGAGTTGTAGACTCCGTCTCATGCTACCACTAGAGTGAAAGCACCGCCAGCATTCAAAAGTGACCAAAACATCAGCCAGAAAGCATAGGAACTGAGAAGTGGTCTGTGGTCCCCACCTGCAGAACCACTCCTTTATTGGGGGTGTCTTGCTAATTGCCTATAATTTCCACCTGTTGTCTATTCCATTTGCACAACAGCATGGGAAATTTATTGTCAATCAGTGTTGCTTCCTAAGTGGACAGTTTGATTTCACAGAAGTGTGATTGACTTGGAGTTACATTGTGTTGTTTAAGTGTTCCCTTTATTTTTTTGAGCAGTGCATATAAAAAACTTTAGGCCCTACCTTTGGTACTTTGGCTTTCCTTGTTATTGTCACAATGTTATGGTCACTACAGCCAATGGGAACTGATAAGTGGGTTTCACAAATCCAACACTATATTGGTATATATTCTAGTTGTTTGAGTGATAACCTGGGTCATGTTCCAGGCAATCAGGGCCGGCTCTAGCCTTTTGAGGGAGAGATTTGGTTGGGGGGCCCCCCAATTTGCGGCAAAACATTTTAGTGGCCCCTCTCTTGACATCGGAGAGAACATTTTTGGTTTTAAAGTTTATTTCCTACAATTCTACCCATTTTGCCATGGGGTGGAGAGACATTTGTGCAGTTTTAAACTCCCACAAGGAAGTTCTGTTTTTTCAGCTGAAAGACGATGCCCATGATGTTGCACAATGATTTAAGTCAATAAGTCATCGTTTTAGTCAAAGTATTATATATTTGGTGTTGAAGTGGGAAATCCGAAGTGGTAACTTTCCCCTATGATATGACATGCTAATACTTTTCAGCCTACGTTTTCTTGTCAGGGCTGGGTTTAATTTGAATGTTACCACCCACCAGCATGCCATTGTTTATTAATCAGAAACACCTGCAAAGTTATTCCTCGCGACTGAGCTGAGCAATATAATAGATCATCTTTGGCTACAAACAGATTTTCGCCGTAGCAATAAGGGGTGCAAACTTCTGTTTTTGCACCTCCACTTTTTTAAAGGCAAATTATCAGAATCCATTGGATAATTTATCAAGTGTCACTTATTTTTGAGTTAGTCTGTATTAAAAATATATCACCATTTTATAAATGGTAAATTTGCATATGATATGATTCCTTTTTTTTTCTTTACCCAGCTCCCCCTTAGCCTCAAGATGAATGGTTTGGACCACGCTCCACTGCTTTGATTGGTGCAGCACCAGTGAAAGAAATTTCCACAAACTAGTTTGTTACGGAGTCTAGTTGATAGGTAATCGACTAGCCGGACTGTTCCCCGGACTCCGCGTGTAGGGATTTGTACAATGCATGAACAAGGCTATTGAACTAGACATTGGTGTCTGTCTTTATTACTTTATCCAATATATCATACTGAAACATAGTTTGTCTGTATTGTGCTGTTGTTCCAAGCATTGGTGTTTCATTTCATGATGCGCTTAGGATGATGATACATATTATGTGCACAGTGCATCATGAGCAAACTTGTTGTAGCCTATCATTTCACTTCCTCTAGCTGTGAGAACTATGGCATGACTTGGCATGACTTGGCATTGCTGTAGCATAGCCGAAAAGCCTGCCAGCAGCCTACCAAAGGTTGCACTGTGTCCATTACTGTGTAGATAAACGCAGCTCTAGTCCTAACCAATAGTTAGGCTACCCATATTGCCAAAGCTAGGAAGCCTAGTGGTTAGGAGCATTGGGCCAGTAACCAAAGGTTGCTGGTTCAAATCCCCGAGCAGACTAGGTGAAAAATCTGTCCATGTGCCTTTGAGCAAGGCACTTAACCCTAATTGCTCCAGGGTTGCCATCAATAATGGCTGATCCCTGGCTCAGACCCCACTCTACAATTCACACATGCACTTGTACATAGGACAAATGTAAGCACCCAGCTGATTATTGTTTCTATAGAGGATTCACGGCCGCAATTTATTTAACATGCCAAAACTTTTGAGATAACAAAAGACATTGGTTTCCCCTATCCATCAGTAGCAAAGTTTTGCCTAAATGCTTATGACAAATCCAGAATCGAAATGAGAATTTCCGCTACAGGACAGGAATTACGTCAAAATAGCGGTGGCATTGCCTTCTGGTGGGGGCCTTTAAAGCTAAATTCATACAATTCTAAACATTTTGCCTTGACATGCCATGATAATATGATATTTGAGTGAGAATGACAAACAAAATCAATGGGTCCCTTGAGGACAGGGCCCATGCGTGCCCTGTCAGTATTTGAGTGATTACTACAAGATTAGATAGCTGGCTTGACAAACTACCAATCTAAAAATGTACATAGCAAATAGTCAGCTAATTGAGTGACCTACATAACAAGAGAAAAACTGCTGATGGACAACCAAATTTCGAAATTGAACCTGGTGTATTTTACTATTCTTACTCTCAATAATAAGCTGAGACCCCGACATATGCGGTTGCTTATGTCGCTTAGGCCTGGAGCCGGCCCTGCAGGCATTAGTCACCGTAAGAAGCTTGCAAGAAGCTTGAGAGGACACCAAGAAAAAACATTTCTCCATTAGCATTAGAAACATTATCTAACATCACACACATATTCTTCAGATACTGACAGTTTGCACTTTGTGGCCTATAGCAGCATCTTAAAAGAAGAGGCTTCAGAAGAAGTAGGTGAACCTGCAACCAAAGCACTTCTACTTCATTTGTCATGAGATCCTCTCTGAGCTTTACAGGAATATTACTCTGAATATATACAGCAACACCTCCCCCTAGACATTCCTGTCTTTTCTATAGATGTTACATCCTTGTATTCCTACTGCTGTCTCATCAAAGGTGCTGTCTAAGTGAGTCTCAGAAATGGCTAATATATAAATATTATCTAAGATTAGGAAATTACTAATCTCATGAATTTTGTTTCTGAGGCTTCATATATTTAAATGAGCTACCTTTAACCCTTTCCTGGGTAGCTTATATAAAACTGAACTCATAATTTTTACATTTACATTACATTTAAGTCCTTTAGCAGACGCTCTTATCCAGAGCGACTTACAAATTGTGATAATAGGTTGTATTTCTTATAATTTTTGAATATAACAAATAAGGATTTAATGGATTTTTGAGCAGATTATGTTCAGCAGATGCCTTATCTGGTTTAGCTCGGCTGCAGCAGGGGCTCTATTCTTCGTGCCACTTCTGCATAGCTGTCTTGCTGGAATGTTGGTCTCTTTTGATTGGCGTGTTGTCCTGTTAGCATGGGGGGTAGTGGGGTGCTGTCCACTCTGGAAGGGGCCTGAGGTTGCAGGGTGGAGCTGGCCTCTCTGGATGGGGCCTGATGGTGTAGAGTTGAGCTGGCCTCTCTGGAAGGGGCCCAATGGTGCAGAGTCATGTTGGCTGTTCTGGATGGGGCCCAATGTTGTAAGGTGGAGCTGGCCTCTCTGGCAGGAAACCGATGGTGTATAGTTGAGCTGGCCACTCTTGAAGGGGCCCGATGGTACAGGGTGGTGTTGGCTGTTCTGGATGGGGCCCAATGTTGTATGGAGGAGCTGACCTCTCTGGCAGGAAACCGATGGTGTATGGTGGAGCTGGCCTCTCTTGATGGGGCCTGGTGGTGTAAGGTCTAGCTGGCCTCTCTGGTAGGGGCCCGATTGTGTATGGTGGAGCTGGCCTCTCTGGTAGGGGCCCGATGGTGCAGGGTCATGTTGGCTGTTCTGGATGGCGCCCAATGGTGTAGGGTGGAGCTGACCTCTCTGGCTGGGGCCTCTTGGTGTAGGGTAGAGCTGTCCTCTCTAGAGGTGGCCTGGTGGTGTAGGGTGATACTGGTCTCTCTGGGTGGGGGCTGGTGGTCATGATCTTGCAGGATGTATGGCAGAGTTCCTCTTATTTTGTTTTTTTCCTTTGTCCCAGAGCAGTTTCTCTCCGTTTCCTAGCAAACACCTTGACAACCTGTTGGTTCAAGTGTACTACGTCGTACATCAGCTATGTGAATGGTGGTTTGCTAAGTAAACATTGTCCAAGAGAGCACAGCCTCTACACAGCTCAGTGTTGTTTCTCTGAATAATGTGGAAGGGAACATCTCCACATGGCAACAGAGTGGACATAGTGATTTTGGTGTTAGGAAATCTCTCTGCAGCTCTAGCTGCCACTTGCTGCATTGCAGGAGCTACATGTCCTCTCATTGCCATCAAATCATTAGTACCTGTGTGAATTATAGTTTGGTCCCATTTAATTTGATGCTTGACAGACTTTTCAAGGCACTTGCTGTTGTTGGGCACCATAGCTTTCTGACTGACATGCCAGGGAATAACAGTTTCTCTAATACATTTCCCATTGGAGTCACATAAAATGAAGACCATAGGGTGCTCTGCCTGTGCGCTGCTCTTGTGGGCTGTGGTGTCTGGAGTTATGTTCTTTGGATAGAGTGGGGTGGGGACCACAGGTGGCCTTTCTGTCTTCCTCTCTCCTGAGGGTCCCAGCAGAGCACTGGTGTGAGTATCTTGGGGAGGTTTGATCTTTAACTGACGAGGGGAATGTGCTGGTGTGGGAGGAGGAGTTGTTCTGGTTTTGATTACTTGTGCTGAGTCTGTGTTCCAGAGGTTCCCTATGAGAAGCAGTGGTATTGCCAATGAGGTGATGTGAGGGTGTGGTAGTGAGGGTTGTGGTAGGCTCCAGTTGTTCTCTTAGAGTGTGGATTCTGGTGTCTCTGTGTTGTAGTAATTCTATGACTGCTGACAAGTCCCTTTGTAGCTCCTCCCTGATGTCAGCTACCTCTCTCCTCATGATGCTCTCGACCGTTGATAGTTTCTCTCTTAGCTCCTCCTTATCCTGCCTCAGAACCACAATGAAAATGTAAAGCTAGAGAACACACAGAAGGCTGTTGTATAAGAGAGGGAGAAGTGTCCATCCATGTATACGGGTAAGATAGTCTAGCTAGCTACATTTTAAGACATTATACGGTTCTAATTTTGTCAAAAAGTTACAGCATACTGTTAGCTAGCTAGCTAACGTTAGCTGGCTGGCTTGTTAGCTAACGTTACGTGTTTGATCTGTGTAGTAATATTATTCATAGCTCAGAGTCGTTTGCATTGCTAGTTATAGCCTAATGTTAGCTAGCTAGCTAACATTGAACCTGGTTTGTTAGCTACCTGCATATTCATATTCAGTAACGTAATAAGGTGGGATTATGGTTCATTGCTTAGCTAGCTAGCTACATGTCTAAACAAAAGACTCCATTAGGCAAAGTAACCATTTCCCTACACCTTCTGTGCATGTGATTTTATTTGATATAGTATGTGTTTACCAGAGACGGTAATGTGAAGAACATGACATGCACCAAAGTCAAATTAGGATATAATGTTAGGCCATTGAGACAGTGTCCAAGTTCTAAAATTATCCAGTAGATTGTCATACTTTTATTTCATCACACTCACAACCATAAGCTATTTTCTGTAATTAACTTGTAAATAATGATCTTGTTGTGGGTTTATTTTCCTGTAATAATGAAGACAAATGAGCTAAAGTGAAGATGTTGTCAGCTATATGATGGGGTCATTATTTGAACTGGCTAGCTAGCTAACTTAACATTAGCTAGCTTGCTAACAAGCTAGAAACGAAACCAAAACGTTGTTTAGAAAGTTGCTTTTAGATGCCTGGTTTGATAGATTGACATATAATAACTTTATTGGTGTTAAAATACACTAGTTATGCTATTTTGGACCACCAGGCTGCTGATGTAATGCTGTTGTTTTTGTGTATATACTTATACTTATACTCAGTAGAATGTTCATGATGTCACTGTGACAAATGTTGATAGATGTAGTATAAACCTGTCTTTAGTCTGGAAACGTTTGTTGTTTAGTACATGGCCTCACATGTGAATCCTTAAAGAGATGGGTAGGGATAAGGCTTAAGAGGGTGTGAACGATGCTGAATGGGTGTAGACACAGAAGAGCTCTCCAGTACGTTTACATTCAAGGCCATTTTCTCAAAAGTGAGGTTAGTTATAAGTTTGTCAACTTTCAAAGCAGAATTACTTTCCCATTGTACCTCAACTGTGGTGTATGATATACAATTTTTTGCTACATAAGACCGAATCGAGCTGGTCGGTCACAATTTAACAAAAATAATAACATTTTAGGAGGAGCTCTCTAACAACCATGTCTCTGTCACTAACCAATATTAGGGATGTAAAATGTTCAGCCTGCTGCACAGATCCTATGGACACTAGTCCAGGGGGCATGGTTACATTGTGCTTAGGATAACTTGTTTATTCTCTCCATGGTTAAAGTAGAACGAAATACAAGTCACTGTTGTAAAAATGTGTGACTGTGCTACATTTATTATCATTATATATAAAAATATTAAATTACTTTGAGATATTTAGTTATGTTATATTACACTAATTTCCCTACGGTGGACAGAACGTGTTTCCCAGCGTTTACAAAATACAGGAATACAGGAAATATACATCCTTTTTACCTCAGATTGGTGATGTTAGTATTACAGTTCATAGTCCTCACGATCTCACAAAAACGATTGCTTAAACCAAATCTTTGGTTTATTACCAGTGTTTTTGTCATACACGGCAGTCAGTAGTGGTACTTTAGAGCGCAGCTGTAATTTTCAGCCCATGGTGTCTTGAAGAAATTCAGGCACTCCTCCCATAAACTTCTCTGGCCTCACATGAATTCATGGATTTGAGCGTTAAGCCATCCTTGAAATGAAAGCCAACCCATGTTGCTATTAAAAGCCAATTTAGACTTGATCCGAAAATATGGTTGGAGGCTTCGTATGGAGGGTGTGACTGAATTGCCTCCAGTATTTATGCTGCAGTAGTTTATGTGTCGGGGGGCTAGGGTCAGTCTGTTACATCTGGAGTATTCTCTTGTCTTATCCGGTGTCCTGTGTGAATGTAAATATGCTCTCTCTAATTCTCTCTTTCTTTCTTTCTCTCGGAGGACCTGAGCCCTAGGACTACCTGGCATGATGACTCCTTGCTGTCCCCAGTCCACCTGGCCATGCTGCTGCTCCAGTTTCAACTGTTCTGCCTGCGGCTACGGAACCCTGACCTGTTCACCGGACGTGCTTGTTGCACCCTCGACAATTACTATGATTATTATTATTTGACCATGCTGGTCATTTACGAACATTTTAACATCTTGACTATGTTCTGTTATAATATCCACCCGGCACAGCCAGAAGAGGACTGGCCACCCCTCATAGCCTGGTTCCTCTCTAGGTTTCTTCCTAGGTTTTTGGCCTTTCTCAGGAGTTTTTCCTAGGGAGTTTTTCCCAGCCACCGTGCTTCTTTCACATGCATTGCTTGCTGTTTGGGGTTTTAGGCTGGGTTTCTGTACAGCACTTTGAGATTTCAGCTGATGTACGAAGGGCTATATAAATAAATTTGATTTGATTTGATTTGATTTGAATTGCGGAGCCTCTAGAAGCATGCAGAGTCCAAATCAAGATCCGTACCGTATCATAGTGCGCCTCTCAAATTTTGTAACAATGCGGTGCGCTCGGGTATACTGTAGCTCTGCATTGACATGATTGGTTGATGGTAGGTGGGGCGGGAGGTCCTGAATAAACACAAACTCACTTCTTTGACAACTTCCTACATAACAGCTCTGCACTCCACAAAGCACAAAAAGTATGTTTACTCTGACTTCTGCGAGGCCGTATTGCATTAAATGCTGTACTGCCATTGCAGATGTCGGATTGACCATGAAGGGCCTTTTAGAAACCGATGTGAGATGGTGATTCGTTGAAGTTATCCAGTCAAAAAAGTGTTGTGTTTCCTTTTCCGTACTGGCCATCTACCAAAATAAATTTCTCACAGAGATATAAGTTGATAGTAAATGGCTACGACAGGTTGTCATCTGTCAACAGATATACAGTATGTAGTATACCCAAGTTCATTCAGGTTTGTCTGTTAGAAGAGTGCAGACTGTATATGTCCTAGTTCCGTTGATTTCAATACAATATCGATGTGATTAATTTGCACGTACCATTGATTACAGTAGAACAAGCTAATCAATTCCAGCCTTGAGTGACCGCTTGGTAAATATTGGTCCATGTGCAGTTTATAAGGTGCCAATTT
This sequence comes from Salmo trutta, assembly GCF_901001165.1. NCBI lineage: Eukaryota > Metazoa > Chordata > Actinopteri > Salmoniformes > Salmonidae > Salmo > Salmo trutta. Next base: position 29,123,905 of record NC_042963.1, read on the forward strand.
AGTAAAATACAAGTAATCTGAACACAAGTGTGTCACTAAATATCACAACCTATTTCAGCATATTGATTATGAATTTGGATATCTAAAACCAATGTTTTGACACACAACAGGAAGCAGCAATGGTATAATTTTCAATGTATAGTTTAGGAATACAAATTGTACTTTTAACATTGTTTTTCAACAGGATTCTACTTTATCAGGTAAAAACATTCTATGATTGACTTTGATGATATTAGTGAAATTGTGAATGTAATGTTTGTGGAGGCTACCAATACAGTCATGGGTGGTAACTCTACAATTCACTCGAAAGGCAAAGCAACCTGGGAAATATGCAAATAAGGATTTACACTAAGCAGTGTGTTAATTTAGCACTGAAAAGTGTGGACCCGTATAGACACTGGAACAGTGTTACATTTAACACTCTCAGTGCTTTGCAGCTGTCTACCTGCCTACACCTTAAGAGACTATTTGCTATGACACACACACACATAAACACACACACACACACACACACACACATACTGCATTGTTGAGGACAGTTAGCAAATAAGCATTTTACTGTACCGTTTACACCTGTATCCTGTGCACTTGACCAATAAACTTTGATTTGATTTTGATTTTAGCTGCCCCACGATGAGGACAACGAAACCGGGCTCAAGGAATGAACAGTTAAGCCCATGTCCTGGATCTCCCATCATAATAACCAAGGAGCAACATTTTGGAGCAAACTTTATTAGTCAAGGAAGAAGCACACAAACGCTGTGAAAGTAAACTTTTGTTTATTATGTTTTAGTATTTAGTATCAATATTATTTATGAGTTCTGGAACGGCCTTATTGACAGTTGAAAATCACTTCAACTTGTGTGTCATACCCCTCAAGCCTAAATTGCATCTGTAGAGGTGAGATCTGTGTCCGAAAGTGCACGCCCATCACACAAGACAGAGGGAGGGCTCTTTGATTGGGCACAAACTAACCTTGAGTCAGCCAACCAGTTGACCTCTGTAATGGGACAGCAGCTGCCCAAATATTTCAGTGGTTTGTTACAACCTAGGTTCATCCGTTATGATCCCTTTTCAGGGAAGCCGTGTCACTAGGTTCAAAATTAAGTTCAGGCTCCCTTATCCTGTACAATAACAATCAACTTGAGCCATGTGCCATGAACAAAGACAATGGAGCTCCTATATGCATTAATGAAGGCCTGTCATAATAGGCCGTGATAGAGGCATAGGGCAGTCCTCTACCACGTGATTCCATTTGCAGGTGTGTATGTGTGCTCACTTCTGGGATGGTCATTTGACTTTGAAAGGAACATGTGTTCTGCATGGCATGGCATGGTGTGACAGTGTGTAGTTAATCTGGTCCAACGGAGTGAAAGTCGCTGATTGCATGTCTTGCAGCCAACCGTGCACCTGCTTCAGCTGTAGTGCCCAAACAATAACCTCTCATAAGCACACCTGTCTGTCTGTCTGTGTGTGTGTGTGTGTGTGTGTGTGTGTGTGTGTGTGTGTGTGTGTGTGTGTGTGTGTGTGTGTGTGTGTGTGTGTGTGTGCATGTGTGTGTGTGTGTGTGTGTGTGTGTGCATGTGTGTGTGCGTGCATGCGTGCATGCATGCATGCGTGTGCGTGCGTGCGTGCATGTGTGCGAGCGTGTGTGTATTAGACACCCAGGTAAAATAGAGTTGTTTGTTAATATGTATTTTGGTGTGTATGGAAACTTTGTGTACTCTATCAGGCAGTATTTCCCATCTTATATAGTTTGGTTGTGGATTTATTTAGCACTTTTCCAGTGCTTGTGCCACTCATCACTCACACACTGACTGAATCACTTTTACAGCCAGTGCTTGTGCCCTCCCGCTAAAAAAACACACACTTACAACCCAGTTGGCCATCTCTCAGAGCCTCTTCACACTTACTACACTTTTCGTAAAAATACAGTCAGCTACACATATTACTCAAATGTAAACTTGCATACTTGCTATGTCTCGATAGCTACCTCCAGAGGTAGCACACGACAGTGGCCTGACAGTTGCCCCCCTCTAAGCAGGGCAGTGTAAACTAAATTGTCTCGTTGAGCCAACACTCCTACAGTATAAATGGTAATAGCAGAGAAATGTTTTAGAAACAGCTGAGATGTATAGACATTTTCATAATATTTGAGAATTGTTTTATAGAGTTTTTACCTGAAATTTCACTAATAGCCTGTTACATTCTGAAATGATGGCCGTAGCTTCCGGCTGCACTGAGCCACGTAAACTATGGAAGCCCATCCCCACCACCAAAACATGTTAAATATAGATCATACAAACAGGATATGTTTTTTTTTCTTCATTTGTAACATTATGTGGTGATTTCAGAGGAGGCACCACATGTTCCCAGAGTGGTGTGGGGATGGGGGGGGGGGGGTAATGATGGGACCAGATTAGTTTTCTAAGCAGGTTATATGGTATATAAAAAAATAAAAAAACAGGGATGCATCATGTAGGCCTTTGAGTTTGTAATAAATAAAGATACTTACACATTATGTCATCACCTACCAGGTGACGTGACGTGTGTCTGCACCAAATACTCTCACTACTGGTGTCCCCCAGGGCTCAGTTCTAGGCCCTCTTCTCTCTATACACCAAGTCACATGGCTCCGTCATATCCTCCAAAGGCCTACCCACTCAAAGACCTCTCCGTTACAATTGACCTGTCCACAATGTTGCCCTCCGAGAGTGTAAAGAACCTTGGCGTGATCCTGGACAACCCCCTGTCGTTCTCTGCAAACATCAAGGCAGTGACCTGACCCTACCTCACACAGGAAACAGCGCAGGTCCTAATCTAGGCACTTGTCCTTTCCCATCTGGACTACTGCAACTCACTATTGGCGGGCTCCCCGCTTGTGCCATCAAACCCCTGCAACTTCTCGTGAACGCTTCAGCCCGCCTGGTTTTCAACCTTCCCAAGTACTCTAATGTCACCCCTGCTCCTCCGCACACTCCACTGGCTACCAGTCAAAGCTCGCATCCACTAAAAGACCATGGTGCTTACCTATGGAACAGAAAGAGAAACTGCCCCTCCCTACCTTCAGGTTCAAACCCAACCGGAGCACTCCGTTCTGCCACCTCAGGTCTCTTGCCCTCCCTACCCTACGGGAGGGCAGCTCCCGCTCAGCCCAGTCCAAGCTCTTCTCTGTCCTGACACCCCAATGGTGGAACCAGCTTCCCCATGAAGCTAGGACAGCAGAGTCCCTGCCCATCTTCCCAAAACATCTGAAGCCCTACCTCTTCAAACAGTATCTTAAATAATCCCCCTCCTCACCTCGACCCCCCCCATCCCCCAAACTCTCCTTCTAGTTCTGACTCTACTGATACGTTATTGAGAAAATATGTACTTTCTATGCCTGTGATATGTGGTCGTCCCACCTAGCTATCTTAAGAAGAATGCACGGACTGTAAATTTATCTGTATAAGAGCGTCTGCTAAATGAATAAAATGTAAAAAAGGTAAATTAATAATTCCAGTCAATAATTTTGTATTAAAAAGGCCCGAAGTGTGAATATAAACCAAATTTGATCACATTCCCATTGTCTCAGAACACAAATAAATAGGCCTATAAATACATAGCTTGGGCTATAAAACGTGACGTTAGGTTTACACTGGCCAGGCCCAGATGGGATCATAGGCTTCTCTAGGCTACCTGCAACTGTTGCACTGAATTCACACATACACACGTTTTCCGTTGCAATTTGCTTTTACATGTACTGATTTGCATGATATGGATAAAAATTAAGCCTGGTTTGTTGTAATGTTGTAAGGTCGGCCTACTGTACTTTTATATTCATGTGAGAGGGTGAATCATTCGTTTTTGATAGGCTAACGTTACTCGATGAAGGCATGCTATTTGAAACTCTGTGCTTTCGTCTTGAAGCTAAAATGTAACGAGTGTTAACAGACGTGAAAATAAACCCTTTGCCAACCACAACGAAAGGTAAGGCAAGAATATAATATAAAATTAAAAAGTAGAATTCTCTTTCACCACCCGCTCCTCAGACACTCCTTCATATCTCGTAGTGGGAATAGGACCTCAGTCTCACGACCCCTTTGCCTCTCTGCCTCTCTGTCTTCTCCTCCCCCTAAAGATAAGTGTCAGTGTGTGCTCCAGTCATCCAAAACGTTAAGGCCTTTGGCTGGAGTCCAAGTGCTCTAACCCCCCCAGTGCAGTGTTCTAGCTGGCAGCTCTAGCTAGCTCTCCTCCCTCCCTAGTCCACTACTCACTGCCTGCTGCACTCCCGGACTCCAGATAGTATCTACTGTATGGAGAGAGGAGGGGGGAATGAGAGGGGGTAAAGGAAGATAGAGCGTTAAGCGGGAGAAGAGAGATACAGTATATCAAGTGAAGTTGGGGAATGAGAGGGGGTAAAGAAAGATGGATAGAGAGAGGGAGGGTAAAAAGAGTGTAAGTGCACAGTTGTTCAAGTAGACTAGAGAGAATGAGTAACAGCAAGAGACAGGGTAGGTAGTTTGAGAAGGGAGACAGGAGTTAGAACAGTGTGTGTCTATACATGTGTGTGCTTGTGTGTATGCGCATGTGTATGTACAGCATGTGTATGTAAATATCACCTGTCCCTTCCCCACACACACTCAACCATGGCCTACAACACAGTACGTCAGAAGGCAGATAGCAACTTCTTTACCCAGCATACTTAAAGTGGAGTGTGTACGATAGTCGCGCCTGCTATCGTTTTTATTAATAACCTGACCTTGAATCAGGAGGAGGCCTCAATAGCTCTCTCCTTTTAAAAGCACCCCACTGTAGTACAAAATAATAGGAGGAAAGGTCAGTGGGCTACAAATGTACAACACATAATAAGGAAATAAAGAGTGCACTCCCTTTGAGGTACATACAACTCCAAGAAAGAGATGAAAGTTGCACAATTATTACCATAGTCATAAACTCAGTTGCAATTGAAGACATAGAAGTAGACAAAGGTGGCTCATGGAAAGTGTAACCAAGTGTAAACAAAGTGACTTGCCAAGGGGAAGGTTTCCTTGACACAGATTAAGCCTAGTCTAGGACTAAAAAAGCACTTTCAATTCAGAATCTGCATTGAACATGCTTTTTGGTGAAGGACTATGCTTAATCTCAGTCCAGGAAACCGGCTTGAGTACCAGCCGAGTCTAACACAGTCTAGTCTATCAGTTGAGAGTACCAACCGATGCAGCCGGGTGAGAGTGGGCGAGGGTTCGGAGGGTTATGATATGAGTAGGTATAGGAGTCTGCAATGTCTCCAGCTGGCCATGGAGGGGAGGGAGAGGAGGGGAGCCCCCCCTAATTTATCTGAGAGGCTTTTCATTAGCTGGAGACCCAGAGACGCATTTAAACCTTGCCATGACTGCTGCGGCTACACAGCTATATGTTTGCCTCAGCAAACATCACAGGGTTCCCATAATAGCTCAGACACACTGGTAGGATTGTCAAACATTTGCCTGCCGACAGTGCTTAGCACCTCTGAACAGAGTGTTGGCAGTCAATCTGTTTTGTGTTCACACAGCAAAGGCCTTGCTTTGAAATCATCAGCCGCTCAGTCTTAGTAAAATACTCCAAACCACAAGGTGGCAGTAGCGTTGTTTTGCAATGCATGTCCGTGCGTGGAGCTTTATGGTCTAGTCAATGTTAGCTAGTTAGCTGCGCTAATATTGCTATTGGTGAAGAAAGCCTTTGTTGATACTAACCAGATGGCCACAACTAGATAATTAGCTAGCAAGATGACAAAGAAATAATTGTATTCACTCTCCATAACTACATACAAACCATAGATACATTTTTAGGTAGATAGCTAACGTTAGTTAAATGATTAGCATGATTCGCTAGCTAGCTGTTGCGCTAGCTAGGTAAAGTAAAGACACTGCATTCACTCTCGGCAGCCAGCTACAGGCAGCTGCTTCGTGGAAACAGATCCATTGTGAATGAATTATAATGTTACTAGAGTGGCCAGATAGTTAGCTTGGTAAAGCATTTGGTGTTGTGTGCATTGTGCTGCATTTAGCTACCACCTCATTTGTTTCATATGAAGAAAGTGTGTGACTGCCTTGCTCAGTCAGCAATCTAATGTTAGTTAGCTAGCTAGTGCACATTTATAAAATCAAACCCCAAAATTTTTTTCTTCAAGCACAAAACTCCTTAGCTAGACTAAAAGATGTAAAAAAATATGTATTAGGCAGCTTTATCGTTTTAGTTAGAACAATTCTCCTGAAAAGAGTGGATTAGACCAGACCACCTCTTTTTTCCTTTCTCTTGTCACTCCTGCCGGCTCTCTCCGATTGGCTCAAAGTCAAGTTTTCGGCCACTGCCGAGCATTGCAATTCTACAAGTAGAAACGGCAGTACCAGGTCGGTACACAGCAGGTACGTCTTTTGTTCTATAGCAAGAGAATGAATGGCCTCCTACAGTGATAAGTACCTATCAGCAGTCTATTGGCAGTCAGATTCTCGGTGTGTTTCATGTTTAACTCTTATAATTACACAAACACACAGACATGCATGCACGCACACACACACACACACACGCGAGCGCCGCATGCACACACACACTGGTGGGCGGACAGGGCATGGGAGCTTCTGCTAAAACAATCCCACACAATGGCCCATGTAAAATATCCATGTCCTGCGGACGTCGGGAAATGCCTTCAAAACCAGCCACTATTAGCAACAGTGAGTGCTATTACCATCAAGTAGGCTTGAGTTTTCCGAGGGCGTTGTGGACAGGGGTGGCGGATGTGTGTAATCCCCTGACTCTGGATCAGAAGGTTGAGTGTTTATTTTTTTTGCTTTAACCCTATCCCAAACTTTAACCCTTACCTTCACCATTCGGAATGAGTGCCTAAACTTCATGTTTTAACCCTATCCAAAACCTTAACCCTTACATTTCTAAATTTGACGTTTGGAACAACTTCAAAATTTGATATTTGGAGAAACGGAACGATACTGAGCAGGAGGATTCAACCCAAGTTGTCAGAAACACTTCGAAATTGGACGTTAGGAGCAATGTGGATAAACGTCTAATTCTGCAGTGAGACTATGAGAGCTTGTTGAAAATAGGACCTAATTGCACAATGAGCAAGGTTTCATCTCCAGACTGGCTCTGGAACCTGTAGACTTGGGGTTAATCAGTCTGCCTGCCTCCAACCACTAAATGGGACAAGGGTAGAATTACAAGGGGACTGATCAGACAAGCATATGAAGGGTCCCCATCTAAGGCTAGACCAGTGGAGCCTGAATAGAGCCCCTGCCAGACACAGTTGCCCTTAGGGGCGACCGTCTTTTATGTTCCACCAGACAACACTTTTGCGTCTAGGAAGGTTCTTACTGTGAAATTGTTGTTTGGAATCAAGCTGTCGTTAAAACAGAAGCCTCAGAATGCCTTCCTAGCCCTTTCATTATAATCATTTGCAGAATTTCTGGCAATAAAAGCAAATGGATGCAGTTGGCTTCAACTAGCGCTATGGCTGGAGGTGTGGGCTGTGTTTTGGCTCTCCGGGTTGGTTGTGTGTGTGTTTATTATGTTTGACTTGTCCAATCTTGAATGTTTGTTTGTGATGATGATGATGATGATATCATAAGCTAAACATGGCACTGACACAGACTATACAACGATTAATAATGACAATAGGCATTACAGTATGCCATAAGGTAAAACATCTGTGCATATAGGAATCTGCTCCAAGCCATTTTTCTCATTTGCAATCTGTTATCACAAAACTCACAGTTTGGCTTCCTAATCAGTATGTACATTCAAATGAACTTGCGGTGTGAACACAGGATAACTAAGCGTGATTTGGCATAGCCCACACTTTCTTAATTAGAAAATATCATTTTCCTGTCGTTTCAATATGCCCTGACTTGCACCGTCAAGACTTCGGGCATGCGCTGAATTATAATAAGGTCATACAAAAGTAATGCAGCAGTATCAGCTTACACACAGTGTGCCGACAGGCATTCATAGATACGCATGCTATTCAGATATATTTATGCATGTCTAAGTCTATGCACACGAATACGCTGTAAGCACAGGCACAAAAACAGACACACAGCTACAGTAGATATAAGTATTGCCTGTTACAACAGGACAGAGATTTCACTTTCATGTCGACTATCCTTGAAAAACAGAGTAGAAAGAGGAAACGAGAGCTAGATGAGTAAAGAGTGGAGTGAGTCAGAGAAAGAGAAGTAAAGATTCTAATACTGTGTGTTACTTATTTCTCTACTTATTTCTCTATGGGCCCTGGTCAAAAGTAGTGCACAATAAAGGGAATAGGGTGCAATTTGGGACGCATGCTACCTCTTTCATGCTTGGTCCAAGACACAACATCTAGTCCTTTCTTTCAGCAGTTTGTAGAGACAAATCAACTGGATAGGTTTAAGCAATATCCAGCACAGTATCAAAGCTGGAGAAATCTATAGTTTGCCTAAAGTTGTACATACTCACATAATTCCTCCAACCAGGTTGACATGTCTAGTCATATTGCTCAGGTCTTCCCAGTTAGCAATAAGCACTCAGAAGGTCAGCGTCCCTCCAGAGGTGTCGGGCGCCATGCAACAGCTTTTTTTGCACAGCCCTCTCTCCCTTCTCCCGACTGGTGACAGCTGCCAGTCGGAGGCGGGATGCTTTTTTCAGCGTCAAGCCGACGGCATGATTACTCCCTGTCGCCTCTTATTTGTATATATTTATGGATTTGTATTATTTGATACATCGGTTGCCATTTGAAAACGGTTTGTTGAAAGTACTGTAATTGATTATGTGTTTGCAAAATATATCAGATAACGAGGGACAGTCCTGGTCACCTGGATCCACCGGTGACAACAAATCAAATCCAGTGAAATCAAATGTTATTGTCAATGGCAACAAAAGTGACATAATAATCAAATAAGTAACATAGGACGCAATCAGTAACAAATAAGTAACATAGGACGCCTGTCCGGATCTGCCAGAGTGGCCCGCCTGTCCGGATCTGCCATCGCCGTCCGCAAGCCAGGCGCAGCCATCGCCGCCCGCCAGCCGGGCGCAGCCAGGGTCATCCGCCAGTCGGGCGCAGCAAGGGTCACCCGCCAGCCGGGCGCAGCCATCGCCAGCTGGCGCAGCAAGGGACACCCGCCAGCCAGGCGCAGCCATCGCCGCCCGCCAGCCGGGCGCAGCCAGGGTCGTCCGCCAGCCGGGCGCAACAAGGGTCGCCACCTAAGAGGGCGACGCCAAGGGTAGGGCAGAGGCCACGTCCCGCACCTGAGCCGCCGCCGTAAGAAGGCACACCCGGACCCTCCCCTTCAGTGTCAGGTTTTGCGGGCGGAGTCCGCACCTTGGGGGGGGGGGTACTGTAACGCCCTGGCCATAGAGAGGGGTTTTTTGTTCTTTATTTGGTTTGGCCAGGGTGTTACATTGAGTGGGCGTTCTATGTTCTTTTTCTAGGTTTTTTGTATTTCTTTGTTTTGGGCCGTGTGTGACTCCCAATCAGGCACAGCTGAAGTTTGTTGTTGTTGATTGGGAGTCACACATAAGGAGCAGGTTTTTCCTTTGGGTTTTGTGGGGGATTGTTTTCTGTTTTGTTCAGTTGGGACCAGACAGGACTGTTTGCTGTCATTGCTATCAAGTGTTTTGTTTGTAGTGGTTCATTTTTATTAAATTATCAAGATGAACACACAACCTCCGCTGCATCTTGGTTTTCTTGCGACGACAGCCGTTACAATAATGGTAAAAATTATTTACCTTTTAATGTTACATGAACACAACCAGTCATGATATTTTCATCCGATTATCAAACAAATCACTTCAAAAAGTAGGCTACATGTTCGTCCACTCCAAAAGAATTCCAGCATCCTATACTCATGCCATTGATGAATGGAAATAGACATCTGTTACATTACACCAAAAAGTGTTTCTAATGGCATTCCATCGATTAGGCCTGCATTAATTGATGTGTATTGCTGACAAATGTACCTTTTTCTTAGCCTGAAAAGTTGGGACATCTGAACTGGGTTTGAAACTGTCCCAGGAAGAAAGTGATGGTCACCCTAACAGACACCTTTAACTTACTAGACTGGGCTACAATGTGTATTACCCTGAACTTCTAATAGGCCTACTGGTATCCAGTGATGTAGTGGTAAAACAAAAAAAGTGGGTAAACTCTGATTGCCGGTCGCGGTAAAAGAAAATAATGCTCCCTCAATGCATTTTTCTGAAGAAGGTGGGTAAGGACTAGGCCTACACCACTGCCAGTACCCTACCCTCTCAGCGGAGGCAATTTTACACACATGAACACACACAGAACAGGTAGCCTACATTTAATATAATACATGAGTTTAATCAAAACATTTTTTACACCCAAGTTCATGAGTTGTCCATAAACACGAGTTAATGTTTGTAGTCTTCACAGATAATATGACATAAAATACAACCTTTCTTTACTTACATTAGTGACATTTATGACAGTGTTATTTGTCATTATTAAGTATTTATTGAATTAGAACATTGAACTTAAACCCTGACCTCAGCAATTGCACTGTAAGTCTAGCTATGCCTACGTAACATTTCATTATGTTTTGCCCTGAAAACAGTTCGCATGGGCACACAAATCCAAAATAATGTAGGCCTATTCCATGTAGACCTATGCCTATGTCAGCCACATCCATTGCTGACGGGTGTATAAAATCAAGCACACAGCCATGAAATCTCCATAGACAAACATTGGTAGTTGAATGGCCTTACTGAATAGCTCAGTGACTTTCAACGTGGCACCGTCATAGGATGACACCTTTCCAACAAGTCAGTGTGTCAAATTACTGCCCTGCTAGAGCGGCCCCAGTCAACTGTAAGTGCTGTTATTGTGAAGTGGAAATGTCTAGGAGCAGCAACGGCTCAGGCGTGAAGTGGTAGGCCACACAAGCTCACAGAACGGGAGCGCCGAGTGCTGAAGCACGTAGAGCGTAAAAATTGTCTGTCCTCGGTTGCAATACTCACTACCGAATTCAAAACTGCCTCTGGAAGCAACGTCAGCACAAGAACTGTTCCTCGGGAGCTTCATGAAATTAGTTTCCATGGCCGAGCAGCCGCACACAAGCCTAAGATCACCATTGGACTCTGGAGCAGTAGAAACGCATTCACTGGAGGGATGAATCAGGCTTTACCATCTGAAAGTCCAACGGATGAATATGGGTTTGGCGGATGCCAGGAGAATGCTACCTGCCCCAATGCATAGTGACAACTGTAAAGTTTGGTGGAGGAGCAATAATGGTCTGGGGCTGTTTTTCATGGTTCGGGCTAGGCCCCTTAGTTCCAGTGAAGGGAAATCTTAATGCTACAGCATACAATGACATTCTAGACAATTCTGTGCTTCCAACTTTGTGGCAACAGTTTGGGGAAGGCCTTCTCCTGTTTCAGCATGGCAATGTCCCTGTGCACAAAGCGAGGTCCATACAGAAATGGTTTGACGAGATCGTTGTGGAATATCTTGACTAGCTTGCACAGAGCAATGACCTCAACCCCATCGAACACCTTTGGAATGAGTAGGAACACCGACCACGAGCCAGGCCTAATTGCCCAACATCAGTGCCCAAAGTTGGGCTTTTGTTGCATTTAGGAGAGCTAACTTCTCATTCAGGGGAGCTGAGTCACCTTGGTGTGTACAGAATATGAATAAATGTTAAGTGTATGGTAGGGTGCAGTAGTCAGCCTAGAGTTCAGCTGTTGGAACAGTCTTGTGGCTTGGGTGTCGAGGCTAGCTTTGAGACAAGTGATCCGAGACTTTATGTTGACCCTCATTTCAGCGGATCCCTCTCCCATGTGCGCTGTCTCCTCCCGCCTTCAAAATTGGAGGCCCCTTTCAGGTAACGGGGGGACCTGAATCTGGACCCCCTCATCCGTGGCATCCCGGGTTGCAGGGTTCTTCCGAATGGCTCCTATACACAAAGAAAGAACAATGAGTTACATTTGAATCGCACATGAGTTTAAGAATTTACTTAATAGTTGAAAAAACTTTGTAACACATTTGTTAATATCAAAACGAAGAATGGTCTTCAGAAACAAGTCCCTGAAAAAGGCCTTATCCCCTGCCCCAGTCCAGGTTGTTGCGATGGCAAGACGGTTTGACAGAATGCAAGGCACCCATTACAGCCAGAAACCTAAGCTACAAAATGTAAGAGAGGTATTAGAAATGACACGATATGTTAACATATTTCCCTCCACTACCCCTATATTTTATATACATTTATTGTGACAGTCTGTAAAGACAGATGGCAGATATGTCCGATAAGTATTTACATTTCAGTTATGTTCTTACCTTCATGTCTGCGGCCCAAACTTGGCACCGTTGCCCCGTAGTAGTGTCTCAATCATGGCCCTGTTTGTCACAGGCGTCGTATAGAGGAGACCAAGGCGCAGCGTGTAGAGTGCTCATTCTTACTTTATTTCACGAGAACACTTAAACAAAATAACAGAACGACAGCCAACAGTTCCGTAAGGTACTCAGACAAAAACGGAAAACAACTCCCCACAATCCCAAAGGAAAAACAGGCTGCCTAAGTATGGCTTCCAATCAGAGACAACAAAAGACACCTGCCTCTGATTGGAAACCATACCCGGCCGAACATGAAAACCAACACATAGAAAATGATAACTAAGAACAAACCCACATAGAAACAGAAAACCCCAAATACCTACAAAACAAACCCCCTTGCCACGCCCTGACCACTCTACTATGGCAAATGACCTCTTACAAGGGTCAGGACGTGACACTGTTTGAAACAATAATGTTACATTGACATTAAGTAAATACTGTGCAAGAAAGAACAGATAGGAAAAGTCTCATCTAGGCTAAGTGAATGTAACGTTACATACCTCCATGGCTATCACATCCATATGATGCTGTGGTGAATACGATGCTGGGGCTGGCCATTGCCCTAATTGAAGACATAACCGATTAGCAACATGAATAGAGGGGCTTTTTTCTCCTCTGAATGTACATATAAATTTAGTCAATGTTGTTAGCTAGCTAGCTAACTTAAGTTAGCAAACCATCTAACATAGCAAGCTAGCTAGCCAAGTAACTGGGCTAGCTTGGACACAATCAGATAGCAAACTAGTGAACTTAACAGCATTTACCATCATTTAGCTAGCTAGCAACGTCCAAGTACATGTTTCTAGCTAGCTAGCTACTGTTAGCAAGACATCTAACGTTAGCAAGCTAGCCAAGTAAAGTTAAGTAGCTAGGCTCACTAGCTAGCTTGCGTTATTGGCCTTGTTGATGATAATGTTCTTGTCCTGCTAAGCATTCAAAATGTAACCAGTACTTTTAGGTGTCAGGGAATGTATTGAAGTAAAAGTAAAAGTTGTCAAAAATATAAATAGTAAGGTAAGGTACAAAAACTACTTTACTAGTACTTTCAAGTACTTTTACTTTACACCAATGTAGGTGACCAATAACCCAATGACCACTCTGACAGAATAACACAGTTCCTTGGCTGAGATGGGAGAACCTGCCAGAAGAACAACAGTCTCTACAGCACTTCACCAATCTGGGCGTTATGGGAGAGTGGCCAGACGGAGGCCACTCCTGAGAAAAAGGCACATAACATCATGCCTGGAGTTGGCAAAAATTGCACATGAATGACTCTGAGAGCATAAGGCAAAACATTTGGAGACTCACAAACACGATCGATGGAGAACACCATCGTAATCGTGAGAGTCTCCCCTTTCCATAGAATGGTCAAAAGATTTTGTACGTCAAACCATTCGGAAGCTACAGAAGTTTGTGTGAGAAGATTTTCAGGATGTCTCATGGTTTGTCAAACATCACTCTAGCTCTGCCACCTTTCATCACAGATGCAGAGGTGTGACATCAGTGGTTATGGAGGAATGAGAAGCATCCAGTGGAATAAAAATGATATCTCTAGTTTAAAACTGACGGATTTCAATTGGGATTTTTGTTTTTATTTTACTTCGATTCACGTACTGGTGTGTCATAAATGAGTTCCAATTAATTTTGATGACTTCTTTTTTCATTTTCTCTTTTCAAATCTTAATTTATCTCATTTTGCTCTTTCTTCATTTGTCTACACTCTCATCATTCATTTTTTGCTGTTATGGGTAATGAAGATTGAATCTGAAAGACACAGCAGAAGAATTACAGAGGATTTGAACAAAAATTGAACTCTTTGGCCTGAATGCAAAGCGCTATGTCTGGAGAAAAATCAGGCATAGCTCATCACCCCTCTAACACCATTCCTACCGTGAAGCATGGTGGTGGCAGCATCATGCTTTTCAGCGGCGGGGACTGGGAGACTGGTAAGGATAGAGGGAACATTAAATGGAGCCAAATACAGGCAAATCCTTGAAGAGAGCCTGCTTCAGAGTCCAAACGACCTTAGACTGGTGAAGATTTACCTTCCTACAGGACAATGACCCCAAGCACATACTGAATACAACTCAAGCACATAAACACATATACTATTCTATCCACAAATTCTTCAGATATACTATCCACATACTGTCCATAATGGCTATACATGTCATCGCTAGGGTTGCAAAGGCTTGGAAACGTTCCGGTAAATTTCCAGAAATTTTCCATGAGAAGTTAAGCCCTGGAATCAAAAATGTTAGCTTATAACAGAGAACCTTTTTTATGGGATACACAAAAGGCAATTCTATGTCTTGTGGCATATTTTGGTTAAACTAACCCCAATTCAATGGAATTGCAACCCTCTACATGCACAGTGCATTCTTCCATCACATGTGCAGTGCACTCCTCCATCACATGTACAGCTGATTCTCAAGATCTTGCACACTAATGATATGCTATTGATACCACACTACTACACTGTCTGAGCCAAGGACTACATGCTTTCTGGTAAGTTTTGATTACAATACTGGGTGGGGTGATTATATTTTATATGACATACATGCTTTTTTGTTAACTAGTAAATAGTACAGCAAAGTGTGTTTAAATAATTTCTAACTAATCATTTCTAACAATTTCTGCTAGTTAGTTTTTGCTACCATGTGGGTTGATGCAGAATCATCATCCAAGTGCATAAAGTTCCCTCAGCGCTCACAACAAGCAACCTCTGACAAAAGTCCTTCTACTTCTATTTGAGGTGAAAATTATGAATCAGACACATAATCGATAGCAACAGCTCATGGTCCTCCTGGAATCAGAAGTTTGTTTGACTCAATGGAGGAACGTAGTCAGAGAAATGCTGATGAATGTCTTGCTCGAGCCGTGTATGCAACTGGTTTACCTCTGATGCTCACAGGTAATGTGTATTGGAAGAGATTTCTGATTGTTCTTCACCCAGCATATACCCCTCCAACCAGACATGCTTTATCTACTCATTTGCTGAATGCAGAGTTCAACAGAGTTCAAGTGAAGGTCAAGCAAATCATAGAGAAAGCAGACTGTACTGCAATCATCTCTGATGGGTGGTCAAATGTTTGTGGGCAAGGAATAATGAACTACATCATCTCCACCCCTCAACCAGTATTCTACAAGAGCACAGACACAAGGGACAACAGAAACACCGGTCTCTACATTGCAGATGAGCATAAGGCAGTCATCAATGACCTTGGACCACAGAAGGCATTTGCACTGGTGACAGACAATGCTGCGAACATGAAGGCTGCTTGGTCAAAAGTGGAGGAGTCCTACCCTCACATCACACCCATTGGCTGTGCTGCTCATGCATTGAATTGGTTAGGTATGTGAAGAGTCTACAAGTTATAACAGCAATCTACCTCACCAAGTAAAATGAGAAGAATAAGAGCACAACATTAAAGCTGCCCAGCAACACCCGTTGGGGTGGTGTTGTCATCATGTTTGACAGTCTCCTGGAGGGGAAGGAGTCTCTCCAAGAAATGGCCATATCATAGTCTGCCAATATGGATAGCTTCATCAAGAGGATCCTCCTGGATGATGTATTTTGGGAGAGAGTGGTAAGTAGCCTGAAACCTATAGCAGTAGCCATTGCACGGATTGAGGGAGACAATGCCATCCTGTCTGATGTTCAGACTCTGCTTGCAGATGTAAGAGAAGAAATCCGTACTGCCCTGCCCACTTCACTGTTGCTCCAAGCAGAGGAAACTGCAGTTTTGGAAGCCTGAGAGGAAGACAACCAAAGCTTTAGTTTCTTGTCTATCATTTTACAGATGTATGTTGAAAACGTTTTTGGGAGATGCGATGGATCATTGGGGATCATTCAATATTCCCTTTCTTTTGTTGTTCATTGAAATCATCCCATGGGAAGAGTCAACTCATTTAACTAAAGTTAAATTCATAACTAAATTGTTTTTAAAAATGTCTATTTGGAAAGATTTGATCATTATCAATTACACTGCTGTTCAAAAGTTTGGGGTTGCTTAGAAATGTACTTGTTTTTGAAAGAAAATCACTTTTTTGTCCATTAAAATAACATCAAATTCATCTGAAATACAGTGTAGACATTGTTAATGTTGTAAATGACTATTGTAGCTGGAAACGGTTGATATTTTTATGGAATATCTACATAGGCGTACAGAGGCCCCTTATCAGCAACCATCACTCCTGTTTTAAGGGTTAAGGTTTCTGTTTCTGTCTCTCTATGATATGGTAAATATATCCAATGCAAAAAACATCTACATATAAAATGGAATTAACATTAATTTGCTAATATTTCCGTTAATTCCCATATCTTTCCATTAATTCCCATTTATTCCCGTTAATCCCACAGAAAGTTTCCACCTCTGAATATTCCCCAAAATGTGCAGCCCTAGCCATCACACACACATATATATATATATACACTGTATATGCAGTGCATTCAGAAAGTATTCAGACCCCTTGACTTTTTCCAAATTTTGTTACGTTACAGCTTTATTGTAAAACGGTTTCAATACTGTCATAATCTTCGTCGTCTGAAGAGGAGAAATCATCGGACCAATATGCAGCGGATATATTGCTCATCTTCGTATTTATTGAAGGTAAATACACTTAAACAAAATAACGACGTTAACAGTCCAGTAAGGTGCACAGACTAAACCGGAAACAACCACCCACAAACACAAGTGAAAACGAAAACACTAAATATGGTCTCCAATTAGAGACAACAACCACCAGCTGCCTCTAATTTGAGTTCATTGAAAAAACACAACATAGAAAGAGAAACCTAGAATAAACATAGAAATAGAAATATAGAACATACATCAATACCCCGAAACACACAAAACAAACACCCCCTGCAATACCCTGACCAAACTACAATAACAAATAACCCCTTTTACTGGTCAGGATGTGACAAATACCCCATAATGACAAAGTAAAAACTGTTTTTTATACATTTTTGCAATTTTATCAAAATTAAAAACTGTCAGAGTGGACATCAGGTTCTTGGTCACCTCCCTCACCAAGGCCCTTCCCTCCCAATTGCTCAGTTTGGCCGGGCGGCCAGCTCTAGGAAGAGCAACAAATTATTTTCTGTCACAGCAGGGTTCTTTTACATAAATAGGATGTGATGTTGTTCTGTAACCAGTGTAATATGGGTCATGCTAATGTCACTATCCTATTACTTGATGGCCCATAGTCCACCAATATGTAATGCAGATGAGCCATTGTTTACTTGACTGACCATTCTGGTCGGTAGTTCACACTACGTAGAAATCAATGATGTACTGTGTATAGGCAGACAATGTGCTGAACTGGCAGGCAAACATAATGTAGCTAGCTATTTTGGTTTATTACCAACAAAGTAATTATTGAATCAGAAAGTATAACAAAAAATGCGTACAGCATTTCTTACCTCTCTTTCAGTGTTAGGGTTTGCACAACCACAACTTGTACCACCTCAGGTTCCTGTCGAACTAGCTAACATTATCATCTACAAACCAAAGACACTAATATTATCATGTAAAAATCTGCATATCTGACATTAGCTAGTTGAAATAACGGCATTGGGCATCTTGTGGGGTTTATTGCAGTGCAGCTACATGATGCTATCAAATCAAATGTTATTGGTCACATGGTTAGCAGATGTTAATGCAAGTGTAGCGAAATGCTTGTGCTTCTAGTTCCGACAGTGCAGTAAAATCTAACAAGCATTCTAATTTCACAACAACTACCTAATACACACAAGTGTAAAGGGATGAATAAGAATATGTACATATAGATATATGAATATGGATTGCTAGATTGCTTTGAGTACAAAACAGTCCGAATACATAAAATCTTATCTCGCTAGTTAAGTGGTCGGGTTAGCTAGCTTGAACATCGAACACATTAAGGTTAGCAGCTAACGTGGTTAGTAGGTAACGTAGCTAGCAAACTAAAAATGCAACCAAACAGTTACCTAGCTACCAGTCCATGAGAATGGTGGGTATTTATGCATCCCTCTTCCACCTTTCAAAATTAATTCCAATGTTCATCTGGTTTCTGGATTGGTCATGATAAGGTAAAGGTAAAGGAGGAATTGGTTTTGGGGGTGGTAGGGACCTTATCTCAGCTCACTGGTCACCATAGCAGCACCCACCCATAGCACGTGCTCCAGCAGGTATATTTCATTGGTCACCCCCAAAGCCAATTCCTCCTTTGGCCGCTTTTCCTTCCAGTTCTCTGCTGCCAATGACTGGAACAAATTGCAAAAATCACTGAAGCTGGAGACTCATATCTCCCTCACTAACTTTAAGCATCAGCTGTCAGAGCAGCTTACAGATCATTGCACCTGTACATAGCCCACCTGTAAATAGCCCATCCAACTACCTCATCCGCATATTGTTATTTATTTTTTGCTCCCTCTCACCCCAGTATCTCTACTTGCACATTCATCTTCTGCAGATCTATCACTCCAGTGTTTAATTTGCTAAATTGTAATTACTTCGCCACTATAGCCTATTTATTGCCTTACCTCCCTAATCTTACCTCATTTGCACACACTGTATATAGACTTTTCTATTGTGTTATTGACTGTATGTTTGTTTATTCCATGTGTAACTCTGTGTTGTTGTTTGTGTCACACTGCTTTGCTTTATCTTGGACAGGTCGCAGTTGTAAATGAGAAGTTGTTCTCAACTGGCCTACCTGGTTAAATAAAGGTTGAATTGATTCAGATCCAAGAACCAGGAATGATGCTTGTTTCTTTTGTCCCTGATACAAGGACAGTTTATTTGCAAACAAGTTAGCTAGCTTGTTGACTTCGTCTGCTCTGTGTTTGTTTCTGACGTCTGTAACGTTAGATTGAAATTGACTTTCACTTTTGCTCCGGGGCCATGGCAGCAGGGTCATTCGAGTAGGCAGGATTTCATGCAAAGACACCCTGCCAAGAAGGCCAGCCCAAGGCGTCTTAGGGCTCAACCTCTTTGTTTTCGTTCAATGTGAAAACACTACACAAGAAGTGGGGCAGCATAGGGTCGCCCACGACCTACGGATTCCTGCTTTAAACTGTAAATGATTACTTTTTGTGTCATCCTCAATGATTTTAAATGCATTATGTCCACATATGTGGTTGTATTTTAAATTGGCAAATACATCAAATCAAATTAAAATCAGAACAAATGTAAGGCATTCATAGAAACAATAAAAACAGCTTGCAGCCTCTGGCTGGCTGTGGTTAGCTTGAAGATGGCAGGCCGAATTTGACATGAGAGAAATTCCTTGCTGTTTTCTTTCAAATTAACTCATGGCTAGATGGCTCGCCTAGGGCTTATAGCTATCCTCTGAGTGGAGGCAAATCGCCAGAGATGCAAAAGTGGCCTGCCAAGGGCTTATAGCGGTCCTATGAGTGGGGGCTACCCGCCAGAGATGCAAATCAAGTCTTGAATGGCAAACTCCACTCGACTGCTGGCGGTAGGAATTTATAGCCTTGGGCATAGGAAAAGCGGAAAATAGCAAGTGTTTTTGCGTACTGACTTTTTGACGTTTCAGCTACATGCAAACATAATACCACTATTCAGGTTTGGTACCTATCTTGAGTAGGGATGCACATTTTCGGTCAATTTTGTTGTAGACTAACTAACCCTCATTAATCGGTTAACAAACAGTTACATTGTTTATGGGGAAAATACAAGCAGAAGAGTGAATGCAAACCAGGGAAAAAAACACATTACCCTCCTCTGTGCACCCCCAAAAACACACAACCCTCCCCAAAGCAAAAAAAAGTTGAATAACCTTACCCTATTTTGAACCACCCCTCCCCTTGTAAATTTCGATCTGTCCCTAAGTACATCCCTAACCTTGAGTGTGTCAAGTTAAATGCCTGAAACCTAACATAAATTATTATGACTGCTAATTATGACAGAGTAAAATTTGTATCATAACTGAGGAGTCCAGTAACAATACCAAGGAATCAACGCCTACAATTCTTAATAGGAAGAAATCACATGTAGCGTATATGACCTGCGGGCCTGAAGAAACGGGTAAAGACTGATTCACCTGTGACTTGAGGTTGTTGGCAAACTTCAAGGCACCGACTGGAGTAGTAGGAGGAAGAGAAAGAGAAGTCGTGGCTAGAAATATAAAAAGCTGATTTTGATGGGGCAGGCTGTTTTCTGTAAGCTATACATTGGACTGGTTGAAAGCCGGGGCGTCTTAAACCTACCTTGAGAAGATTATTTGGCAATCACCCCCCCCCCCCCTTTCCTTGCTCTTTTGTTGGAGCTCAGTGCCAAGCACATCCCTTCATACTAAGGGAAAGGACTGTTTGATTCCTGGAAAGGCTGAGCAGGTAGGAGGAGCTGGCAGAGAGTTCATCCACAGGACAGAGAGGGAGAGGGGGGAGGGAAGAGAGAGAGGGGGAGAAGAAAAAAAATAGGTGGAGAGAGAGAGAGCGAGAGAAAGAGAGAGAGAGAGAGAGAGAGAGAGAGAGAGAGAGAGAGAGAGAGAGAGAGAGAGAGAGAGAGGTGAAGGGGAAGACATAGAGCCCATGGGGAAGAGAAGGAAACTAGGAAGGAAAACGATTATGAGGAATAAGGAGAGCAAATGTGTGAGAAAAGCCTGACATGACAGCACATGAGCTTGAGGTTAGAAGGGGGGAAAACCCGACAATAGTTTAACTTGTTTCCTTGAGCCTGACATTCAGATGGTTATAGTTACCTCTGGTATGAGTCAAGAGCTAGAAATAAAAGGTATTAACGCAACATTGCACAACAGATAGATGGTGTCCTAAATGGCACTATATATTCTACTAGTCAATAGCCTCAGTAAGGGAGTGGCTGTTTTGGGAAGCAGCCATAGCTTAGAATGCTGTTAGTGAATCATCCAAGTCCTACAGTTGTAGGATCTTAATTTGAGCCAGTTTTCTACAGCAAGAAAATGAACCTGCAGCAACAAGACATGTGAATTATTATGTGGATTATGATTAATGGACATGTTTTGTATGTGTTGATACATTTTTCATTAGGGCAAATCAAGTCTGATATTTTAAAGTGGAAATTACAAACTTTAGAAGCTTTTTAAAACAATGAATACAAACATGTGCATTTCCTGCTATGCAGGAACATTCTCAGCAACAAAATAGTGATCAAATTAAGATCCCACATCTGTATGTCATGCTTTTCCACACCCCTTATTGGTAACATCCAGGTGCTAGGGGGTTGTGAAACCACTAAAGAAAAAAGACTGTGGTAATATTATTAACTGTGACTGTAGAAGACCAGTTCTTTGGTCGAAACATGTTGCAGTAAATGCTGCAGATATCATCTCAAATGGAAAATACCTTCAATGTCAAGCGTGGTACAACATGGACTCAGATTATTTTCCCTTTTGTACTTTAACCATTTGTACGTTGTTACAACACTGTATATATATATATATACAAAATATGACATTTGTAATGTCTTTATTCTTTTGGAACTTCTGTGAGTGTAATGTTTACTATTCATTTTTATTGTTTATTTCACTTTTGTATATTATGTACTTCACTTGCTTTGGCAACATTAACATATGTTTCCCATGCCAATAAAGCCCCTTGAATTGAACTGAATCACGGCCATAGTCATTTTATAATCTGCCTTTTAACTATTGTAAGAAAGAATGTGTAGTTTAGTCATTATTTGAAGGGGCTGTGGTCTGTCACATTTGGCAAGTAGTTTGCTGTTGTTTATCTCTGAAATCTGATCTACATTGAACTAACCATTAGCATTATTTATGACCAGAATGTCTGGATCTATGCTAGCTAATTAGCAAAATATTGTGCTACTTTACACAGACAAAGGTGAAGCAGATTGAATGGTTACAGATCAGATAACAAAGGAGAGAGGGGAACACCACGAGATCCAAATACTAATCGATCCAAATACTAATCAATCCAAATACTAATCAATGCTAATGCTAACCAAAGTTAGGCTATGAGTCAACAAAAGATGTTACATTGGAAGCGACAGACAGACATTCCGTGGCATCCTGAGAGCCGTTATACTCAAGTTAAATCATCAAGCAATTAGCCTTGTAAAGCAATCCAAAATGAACATGTTTAATTACCATGTCATGATAAGGTTATAGGTAGCAGTTTGGCCACAGTAAATAAGTAGGCAATATTTCTAGACCGAAAGGGAATGCAACATAGGGATTGACATGTTATTTAGTATTTACATACTTTAAGAGGGAGCACTAATCAGATAAGGATTTAAACATAAATATACATCCATTGTAGCCTACACTGAATTTAGTTTTTGGGAAAAATATCTACTCAAAACCTAATCAGCTGCAATCCCTCCAACAACAAACCCCTACACACAAGCGTCCGCCAGTCTGTCTCGCTGGCAACTCAATGTCCTGTGGAAGAAGGACATAGGCCCCACTGGGGTTTCCATAGTGGGGTCAACATGGTAAAGAACAGCACACTCTGACACAATACAAGGTTAGGAGGAGGGAACAGGACGAGCTGAGACTCAAGGAACACTGTGCTCTAAGGTCAACCCATAACTGTATGCCTTAAAAGTCAATGATCCACTATACCACTATACCACACACAATCTTCTTCCCATTATTCCTTATAGGTACCAGACACCGTGAGGACGGCACGTTTTTGGTTTTGTCCCAATGATGTCACCTCCTTCAGGTGAAAACCACACTGTTGTTTTGACTGAGCCTCTACTCTCAACTCTTGTCTCTTACAACATTACGTAATCCCCACCACATAAAAGAGGATTGTGGATATCCGTTCCCAACTGTATTCTTCATGCACGTGGCCTCATATCCCTTACTTTTGACCAAATGGGACTTTGTGCAATGGTCCTATTGTGCTAGCGGACAGAGAAGGAGGCCCAGGGCCCCAGGTGATACTATGTGGCCGCATCTCGGTTTTCTTCTCGGGAGTCCCTGGTGTCTTTCAGCGTCAGAGCTGTGTGTGACTATGACGCTTCCTGTGTCTGTACACCACAATGGGGCCCAGAGATGTAACCGGAGCCCCCCCCCCGTGGGACACAATGACTGTCCCCATGCAGGCTTGAAAAGGCTTTGTGCAGGTGCAGGGACTCTGTTTCAATGGTGCTTACCTGCCCTGCCCTACCCTGTCCTTCCTTTCTCTTGCCTCCTGTATCTCTCTATTTCTATTCCCCTATTTACCTCCCTGCATGCCTGCAACCTCATATTTGTATCTTTGTTCATATTTTGAGGGTGGGTCATTCTTCAGTATTTTATCACATGCAGTTCTCAATCCCTTCCTAGTGGAACCCCAGGGGGACGGCACATTATGTTCTAGCCCAGCACTAAAACACTCAATTGATTCAGCAACAATCAAATGTGGTAGTACTGGGCAAGAACAAATTGTGCACCGCACTGTCTACTTAATAGACGACCACATAGAACAATCATTGCAAGTTAAACCTTAAAAATGTTAAGTAGCAGTCACAGTGCTCTCCATGAGTCTCACCAATTAACTCTCTCTCTATATACAGTATATCCTCCCGCTTTCCAGATAATGTGCTTATTCAGTATAGTATTGTAAGTGGTACATTATTATTGAGAACATTTAATGTGACTGTGTAATTTGAGAAGAGCTTTAGTTAATATAAATAGGTTAATGCATCCTCCTAATGCATTATCTGGAGCAAGGGAGAGGGAGTGAGACAAATACATTCCCACAGGTAGAGGTCACCTCCCATGGGAGAGATAGCCCTCCTTCTTCTCATGGAGGTTGTGCTTTGAAAGAAACTGGATTTTGTTTACCGGTAGCAGGAGAGAAAAGACAGGTAGGCCCAAAACCATACTCAACATTTTTCAGTCTTTTTCTCACACCGACACATCGACACAAACACACACACACACACACACACACACACACACACACACACACACACACACACACACACACACACACACACACACACACACACACCTCAGTGCATTAACCTGCTAATGGATTGACCCCACCGCCCTCTCTCTTTGTGTCCCGGCCGGATCACTTTCCTCCAATTAGACCAGTGAACAGCAGGTGAGCTGAATTCCCTTACACACCCAAAGGAAGTCAGCGAGCAGGAAAACAAGTCTTCCAATACATTGACCTATATGTATGAAAGGCATTATTCCCAGTGTTTCCCAATCCGTTCCTCGGGGACCCCCAACCGCTGTTCTATTCAAGCCTCTACCACACCTGATTCAACTAATCAAGGGCGTGATGGTTCGATGGGTATGTGAATCCGGTGTGCTGGGACCTGAATGTAACACCATATTTGGGTTTGATTCCAACATGGTCTAATGTTTTGCTATGGATACAAATCTTCTGCCAAACTATTAACATTTGTACAACAGACGTTTGAAAACGCCAAGACCTTAAAGGCCCATTCTTTTAAAAAAATAACGGTAGCGGAGGCTCCGCCACTTGGTTTGCTATAAAGTACCATAGTGCAAGGACATGCGCACCACCGCAGGAGCAGAGACACAACACAAACACTGACCTCAGGGGAAGCTCTAACCGTAACCCATTTTGGGGATGAAAAAAATACCTGGTCCTCTATCAGTGGTTGGAGAATAGTACTACCAAATCTATCAGAGAAATGGGGATAGAGAGAGTTGGGGGTGGGGGTTAAAAGAGGGATAAATACGGTGATACCACTAGTTTTCTCAAACATGACACCTGACATTCACATGGGACTTCCGGTTCCGCTTTAAACAAAGTGCATCTTATGACTAAAGGCTTCATAAGCACTACATAAACGTGTCACAAATCATCTAGAACCGTATGTCATGCTCTATAAAGGGTTCATAAATGTGGCATAACTGTGTGACATAACCACTAATGTAAAATGTGACATAACCCACTATGTCAAATATAACATAAACCTGTGCTATTTAAAGGGTGGCATAAGCACAGCAAACCTCTTATTAAGCCACAGAAAAAGTGGGCAACCTTCCCACTAGCAGCTGCACTACACAATACATTTAAAAAAAGCTGTGTTTGACAGGATTACCAACACAGACTGACAAGCTCAAATAGACAGACACCTTCAATATGGCAGACCAATCCAAACTCCTCTCTCGCCATGTCCAGCCCACTCATTATATCAGCCAATGTGCAGCTGCATAAGTGTTGCGCTCCACTTTCTGGAGGATCAACTTTTGAAGTCAGTGGAATTAGAGTATGATAGCTAAAGAGATGGAGAAAACACATGTCTCCGGATTACATCTTCAAACTAAGGGCAACCGTGGTATGGCATTCGTGACAGGGAGATGCATCCATGATGCATGTTGATGTATACAGGTAAGATAGCTAGCTACATGTTCAGATATTGCAAGTTTCTAATTTTGACAAAGTGCTTTCATTTCAAGCTAAAGTGTACTGTTGGCACTATGTTCATTGCTGTTTAACTAGTTAATGTTAGCTGGCTGGCTCGTTAGCTAACGTTACGTGACGTGTGTGGTCTTAAACGTTGTTTACCTAGCTAGGTTCATTGTTTACCTAGCTAGCTAGCTATATGTCTTAAGCTAAAGTGTACTGTTAGCTAGCTAGCTAACGATAGCTGGCTGGCTCTCTAGCGGACGTTATTATTCATTTCCCAGAGCTGTTTGCTTTTCTAGTTAGAGTCTAATATTAGACAGTGTTTAACTAGCTAACGTTAGCTGGCTGGCTTATTAGCTAACGTTACATGACTTGTATACAACACTCATTGAATATGGCTGGTGTCAGTAAACGTCTGCAAAAAAGCGTAATGAAATTGTTGCCAGCAGAGCTGGTTAGGCTGTTCTCATGTTATCCAGAGGTAAACAAATCATCGACCAGAGCGTCAAGTGTGCGCTCTGAGAGCAAAACGAGATGGGTGGGGCTAAAGCTTAAGAGGGTGTGTACAATGCTGAATGGGTGGAGACAAAGAAGAGCTCTTCACCAGATACCAAAACATTCAAAGGCCATTTTCTCAAAAGTGAGTTTACAAGTTGATCAACGTTCAAAGCAGAATTACTTTCCCATTGTTCCTCAAATGCAGTGTATGATATACCATTTTTTAGCTCTGAGTCTCTACTTTTATCCAATGTAAAAAACACCATTTCACATTTTGCTACATAAGACCGAATCCAGGTGGTGAGTCACATATGATCAACTATTACTAGTGATCCTCAGCAACAATCACACGGACGTACCAGCGTGTAAAGAAGATGCAAATAAAGGTAAACCAAACAATGGAATGATAAGAAATGTAGGTTACCAATTGAAGAGAACTAAAACTAAATTGTAACTTGTATGTGTGGTTATTACTGACAGTCGCTACTGAAGTGGCTAGTATTTATCATTATCCAAATCGGGAGCTTGGAACTAAATGTTTGGCTTTAAAGTTTCGAACTCTGTCAGAAATGTTGATCTTGTATTCTTTTTTACATATAGGTAGAGAACATTGAACAGAACAAGGCTATGTAAATAACTCAATTTTGACACAAATGGAGATAAAACTGTAGTCCTAAACTCTCAAAATAGTAGGACACAGAGAAAGTTGTGGCATATCATAAAAACATTTGAGAAGATTACATTTGGCGTGACTGTCATTGTGCAATGCTTTGCATCGCCAACACATGTTCCAGGCTGCAGTACCCATTTGGCTTGCGTCTACAAGTTTAATCCCTGCAAGTTAAAAGGCCATACGATTGCTGCTACTTGCTGTTTATTATCTATACAGAGTCACTTTACCCATACATACAGTTGTGGCCAAAAGTTTTGAGAATGACACAAATATACATTTTCACAAAGTCTACTGTCTTAGTTTGTATGATGGCAATTTGCATATACTCCAGAATGTTATGAAGAGTGATCAAATGAATTGTAATTAATTGCAAAGTCCCTCTTTGCCATGCAAATGAACTGAATCCCCCAAAAACATTTCCACTGCATTTCAGCCCTGCCACAAAAGGACCAGCTGACATCATGTCAGTGTGTAACGGCTGTCGAAGAGATGAGACCAAGGCGCAGCGTGTACCTGAATACTCATACTTTAATATTATTATTTAAAGTGAGTAACGGGAAAAAACAAGAAACAGAACGACAGCTAACAGATTTGCAGGCTAAACAAAGAGCAGTGCAAATACAACTACCCACAAAAACCCAAACCAAACACACACCTATATATAGGACTCTCAATCAGAGGCAACTAGAAACACCTGCCTCCAATTGAGAGTCCAACACCCAAACCTAAACATAGAAAAACTAAACTAGACAGAACGTAGAAATACATACAAAACACAAACCCTCTGCCATGTCCTGACCAAAACTAATACAATTACTCCCTCTGCTAGTCAGGACGTGACACAGTGATTTTCTCGTTAACCTGTTATGGCTAGGGGGCAGTATTTTCACGGCCGGATAAAAACGATACCCGATTTAATCTGATTATTACTCCTGCCCAGAAACTAGAATATGCATATAATTATTGGCTTTGGATAGAAAACACCCTAAAGTTTCTAAAACTGTTTGAATGGTGTCTGTGAGTATAACAGAACTCATATGGCAGGCAAAAACCTGAGAAGATTCCAAACAGGAAGTACCCTCTCTGACCATTCCTTAAGCTTCTTGGCTCTGTTTAAAGAAAATTTAGGATCTTTGCTGTAACGTGACACTTCCTACGGCTCCCATAGGCTCTCAGAACCCGGAAAAAAGCTGAATGATGTAATTCCAGCCGCTGGCTGAAAAACTTTAGCGCGTTTGGATGGTGGTCCATCAGACTGAGGCTCGTGCACGAGGGGATCCCATGCTTTTACTTTCTCTCTCTTTGAACGTAAACACGCTTTCCCGGTCGGAATATTATCGCTTTTTTACGAGAAAAATGGCATAAAAATTGATTTTAAACAGCGGTTGACATGCTTCGAAGTACGGTAATGGAATATTTAGAATTTTTTGGTCACGAAACGCGTCGGGCGCGTAACCCTTATTTACCCTTTCGGATAGTGTCTTGAACGCACGAACAAAACGCCGCTGTTTGGATATAACTATGGATTATTTGGGACCAAACCAACATTTGTTATTGAAGTAGAAGTCCTGGGAGTGCATTCTGACGAAGAACAATAAAGGTAATAACATTTTTCTTATAGTAAATCTGACTTTGGTGAGTGCTAAACTTGGTGGGTGTCTAAATAGCTAGCCGTGATGGCCGGGCTATCTACTGAGAATATTGCAAAATGTGCTTTCACCGAAAAGCTATTTTAAAATCGGACATAGCGAGTGCATAGAGGAGTTCTGTATCTATAATTCTTAAAATAATTTGTTTTTTGTGAACGTTTATCGTGAGTAATTTAGTAAATTCACCATAAGTTTTCGGGGGGTATGCTAGTTCTGAACGTCACATGCTAATGTAAAAAGCTGGTTTTTGATATAAATATGAACTTGATTGAACAAAACATGCATGTATTGTATAACATAATGTCCTAAGGGTGTCATCTGATGAAGATCATCAAAGGTTAGTGCTGCATTTAGCTGTGGTTTGGATTTATGTGACATTATATGCTAGCTTGAAAAATGGGTGTCTGATTATTTCTGGCTGGGTACTCTGCTGACATAATCTAATGTTTTGCTTTCGTTGTAAAGCCTTTTTGAAATCGGACAGTGTGGTTAGATAAAGGAGAGTCTTGTCTTTAAAATGGTGTAAAATAGTCATATGTTTGAAAAATGGAAGTTTTGGGATTTTTGAGGAATTTGTAATTCGCGCCACGCCCATCATTGGCTATTGGAGCAGGTTTTAACACAGGTGTGAGTGTTGACGAGGACAAGGCTGGAGATCACTCTGTCATGCTGATTGAGTTTGAATAACAGACTGGAAGCTTCAAAAGGAGGGTGGTGCTTGGAATCATTGTTTTTCCTCTGTCAATCATGGTTACCTGCAAGGAAACACGTGCAGTCATCATTGCTTTCCACAAAAAGGGCTTCACAGGCAAGGATATTGCTGCCAGTAAAATTGCACCTAAATCAACCATTTATCGGATCATCAAGAACTTCAAGGAGAGCGGTTCAATTGTTGTGAATAAGTTCTTCAGGGCGCCCAAGAAAGTCCAGCAAGCCCCAGGACCGTCTCCTAAAGTTGATTCAGCTGCGGGATCGGGGCACCACCAGTACAGAGCTTGCTCAGGAATGGCAGCAGGCAGGTGTGAGTGCATCTGCACGCACAGTGAGGCGACGACTTTTGGAGGATGGCCTGGTGTCAAGAAGGGCAGCAAAGAAGACACTTGTCTCCAGGAAAAACATCAGGGACAGACTGATATTCTGCAATAGGTACAGGGATTGGACTGCTGAGGACTGGGGTAAAAGCATTTTCTCTGATGAATCCCCTTTCCCATTGTTTGGGGCATCCGGAAAAAATGCTTGTCCGGAGAAGACAAGGTGAGCGCTACCATCAATCCTGTGTAATGCCAACAGTAAAGCATCCTGAGCCCATTCATCAGCCAAGGGAGTGGGCTCACTCACAATTTTGCCTAAGAACACAGCCATGAATAAAGAATGGTACCAACACATCCTCCGAGAGCAACTTCTCCCAACCATCCAGGAACAGTTTGGTGACGAACAATGCCTTTTCCAGCATGATGGAGCACCTTGCCATAAGGCAAAAGTGATAACTAAGTTGCTCGGGGAACAAAACATTGACATTTTGGGTCCATGGCCAGGAAACTCCCCAGACCTTAATCCCATTGAGAACTTGTGGTCAATCCTCAAGAGGCGGGTGGACAAACAAAAACCCACAAATTCTGACAAACTCCAAGCATTGATTATGCAAGAATGGGCTGCCATCAGTCAGGATGTGGCCCAGAAGTTAATTGACATCATGCCAGGGCGGATTGGAGAGGTCTTGAAAAACACTGCAGATATTGACACTCTGCATCAACTTCATAATATTGTCAATAAAAGCCTTTGACACTTGTGAAATGCTTGTAATTATACTTCAGTATTCCATAATAACATCTGACAAAAAATATCTAAAGACACTGAAGCAGCAAACTTTGTGAAAATGTATATTTGTGTCATTCTCAAAACTTTTGGGCACGACTGTACATGTACATATTACTTCAATTACCTTGACTAACCTGTATCCCCGCACATTGACTCGGTACCGGTACCCCCTTTATATAGCATCATTATTGTTATTTTATTGGGTTATTTTTTTACTTTAGTTTATTTAGCAAACATTTTCTTAACTTTTATTTTCTTAAAACTGCCTTGTTGGTTAAGGGCTTGTAAGTAAGCATTTCACAGTAAGGTCTACACTTGTATTGTATTGTATTGTATTGTATTGTATGTGACAAATCAAATTTTATTTGCTTTTCAGTTTGCTGCCATATGACTGGTTTCACATCTCCAGCGATCATAAGATAAAATGTATCTAAAACTATTATCATTTACATTTACAATCCCCTTATCCAAACGGATTACTCATTTACCTAGCTCTTATCAATAGCTCTTATCCATTTGTAAATTACAGTGCATTAGGGAATTAAGTCAAGGTCAGAATATGTGTATCTTTTGACACACCTCTCCCACACCTCCATTTCTGTGATCGGCACACCATACGTGTAGCTGGCTGGCACGTGTTTCCCCAAGCTTAAATTCAGGGTCAGAATATGCACAGAGAGGAAAGTGTGTTAAAAAGGAATTAAGGAATCCATTTCCGTGTCTGTATCCTGGGTCTGAATTCCCCCCACGGTGAAACAGTGCCACTGTTCACTCCGTTGCATTCTTTTTTGTTTGGTTTTTGTTGAAGAAACAGAGGAGAATCCAGCATCATGGTAAAAAATAAAAAGTTTTGTTCATACTTTTCTGTTCTATCGCGCATGCCATTATGTGCAATGATGTCAGAGAGAAAAAAAAACAGTGATCGTTGTTTGAAGTAACTTCTTTGTTGTTGTAATACACTATGAAAGTCCCACCTACTTCCTGGTTTGATTATATAATCTTGAAGCTTATTCAAAAACTGTATGGGACATGATCCAGGAAGTAGGCGGGACTTTCATAGCATATATGATGCATTAATATTCACGCAACAGCATGTTGGCTCTGTCATATATGCTTGTTTACATACAGTACAAGCAAACTTCAAATAAAGTACAAACAAAATAAAATGAAATGTATGTTTTAAATTTGTTTTTAATGTTTATTTGTTTTAGCTGTTGTTAGTGATAATTCCTTAAGTTTTAATACATGTTTGCGTCACTAAGCCTTTATGTATTTGTTATGAATGACTAGAGGTGTCTGACTTTAAAGTATGTACACTGTCATGTGTTATGAATGAGCAATGGAGTCTCACTTCAAACAAAGTATTACAGGACACTATATAAAGTGTCAATGAGTAGGTTATAAACGGTTCTCTCATGATTCACAGGTTATTGTAGGGTGTGAGGAGTATTTAGATGGATTGATGGACCAGCAAGGCTTGCATGTGTGTGTGTGTGAGAGAGAAAAGATGATTTGGAGTAGTCCTACCTGAGACATCTCTCTCATGCTCTTCTGTCTCCATGCTAGAGACCAGGGCTTGATTACAACCAATGCCGCCAACCTTCTGGCTGATCTTTCAGTGGAGAAAGTGTGAATGTGTCAAAGACCTGACTGGGTCCAGCACCACACGGTATGGCTCATTGTGTTGTTGTGTTTGTGTACTGTGGAAGATAGAAGAAAGAAAGCCGCTTTCCATTTCCTTATGTTGGGGGCTGTCATCAAGGTAAGCGGTGCCTGGTGTAATGAAAGTTTCCTACAGCACAGCACAGCATTTTGGGGAAGGTTCAGGTCAGGTCCAATATTGGCTATGCACCCAAGAGGGAAAGAGGTCGGGCTGTCCTAGAATATTTTTAGAGGGTTAAAGATGCTTTATGAAACTGCAATTTAACAAGCATATGTTTGTCATATTTGACATAGTGGATTATGTCCATTTGACATTGGTGGCTGTTATGACACATTTATGAACCTTTTATAAAGCATGACATACAGTTATAGATGATTTGTGGCACATTTAGCCCACGTTCTTTCCCCCATAGATTTTGTTGTGATGTTTGAGTCACTCAAATATCACATGAATACACATTAGACATGGCAAAATGTATAGAATTGCAAGAAAATTTGCTTTAAAACTGCAACATTTTCTCTGCACCCCATGACAAAAAAATGGAATTGTAGGAAAAAAGCTTCAAACCTGCAAAAGTTTCTCTCCACCAACAAGAGGGATGTGAACAGTTTGTGTCATGAACAGTGCTTATGCCAATAGAAATAGGCATGGCGCGAGCATGCACCGAATGTTCCCCAGTACTGGAAGGGAGGCCTAGACCTCTCAGTAAAGGCTTCAGTCATTCAAAAGTTATATTTAAATCGGAAATGATGAGTAAGACTGGCTCACCCCATGTTCAAGAACTGCCTTTTTCCCTTTATTCAGATTACATCTCACTTTCGGTTATTCGAAAATTAAATCCTCTCCAAAATACCACTATTTTTAAAACAAGCCATAGAAAGTTGTTTGCAATTTTAATCCACCAGAAAAGACAGAACAAATATTACAACGAATATTATGGTTAAACTCAAATATAAAGTGGCAATAAAAATATGTGATGTGAACCCTTTGGAAATACATGGATTTCTGCATAAATTGGTCATAGAATTTGATCTGATCTTCATCTAGGTCATAACAATAGACAAACACAGTCTGCTCAAACGAATAACACCAAAAAAAGTATATGTTTCCATGTCTTTATTGAACAAACCGTGTAAACATTCACAGTGCAGGGCGGAAAAAGTATGTGAACCCTTGGATTTAATAACTGGTTGACCCTCCTTTGGCAGCAATAACCTCAACCAAATGTTTTCTGTAGTTGCGGATCAGACCTGCACAACGGTCAGGAGGAATTTGGACCATTCCTCTTTACAAAACTGTTTCAGTTCAGCAATATTCTTGGGATGTCCAATATGAACTGTTCTTTTGAGGTCATGCCACAGCATCTCAATCGGGTTGAGGTCAAGACTCTGACTGGGCCACTCCAGAAGGTGTATTTTCTTCTGTTGAAGCCATTTTGTTGTTGATTTACTTCTGTGTTTTGAGTCGTTGTCCTGTTGCATCACCCAACTTCTGTTGAGCTTCAATTGGCGGACAGATAGCCTAGCATTCTCCTGCAAAATGTCTTGATAAACTAGGGAATTCATTTTTCTGTCGATGATAGCAAGCTGTCCAGGCCCTGAGGCAGCAAAGTAGCTCCAAACCATGATGCTCCCTTCACCATACTTTACAGTTGGAATAAGGTTTTGATGTTGGTGTGCTGTGCCTTTTTTCCTCCACACATAGTGTTGTGTGCAAGGCAGCTCTAACCAACATCTCCAATCTCGTCTCATTGATTGGACTCCGGGTTAGCTGACTCCTGACTCCAATTAGCTTTTGGAGAAGTCATTAGCCTAGGGGTTCACGTACTTTTTCCAATCAACACTGTGACTGTTTAAAATATAGACAATGAACATGGACAAGAACAATACAATAATTTGTGTGTTATTAGTTTAAGCACACTATGTTTATCTATTGTTGTGACCAATTTATGCTGAAAAAACAGGTAATTCCAAAGGGTTTACAATATTTTTCTTGCCACTGTACTAATTGATAAAAAAACAATATACACTGCTCAAAAAAATAAAGGGAACACTTAAACAACACAATGTAACTCCAAGTCAATCACACTTCTGTGAAATCAAACTGTCCACTTAGGAAGCAACACTGATTGACAATACATTTCACATGCTGTTGTGCAAATGGAATAGACAACAGGTGGAAATTATAGGCAATTAGCAAGACACCCCCAATAAAGGAGTGGTTCTGCAGGTGGGGACCACAGACCACTTCTCAGTTCCTATGCTTCCTGGCTGATGTTTTGGTCACTTTTGAATGCTGGAGGTGCTTTCACTCTAGTGGTAGCATGAGACGGAGTCTACAACCCACACAAGTGGCTCAGGTAGTGCAGCTCATCCAGGATGGCACATCAATGCGAGCTGTGGCAAGAAGGTTTGCTGTGTCTGTCAGCGTAGTGTCCAGAGCATGGAGGCGCTACCAGGAGACAGGCCAGTACATCCGGAGACGTGGAGGAGGCCGTAGGAGGGCAACAACCCAGCAGCAGGACTGCTACCTCCGCCTTTGTGCAAGGAGGAGCAGGAGAAGCACTGCCAGAGCCCTGCAAAATGACCTCCAGCAGGCCACAAATGTGCATGTGTCTGCTCAAATGGTCAGAAACAGACTCCATGAGGGTGGTATGAGGGCCCGACGTCCACAGGTTGGGGTTGTGCTTACAGCCCAACACCGTGCAGGACGTTTGGCATTTGCCAGAGAACACCAAGATTGGCAAATTCGCCACTGGCGCCCTGTACACTTCACTGATGAAAGTAGGTTCACACTGAGCACGTGACAGAGTCTGGAGACGCCGTGGAGAACGTTCTGCTGCCTGCAACATCCTCCAGTATGACCGGTTTGGCGGTGGGTCAGTCATGGTGTGGGGTGGCATTTCTTTGGGGGGCCGCACAGCCCTCCATGTGCTCGCCAGAGGTAGCCTGACTGCCATTAGGTATCGAGATGAGATCCTCAGACCCCTTGTGAGACCATATGCTGGTGCGGTTGGCCCTGGGTTCCTCCTAATGCTAGACCTCATGTGGCTGGAGTGTGTCAGCAGTTCCTGCAAGAGGAAGGCATTGATGCTATGGACTGGCCCGCCCGTTCCCCAGACCTGAATCCAATTGAGCACATCTGGGACATCATGTCTCGCTCCATCCACCAACGCCACGTTGCACCACAGACTGTCCAGGAGTTGGCGGATGCTTTAGTCCAGGTCTGGGAGGAGATC
Source organism: Salmo trutta (assembly GCF_901001165.1). NCBI lineage: Eukaryota > Metazoa > Chordata > Actinopteri > Salmoniformes > Salmonidae > Salmo > Salmo trutta. The sequence goes on from NC_042963.1 coordinate 29,159,144, forward strand.
CATCAGGAGACCATCCGCCACCTCATCAGGAGCATGCCCAGGCGTTGTAGGGAGGTCATACAGGCACGTGGAGGCCACACACACTACTGAGCCTCATTTTGACTTATTTTAAGGACATTACATCAAAGTTGGATCAGCCTGTAGTGTGGTTTTCCACTTTAATTTTGAGTGTGACTCCAAATCCAGACCTCCATGGGTTGATAAATTGGATTATCATTGATTTTTTTAGTGCGATTTTGTTGTCAGTACATTCAACTATGTAAAGAAAAAAGTGTTTAATAAGGTTATTTCATTCATTCAGATCTAGGATGTGTTATTTTAGTGTTCCCTTTCTTTTTTTGAGCAGTGTATATATATATATATATATATATATATATATATATATATATATATATATATATATATATATATATATATATATATAAAGGAAATTGCCTTTACAGAAAGCTTCAGCGATATAGATTGAACAGAGCTCTAGGCCTAATTATTCTACAAACACACACACACACGCAAACACACACACGCAAACACACACATGCAAGCACACATACACTCAGCCAGGTGTTCCCAAACTTTTTCACACAAGCCTCCCTTTTTATAAAAACATTTTTGTGGGTTGATCAGCTAATATTGCAGGTAGATTGTGGCTTCCATCAATGTAATTGTCTTCATCATTTCCAATCCCCCATATATATTTTTTTTTATTTTTTTTATTTTTATTTTTTATTATAATCTTTGTAAATCATATCATAAATAGGACTGGTGGAGTTATGTCACACATGCAGCTAACAAAAATATGTGGAAATGGCTGTTCTACTCAAAATTACAACCAACTAATTGCAGCATTATCACAAAAATGGAAGAGGCAAGTGGAAGGGGGAGAAAGTAAGGAATTTGTCTGTCGGCCCTGCATTAAAGACCACAATTGGATAAAGACATTTCTGATAAATAAAAAAGCATACCAATTTAATTTACCTGGAGCTAACTCTGCAAATAGCACTGCTGGGTGATTTAACAATTCATAGTCAATCGATTAATAATATAATAATATTCTTAGCAAAATGTTTCATCTTTCATTTACAATTTGTAGTATCTATGAGAATAGAAAGGTTCAGAACTTTTGTGAAACATCACAGCACAGTTGAAAAATAGATGGTAAGTAGAAATCAAAACTTGATGGTGTTGAGAGATAAATGTGAGGGGTTGAGTGGAGCTGAAGGATGGGACTAAAAACAAACAAAAGATAACTATTATAAATTATACTGTGTCCCTAAAATGTATATAGCATGTATGAGCTGGAAGTAGAAGCCTAAGAGTTGTTGTCCATTACTTTAAAAAATCATAGTAATATATATATATATATTACTTTAAAAAATCATAGTAATATATATATATATATATATAAACAGTTGAATAGTTGAAGTCGGAAGTTTACATACACCATATCCAAATACATTTCAACTCAGTTTTTCACAATTCCTGACATTTAATCCTAGTAAAAATTCCCTGTCTTAGGTCAGTTAGGATCACCACTTTATTTTAAGAATGTGAAATGTCAGAATAATAGCAGAGAGAATGATTTATTTCAGCTTTTTATTTCTTTCATCACATTCCCAGTGGGTCAGAAGTTTACATACACTCAATTAGTATTTGGTAGCATTGCCTTTAAAATGTTTAAGTTGGGTCAAACGTTTCGGGAAGCCTTCCACAAGCTTCCCACAATAAGTTGTAGTGAATTTCAGCCCATTCCTCCACACAGAGCTGATGTAACTGAGGCAGGTTTGTAGGCCTCCTTGCTCGCACACGCTTTTTCAGTTCTGCCCACACATTTTCAATAGGATTGAGGTCAGGGCTTTGTGATGGCCACTCCAATATCTTGACTTTGTTGTCCTTAAGCCATTATGCCACAACTTTGGTAGTATGCTTGGGGTCATTGTCCATTTGGAAGACCCATTTCTGACCAAGCTTTAACTTCCTGCCTGATGTCTTGAGATGTTGTTTCAATATATCCACATCCTTTCCCTACTTCATGATGCCATCTATTTTGTGAAGTGCACCAGTCCCTCCTGCAGGAAAGCACCCCCACAACATGATGCTGCCAACCCCTGTGCTTCACGGTTGGGATGGTGTTCTTCGGCTTGCAAGCTTCCCCCCTTTTCCTCCAAACATAATGATGGTCATTATGGCCAAACAGTTATATTTTTGTTTCATCGTACCAGATGACATTTCTCCAAAAAGTACGATCTTTGTCCCCATGTGCAGTTGCAAACCATAGTCTGGCTTTTTTATGGTGGTTTTGGATGAGTGGCTTCTTCCTTGCTGAGTGGCCTTTCAGGTTATGCAGCTATAAGAATCGTTTTACTGTGGATATAGATACTTTTGTATCTGTTTCTTCCAGCATCTTCACAAGGTCCTTGGCTGTGGTTCTGGGACTGATTTGCACTTTTCACACCAAAGTACATTCATCTCTAGGAGATAGAACGTATCTCCTTCCTGAGTGGTATGACGGCTGCGTGGTCCGATGTTGTTTATACTTGTGTACTATTGTTTGTACAGATGAACGTGGTACCTTCAGATATTTGGAAATTGCTCCCAAGGATGAACCAGACCTATGGAGGTCTACAATTTTTTTTCTGAGGTCTTGGCTGATTTCTTTTGATTTTCCCATGATGTCAAGCAAAGAGGCACTGAGTTTGAAGGTAGGCCTTGAAAGACATCCACAAGTACACCTCCAATTGACTCAAATTACGTCAATTAGCCTATTGACGTAGAACACCATCCTAAGAAGCTTCTAAAGCCGTGACATCAATTTCTGGAATTTTCCAAGCTGTTTAAAGGCACAGTCAACTTAGTGTATGTAAACTTCTGACCCACTGGAATTGTGATACAGTGAATTATAAGACAAATAATCTGTCTGTAAACAATTGTTGTAAAAATTACTTGTGTCATGCACAAAGTAGATGTCCTAACCGACTTACCAAAACTATAGTTTGTTAACAAGAAATTTGTGGAGTGGTTGAAAAACAAGTTTTAATGACTCCAACCTAATTGTATGTAAACTTCTGACTTCAACTGTAGATATTTACAGTACCATTCAAAATTCTGGACACACCTACTCATTCAAAGGTTTTTCTTTTTTATTAGTATTATTCTACATCGAATTGCGCTCGCGCGTTATGCCTTTGGATAGTGACCTGAACGCACGAACAAAACAGAGGTATTTGGACATAAATATGAATTATTTCGAACAAAAACAACATTTCTTGTGGAAGTAGCAGTCCTGGGATTGCATTCTGATGAAGATCAGCAAAGGTAAGAGAATATTTATAATACTAATTCTGAGTTTAGGTGACCCCGAACTTGGCGGATGTCTGTATAGCTTGCTGTGATGGCGAGCTATGTACTCAGAATATTGAAAAATGTGCTTTCTCCATAAAGCTATTTTAAAATCTGACACAGCGGTTGCATAAAGGAGTACTGTATCTATAATTCTTAAAATAATTGTTATGTATTTTGTAAACGTTTATGATGAGTATTTTTGTAAATTCACCAGTGGTTTTGGTGGGAATACATTTTCTGAACATCATGCGCCAATGTAAAATGCTGTTTTTGGATATAAATATGAACTTTATCGAACAAAACATACATGTATTGTGTAACATGATGTCCTAGGAGTGTCATCTGATGAAGATCGTCAAAGGTTAGTGCTTCATTTAGCTGGGTTTTGGGTTTTTGTGACATATATCCTTGCTTGGAAAATGGCTGTGTGGTTATTTTTGTCTATGTACTCTCCTAACATAATCTAATGTTTTGCTTTCGCTGTAAAGCCTTTTTGAAATCGGACAATGTGGTTGGATTAAGGAGAAGTGTATCTTTAAAATGGTGTAAAATAGTCGTATGTTTGAGAAATTGAAATTATTAGATTTTTGAGGTTTTGTATTTCGCGCCCTGCTGTTCCATTGGATGTTGGCTAGGCGTTCCGCTAGCGGAACGTCTGTCCTCAACAGGTTTTAACACTAATGAACTTATCCTCTGCAGCAGAGGTAACTCTGGGTCTTCCTTTCCTGTGGCGTTCCTCATGAGAGCCAGTTTCATCCTAGCGCTTGATGGTTATTGCAACTGCACTTGAAGAAACTTTCAAAGTTCCTGACATTTTCCGTATTGACTGACCTTCATGTCTTCAAGTAAAGACAGACTGTTGTTCTCTTTGCTTATTTGAGCTGTTCTTGCCATAATATGGACTTGGTCTTTTACCAAATAGGGCTATCATCAAGTCAAAAGGTGGCTACTTTGAAGAATTTCAAATATATTTTGATGTGTTTAACACTTTTTTGGTTACTACATGATTCCATATGTGTTATTTCATAGTTTTGATGTCTTCACTATTATTCTACAATGTAGAAAATAGTAAAAGTAAAGAAAAAGCCTGGAATGAGTAGGTGTGTCCAAACGTTTGACTGGTACTGTATGTGTGTGTGTGTGTGTGTGTGTGTGTGTGTGTGTGTGTGTGTGTGTGTGTGTGTGTGTGTGTGTGTGTGTTTGTGTGTGTACATGTGTGCATGCTGTGTGTGATGGTGTGCCAGGCTCAGAGCAATGGGGCAGTAGGCTGGGTACACATTGACCAGTAACCAATGCCCAGTGAACAGACCTTCCAGTGTGTGAGCCCACAGGAAAAGTGTTTGTGCGTGCTTGTGCATGTGTGTGGTGAAGAGGTTGAGAGACAGGACGTTGGCCTGGGAGTTTGCACAGGTGTGTGTGGGGTGTGTTTGAGAGCTGTCGAGAAGGGAAAACGTTAGCCTCTCAATTTCACATATATGGGCACTTTTCCTCTTTGGGTTACTTATTGCTTACTTACTGCTGACAGTACGTTTAATAACACAAAAATATGGGACCTTATTCAATCAAAGTGCTATGAAGCTTCAGATTCAAAGGTAATGTCAATGTAAGGGTCAACATAGCGTTGTACTAATGAGCCATTGTGACTCAACTTTCCGATAGTGAAACCTGTGTGTTTCCAAGGTAACTATTTTCTCCTCTTACACAGTGGGGATTGTTGTTCTAACAATCCAAATAGAAATCTACACTGAACTGAACACAATGCCAGTCCACTGCCTGCATGCACACAAAGTGCACGCACACACACAGAGATGCAACAACTGTGTGGTCTTCCTGGAGACACAAGGGTTAATGTGTGGTGTTTCAGGTTATCGGCTCCACTTGGAGACACACACACACATACACAAAAACACTGTCTGTATCAGTGGCCGTTCAGTCAGCGTCTCTCTCTGGCTGATATGACCGGTGTCCTGTTGGTCCATGACTGGTTGGCTGGTCAGCGGATCCAGTGTTCACTTAGCTACCACGCTTGAATGCAGAAGTAAGGTTCAATTGCACTTTCTTACCCAGTAACATACCTACCCACCCAGTATCATCAACATATGCCATTTCCACAATCAAATAAACCAGTTCCCAATTTTGGTCCTGGGTATACAAGTGGGTGCAAAAAAATGCACACACCTGATTCCACTAATCAAAGGCTTGATGATGAGTTGATTTGTTGAGTCAGGTGTTACTGTTAGGGAAAAATAAGTGCACCCCAGAAACAGAATTGGGAAACACTGAAATAAACCATTGCTCAATGGTTTGGGACACTGAATAAATAGCAGGTAGACTCCTTTCATGGGTAGATGTTTCCAATTTTCCATTATATGTGAGGACAGGTTGTTTGTGACAGGTGAGTCTTTATTTAGTTTTTATCTTTACATCTTAATTCTTTCTAAATTAGGCTGAGATTCAATCCAATCCATGCTAGATTCGCGTTATAGCATGCTTGACATTTAAAGGGGGCTGAACTTCTTGATTTAGCCTCGGTTAAAAGTTTCCTCATTAGGAAATGCGACTGAGAATTCGATTTTGGGTTCTGGAGGCGTGCTTTGATGTGGATGTCTCTTGTGTGTTTGAATGTGGGAAGCCTTTGTACTTTCACTCTGCCAAAACAGTACACAGTTACTCACCCTTCTAGATAACTTGAAACAGTCTAACCAGGTATTGTGTCTGGAAGTAGCCTAGACAAGCTAGCAAGCTAGCCAACTTCTTTCGACAATTAGATACAGCCGGTGTACGACCGTGGCAAAGTTGGTCTGACTTTGGATAGCCTTTGGATAGCCTATCTGTGGAGCTAGTTAGGGACTGTCAATAAATTACACATTGTAAATGGGACAATATTTTGTTGTTGCACACTTTTTTTTTGTCACATACACCAGATAGGTGCATTGAAATGTGTTGTTTTTACAGGGTCAACCATAGTAGTACAGAGCAACTTAGGGTTAATTGCCTTACTCAAGGGCACATCAATATATTTTTCACCTTGTTGGGTCGGGTATTCGAACCAGCAACCTTTCAGTTGGCCTAACCCTCTAACCGCTAGGCTACCTGCTGCCCTATTTTAGTTCTCATTAAACGCTTTCAATATTTGTATATTCATTTCTGCAATTTGTAGTTGGGTTTAGGTTTTTAAGTCATTGAAATTTGGAGCTATTGACATTTTAAAATATTGTCCCGTGTACATTGTGTAATGATGGTCCCTAACTAGCCCCATAGGGATATCGAATGTGGAACCAAATTAGCCATGGGCAGAATTGAAATAAACTCAACCCAAGGAAGGAAAACATTCCATGACATTTAATTTTTTCAAGAGTTTCTCACAAATCTCCGTTTTGGATGAGACAGATTTTATGACCAAAATTAGCCAACACTTTGTAGTCAATTTTGACACTAGAATGCATTTTTCTGACTCATGTCAATGCCAAATAGTCTGTTTTCAAAGGAGTAGTTGTTTATTATGTTCAATTGCTTTTAAAGGTAATTTCCGATTGAGCCGACATGCGATCTCTGTGTGTAACGGCTCTCGTTGGTGGTAGGAAGAGTAGACCAAAGCGCAGCGTGGAAAGTGTTCATGATTCTTTTATTCACAAAACATTCAAACAAAATACCAAAAGGTGAAAGTGCACAGTTCTGTCAGGCACGAACACTAAACAGAAAACAAGATCCCACAAAACCCAAAAGGAAAATGACAACTTATATATGATCCCCAATCAGAGACAACGATAGACAGCTGCCTCTGGTTGGGAACCACACTCAGCCAAAACCAAAGAAATAGAAAACATAGACTTTCCCACCCGAGTCACACCCTGACCTAACCAAAAATAGAGAATAACAAGGATCTCTAAGGTCAGGGCGTGACACTGTGATCGTCAACGAACACGCCTTTGAAAGCTGCATTGTCAGTGCTATGAATTGAACCCTGGTTAAACATATCTTTATTTTGTTATATTCTGTAATTCAGCTTAGTGATACAAAAGCAATGTTTAGACTGTGTTTTGATACACATAATGAATAAAACATCACTTGTGGGAGAAAAAAAAGTTTGCCAACATTACCTTTTTTTAAGTTGTTCCTTTCTCTCTGTTCACAGAGAGAAAATGTATCACTCATGCTGTCCATTTGACTGTGACTCACACATGCACTAGTCAGCTGGCTTACAAACATCTTGTTGTCATTTTGTGCAAGAGTGTGGAGGGAGGAGGGAGGAATAGACTGAGTAAGTGAGGGTTGGTTCACAAGAAGAGACAAAGATGTCCCTTTTCAGAGCGATCCTTTTAACTTGTGTGTGTTTAGCCATACGTGCATGTGTGAAACATCACATTACAAGTTTCAACTATGGTTACAATGACCTTTGTTTCATTTGGGCTTGTGCTTTATGCTAGAGCTCAACTCTTGACTAGGGGTGTCTTCAGTGAGGTAAAACATTGAAGAACACAGGATAAGAGAAAGGCAGGAAAATAGGCTGTGTGCCAGCCTTTACAAACAGCTGTTGGGTTTGTCGTACGTTAATAACTTGGTGTGGCAGATAAGGACCCCTGCTCCTTGTGTACTCAAGGAAACCCCTACCGTCAAACCTACACCACCCACTCTTCCCAAAACAACAACAGGCCATGGCTGTTTGTACCCACAGAAGTACACACATAAACAGTTGTACCATCTTCTCTTACCTCTCAAGTCGAACATAGTCAGACACATATTATGTCACTCGTACATGCACACAAAAACACACATTGCAGAAACTCAGATTCCAACACACAAAACTAAACAATATCACCCGCACGCACTCTAAACAACCAACAGGCGTGCTTTTTCTCTCTCTCATACAAGCACACGTGCAAGCTCCCCCCCACATGAAGTGTGAGACTGAGGATGTAGGGGAGTACTCTTGCAGGGCGGGGCAGTGCAGTGGAGCGTAGTGCTGGACCAGGTTTCATGCCAGCACGGAGCAGATGGTGACCCAGCAGGTTTATGGGACCCTGGTCCCCACCATGTACTAGACGTCCCCACAAGGCACACTGCAAGGTCCCAGAGAGGCTGAGACACAGGCCTATAGAGATCAAGGCAAGCCAAATGTGACTTGTTTCAGTTTTTTACCTTTATTTAATTAGGCAAGTCAGTTAAGAACAAATTCTTATTTACAATGATGGCATAACATAAACATACATGTTTTGTTAAAATGCATTTTCTGGCAGAAATGCCTTCTGGAGCATGTGAACTTTCATGTGCCTTAATAACAAACGTATATGACATTTGTAAATACAAATCAAATTGTTAAATTATGAGCCCAGTTGGTTTAGCCACAGAAAAAGTCAGGAACCTTCCCGCTAGCCAATGATTGGCTGAGATAATGGATGGGCTGGACATGCCGAGAGATGAGTTCGGATTGGTCTGTCATGCAGCAGGCTTCTGTCTATAACATGAGCTGCTCAATATGTGTAGGTGATCCTTTTTAATGCAGCTTTTTTTTTAAAGATATCACGAAGAACTGCAAAAGTGTTGCTAATTCTCTCCACTTTCTGGAGGACCAGCTAAGAAGACGGAGAAAATTCTGGGGTTTGATTGCAAATATGCGGAGGGTGTCGAAAAGAGAACACACAGAAGGCTGTTGTATAAAACATCTGTCTCCGGATTACATCTTCAAACTAAGGGCAACCATGGTATCCGTGACAGAGAGGGAGAAGCGTTCATCCATGTATATGGGTAAGAAAGTCTAGCTAGCTACATATTCAGATATTATACGTTTCTAATTTTGTTAAAAAGTTGTTTTTATTGCAAGTTATAGCGTACTGTTAGCTAGCTAGGTAATGTTAGCTGGCTGGCTCGCTAGCTAACATTACATGTATGATCTGTGTAGGAATATTATTACTATTATTCTGTGTAGTAATATTTGCATAGCTAGTATAGCGGTCTTTATATGTACCACAGGAGAACCAAGAAATGAAGAGCGACACCACGGCTTTCTTTTTGGCTTTTATATCGATCTGCAACAGTATTATGAAATGACAGGACAGGAACATATCAGTCTCCAATGCACCATCTGACAAGTTGTTCTATACAGGAGCATGAAGAAACGTAAAACACATATCCTGTCTCACACCCCCAATACATTGCTAGGTGCTTTCAGTGTTGACAGTATTAAAATACAACAACTCATGTACAAAAACACTGTAATACAAACAAGCTACAACGTGAAATCGCCTTTATCCCATTCAGATCTTAGAGGGCTAAAACTACATCTCCCATAATGCAATGCTAGCATCAGTCAGCAGCTCAGCTAACCGTTTGCGTCACAGAAAGGCATGCTAGCTAGCAACAGCAATACTTTTTAGTACTCTGTAAATTATATTAATAACAACAATAAAACTCTGAAAGTTACATGTTTCAATAGTCTCACACTCCCTTATAACAATATCTACAGCATTAACCTTGGGATGTTTTATTTATTTCACGTTATGGACTTCTACAAAGGAGTAATCTGCAACACATACCTTTCTCTCTCAGTGTTTTCTCGGACTGAGGAGAACGGGAGCTATGGGTAGTACCAGGGTGTTAGTAGGTGACGTAAGCGCCCAGATGAAATAAAATACATTTAATGAAATAAAACCTGAAGATGTTAACATCATTCAGCTACTGTAGCTGCCTACTTAACATCAACAGGCAGCACTAGTAGCACAACAATTAAACATAGACACCAAAAGTAAAGTTCCTGGCGATGATAGCGATCTGAATCCCCCCTTCTGTCTGAACTTGGAATATTCCTGTTTGCGGGCTTGGGCCACTGACCCTTAACCTGGTTGTTCTGTTCTGCCTTGTATACTATTCTAATAATTTGAAGTTTGATGGAATAACCTTTTTAACTCTCCTACACAAGGTATAGCTAGTTATAGCTTAATGTTAGCTAACTAAGTAACATTGAACCTAGTTGTTTAGCTTTAGATGTCTGCAGATTTGTGCAGGTTAGTAACGTTATGAGTTGGGATTATGGTTCATTGTTTACCTAGCTAGCTAGCTACATGTCCAAACAAAAGACTTGACTATGCAAGTAACCATTTCACTGTACCCTTTACACCTTCTCTAACCTGTGCATGTCACAAATAAACTTATATTTGATATAGTGTGTTTGATATAGTTTTATTTTATATTGTGTGTGCGTTTACCAGAGACGGCAATGTGAAGAACAACATGACCTGCACCAAAGTCAAATTAGGATATAACGACGTTAGGCCAACAAGACTGTAAGCTATTTTCTGTAATTTGCTCGCCATTAACTTGCAAATAATAACCTTGTTGTGGGTTTATTTTCCTGTAATAATGGATACAAATGAGCTAAAGTGAAGACGTTGTCAGCTATATGTTATGGTCATTATTTGAACTGGCTAGCCAGCTAACTTAACACTAGGTAGCTTGCTAACAAGCTAGAAACTAACCAAAGCATTGCTTAGAAAGTTGCTTTTAGTTGCCTGGTTTGATAAATTGACAAATACTACATTCATTTTTAAACAGATGGGTTTATTGGTGTTAAAATACACCAGTTTTGCTATTTTGGACCATCAGGCTGTCACGTCCTGACCAGTAAAGGGGTTATTTGTTATTATTGTTTGGTCAGGACGTGGCAGGGGATGTTTATTTTATGTGGTTCGGGGTTTGTTGGTATATGTGTTTTGTAGAGGGGTGTTTGTTTAGATTAGTCCAGGGTTTTTGGTTAGGTTCTGTTGTGTATTTCTATGTTAGATCTAGGGTGTTTAGTTCTATGTTTAGTTTATTGGGATTGGGCCTTCAATTGGAGCCAGCTGTTCCTCGTTGCCTCTGATTGAAGGTCCTATGTATAGGGGTGTGTTTGTTGTGGGAATTGTGGGAGGTTGTTTTTGCATTGTTATGTTTAGTCTGCAAGACTGTCTAGCTGTTGTTTGTTTTTTCGTTTTGTTGTTTTTGTGTAATGTTCGTCATAAAATAAATATGAGCATTCACGTACCCGCTGCATTTTAGTCCACTTCTTACGACGGCCGTTACACAGGCTTCTGATGTCATGCAGCCTGTCGTTTTTTGTGTTTATACTTTTTCATAACTAATTTGATGTCGGACGGCAAAAGAATGTTCATGATGTCACTGCGACAACTGTCTACAGACATGTCGATAGACATAATATAAACTAGCCTTTAGTCTTGAAATCTTTGGTTGTTTTAGTACACTACCGTAACGCACTCTGTTTAGCACATGGCCTCACATGTGAATCCTTAAAGAGATGGGTGGGGCTAAGACCGAAGTGGGTGTGAACGATGCTGAATGGGTATAGACAAAATAGAGCTCTCCAGTAGGTGTACCAAAATATTCAAGGGCCATTTTCTCAAAAGTGGGGTTACAAGTTTATCAAACAGAATTACTTTTCCATTGTTCCTCAACTGTAGTGTATAATATACCATTTTCTAGCTCTGAGTCTCTACTTTTATCCAATGTAATAAAAAAAAGACTGAATCAAGCCAGTCGGTCACAAATAAACCCCAGGTGACAGGAAGAGTAAGGTAAAAGCCAGGGAAGAAGAAGAAGACAAGCACCAACACATACACCACCACAAAGAAGAAGTGAAAGAAGAAGAGTTATTCTAGTATAGCAGTAGTAGTTTACAAAGTATAGTAAGGGTTCCATTCAATCTGTATTGCGGAAATTCAGCGCTACAGCGTGATTTCAATTTAAAGGCATAATCTTATCGGACATTGCATTCAAAGTAAACTCTGCAGATGTCGGCTTAAAAGGAAATTGCCTTTACAGAAAGCTTAAGCGATATAGATTGAACAGAGCTCTAGGCCTAATTATTCTACAAACACACACACACACACGCAAACACACACACGCAAACACACATACACTCAGCCAGGTGTTCCCAAACTTTTTCACACAAGCCTCCCTTTTTATAAAAAAAAATTTGTGGGTTGATCAGCTAATATTGCAGGTAGATTGTGGCTTCCATCAATGTAATTGTCTTCATCATTTCCAATCCCCCATATATATTTTTTTTAAATATACACTGCTCAAAAAAATAAAGGGAACACTTAAACAACACATCCTAGATCTGAATGAAAGAAATAATCTTATTAAATACTTTTTCTTTACATAGTTGAATGTGCTGACAACAAAATCACACAAAAATAATCAATGGAAATCCAATTTATCATCCCATGGAGGTCTGGATTTGGAGTCACACTCAAAATTAAAGTGGAAAACCACACTACAGGCTGATCCAACTTTGATGTAATGTCCTTAAAACAAGTCAAAATGAGGCTCAGTAGTGTGTGTGGCCTCCACGTGCCTGTATGACCTCCCTACAATGCCTGGGCATGCTCCTGATGAGTTGGCGGATGGTCTCCTGAGGGATCTCCTCCCAGACCTGGACTAAAGCATCCGCCAACTCCTGGACTGTCTGTGGTGCAACGTGGCATTGGTGGATGGAGCGAGACATGATGTCCCAGATGTGCTCAATTGGATTCAGGTCTGGGAAACGGGCGGGCCAGTCCATAGCATCAATGCCTTCCTCTTGCAGGAACTGCTGACACACTCCAGCCACATGAGGTCTAGCATTGTCTTGCATTAGGAGGAACCCAGGGCCAACCGCACCAGCATATGGTCTCACAAGGGCTCTGAGGATCTCATCTCGGTACCTAATGGCAGTCAGGCTACCTCTGGCGAGCACATGGAGGGCTGTGCGGCCCCCCAAAGAAATGCCACCCCACACCATGACTGACCCACCGCCAAACCGGTCATACTGGAGGATGTTGCAGGCAGCAGAACGTTCTCCACGGCGTCTCCAGACTCTGTCACGTCTGTCACGTGCTCAGTGTGAACCTGCTTTCATCAGTGAAGAGCACAGGGCGCCAGCGGCGAATTTGCCAATCTTGGTGTTCTCTGGCAAATGCCAAACGTCCTGCACGGTGTTGGGCTGTAAGCACAACCCCCACCTGTGGACTTCGGGCCCTCATACCACCCTCATGGAGTCTGTTTCTGACTGTTTGAGCAGACACATGCACATTTGTGGCCTGCTGGAGGTCATTTTGCAGGGCTCTGGCAGTGTTCCTCCTGCTCCTCCTTGCACAAAGGCGGAGGTAGCAGTCCTGCTGCTGGGTTGTTGCCCTCCTATGGCCTCCTCCACGTCTGCTGATGTACTGGCCTGTCTCCTGCTAGCGCCTCCATGCTCTGGACGCTACGCTGACAGACACAGCAAACCTTCTTGCCACAGCTCGCATTGATGTGCCATCCTGGATGAGCTGCACTACCTGAGCCACTTGTGTGGGTTGTAGACTCCGTCTCATGCTACCACTAGAGTGAAAGCACCGCCAGCATTCAAAAGTGACCAAAACATCAGCCAGGAAGCATAGGAACTGAGAAGTGGTCTGTGGTCTCCACCTGCAGAACCACTCCTTTATTGGGGGTGTCTTGCTTATTGCCTATAATTTCCACCTGTTGTCTATTCCATTTGCACAACAGCATGTGACATTTATTGTCAATCAGTGTTGCTTCCTAAGTGGACAGTTTGATTTCACAGAAGTGTGATTGACTTGGAGTTACATTGTGTTGTTTAAGTGTTCCCTTTATTTTTTGGAGCAGTATATATTCACTGCTCAAAAAAAGAGCGTCTGCTAAATGACATAAATGTAAATCTAAATGTAGATGAACGGATGATCTCCGCATGTGTGGTTCCCAACGTGAAGCATGGAGGAGGAGGTGTGATGATCTGGGGGTGCTTTACTGGTGACACTGTCAGTGATTTATTTAGAATTCAAGGCACACTTAACCAGCATGGCTACCACAGCACTCAGCAGCAATACGCCATCCCATCTGGTTTGCGCTTAGTGGGACTATCATTTGTTTTTCAACAGGACAATGACCCAACACACCTCCAGGCTATGTAAGGGCTATTTGACCAAGAAGGAGAGTGATGGAGTGCTGCATCCAATGACCTGGCCTCCACAATCACCTGACCTCAACCCAATTGAGATAGTTTGGGATGAGTTGGACCGCAGAGTGAAGGAAAAGCAGCCAACAAGTACTCAGCATATGTGGGAACTCCTTCAAGACTGTTGGAAAAGTATTCCAGGTGAAGCTGGTTGAGAGAATGCAAAGAGTGTGCAAAGCTGTCATCAAGGCAAAGGGTGGCTACTTTGTTTAACGCTTTTTTGTTTACAACATGATTCCATATGTGTTATTTCATAGTTTTGATGTCTTCACTATTATTCTACAGTATAGAAAATAGTTTAAAAAAAGAAAACCCTTGAATGAGTAGGTGTGTCCAAACTTTTGACTGGTACTGTATTTGCATGAACTCACAAGCTCACACACAGATAAGCACACACATAAATATGTGCGCATGCACACACATACACACACACACACACACACACAGTGGGAGGCAGCTTGTCTTCACAGATGTGTTGTAATAGATATTTAACAAACCAACAAACTCTCTGAGTTGATCACACCCCAGCTAGCACAGTGGAGTTGGGGCACTCTGCTGAGAGTCAAACTCGGCCGATGTCATGTAGCCCGAGTCTGGGCCGCCTTCAGCAGTATTACTTATGGCTAGGATGCAGGTTTTGAGCTCGGGCCAATTCCTTTGTGAGTTATCTGGCTCAAATGTATTACTTGGGTCTCAGGCCGATTGAGCTACTCTCTGGCAGATGATTATACGGGCTGCTTTATATAATTAGTATTTCATTATTTATTTGGCCATATTTTCTCTTTGTTTCTGTGATCCAAAAATGAATGTAACATTTAAATGAAATTCTTTAGGAGTCCTGTGTAGTATTTTAGTATTTTGATACTTTGTGCAAGGTAATTGATAAGCATTAAAAACTTGGTGGATGGAGCCTCCAGAATGGCGCAGCGGTCTTAGGCACTGCATCGCAGCGCAAACTGCGTTGCTACAGATGCTAGTTTGATACCGGTGCCGGCCATGACCGAGAGACCCATGAGGCGACGCACGTCCGAGTTAGGGGAGGGTTTGGCCGGTCAGGATGTCCTTGTCCCATCGCGCTGTAGTGACTCCTGTGGCGGGCCATGCACATGCACGCTGACACGGTCACCAGGTGTACGGTGTTTCCACATACATCTTTTTGGGGTGGATGGGTATAATTTGTATGCATAAAATGTATAATAGTAATATTTAAAATTACTAAATCGGTAATTTTGTATAGATTTATTTAAATTTGCATCGGGCCTCTTCTGGGGGGATTCTGGTAAAATGCCGGCAAAGTCGGCTGTATTCTGGTAGACGGAAACGAGCCGATGTGTTTGGGCCGATTCTGGGCAGTCATTCATTTTGATTCCGGCCGGATTCAATTAGCTCCGGGCCCCGAAAGAGGGCCGCTTCTGGGCCAATTCCTCATTGCTAGCTGGGACACTGCCTGAGCAAACAGCCTGAAAACACCAAACAGTGACGCCACACCTAAACCACACCACCTAATGTAGTCAACATCACGCTCAACACAAAGACAATCATACTCAACCACAGACCTCACTATAGTGTTAACATCATGGTCTATACGTTTTTTTCCCGCTCTCCATTCCTCTTCGTATAATTGTATCTGTCGCTCCCTCTCTAAACCAGTCTCTTATTGGTTCCTATGTCCCGTTTCCCTTTGTCAGTGTCTGTGGTTTAAGACATGTGCTTTAGTATGGAGATATGGAAAGTGACACTGAGCTGAGTATTTGTGGGGCCGGATGTTCACAACACAGCTCATCACACATCCAAGGGCTTCCCTTTCTCCGATATACACAGACACGTGTATGAGAGCGAGAGGAAGAGGGGGAGCGAGAGAGAAAGAAAGAGAAGACAGATTCAGACCAAAACAAAATGGCAGCAGTTTCCTACTTGTTCATGTCCAAAAGCCATTTGTATTTTCATAGCTCCAACAACCCCAGTCCGATCCAATCACCCCACCAACCCCCCCATTAATTCATATTGACACAGTGACCACATCGATACAACTTCCCTTTGGGCACGTCTCACTGTCTCTGTGAACTAACCTTTCACCTTCTCCCCTCAATATCACCTGCCATAAAAGCAGCGTTTGGATAGAGCATTCTCAGTCTAGTTGAGGGGCCCCTGTGAGGACCCTGGTGTTTATCAGCTATGGGCAAACAGTGGCTCTGAGGAACGGTTGGAGCCGGGCTCCTCTGACTTTATGGCATTGATTTAAGACTGGAGCCACAGAGTGAGGAATCTGACTGGGCTTAGCAGCAGGGGCCCCACTCTAGTGAGTCCTCCTAGCTAACTAGTAACCTATTGGGCCCTCAGAGAGAGACAGAGAGAGAAGTATGGGAGACAGGAGACTGGGACATGTAATTCCTGTCCTGGCGTAGTTTGTAACTAAACCACTCAAAGGTCATAAAGAGAGGTTACGTTGTATCATTGTACCTTTCCTGCTAAGACATAACATTGGCACAATGTTGCAAATAGGTCATAAGACGGTTAGAACATTGCAAATATGTTGTGAGAAGGTTGGTCAAGATATTACCATGTGACAACGGAATAAGTACAGAAGAGGGCGTATGCTTAGAGTGATTGTTTCAATCAATTATATTGTAAATTACTGGTATTTACTCATCTGCTAAAGGACTAAAATGTATTTGTATGTTTACCTAGATTGTTGTTGAATGACTGTGTCAGAGGTCAGAGAGAAATCCTAATGACATATCTGGACCTTGAGTCTACTGAGACTCCTATTCACCTTATTTGGGAGGGTGCTATGTTACAGAACATTCAGATAGAAATGTAATGTGTAGAACAGAAACAATTCTCTGCCATGCAGACTAAAGATTAGTGTCAGCTATCAGTGTCTATAAATTACATTTCTATCTGCAACTATTCTATAAGTTATCTATCAAGTCATTACCAGTGGTTAGATGGTTGCTCCCCAGGGGCATCTATAGAGGGAATCAAAATCAGTGGGGATGTTACTGGGGATAGGGAGTCAGCCAGGGCAAACATGAATTGACAGGATGTGAAGATTCATGTTGTGTGTGTGTGTGTGTGTGTGTGTGTGTGTGTGTGTGATGATGATCTGCCCACAAAATGAGGTGGAAACTGAGCTGCACTTCCTAACCTCCTGCCAAATGTATGAACACATTAAAGACATTTATTTCACACAGACCCACAAAGAATTTGAAAACAAATCAAACATTGATAAACTCCCATATCTGTTAGGTGAAATATCACAATGTGCAAATCACAGCATCAAGATTTGTTTCCCGTAGCCATGAGAAACGGGGGTATGAATATGGCGTGAGCATGTGTGTCTGAGCAAGTGTGATGTGATTAATGTTTGTTGAAATTTATCTAGGTCTGAGTTGGTGTTTTGTCTTTATTTGTCTTTTTTCTTTATGTTGAAGGTTGGACATTAAGCCCCAGCCAATGTCATGTGTAGTTTAAAGGATCTATGTTTGTGGAATGTTAAGCTGTCTATTGTCTTTGTATATGTATATTTGTGTATTGTCTAAAAACCTAAATAAAATTATACTTTTTTTTTATAAATCAAAATGGCAACCAGTGGAGCACAAACAACATTGTAAATATCATTAATATGTATCTGTTTATCTATATGTATCTGTTTATCTATATGTATCTGTTTATCAATATGTATCTGTTTATCAATATGTATCTGTTTATCTATATGTAACTGTTTATCTATATGTAACTGTTTATCAATATGTATCTGTTTATCTATATGTATCTGTTTATCAATATGTATCTGTTAACCTGTTTGGGATAGGGGGCAGTATTTTCACGGCCGGATAAAAAACGTACCCGATTTAATCTGGTTGCTACTCCTGCCCAGAAACGAGAATATGCATATAATTAGTAGATTTGGATAGAAAACCGGCAGGCCAAAACCTGAGAAGATTCCATACAGGAAGTGCCCTGTCTGACAATTTGTTCTCCTTCTGTGGCATCTCTATCAAAAATACAGCATCCCTGCTGTAACAAGACATTTTCTAAGGCTTCCATTGGCTCTCAGAAGGCGCCAGAAAGTGGAATGACGTCTCTGCAGTCTCTCGGCGAAAAACAGCAGGAGTTTTTGTGAGTGGTCAGGCAGGGAACAATGACACTGGAGATGCGTGTTCACGAGACGACTCCATGTTTTCCTTTCAGTCTTTGAATGAATACACCGTCGCCCGGTTGGAATAATATCACTATTTTACGAGAAAAATAGCATAAAAATTGATTTTAAACAGCGTTTGACATGCTTCGAAGTACAGTAATGGAATATTTTGATTTTTTTTGTCGCGCTCGCGCGTCACCCTTCAGATAGTGACCTCAATGCACGAACAAAACGGAGCTATTTCAATATAACTATGGATTATTTCAAACCAAAACAACATTTGTTGTTGAAGTAGAAGTCCTGGGAGTGCATTCTGATGAAGAACAGCAAAGGTAATCCAATTTTTCTTATAGTAATTCAATTGTCTCAATGCACCAAACTTGGTGGGTGTCAAATTAGCTAGCCTGTGATGGCCGAGCTATCTACTCAGAATATTGCAAAATGTGCTTTCGCCGAAAAGCTATTCCAAAATCTGACACCGCGATTGCATAAAGGAGTTCTGTATCTATAATTCTTAAAATAATTGTTCTGTTTTTTGTGAACGTTTATCGTGAGTAATTTTGTAAATTCACCGGAAGTTTGCGGTGGGTATGCTAGTTCTGAACATCACATGCTAATGTAAAAAGCTGTTTTTTGATATAAATATGAACTTGATTGAACAAAACATGCATGTATTGTATAACGTAATGTCCTAGAAGTGTCATCTGATGAAGATCATCAAAGGTTAGTGCTGCATTTAGCTGTGGTTTTGGTTTTTGTGACATTATATGCTTGCTTTGAAAATGGCTGTGTGATTATTTTTGGCAGGGTACTCTCCTGACATAATCTAATGTTTTGCTTTCGCTGTAAAGCCTTTTTGAAATCGGACAATGTGGTTGGATTAACGAGAGTCTTGTCTTTAAAATGGTGTAAAATAGTCATATGTTTGAGAAATTGAAGTTACAGCATTTTTTAGGTATTTGTTTTTCACGCCACGCTCTACCATTGGATATTGGTGAAGCGTTCCGCTAGCAAAACGTCTGTCCCTCAATCTCCCCCCACTATTTGTACTACAACTATTTGCACATTGCTAAAACGCTGATAATATAACCTTTGAACTGTCTTTTTCTTTTTGAAACCTTTTTGAGTGCAATGTTTAGTGTTAATTTCGAATAGTTTTTGTTGATATTGCTAAATTTGTTTCTTTTCACTTTTTGTTTTTGACAGGTAGCCTAGTGGTTAGAGCGTTGGACTAGTAACCATTGCAAGATCGATCCCCGAGCTGACAAGGTAAAAAAATCTGTCGTTCTGCCCCTGAACAAGGTAGTTAATGTTCCTAGGCCGTCATTGAAAATAAGAATTTGTTCTTAACTGTCTTGCCTAGTTAAATAAAGGTAAAATAAAAAACATGCACTGAGGAACACCTTCTTAAAGTTGAGTTTTACCCCCTTTTGCCCTCAGAACAGCCTCAATTCGTCAGGGCATGGAAGGTGTCTAAAGCGTTCCACAGGGATGCTGGCCCATAATTGACTCCAGTGCTTCCCACAGTTGTGTCAAGTTGGCTGGATGTACTTTGGGTGGTGGACCATTCTTGATATACACGGGAAACTGTTGAACAAGAAAAACCCAGCAGTATTGCAGTTCTTGACACACTCAAACCGGTGCGCCTCGCACCTACTAGCATACCCTGTTCAAAGGCACTTAAATCTTTTGTCTTGACTATTCACCCTCTAAATGGCACACATACACAATCCATGTCTCAATTGTCTCAATGCTTAAAAATCCTTCTTTAACCTGTCTCCTCCCTTTCATCTACACCAATTGAAGTGGATTTACCAGGTGAGATCAATAATGGATCAAAGCTTTCACCTGGATGCACATATGTCATGTTCCTAATGTTTTGTCCACTCAGTGTGTTTCCCATGCCAATAAAGCCCCTTTGAATGGAATTGAATTGAGAGAGTGTGCCAGAGGCTCTATCATACTCTGCTGTACTCTGCTGCTTCTCTCTATCTCTCGCCTGCCTGCCTGCCTGCCTGCCTGCCTGCCTGCCTGCCTGCCTGCCTGCCTGCCTGCCCTCTCTCTCATAACCCTCCCCCACTGACCTGGCTGGCTTGTGTCTGTACTGGCATTGAGAGAATAAGATGTAATTGGTTGGCCAGTTCTGGTGCAGAGAGGGAAAGAGGGAGAAGGAGGGAGAGAGACAGAATGCTGACTCAGGCATTATCTCTATTGTTCTCTAAATTGTAACCCAACACCCCCTGGCTCCAGGCCCCAGATTGGCCTTCTAACTGCGGCCAGCCGAAACTGCTACAGCAGAGGGACAGTGGTGTATAATATGCTGTCTAAAACAAAACTCCTATCTCCCCCATTTTCCTGATAGTACTGTAGTATAAAATGTACAGTGCCTTCAGAAAGTATTCACACCCCTTGACTTATTCCACATTTTGTTGTGTTACAGCCTGAGATTTTGTGTCACTGGCCTACAGACAATATGTTTTTAGAATTTTTTAAAGAAATTAATTACAAATGAAAAGTATTCAACCCCTTTGTTATGGCAAGCCTACATAAGTTCAGGAGTAAACATTTGCTTAACAAGTCACATAATAAGTTGGATGGACTTGCAATAATAGTGTTTATGACTACCTCATTTCTGTACCCAACACATACAATTATCTGTTAAATCCCTCAGTCGAACACAGATTGAAACACAAAGACCTGGAAGGTGTTCCAATGCCTCGCAAAGAAGAACACCTATTGGTAGATGGGTAATACAAAATAAAAATGCAGACATTGAATAACCCTTTGAGCATGGTAAAGCTATTAATTACACTTTGGATGGTGTACAATACACCCCAGTCACTACAAAGATATAGGCGTCCTTCCTAACTCAGTTTCCGGAGGAAGGAAAACGCTCAGGGATTTCACCATGAGGCTAACTGAGACTTTAAAACACTTACAGAGTTTAATGACTGTGACAGGAGAAAACTGAGGATGGATCAACAACATTGTAGTAATTCCACAATTCTAACCTAAATGACAGAGTGAAAAGTAGGAAGCCTGTACAGAATAAAACATATTCCAAAACATGCATCCTGTTTGCAACAAGGAACTAAAGTTAAACTGCAAAAAATCGACTTTATGTTCTGAATACAAAGTTGTTTGGGGCAAATGCAACACAAAACCTGGTTCAGTCTGCTTTCCAACAGACACTGAGAGACAAATCCACCTTTCAGCAGGACAATAACCTAAAACACAAGCCTAATATACACTGGAGTTCCTTACCAAGAAGACACTGAATGTTCCTGAGTGACCTAGTTACAGTTGTGACTTAAATCACCTTGAAAATCTATGGCAAGACTTGAAAATGGCTACCAATGATCAACATCCAATTTGACAGAGTTTGAAGAATTAAAAAAATAATAATGTGCAAATATTGTACAATCCAGGTGTGCAAAGCTCTTAGAGACTTACCCAGAAAGACTCACAGCTGTAATCGCTGCCAAGGTGATTCTAACATGTATTGACTCAGGGGTGTGATTACTTATGTAAATGAGATATTTCTGTATTTCATTTTCAATAAATATGCAGAAATGTATAAAACATGTCATTATGGGGTATTGTGTGTAGATGGGTGAGATTTTTTATTTATTGAATCCATTTTGATTTCAGGCTGTAGTACAACAAAATGTGGAATAAGTAAAGGGGTATGAATACTTTCTGAAGGCACTGTAATAATACACTTTTAAGTTTAAGTTTTAGTTACCAGTTAAAATGTCTACACATCATCTCTGGGTTAAACATGTTCTCCTGGGCAAGGCAGAGTTTTGTTTTCAGCAGGCTAGGATGTAAACATGGGGTAGGTTTATGGGGTAGTGTTCAACAAGAAAAACATTTTAGGCCTTGAGACAGGAATATATGAGTCACAAATTATTACTTGACAAGAAGGAAAAAGTGAGAGTGAAGGCAAAAGTAACGGGATACTCTAGGCCAATTTAAATACTCAGGGTGGGATTTTCTGTCCACTAAACAGCACTGAAGTGTGCAAAACGATTGTTACTCATAACACATGAATAGTATTTATTGAACCAATAGAATTTTAAGATGTGTGTGAGAAGGTGGTGATTAAATGCAGAGTAAATTTAACAACATGGAAATGGCAGCAGCGGCAACTTTCGTAGGCAACTTTCGGCACTGCAATGGAGTCTTTCACATCGACTGAAGAGACACAGCTACGATGGATAGCTTTTACTCCTACATAACTGAAAGAATTTCAAAGAGGACTACAAGACAATGAAACAAGAAACAAGACAAGAAACAAATGAGGTTGAATGTCAGTCTTGCATATTATTTGACTGTATAAAGTTGACGCTCAATTACCGCCATTTTAACTCATTCTCCTCTCCCATGCTCAGTTTCAAATGAGAACTTTATGCCTGGTTAAAATACGACATATAAAGGTACAGATTTCCCAGCCTCTGTAGAATCCCACAGTTGGCTGAGCTGAAGGCACACATTGTTGGGTCATGAGATCCATGACATTATACAATCAATGACTGATTTTTCTGTGTGAGGCCATTCCGAGCCTACATTATTAAAGTCGGCCTCAGTTGTATGAATATGGAGGAGAGCGTGGTGCAAGGGGGACAAAGGCTCTGTCCTGTTCCTGTCTGGAGACCGGAGGCTGAGAGACTAACTCAGGTCTAGTCATCGGTCAGATTTACTGCCCACGGTCTGGCCTGAGCACAAGAGGCCTCTTTCACTTGGCATGTCTGCCGTACGGCCTACACATTGCCCCAGCCTATAATGTTGCATAGTCTCTCGTACACCTCTACTAGCACAATGATACAATTAACAGTGGTTCATTGTTTTGCGTTGGGACATACCTAAAGGATATTGAATGTCATTTTGACCAAGCAAATTAATAATTCTACATTTCAGTCTATAACACACTTTTTAACTAACCTAGTCCAGAAAAGTATGTGTGTTTAACATCTCCTCTTACTACTGTTATAATTGATTTATCACTTGTACATACAAACAGCCCTCTTTCTGGTCACAATAACACATGACCAAACCAAAACCTTAAGTTTGTGTCAAACTTAAACACATACATCATTCACTCTCTGCATTCTTTCAGTATAGTCTCACACTCAGATATTACTAGCAGATTGAGAGTTGTGTGACGGTTGCGTGAACTCATTCATACCCCTCCCTTCCTCAACCCCATAATCCATAGCCATGATTGGTTGGAGAGGTCTGGGGGAGAGGGATACCCCTCATTTCTAATCCCCGCTCCGTTTCCCCTAAATCCCTTTTCATCCTGTCCCTTCAAAGGCAAGGCTCCTTTGTAAAAGGTATTAAATATCTTTATTAAAGTGCTGCTCTGCCCACCACCCCATCGGCCCCCATCCCCCCTAAACGTGGCCCCTGCTGACTCCTGTCCAAAGGGCCTTGCAGTGCGGCTTCTGTCGGCTACCTGCTGCTCTGCATGCTCGCACACAAAGGCCACTGCCAGTACCCACTGTGAAACAGGCAGCTCCACACTCTGCTGGGCCACATCTGACGGCAGAGAGCCAAGGCGGAGAGCACTGGCTTGGGGGCTAGGGAGTGGGGCAAAAGGAATGGGGGGGAGCAGTAGTGGATGTGAACTTAATTATTCCTCATCCTCGTCAGACCTCACCCCTCCCCTAGTCAAGTATCAACCCTGCACTAGTCAAGTGTCACCGCTCCTCCTCAACCCTCATACTTCCTCTAGTCAAGTATCAACCCTCCACTAGTCAACAGTCACCCCTCCTTCTCAATCCTCACCACTGCATTGGTCAGAAATCAGCCCTTTGCCTCACCTTTCTTACCCTTGCATCAGTTAGTTCTCACCCTTGCATTACACATTACATTGAGAATGTCAATAAGCATTTTTCTACAGCTGGCCATGCTTTCCACCTGGCAACCCCTACCCCGGTCAACAGCCCTGCACCCCTCACTGCAACTTGCCCAATCCTCCCCCATTTCCCCTTCACCCAAATCCAGATAGTTGATGTTCTGAAAGAGCTGCAAAATCTGGACCCCTACAAATCAGCAGGGCTAGACAATCTGGACCCTCTCTTCCTAAAATTATCCGCTGAAATTGTTGCAACCCCTATTACTAGCTTGTTCAACTTCTCTTTCGTATCGTCTGAGATCCCCCAAAGATTGTAAAGCTGCCGTGGTCATCCCCCTCTTCAAAGGGGGAGACACTCTAGACCCAAACTGCTACTGACCTATATCTATCCTACCCTGCCTTTCTAAAGTCTTTGAAAGCCAAGTTAACAAACAGATCACCGACCATTTCGAATCCCACCACAACTTCTCCGCTATGCAATCTGGTTTCCGAGCTGGTCACAGGTGCATCTCAGCCACGCTCAAGGTCCTAAACGATATCATAACCGCCATCGATAAGAGACAATACTGTGCAGCTGTATTCATCGACCTAGCCAAGACTTTCGACTCTGTCAATCACCATATTCTTATCGGCCGACTCAAACGCCTTGGTTTCTCAAATGACTGCCTAGCCTGGTTCACCAACAACTTCTCTGACAGAGTTCAGTGTGTCAAATCGGAGGGCCTGTTGTCCGGACCTCTGGCAGTCTCTATGGGGGTGCCACAGGGTTCAATCCTCAGGCGACTCTTTTCTCTGTATACATCAATGATGTCGCTCTTGCTGCTGGTTATTCTCTGATCCACCTCTACGCAGACGACACCATTCTGTATACTTCTGGCCCTTCTTTGGACACTGTGTTAACTAACCTCCAGACGAGCTTCAATGCTATACAAATCTCCTTCCGTGGACTCCAACTGCTCTTAAATGCAAGCAAAACTAAATGCATGCTCTTCAACCGATCGCTGCCCACACCTACCCACCCGTCCAGCATCACTACTCTGGACGGTTCTGACTTAGAATATGTGGACAACTACAAATACCTAGGTGTCTGGTTAGACTGTAAACTCTCCTTCCAGACTCACATTAAACATCTCCAATCCAAAATTAATTCTAGAATCAGCTTCCTATTTCGCAACAAAGCATCCTTCACTCATGCTGCCAAACATACCCTAGTAAAACTGACAGTCCTACCGATCCTTGACTTCAGCGATGTCATTTACAAAATAGCCTCCAACACTCTACTCAGCAAATCTATCACAGTGCCATCCGTTTTGTCACCAAAGCCCCATATACTACCCACCACTGCGATCTGTATGCTCTCGTTAGCTGGCCCTCGCGTCATATTCGTTGCCAAACCCACTGGCTCCAGGTCATCTATAAGTCGCTGCTAGGTAAAGCCCCGCCTTATCTCAGCTCACTGGTCACCATAGCAGCACCCATCCACAGCACGCGCTCCAGCAGGTATATTTCACTGGTCACCCCCAAAGCCAATTCCTCCTTCGGCCGCCTTTCCTTCCAGTTCTCTGCTGCCAAGGACTGGAACGAACTGCAAAAATCACTGAAGCTGGAGACTCATATCTCCCTCACTAGCTTCAAGCACCAGCTGTCAGCACTACCTCATTTGCACACACTGTATATAGACTTTCTCTGTTGTATTATTGACTGTATGTTTGTTTATTCCATGTGTAACTCTGTGTTGTTGTTTGTGTCGCACTGCTTTGCTTTATCTTGGCTAGGTCACAGGTGTAAATGAGAGCTTGTTCTCAACTAGCCTACCTGGTTAAATAAAGGTGAAATAAATACAAAATAAATAAAAAACACCACACTCTTTCGGTAACACTTTATTTGGATAGTCCATATGTAGATGCTCTACAAACTATCAGTATCATGTCAACTGCATGTCTGTTGACTTTCAACAAGAAATGTTCAACAAACTGTAGACTTTCAGCAGCAGTTCAACAGCATGTATGTAGCCTTTCAGTAGTACCTCAACAGTATAGCTCATAATTTTCAACAAGGTAGTCTATAGTCCATCTTTAGGATGTCCCCTCACTTTCACAGCAAACAATCAGGAGACTATCAGCAGTATCTCAACTGCATATCAGTAACAACTTAAAACCTCTATAGGATCGGTGTCCCCCCGCGGGACGGTTGAGCTAACGTGCACTAATGTGATTAGCATGAGGTTGGAAGTAACAAGAAAATTTGCCAGGACATAGACATATCTGATGTGGGCAGAAAGCTTACATTCTTGTTAATCTAACTACACTGACCAATTTACAGTAGCTATTACAGTGAAATAATACCATGCTATTGTTTGAGGAGAGTGCACAGTTATGAACTTGAAAATGTATTAATAAACCAATTAGGCACATTTGGGCAGACTTGATACAACATTGTGAACATAAATGCAATGGTTCATTGGATCAGTCGAAAACTTTGCACATTCACTGCTGCCATCTAGTGGCCAAAATCTAAATTGTGCCTAAACTGGAATAATACATTGTGGCCTTTCTCTTGCATTTCAAAGATGATTTTTTTTAATACGCATGTTTTTTGTTTGTATTAGCTTTTACCAGATTGAATGTGTTATATTGTCCTACATTAATTTCACATTTCCACAAACTTCAAAGTGTTTCCTTTCAAATGGTATCAAGGAAATGCATACCCTTGCTTCAGGTCCTGAAGTACAGGCAGTTATATTTGGGTATGTCATTTTAAGCAACAATTTAAAAAAGGGTCCGATCCTTAAGAGGTTGTTCTGTATTATGTCATGTTTTGTGCGGATCCCAGGAAGAGTAGCTGCTGCTTTCACAATAGCTAATGGGGATCCTAATAAAATAAAACAATGAATAAAGAAACACACCAGAGGCACAATTGTCACGTCCTGACCAGTAAAGGGGTTATTTGTTATTATAGTTTGGTCAGGACGTGGCATTTGATTTATGTATTCCGGGGTTTTGGTCATTGTTCTATGTTTGTATATTTCTATGTCTGTTCTAGGTTGTTTAGATCTGTGTTTAGGTCATTGGGATTGGGGCCTTCAATTGGAGGCAGCTGGTTATCGTTGCCTCTGACTGAAGGTCCTATATTTAGGAGTATGTTTGTTATGGGTATTGTGGGAGGTTGTTCTTAGCACAGCTGTATTTAGCCTGCAAGACTGTTAATTCGTTCGTTTCTTGTTTTGTTTATTTAAGTGTTCACTAATAAAGTTAAGATGAGCACTCGACCCGCTGCGCCTTGGTCCATTTACCACGAGGAACGTGACAATAATGTTCACATCAATCTTTTAATTAACAAAGATCAATCAAAATGTTTGGCCTAATGGCTAAAGTCTTCCAGTGTAAGTCAGGCCATTATTCCAGAAGCGAGTGAGTGAGAGAGACATTGCAACACCAATGTATTTTTTTCAACCAACACAACATGTTTGTATACAGTGCATCACTACTGTACATGTCCTCCTGATAAGTGTGTGCGCCTCCACTACACACTTTCTGGGGGCGCGTGTACAGTAGTGTTGCATGGTATACAGAAACTTCAGTAATATCACGGTACCATCATTTGCACACACAAGGACAAGTGTTTTAAACAGAATACAGTCACTTAAACCTGTTGCAACCTTGCTTAGTCTCATAAAGAAGGGCTACAAAAATCTCATGTTGAACATTTTGTAAAATTGTGGTATCACAATACTACAAACATTTCAGTATAGGATACTACCCCCCTAAGAACAAGGTCTAATTGCTAAGGTCTAATTTGTTATTTCACAAAATGTTGTTTTTAGAAAATGGCCGTTAAAATGATTAAATGGAAACATTATGCCACAATCTTCTACCGGGTTAAGACATTTGATGTCGGATAACAATTGAATGTTCATGATGTCACTTCGACAACTGTCAGACATGTCGATAGACGTAGTATAAACCAGCCTTTAGTCTTGAAATCTTTGGTTGTTTAGTACACTACCATATTCACACTGTATATTACATGGCCTCACATGTGAATCCTTAAAGAGATGGGTGGGGCTAAGGCTTAAGAGGGTGTGAACGATGCTGAATGGGTGTAGACAAAGAAGAGCTCTCCAGTAGGTGTACCAAAATTATTCAGGGACCTTCTTCTTAAAAGTGGGGTTACAAGTTTATCAACTTTCAAAGCAGAATTACTTTCCCATTGTTCCTCAACTGTAGTGTATGATATACAATTTTCTAGCTCTGAGTCTCTACTTTTATCCAATGTAAAAAAAAAAACTAAAATTGAGCCGGTCGGTCAAATATGAGCTCCAATCCGGTTTAAGGAAATCCCATTCCACCAACACTTGCATACTTTATCTAACTGACCACTGTAGATGAAGGGAAATGTTGTGTTATGGTTACATTAGATCTCCAAAAGGTGATGGATACAGTGCGTCATGTGAATCTGTTAACCAAACTAAGTGCCATAATAGTAACACTTTATTACATTTGTAAAGCTCTTTTCATTATACAGAATAATCTCAAAGTGCATAAAATAAAAAATAATATAATTTATTTTTCAACACAACTGGACAGGGCAACTGACAAAAAGAACACAGCTAATGCTACAGGGTACAATCCTCCATGGGATAAATTTATGGTGAAAAAACGATTGGAACCATTTCCCTGTTGGACCGCTAGGTTTTATGGGTATTACGACACCTCCACTGTGGGGCTCTATTTCAAAGTGGAATTATGTTTAGACATTTTTAGAAATGAATTACAAATGAAAAGCTGAAATGTCTTGAGTCAATAAGTATTCAACCCCTTTGTTATGGCAAGCC